>NC_090271.1:107432500-108632500 GCF_040414725.1 Anabrus simplex | reverse complement strand
TTCCCGTCCCGGTCGGGACCCCTGTGACCAAATACCAGCATGCTAACCCATTTAGCCATGGGACCGGACATTATTATTATTATTATTATTATTATTATGTAACTGTTGAATTTGAGGATAATCTATGAGTACTTTTATACCTTTACTAGCTTTTTATACCCGTAGTCAATGTGTTCAATTTTGTACAGTTGGAGCATCAATGTTTTATAACGCAGATTAGTAGCAAGCACAGTGACAAGGTGTACATTAATTAACCATAATGACTCAGTGTAATGTCAACGTTGATTTGTTTGAGGGGATTAATACACTGAAGTCCGTCACTTCCTACAGTCATGACGAAACGTATCTGATAATGCTACTTTTGTGGTGACTGTAAAGTGTGTATACTGTAATTGTTATGATTAGTGCAAGGATCTGAATATGCACCAGTCAATTTGAAATAAAATTTTATTCCACATTTTCCTGGAGATTTTTCTTCTTCTTTTCTACCGCTTTTCCGACACCTGTGGAGTCGCGGGTGGAACTGCGTCGCACATGTGGATTTGGTTCTATTTTACGGCAGGATGCCCTTCCTGACTGAGAGAGTGGCTGCGCGGCTTGGGTCTCGTAGCTGTTAGCTTGCATTTGGGAGAAGGTGGTTTCGATCCCCACCGTCGCCAGCAGTGATTTGTCATTTTCATACCAGTCTGTACCTTAATTGAGGTCACGGCCGCATCGTTTCAAGTCCTAGCCGCTTCCTATCCCATCGTTGTCATAAGACCTATCTATGTACGTCGGCGCAGCGTTAAGCAAATTTGTTAAAGAAACGCTTGGAGGCTGGTGAAAGCTTAAGGTAATGCGAAGGTAGTCGTCGCAGTTTTATTTCATCTAGAGCTCGAGCATTTCCCTGGAATGAAAATGGGAAAAATAGTTTTAGGGCTTTCGGCAGTGAGGTTAGAAACCATCACCTCTCGAATGTAAACTTACAGCTACCATGACACGTAGCCAAATCACTCGGCTCCTAAAGGGTGTGGATAACCTCAGAAGAATACCAAACTCAATGTAGCCATATATAAATAATAATAATAATGATAATGATGATAATAATAATAAATTATTATTTAATTAATTCATTTACACTAATTAATTTAATTTAATCTGAGGGAAGTTATCGGTTTTCATCGATAAATACTGTAGTTCTCACACTCCCTGAATGCTACGAATGCTTTTTCTGCTTTGCTAGATGAAATATATCCCCGCCGGAGGTTTCCAATTTCTTTTGAACTTTGTGTACAAAATGACTGGCGACTTTCAAGAAGTGTGCAATCTTACATCACAGTGCTTTATGTGTATCGCAACATTTCTCAGAATTCCTTTCCATCTTCTACGTTAGCTGACATTGATGATCTGAAAAGACGAAAGTTTACAATTAATTCACACATAACTATAATAATTTTGTGAGGCTATTACTAGCCAAATGCAGCCCTTGTGAGGCGGATTCTCCAAAGAGGATTGGTGGCATCTGATGTGGGTGAGAAACGGCGTGTTAGTATTGTAGAGTATATTGTTGTGCATGCTGCAGGGATGTTCTAGACAGCACAAATTCTCAATCTTCAAGCCAAGGGAATTAATCCTTTAACATTAAAATCCTTCGACTCAGTGGGTAAGAGAGGATCTCCCCGGAATAAGGATGCAATCAACAAATCAGCAATTTTTCAGAAGATGATGATCATTACTTGAATCAAATGCATATCCAAGTGTGCAAATGTGTTCATTTATAAGGCACAGTATTTTATTGTTATAACTTAAGGTTTTAAAAACAGTGCATGAACAAGGAAATTTGCAGTGGAAAATAATCTGCTGTCCGCCTCTGTGGTGTAGTGGTTAGTGTGATTAGCTACCACCCCCGGAGGCCCGGGTTCGATTCCCGGCTCTGCCACGAAATTTGAAAAGTGGTACGAGGGCTGGAACGGGGTCCACTCAGCCTCGGGAGGTCAACTGAGTAGAGGTGGGTTCGATTCCCACCTCAGCCATCCTGGAAGTGGTTTTTCCGTGGTTTCCCACTTCTCCACCAGGCGAATGCCGGGGTGGTACCTATCTTAAGGCCACTGCCGCTTCCTTCCCCCTTCCTTGCCTATCCTTTCAAATCTTCCCATCCCCCCCTAGGCCACTATTTAACAGAGCAGGTGAGGCCTCCTGGGCGAGGTACTGGTCGTTCTCCCCAGTTGTATCCCCCGCCCCAAAGTCTCACGCTCCAGGACACTGCCCTTGAGGCGGTAGAGGTGGGATCCCTCGCTGAGTCCGAGGGAAAAACCAACCCTGGGGGGTAAACAAATTAAGAAAGAAACTAAATAATCTGCAAGTATGTCTTACGTTTGTATATAACAGAAAAGAAATCATGTACATGCACTTGGAACACAAATGATAGCAAATAATTCTCTTCGTCTTCTTGTAGTGCCTTCTCCATAACTGGAGATTGGCCACAATCACAGTGAAGTCTGTACGATGTTCGGCTAAGTTCCTCAGCCAAGAGTGTTTTCTGCGCCCATCAATTTTACCCTTATATGGTCAATTTTATTATGTTGTATTTCTTATTCCTAATAATATGCCCAAGGTAGGCTGACATTCTTTTCTTGATTGTACAGATTAACATTCGATCCCTCCTCATGCGTTTGAGCACCCCAGCATTGGAGACGTGGTCAGTCGACAAGATCCCTAACACCCTTCGGAACATCCACATCTCGAAGGCATTTATTTTCTTAATGGTGTTACTTTTCAGAGTCCAGGTTTCAGTGCCGTACAGAAGCACTGAATATACATAGCACATGACGAATTTGTGATGTGTCTTCAACATGAGGCTTCTGGCACACAGTAGATTCCTCATTTTCAGAAAGCTGGTACGAACCATTTCTATTCGTACACGGATCTCTAAATCCGGGCTTAAGCCCTCAGTAATCCAGCTGCCAAGGTAATGGTAAAAATAACAACCATAACAATAATATTACACCTGGTGATGAAGCAACACAAGCACTGTCCACCATCCTGACTGATGTTTCATCCGTACACTACGTAGGGCAATGTTCTGATGGTTGTAAACCAGTTTGAAGTTCAAATGTAAGACATCAGATGACGCTACAGCACAGAGGCGTGATGATACACCTCATCTCATTTTCAAATTTGTTGGTTACATTCTTATTCCGGGGAGATCTTCAAATAAATACAAGGAACCAAGTGTTCAATGACAAGACACTGAACATTCAGTCCTCGAGCCGGATCGGACAAAACTCAAGGCTAACTGTTACATATCCTCAAATACCTTAGGCACCCTGAGGTACCATCATATGTATTTTATATTTCCTCCCCCCTCCCCACTCCTTCATGGTGTCAGCTTGGTAAATGGGCGTCATTGTTATTCCTTTTTCTTGTAACTGTAACTTCACACATGAGCCAGTTTCGTGTAGTAAAACCGTGCTCCAATAACTTCGACCCTCATCGTATGCTTTTGAAGGCAACAACCATGAATATATTCCTCTCCTTTAAGTATACTCACGAGTTATTCCCATGTAACTGCTTTTACACAACCATCTCGTTAACCTTTTGCATTATGGAGGTAATTAGGCTGTTGAAGGTTAAAACTGTTTCTAAAAATCTTGGAAATAACAATAAATTATAGCTCCTTATTTTATACTTTGTGCTTTTCAAACCCAATACCAGAGGGAGTGAAGTAAGAATTCTCTTGCGACCGTTCTTAATACATAACGGTCCTAATAACTTAGATTTACCATTAAAATATATTCAGGTCATAAGACAGTTCTTATATGTTGCATAAGCTTTTTGTGTACCCTAATATTTACTCTGAATTACACTGTTTTATGGCTGTGGCTTTTCTTTCCTAGTCCCAACCTTTTCCCAATCTAACGTCTTCTATAACCTGTCGTAGTAGGGCACCAAACTACCAAAAAATTCTTCTTATTGCTATTATTATCATTAATTATAAATTATTAAATAATAACAAGTCTAATAATAATTTCCTATTTAATAATCATCTTCCTAGCGTTTCTCCTTCATAGTAGAAGGGTCCGCTTAATAATTTCCTATCTAATATGACAGAATAATAATATTTGCTTTACGTACCACTAACTACTTTTACGGTTTCAGGAGATGCCGAGGTGCCGAAATTTAGTCCCTCAGGAGTTCTTTTACATGCCAGTAAATCTATCGACACGAGGCTGACGTATTTGAGCACCTTCAAATACCACCGGACTGAGCCAGGATCGAACCTGCCAAGTTGGGGTCAGAAGGCCAGCGCCTCAACCGTCTGAGCCACTCATCTCGGCTACAGAATAATGTTAACTCGTACAAGGTAACAAATAATGACTGAACTTGTATAAAAGTTTGCTTATAACACAAGATATCCTTGAAATACGTTTTTGCACTTGATGATGTCATGTTTTGCTCCAATGTTCTTGCACGTGTTGATCAGAGAACACAACAAATTTGTTGCACCAAAATAATTGATTTAACTTGTATGTAAGTTACTAATCATGGACATACCGAGTGTCCTGTAAAGTAATTCGCGAAGAACTGTGTAAATTCTTTCGAAAGAATCCGCCTTTCGTAATTCCATGTATATTGCTGAAATTATGGTAATTTTTACAAAACATGTGCCTTAGTGTCTAACAATATGGCGCGGTCAGGAAATGCATTGGTATATCTTCTTTTCTTTTACGTAGCTCGTCTTTCAGGCGTATTCTAGCACCTTAAACATGCAGTCATAGAAGACGTAATAAATACAATAAATAGAAATATAATAGAAAAATAAGTATAGTGTTGAGGAATATTCCTCAAGATAAGCCTAGTGAACAAAAAAATTCCATCCTGTCAGTAGTATTCGGGTTCTAGTTTCCATTCCCAGATGGGTGGTGATTTTAACCGCGTCTTGTTAATTCTCCTGGCTCTAGGATTGGGTGTTTTTCTTGTATCAACACACGCCTCATACATACAATCTGCCACATTATCAAACACTACAGAAAATCCCTCTATGTAGGTCTGGTGTCAGGAAGGAATGAATACATCCGTTTTTTTCCCTTCTTTACAAGTTGCTTGACGTCGTACCGACACAAATAGGTCTTGTGAATTCATCCCTCTGTATTGGGTTGGTGTAAGGAACTAATGAATACACCCCTCCAATAGCTTTGTCGTCAGGAAGGACATCCATTCATAAAGCTAGGTGAATCCAAATAAAGCGCGGACTGCGAGTGAATGAGCAGAAGTATTACGTCGCACTGACACATGCAGGTCTTTGGCGACGGTGGGATGGTGGAACTAGGACTAGAAACGTAGCCTTAACTAAGGTACGAATAATTACCCGTGGTAAAAATAACCCATTGGATTGCCAAGACCACTACTTCCCAGCTAGACTTGCTCCAGTTATCTAAGTGCCACGCGGTTAGCGTGATGGTATCCCAGCCGCATTGCCCTGGTTATATTACCGGATCCACTGCCTCTCGTACCAGAGGTTCCTTCGTTTTATCACGAAGGTATGTGAATCCCATTTCAGCTTTCAGCCGAGAATTTAAATCCTTGGTTTGGTCGTGGATCTAATCTAGGACCCCCGGGTAGGAAAAGGCACACTATTCGAACACCACCTGTTAGCGTTCCTAGTGCGGGAAATGGGAAATAGTTAGAACTGCCGAAAATGGAGTCCAAATGTACCATTTTCGGAATTGAAGCCTAGAGGTATACATTCTTTTCGCATACAGCTGCAGGACGTACATCCAAATATGATCTAATCGTATCTTTGGTTTCCCTTACCGTGTTCTCTTGTATTCTAATGGAAAGCAACTAGCCTATATCTCTCACCTATTAGGCTCACGCACATTAGTATGACTCTATGGGTGGTTTTACAAACCGTGGAGTTAGACAATACGAATATTTTCTGAAAAAAATGGCAATGCAAGCAAAACGTCAACTCGTAGACAATGCGAGAAGAAGAATTTACATAATGAACTATTGTTGAGGTCAGAAGGTATAAAAACTGATTTTTTCTAATCTATGCTTTTTTCTAGGAAGGTACATTTATCATCTTCATTATAGACCGTCACGCCTGTCAGCACCCCGCAAGCCTGTAAATGAACTAAGTACCTACACAATTCTCTTTTTGCAACTAGCTCTCTGGACTCAATCATTTCCACACCTCTTATCATTAAATCATTGAGCGCTGAGTGTAACCGAGTCCAACTTGGTCTCCCATCTACTTCTCTTAACCTCCAAGACAGAGTTAATTATTTTCCTAGTTATCCCATCCATCTGTATTCGCCTCAAATATCTCCACCACCGAAGCTTCATACATCGAGTTCATTCCTACCTTAGGATTTATTCTCCCCATTCCGACTACCCTCTTGCTAATTTTCTCACCTGTCTACACCAGTAATCATTCTTGATATTTTCATATCTCTTACTTTCGAATAATACGATATCTTAACTCCACCCAGCTACCATTCCCGTACAGGAAAGTAGGTCGGAAAACAGACCGAAATAAAGATAGTTTAATCTCAGAACTCACGTTTTTCTTACTGAAAACTGTTTATCGCAACTGCGAGTTCTCTGCATTAGCTTTGCTGCACCTTGATTCCATTTCACTTATTACACTACCATCCGGTGAGGGCACACATCCTAATTATTTGAAATGATCCACCTCTACCAGTTTCATATTCCCGATTTGATATTAATTTATTTTAGATTTAATAATAATGCCATTGCTTTTAGATCCAACTAACTAATACGATTTTCGGAGACGCCGAGATGGCGGAATTTTGTCCCGCAGCATGTAATAATGTTATTGTTTTTACCTCCAACTGACTACTCTACTTTTTACGATTTTTGGAGACGCCAAGATGTTTCGTACACGTTCCTTTATGAGTAAATCTAATAATGTTATTGTTTCTATTCCCACTTACCACTTTCCGACGGTTTTTGGAGACACCGAGGTGCCGGAATTTAGTCCCGCAGCAGTCCTGTTACGTGCAAGTAAATCTACTGAGGCGAGGCTGATTTGAGCACCTTCAAATACCATCGGACTGAGCCAAGATCGAACCTACCAAGTTTGGGTCAGAAGGCCAGCGCCTCAACCGTCTGAGCCACACAGCTCGCCGCCACTAAATCTTTTTGTTACAATTTGTTTTACGTCGCACCGACACAGATAGGTCTTATGGCGACGATGAGATAGGAAAGGGCTAGGAGTGGGGAGGAAGCGGCCTTGGACTTAATTAAGGTACAGCCCCAGCATTTGCCTGGTGTGAAAATGGGAAACCACGGAAAACCATCTTCAGGGCTGCCGACAGTGGGGCTCGAACCCACTTTCTCCCCGATGCAAGCTCACAGCTGCGTGCTCCTAACCGCACGGCCAAATCACCCGGTGCCAGTAAATCTACCGACCTGGCAAGCTGGGCTCCGGTCAAAGCACCACCGTCTGACCTACTCAGCCCGTGTTTCTTATGTTCCTTCCCTAGTGACATCACTTTAGCAGCACCTCCTTTCAGTATATAACATTTCTTTTTTTTTTTTACGTAGCTTCGACACGGGTAGGTCTTATGGTGACGATGGGATAGGAAAGGGTTGGGAGCCGGAAGGAAGCGACCGCGGCCTTAATTGAGGTAGAGCCCCAGCATTTTCCCCATGTGAAAATGGGAAACTAGGGAAAACCATTATTTTCAGGGCTGCCGACGATGGGGTTCAAACCTCCTGTACTTTCTCCTGAATACGAGCTGATAGCTACCTGACGGAAGCTGCACAACCATTTGATCGGTACACGATATTAGATATTACGCTTCGACTCGTTCTGCCATGAAGTTCCAGCCATCACCAAACGCTAAAGTACATATTACCTTTCAGGAGAAATGTATGTAATTTTAAGAATGTTTACATGTTTCTTTCTTAATCCGTTTACCTTCCAGGGTTGGTTTTTCTCTCAGACTCACCTCTACCACCTCCAGAGTAGTGTCCTGGAGCCTGGAGCCGGTGACTTTGGGTCGAGGGGATAAAACTGGGAAGGAGGACCAGGACTTCGCCCAGGCGGCCTCATCTGTTATGCTGAACAGGTGCCTTGGAGGGGTATGGAAGGATTGGAAGGGATATACAAGGAATAGGAAAGGAAGCGGCCGTGGCCTTAAGTTAGGTATTTGTCTGGAGGAGAAGCGGGAAACCACGGAAAACCACTTCGAAGACGGCTGAGGTGGGAATCGAACTCACCTCTACTCAATTGATATCCCGAGGCTGAGTGGACCCCGTTCCAGTCCTCGTACCATTTTTCAAATTTCCTGGCAGAGTCGAGAGTCGAACCAGATTTCTGGGGTTCGCAGTTGAAATATTTACAATTTTAAAATATAGAATTTCACGACCAAAATTTGTTTGTACAACAACCGTTTAGTTTTAAAAAGAACGGCCAGGTGCATAAAATATTTCTCAAGATATTAAGGAGAATCATGACTGAAATTTCGAGCTATTGTAATTTATAATTTATAATTTACCACTTATAAAAACCAAATTTGATACACAAGCAAATATTATTAATATAGAGTCTCACGCAAACTTTAGAGTTGGTTAGTTAATTGGTTGCAAAGTGATTAATAAATATTTTTATATTTATATATTGCATGGTAAATGCTCCGTGTGGTACAGTTTTCATTTTTGGGTTATATTTTAGCAGATATAACTTTTTAAAAGTTTCATTATTCATTCAGTAGGTAAAAAGCGAGTTTCTTGCCATTTCAGGAGTAGAAATGTGAAGGTAATATTGAACTGATATTAAAATTCATGTTTGTGGGTTACTGTAGTCACGTCCTAGTTCGTGAACCATGGGCAACGGCTGAGTGGCCTAGTAAGTGGTCCTGAGAGTCGGGATACCAGTTGCTATGGAATTGGAGTGGGCATCTCGGACATATTCTGAGTCGTGGCCCTCCTTGTGCTCAGGCGGCTAGGACTATACAATTCACCGGTGGTCCATAACCCGTTAGAGGAGAGATCCTCACTTGGACTATGTGCAAGTAGGGCAGCATCCTGCTTCATGAATTTACCGAGCTCAGAACACTTTAAGCAAGCCTCGGACCTATGGGAGTAATGGAGTCCCACTCCCATTTGACAGGCGAGGGACTCCTTGGAAACAACTTGGCGAACGAAATGGAATTCGATGGGGAGCTATCAATATTAATGGGGCTTATGGAAGAAAGAAGGTAGAACTGGCTGAGTCAGCAAAGAGGATGCATCTGGATGTGCTAGGCGTAAGTGATATTCAGGTAAGGGGAGAAAAGGAGGAAGAGAGAGGAGATCATAAAGTGTACTTGACGGGTGTTAGAAAGGGAAGGGCAGAGTCTGGGGTAGGGCTCTTTATCAGGAATACCATTGCACGCAACATAGTTTCGGTTAGGCACGTAAATGAGCGAATGATGTGGGTAGATTTGTCAGTGGGAGGAATTAGGACAAGGATTGTGTCTGTGTATTCACCATGTGAGGGTGCAGATGAGGATGAAGTTGACAAGTTTTATGAAGCATTGAGTGACATTGTGGTCAGGGTCAACAGCAAGGATAGAATAGTACTAATTGGCGATTTCAATGCGAGAGTTGGGAATAGAACTGAAGGATACGAAAGGGTGATTGGTAAATGTGGGGAAGATATGGAAGCTAATGGGAATGGGAAGCGTTTGCTGGGCTTCTGTGCTAGTATGGGTTTAGCTGTTACGAATACATTCTTCAAGCATAAGGCTATTCACCGCTACACATGAGAGGATAGGGGTACCAGATCCATAATAGACTATATCTTAACAGACTTTGAATTCAGGAAATCTTTTAGGAATATACGAGTTTTTCGGGGATTTTTCGATGATACAGATCACTATCTGATCTGTAGTGAACTAAGTATCTCTAGGCCTAGGGTAGAGAAAGTGAAATCTGTCTGCAAACGAATAAGGGTAGAAAATCTCCAGGACGAGGAAATTAGACAGAAATACATGGATATGATTAGTGAGAAGTTTCGAACAGTAGACAGTAAGCAGGTTCAGGATATAGAAAGTGAATGGGTGGCATACAGGGATGCTGTAGTAAAAACAGCAAGGGAATGCCTAGGAACAACTGTGTGTAAAGATGGGAAAAGGCGAACATCCTGGTGGAATGATGAAGTGAGAGCAGCCTGTAAACGTAAAAAGAAGGCTTATCAGAAATGGCTCCAAACAAGGGCCGAGGCAGACAGGGATTTGTACGTAGATGAAAGAAACAGTGCGAAACAAATAGTTGTTGAATCCAAAAAGAAGTCATGGGAAGATTTTGGTAATAACCTGGAAAGGCTAGGTCAAGCAGCAGGGAAACCTTTATGGGCAGTAATAAAGAATCTTAGGAAGGGAGGGAAAAAGGAAATGAACAGTGTTTTGAGTAATTCACGTGAACTCATAATAGATCCCAGGGAATCACTGGAGAGGTGGAGGGAATATTTTGAACATCTTCTCAATGTAAAAGGAAATCATCATGGTGGTGTTGCAAACAGCCAAGCTCATGGGGAGGAGGAAAATGATGTTGGTGAAATTATGCTTGAGGAAGTGGAAAGGATAGTAAATAAACTCCATTGTCATAAGGCAGCAGGAATAGATGAAATTAGACCTGAAATGGTGAAGTATAGTGGGAAGGCAGGGATGAAATGGCTTCATAGAGTAGTAAAATTAGCGTGGAGTGTTGGTAAGGTACCTTCAGATTGGACAAAAGCAGTAATTGCACCTATCTATAAGCAAGGGAACAGGAAGGATTGCAACAACTATCGAGGTATCTCATTGATTAGTATACCAGGCAAAGTATTCACTGGCATCTTGGAAGGGAGGGTGCGATCAGTCGTTGAGAGGAAATTGGATGAAAACCAGTGTGGTTTCAGACCACAGAGAGGCTGTCAGGATCAGATTTTCAGTATGCGCCAGGTAATTGAAAAATGCTACGAGAGGAATAGGCAGTTGTGTTTATGTTTCGTAGATCTAGAGAAAGCATATGACAGGGTACCGAGGGAAGAGATGTTCGCTATACTGGGGGACTATGGAATTAAAGGTAGATTATTAAAATCAATCAAAGGCATTTATGCTGACAATTGGGCTTCAGTGAGAATTGATGGTAGAATGAGTTCTTGGTTCAGGATACTTACAGGAGTTAGACAAGGCTGTAATTTTTCACCTTTGCTGTTTGTAGTTTACATGGATCATATGCTGAAAGGTATAAAATGGCAGGGAGGGATTCAGTTAGGTGGAAATGTAGTAAATAGTTTGGCCTATGCTGACGACTTGGTCTTAATGGCAGACTGTGCCGAAAGCCTGCAGTCTAACATCTTAGAACTTGAAAATAGGTGCAATGAGTATGGTATGAAAATTAGCCTCTCGAAGACTAAATTGATGTCAGTAGGTAAGAAATTCAACAGAATTGAATGTCAGATTGGTGATACAAAGCTAGAACAGGTCGATAATTTCAAGTATTTAGGTTGTGTTTTTTCCCAGGATGGTAATATAGTACGCGAGATTGAATCAAGGTGTAGTAAAGCTAATGCTGTGAGCTCGCAGTTGCGATCAGCAGTATTCTGTAAGAAGGAAGTCAGCTCCCAGACGAAACTATCTTTACATCGGTCTGTTTTCAGACCAACTTTGGTTTACGGGAGCGAAAGCTGGGTGGACTCAGGATATCTTATTCATAAGTTAGAAGTAACAGACATGAAAGTAGCAAGAATGATTGCTGGTACAAATGGGTGGGAACAATGGCAGGAGGGTACTCGGAATGAGGAGATAAAGGCTAATTTAAGAATGAACTCGATGGATGAAGCTGTACGCATAAACCGGCTTCGGTGGTGGTGTCATGTGAGGTGAATGGAGGAGGATAGGTTACCTAGGAGAATAATGGACTCTGTTATGGAGGGTAAGAGAAGTAGAGGGAGACCAAGACGACGATGGTTAGACTCTGTTTCTAACGATTTAAAGATAAGAGGTATAGAACTAAATGAAGCCACAACACTAGTTGCAAATCGAGGATTTTGGCGACGTTTAGTTAATTCTCAGAGGCTTGCAGACTGAACGCTGAAAGGCATAACAGTCTATAATGGTAATGTATGTATGTATGTATGTAAAATTCAGAACCTCCTCTACATATTCAAATATTCTCTGAAAATTTCAGTTGAATCCGGTAAAGACTCTGTCGCAAGGAGCATTTTATGCATGACAAAAAGCTGAAATTTTTTAAGGTATATAAAAGCAATTGGAAGTGTTAAGAAACATATTTGCTTTAAACTGCCCTGGACTGTATAAACTCCCTCACACGTCGTTTTCACCATACGCACCGCGTGAGCCGACTACAGGGTAAATGTATTCCAGCGGCATTATTGAAATGGTAGTCCGGACTAACTTTGAGGTAGTGATGGGAAAATCAAATACTTTAATAATCGAATAACCTCCATCCGATTATTTAAATAATAGAATAAATAATCGAATGAGTTTCAAATATCATTCAGTTGTAGTGAATCATAATCGAATACCCTTAATATTCGAATAATCTCCATAATCCCGATACGCTGCTCTTTAAATCCGCTATTTAGAACTTTAAAAATGGCGTTTGGGTAAAGTGATAGTGGGATTTGTGAGAGGAAGAATTGGGTGATGTTTTTAAAAGTATAAAGTTGATTATTCAGTTTTTGTAAGAAATAGCCTTAATCGAAAAATAATCGAATGAAAAATTTCAGTATTCGATTGCCTCATTCACTGGAATGATGCTTCGAATGAATAATCGAAAAAGTAATCGGATGGAAATAATTTTCACAATTCGATTTCCTCATTCATTTGAATGAATAATCGAAAAGTAATATATTGGGAAATATAATCGAATAATCGAATAAAAATAATCGAACGAGCGCTTGCTCTATATATCCCAAAACGCTACTCTTTAAATCCGCTATTTAGAACTTTAAAATGGCGTTTGGGAAAAAGTGATATCGGGATTTGTAAGAGGAAGAATTGGGTGAGTTTTTTAAGGTTAAAATTGATAATTCGATTTTTTGGTAAGAAATAGCCATATTTAAGTCCTAACTCCCCTTGAAATGGAAATAGCGTATGGCTTTTTGTGCCAGGAGTGTCCGAGGACAAGTTCAGCTCGCCAGGTGCAGGTCTTTTGATTTGACTCCCATAGGCGACCTGCGCGTCGTGATGAGGATGAAATGATGATGAAGACGACACATACACCCAGCCCCAGTGTCAGCGGAATTAACCAATTATGGTTAAAATTCCCGACCCTGCCCGAAATCGAACCCAGGACCCCAGTGATCAAAGGCCAGCACGCTAACCATTTAGCCATGGATCCTGACATGACTCCCCTTAAAGGGGATGCAGAGTACGCGATAAAAATAACTAATTTGCGTACGAGAATATGCAAGATCGCCTGGCACTGAAAGAAAGTATGTAAACCTGTGTCTTCGTCCGAGTTGGTGCAGCTATCTTTCCAGGCACACTCCCAATTGAGGTGATCTGCATATACTTGTTTAACCGCATACCAGTCCTCTAGCCAATTTTAAATTTCTGGCAGCACCGAGCATCGTATGCAGGCCCCAGGAAACGGCAGCTAATAGCTCGAACCGTTACACTGCGAAGGTGGACATCCAATGAGTTAAGTAAGAAAGTAGGTAAGTAAGTAAGTCGTAAGTTACATCAGGACAGTTATATACGAAGTTAAGTGTCAGTGTGCTTAATATAACATCTACAAGGATTTATTATTATTATTATTATTATTATTATTATTATTATTATTATTATTATTATTATTATTATTATTATCAAATACATGCAATTGGGAAATATCTCGGTGGCAATGACCACTTACAGTAGTATGATATTGAAGTAAAGTTACTATATAATTACCCAACACAAGAAGTACTACTACTACTACTACTACAGGAGTTCAACGAGCAATTCTATAGAAATAAAATATCACAAGAAATACCACTAACATTCTAAAATTCACATACAACTTAACTATTTCCAGTGCTGAACACTACGGCTTACAGTACTATAGCTTGAGCTTACTATTAGCTCAACATTACAACACCGTCATGTACAAATTCACATGTACTGTACGCGCAGATTGAATTGTCCAATTACTATGTATTATCTTGAAAATGAAAACCTACAATCTGTTTTCCAGTCATTGACCGGGTCAGGGATGTAATGAATGAAACATATATAAGCTGTTATTACAATGGGGTCGCCACTCCCAAGGTGATTTATAAATGAGTGATAAATGCTATGAAATGACAATGGAGAGTGTTTCTGGAATGAAAAATGACAGGGAAACCCGGAGTACCCGGAGAAAAACCTGTCCTGCCTCCGCTTTGTCCAGCACAAATCTTACATGGAGTCACCGGGATTTGAACCACGGTATCCAGCGGTGAGAGGCCGACGCGCTGCCGTCTGAGCCACGCAGGCTCTAACTATTATCATAGCATTGTAAATATAACACGTTCATATACAAATTCACACATTCCTTAATTGTATAATTCAGATGCCTTAATACTACAATTTACAGTGAATTGAGTGTTACATTAAAATATGACACCAACACATAGAAATGTACACACAGTTTACAGAATGCTGAAGTCTATTCTTGAAGCATCTTACATTTTTTGGGAAAATACACTAAGACAGCTTTAGATAATGTATTCCAATCATTATTTCCCCAATTACAAACGAATATTTGACATAGTTAGCTTTCTGCGATCTACCTCTTACTTTATGTAGATCTGTCCTGCAACAGGGCTTTTCTAGTCGCCTGTTCAATTCTGTTTAATCGTGTAGGCATTATACATGGCATATAACCGTGTTCGTTTCTTTCTAGCCCCCAGCGTCTCCCACCCGAGTTTCTCTATCATACTTGTCACACTACTTCTAGGATTGAAATCGTTAAGCACGAATCTTGCAGCCTTTCGCTGTACCATCTCAAGTTCCTTAGTATGTGCTGTTTGGTACGGATAGCCCTGCGCCTTCGCCTGGGAACTGCTGCCCTCTTGATATACAGGATGAACCAAAATTCGCGCATTCGGGCGTCGCAGCGCGACTTCTCACATGCCAGCAATAAAAAAATATTTTTCACAAAAGTCCGTTCTGCGAGTTAGCGTAAGCAATTTTGCGTAGACAATGCTGCGTCAACAAAAAGCCGTCACCTTACCCACGCAACCAGTATACGTCATATGGATGGAACAACGCCGCCATTTTGATGGACGGAAAGGCATGTTTTCCGAAGATGTTGAATGTATTGGAACTTTAAAGGGAGGCTGTAAACAAAGCAATGGAGAATAATTTTAAAGGCGAAACGTTAATTAAAATTCTGATCACTGGGGAGGAAAGCGATAAGTACTCTTAGACATGATACTGTATATTCTTTTGGACTTATGCCGTGTCAAGAAAATAAGGTGAAATCAGACGAAAATATCGACTGTCCACGAGAAAGGATTCTTAAACAAAAACTTTTTGAAATTAAGACCTTATAATGAAGTGGACATGGTATGTTCATTAGTCACCAGATGGCTCCCCGGACGTGACACAGCACTAGCGCTCGAAGCGGAAGCTGACCGAACCATCAGATAAGTACTCTATTTTTCTTTCGATTTGTCGGAAACCTTTATCATCCCTGTGGGTGGAGTGGAAGGATGCATTCATTATCTATACCTCCTGCATATCGTGGGAGGCCACTAAGAGGGGAACCACCAAAAATTCTGTATTCGCTCTCTCGTCTTCTAAGCCCCAAAACATATCCTTGATTCTATGTTTATCAGTGAAATGTGCTTATTATATATTTTTATTACGCCGGACTGAGTGGCTCAGACGGTTGAAGCGCTGGCCTTTAGATCTCAACTTAGCAGGTTAGATCCTGGCTCAATCCGGTGGCATTTGAAGGTGCTAAAATACGTCAGCCTCGTGTCAGTAGATTTACTGGCACGTAAAAGAACTCCTGCGGGACTAAATTCCAGCATCCTGGCGTCTCCGAAAGCTGAAAAGGTGGTTTTCTTAGATTTACGTCGCTCCGACAGAGATAGGTCTTATGACGACGATGAGATAGGTTAGGGGTGGGAGTGGGAAGGAAACGGCCGTGGCCTTAATTAAGGTACAGCCCCAGCCTTTGCCTGGTGTGAAAATGAGAAACCACGGAAAACCATCTTCAGGGCTATCGACAGTGGAATTCGAACCCACTATATCCCGGATACAAGCTCACAGCTCCCTAACCCTGCGGCCAACTCACCCATTGTAAAAGTAGTTAGTGGGACTTAAAGCAATTATTATTATTATTATTATTATTATTATTATTATTATTATTATTATTATTATTATTATTATTATTATTATTATTATTATTATTATTACAATTTTTCTCTAGTAGGTTCTGCCTATCTGAGGAGATAAGGGCATGCTCGGTTCACGCTGAAAGTTGTGGGTTCGATTCACCATTACGAAGTGGAAAGTGAAATCTGATTTCCATTTCTGGAGCTGTACATGGTCCTGGGGTTCACACAGTCTTCACAAAAAGTTATTTCCTGGGGGCAAATGGGGCCGGACATAGATTAGCCACCATCGCACCTAGTGCCGAGGTTACGGATAAAGGAAGTCTCAACGTTCCGCTCCTCCAACGGCCTTCATGGCCTGTATGGAAATGGCTTCGCCTCTGCCTTGTTTTTAGCGATAAACGTCATATCTTAAAACATTGTCGTAAATTATTGAATGACAACCTGAGTGGTGCAGTGAACTAGTCGTTGTCCTCCTGTAGTAAGTTCGATCCTGGCCGAGGTCGTTGACATTAAGAAGTGTATAAACGCGTCAGTTCCATGTCGCTGGCTTCCGGCACATAAAAGTACTCCTGAGAGGCAAATTCTGACACTCTAGCGCAGTGTTTCCCAGCTTTATTTGGTTCGGAGAGTCTTAGACTCCCTGACATAGCCTACATTTTAACATACTGTAGGAAAAAAATATAACATTGGGTTGCAATACACATAGTTTTAATAAAAATTTAGAGCCTTAGAGCTGTTTAACTAAACCTTGGGGAACGCAGTCTGCCTGGCATAGCCAAAGTTTTAACCTACATTGTATTGCAATGCGTATATTTTCAATAAAAATGTACAAGAATATTTATTTAATAGCTTGGCCCCACTGTATGGGCATAGCAACCCTGACTCTTATCCGGAGGTTCTGGGTTCGATTCCTGCTTTTTATTTACCTGGATCTGAGAGCTGATTCGAGACCACTTCGGTGATGTAGGAACAGTAATTGAGGAGCTATCTGATGGTGATATAGCAAGCCCGGTTTAGAAAGCAATGAACAATGGTGACGGGATCAGTCGCACTGACCACGTGTCACCTACTACTACTAAAATGTTTTCATTTCTCCTCTGAAGGGGGAGGCGGGTGCCTTAGGTGGTGACGCCGCCTCTCAGGCGGGGAGATTTGTTACGGTGAAGGAGATTCTCGGAGAAGGTGAAGGGGTTGGCGGCCGTGGCCTATAATAGGAACTGCCCCGGCATTCGCCTTAGAGCACGGTAGAGCCGTGGCCACCCCTCATCTGCTCGGTTGGCCGGTCAGAGTGCAGACCTGTTGGACCACAGACCATCCGTGGTCACTTATGGGCCGAGACCCATTTTGCATCTACCGACCCGCGTCACCTCGTGGCCTGCGGGCTCAGGAGTCATCGCTTGGTAGACCAAAGCCTATCAGGGCTGCACCGACATGGGTTGGAGAGGTTGTAGAAAGGCATTCATTTTAATTCTACAGAACTGTATTTAAAGGAACCATTATTTTATAAATGTACGAAATAATTTAAAAATAGACAAATATTAATACTTGATGAAATCCAGATTAATTATTTTAATTTAGAAAGAATAATATTGATTTTATAAATAAATATTAATACTGTTTCTGTATTTTTTTTAATGGTTCACTCTCAGTTTAACAGGAAATACATTCTATAACATTATTTACTATGATGTCGTTATGAAAATTAGCACGCACTGACCTGAAACACAGGTATAGGAGTGGGCAAACGAGTTCGAGTTCAGCGTCCACTGCAGAGAGACAGGAATTGACTTAACACTGTTATTAAAAATATTTTGTGCATTTTCGTGCAACCTCTAACATAGCATCGCGAAACCGAAAAGTTTGACAAGGAATGTTAACACTTTCTTCCTTTCTTAGTCAAGTTACCGTCCAGGGTTGGTTTTTTCCTCAGATTCAGTGAGGGATTCCAACTCTACCAATTCAAGCCAGTGTCCTGGAACGTGAGATATTTGGTCGGGGATACAAATATGGAGGAGGACAAGTGCCTCGCCCAGGCGGCCTCATCTGATATGCTGAACAGGGGCCTTGTTGGGGGATGGGAAGATTGGAAGGGATAGAAAAGGAAGACGGGAGGAAGCGGCCCAGGTCTTAATTTAGGTACCATCCCGGCATTTGCCTGGAGAATAAGTGGGAAACCACGGAAAAACACTTCGAGGATGGCTGAGTTGGGGATCGAACCCCTATCTACTCAGATGACCTCCCGAGGCTGAGTGGACCCATTTCAGTCCTCGCCCCACTTTTGAACTTTCGCGGCAGAGCCGGAAATCGAACCCGGGCCTCGGTGGGTGCCAGCTACAGTAATCACACTAACCACTACACCACAGAGATGGACATGTTAACATTTTAGCATTTAAAAATATGCGAATGAATAATACAGTAGTGATGTGATGTGTGACATCCGGAGGTCTTTCTAGTTGACTCAAGGGTGGTGACCTGCGCGTCTGGGTATGTTACGATGATGATGATGATGATGATGATGATGATGATAAGAAGGAGGAGGAGGAGGAAGAGAAAGGGTGAAGCCCGGTGTCGGCACATAGTCTACTCCTATCGAATAACCCCAAGGGGTCTGCTCAAGACTTAACGTCGCCATCTGACGGACTAATCACCATGAACAGCGTTATATGCCCTCACTCCATGTGAACAACATGGCGAGACTTTGAAATGAATCCAGGCTTTTAGTGATTAGAAATTGTATACCACCACCTCTCCTACCCTGACGACCAACGTTCTCATGGTGAAATTAATTTCCACCAACAGGACTCGGTATTACGCGATAAAGGCTTGATGCCTTACCGATCTTCGCCAACAAACGAACTAATGTATCAAATGAAGCTGTTTCCGTTGCGGTGGTTTTTCTTCTACTTCTTAATCTGCTTACCGTCCAGGGTTGGATTTTCCCTCGGACTCAGCGAGGGATTCCACCTCTACCGCCTCAAGGGCAGTGTCCTGGAGCTTCACACTCTGGGTCGGGGATACAACTGAGGAGGATGACCAGTACCTCACCCAGGAAGCCTCACCTGCTATGTTAAACAGGGACCTTGCGGGGGGATGGGAATATTGGAAGGGATAGACAAGGAAGCGCCCGTGGCCTTAAGTTAGGTACCATCCCGGCATTTGCCTGAAGGAGAAGTGGGAAACCACGGAAAACCAGTTCCAGGATAGCTGAGGTGGGAATCGAACCCACCGCTACTCAGTTTACCTCCCGAGGCTGAGTGGACCCGGTTCCATCCCTCGTACCACTTTTCAAATTTCATGGCAGAGGCGGGAATCGAACCCGGGCCTTCGGGGATAGCAGCTAATCATAGTAACCGCTACACCACAGAGGCGGGCTTGCGGTGGTTTTTATCAATTAAAAGTTTTGGCCAGTCGCTTGTAATATTTAACGGAGTGACATTTCCGTTGAGCATAACACACAGAGTGGGTGGGATAACGTGACAACATAACAGCCGCTTCACTGGATAATTTAGAGTATCCCCTCGTAGCCAAAACGCTTGCCATTTGGCACGGACTGTAGACACTATACGATTTTCTTGCTTTGCTAGGAAATTATAAAGTGTGTCGTTTATTCCGTCGTTCGTTACGGAAATTATGAGACCAACCGAATACCGTAAATATGCGCGTACTCAATTTTTCATCGTCACCAGATTATACTAGAGCTCAGTTGATTGACCTCTTTGTTGACACACAGTGTTTGAGGAACCGTACGGTAAAGTGGCATGTAACAGTTAGTACAGCCCAGTCCCTGAGCTCATTGAAGGGAACGTAATACGTGATAGTCATTGGCTTTTCACCGAAGTGGCCGCAATTCGAATCCCGACAAATACATGTTGATTTCTGAAGTGGTCTTCGGAGGGGCCTGGCGCAGGTCTTTCGAGTTGAAGCCAGCTATTTTATTTACGTCGCACCGACACAGATATGTCTTATGGCGACGATGGGAAAGGAAAGTCCTAGGAATGGGAAGGAAGCGGCCGTGGCCTTAATCAAGACACAGCGCCAGCATTTGTCTGGTGTGAAAATGGGAAACCACGGAAAACCATCTTCAGGGCTGCCGACAGTAGGATTTGAACCAACTAGGCTATCTACCGGAGCTCACAGTTGCGCGCCCCTAACCGCACGGCCAACTCACCCGGTATGCTGAAGATGGTACGCACACCCAGCCCCCGAGTCATCGAAATTAACCAATGAAAGTTAAATTCCCCGGGAATCAAAATATTTAACCACGATCTAGTGCATCAGATTCCATCTAAACTTGGAGGTCCCGTGGTTATGACCACAATATTAACAAGTAGCCGGGCTGAGTGGCTCAGACGGTTGAGGCGCTGGCCTTCTGAAGCCAACTTGGCAGATTCGATCCTGGCTCAGTCCGGTGGTATTTGTAGGTGCTGAAATACGTCAGCCTCCTGTCGGTAGATTTACTGGCACGTGAAAGATCTCCGGCGGGACCAAATTCCGGCACCTTGGCGTCACCGAAAACCATAAAGATATTTTGTGGGATGTAAAACAAATAGCATTACTTATTGTTATTAACATGCAAATCTACAACATTGCTTTCCTTTATATTATACTCGTCACAGTATGGCTCCTAGGCTGAATGTTCAGAGTAGCGGCTATCGGTTCAGAAGATCTCGGGTTCGATTCCCGACTGGACCGTGGATTTTAACTGCATATTTCTGCGTAATTCTTCTAACACAGGGACTAGGTGTTTTTGTTGATCTTAATATACCACTTTTCACATTATATTTCTTGATTTTATTACTATACACTCTTCTTCCATTTTAATTATTTCAAGACCTTTCTATCTTGGAGGTGACGTGTTAGATACTCGCTCATCCATTCACTCTGCATTAAAAGACGAAAGGGCGCATTATAACCCGCAGTCATGGTATCACACAACATATCACACAACCAACCACCACAGAAGCACGCAATACTGAATATATCCCTCCACACAGGGTTGGCATCAGGAGGGGCATACGACCGTAAAACTGGACCAAAGCTGCATTTAAGTGCCGACCCCAATATACATTAGGGGAATTAGGGGAAAGGCCACTCTTCATTGATGGAGTAGGATTTCTTTTCTCATCTTCTTTTTTCTTTACAATTGCAAAAAATATAGACTAACTTCTTACCTTTTAGTAGTTATGTCATCTAGCGGAGACGAGTGGAGGCTAAAGAGACAGAGCACATCTCTGCTGACAATAACTGAGCAGTGTGATGTTATTGTTGTTGAACAGCTAAGTGTGTGGAAACGTGTCTGGTAACTGGTGTTATTGTGGAGGCTGTAGCAATGTGTGAATACTGTGACTAATTTATTGCCGAGCTGTCTGACTCAGACGGTAGAGTCTTGACTTTCTGAGCTCGTGTTGACGGGTTAATACGTCAGCCTCCTGTCGGTAGATTTACCGGCACATAAAATAAACTCCTGCGGAACAAAATTCCGACACTCCAGCGTCCCTGAAAACGTTAAAAGTACAATAGTTAGTGAGACGTAAAACCAACCGTATGATGATAATAATAAAAAATAAGAAGAAGAATAATTAGAAGAAATGCAATAGTTTTCTTTGCTAATGGCTTGACGTCGCTCTGACACAGATAGGTCTTATGGCGACGATGGGATAGGAAAGGGCTAGAAGTTGCAAGGAAGCGGCCGTTGCCTTAATTAAGGTACAGCTCCAGCATTTTCCACGGAAAACCATCTTCAGGGCTGCCGACAGTGGGATTCGAACCCACTGTCTCCCGGATGGAAACTCACAGCTGCGCGCCCCTGGCCGCATGGCCAACTCGACCCGTAAATGAAATAATGTCTAATGTATAATAATAATAATAATAATAATAATAATAATAATAATAATAATAATAATAATAATTGTACCGTCCTGGAAAGTGTGGAATATGCAGGAAGAAAACTACACTCACCATATTATTAAAGAATATCATTTGCACTTTTTAATGTGATAATTATCAGAAACGTTTTTTACAGATGTTTCTTCATACCAGAAAATAATTTGAACAAGGACGTTCAATTTTATGGAAATACGTGCAGAAATACTTTGGAGCCTTCTCAAATTCTCTTCTTCCCTCTACCGAGGAACATTCTAATAATTTGTGGTCTAGTTTTCTTTCCTGTATATATATTTTACTCAGATAGTTACGAAAGTTGATGAACGAACCGACCATCAAACAGGCGAAAATGAAACTGGTGGTGGAATTGATCGTTTTGCAATTTATCTGAGGAAAAAAATAGACGTAGTTTTGAAATGCACAGACACAATGATAATTTCACACACATTGAAAACAGAAGATAGTCAGAGATACGGTAAAGTGGGACCTTACAGCAAGAAGATTCCGGAACAGGCTGTGTGATGTGTGATGTGTGACAAGGACGAACAACATGTGGAACAGAAGGTGAAGAAAAACCCAAGCTGAGGCGGAACGACAAAGTAGATGAGGATCTGATAGAGAAAGGATGGGCAAAAAAAGGAAACCCCAGGTTCATATTTTGGAGATACCCCTTAAGGCTCACATTCGTTCATGTCCCTTTTACATGGATTAGCCGATGGCTATATATATGGACCCCGGAAGTACGTGGGTTCGAATCCCCGTCAGAAAGTCGTAAAACTTAAGAAACGAGATTTCCACTTCCGGAGGTGCACATGGCCCTGAGGTTCACTCAGCCTACACCAAAATGAGTACCAGTTTAATTTCTGGGGGCAAAGGCGGCCGAGTGTAGAACTAACCACTCTAGCCCATCACGTGCCGCGGTTAACAATGGTGAAAGCCTTTACCGTCCACTTTTCTAAGGGCCTTCATGGCCTGTATGGAGGTGTCTTTGTCTGCCTTTCTTTATGTATATGGTCACTTTGTGCACATAGGCTATATTTGAGATTCCTCATGCTGAACCTAGATGAACAGTGGCTAAATATTTAGACACCTAATACCGAGAAAACTGTAATAACAAGGTGTGAAAACACACTTGTCTAATGAAAATTACCACCCACACAAACTATACTATCTGAAGAAAAATTAATTTGATCATACACAGAAAAAAGTGGTAAATACATACTTAGCCACTAATCTATAAGGATTAGAAGTAAACACCGACGCTGTATAAAGAGGGGAATTACGGGATAAATGAAGAAGAAGAAGAAGAAGAAATTAATGGCCGATAATTTGACAGACAAAATCTTAGCAAATGCAAACTTTTGTTAACAGTTGAACTAGCCAAAGGCAAAGAGAAAGATAATAATAATAATAATAATAATAATAATAATAATAATAATAATAATAATAATAATAATAATAATAATAATAATAATAATAATAATAATTTAGTTTTACGTCCCATTAACTTCATTTACGGTTTTTGGAAGATGCTGCGGTGCCAGAATGTTTGCGCCACGACAATTTTTTTGCGTGCCAATAAATCTACCGATACGGGTTTGATGTATTTGAGCGTCTTCTAATACCATGGGACTGAGCTAGAACCGTGGATAATTTGATAGAAACTACAATTCTTCTTCGGCGTCTAGCTTTCCTACAAGGTGGCATAGGAGATACAGTCCGCCTCCGTGGCTAAATGGTTAGCGTGCTGACCTTAGGTCACAGGGGTCCCGGCAGGGTCGGGAATTTTAACCATAATTGGTTAATTCCTCTGACACGCGGACTGGGTCTATGTGTCGTCTTCATCAACATTTCATCCTCATCACGACGCGCATGTTGCCTACGGGCGTCAAATGGAAAGACCTGCACCTGGCGAGCCAAAGTCCTCGGACACATCCCGGCACTAAAACCCATACGCGATTTCATAAGAGATACAAACTCTATAACACATTGGACATGGCCCTGTTTTACGGCTGATTACCCTTCACGACGGTAACTCTATTGGGTGTTTCTGTTTTAGTTGATAGAGTGGTGTGTTTTGTGTATATGAAGTGGTGGGTATTAAGACAAACACTAGCACGCTGTTCCCAAGCGAGAGGAATTAACCAGACGCGGCTAAATTTCTGGAACAAGCCGGGAATTGAATCCATGGCTCTCTGAACCGAAAGCCGCGACGTTAGAGATTTGACAACACGTAGGAGAGAGAGGAGAAGGAAATACCTGGGCGACTAATTCGCCGGTAGCGCCTGACCTCGGTGAAATCGCTGTTGAGTTCAACGGCCTGGCGGCACATTTGGCTAAGACCTACTTCCGACAACTCTGCGGAGCATGTACTGTAATTGCGATTCCTTAAACTGCACAAGCAAGTTAGATTTGTAGAAAGCAGTAGGCTGGCTTTACTTTCGCCCGCATGTGTTGTGGATGTGTGTGTGTGGGTTACGACGTAATGGTCTGATAATCTCTGACCTACCGCAACCAGAAAGATGTCGACCGTAATGCGGCCAGCCCGGCCTCGTCTGTGTCGGTACAGCTGCTCATTAACGGAACATAAAGGGAAAAACAGTATACATATTATTCTGTTTATACAACCAGCACCACATAACATGCGTAAGAGATGAAGAATAATTAATTAGATGGCTTTGACCTCACGAAGTTAAAAATAAAGCCTCCCTCCGCTCAAGCCATGAAGGCCCCTGGAGGAGTGGAATCAACGTTTTCCATTTTCCATGGTTAGTTCCATGTGCACCATCTTTACCCTGGATAGAATAACATTTACGGTATCCTCTACTTGTCATAAAATGCGACTAAAAGTGGCCCCTAGGGTTTTTAACTTGAGAATCTGGGTAGGCAACCACGGGACACTTAGCTGAATCCTGGCATTGCTTCCACTTGTGCCAGGCTCCTCACTTTCATCTATCATATCCGCCCACCCTTGGTCAACGCTTGTTCTTTTCCAACCCCGACGGTATTAGAGTATTCGAGGCCTAGGAAGTCTTTTATTTTCCCGCCCTTCATGGCCCTTGTCTAACACACTAATCATCTAGATACATATTTGGCCGTGTGGTTAGAGGCGCGAAGCTGTGAGCTTGCATCCGGGATATAGTGGCACTGCCGGCAGCCCTGAAGATGGTATTCCGTGGTTTCGCCATTTTCACACCAGGCCACCTTAATTAAGGCCACGGCCGCTTCCTTTCCACTCCTAGGCCTTTCCTATCGCATCGTCGCCATATGACTTATCTGCATTCAGTCTGCAAGCCTTTGGGAACTTACTAGTCGCCTCCACAATCCTCTATTTGTAACTAGCTATGTAGCCCCGTTTAACTCCATAGCTCTTTCACTAGAAACCGAGTCTAACCTTCGTCGCCTTGGTCCCCCTCTACTTCTCTTACCCTCCATGACAGAGTCCATTATTCTGCTGGGTAACATATATTCCAAAGCCGGCCCCGTGGTATGAGGGTAGTGTGCCTGCGTCTTATCCGGAGTCCCAGGGTTCGATTTCCGGCCAGATCAGGGATTTTTAACTGGATCTGTGGCTGGCTCGAGGTCCACTCAGCCTACGTGTTTAGAACTGAGGAGCTATCTGACGGAAAGATAGCGGCCCCGGTCTAGAAATCCAAGAATAACGGCCGAGAGGATTCGTCGTGCTGACCACACGACACCTCGTAATATGCAGGCCTTCGGGCTGAGCAGCGGTAGCTTGGTAGACCAAGGCCCTTCAGTGCTATAGTGCCATGGGGTTAGGTTAGGTTAACCTATTCTCCATTCGCCTCAAATGACCCCACCACCGTCCGGCTCCATGGTTAAATGGTTAGCGTGCTGGCCTTTGGTCCAAAGGGTCCCGGTTTCGATTCCCGTCAGGGTCGAGGATTTTAACCTTGATTAGTTAATTCCAGTGGCTCGAGGGCTGCGAGTGTGTGCCGTCTTCATCATTAGACTTCATCACAGTCAGTGCCCCATTCTCGTAGAGGCGCAGGTCGCCGATACGGCGTCAACTAGAAAGACCTGCACCCGGCTTCTTCGGAGGCCACACGCCATTAAATTAAATCACCCCACCACCGGATCCTGTTTCTGCGTACAGCTTTATCAATATACTTCATTCCTACCTTAGCCTTTATCTCCTCATTCCGAGTACCCTCATGGCATTGTTCCCACCTGTCCGTGCTAGCGAACATTCTCGCTACTTTTATGTCTGTTACTTCTAACTTATGAAAAAGATATCCACCCAGATTTCTCTCCCGTACAGCAAAGTTGCTTCGAAACAGACTGGTGTAAAGACAGTTTTGTCCGGAAGCTGATCTCTTTCTTAGAGAATACTGTTGATCGCAATTGCGAGTTCACTGCATTAACTTTATTGCGTCTTGATTCAGTCTCACAGTACTACCTGTACTATACTAAGAGAAAACACATCCAAAATACCTGAAATGAATTATCTGTTCCGTTTTTGTTTTGTAGGTCTCTTACCTATCGACATAACTTAAGTCTTGACAAAGCTAAGTTTCATATCCAACAACCTGGTACCTTAAGCATTGAAAGTAACAACATAATAAAAGTAAAATAACGTTTCATGCAATTTACGTCAAAACGATGTGAGTTAATAAATATAATGTTTTAATTTGCATTTAAATAAATTGTTTAGAAATGTACCGGGAGGTACACCTCAACACCGCTCCTTTAGAATAACTGCCCTAATAAACTCATCTATTGATCAAAAGGTGAAACTGATACTACACGAACTTGGAACTTTAATCGGAAGAAGCCACCACTAAAAAATTAAGGAATAGTGTTATTGTGAAGTTTCCTAAACTGTTTGAATTTATCCTGGTTTTGTTTACTATACATCAAGAAGTTTGGATATTTTTCCACAGATGTCACTACCAAAACACTCTGATCATGCACTCTGGTGCAAGGTGGAAGAACTCATAACTTAAAGAAGTTTTGTATTTCTAGGTTGTCCATAACTGAATCTATGTTCATTTATTTTTAGGTTGGCAACGCTTCTTTTTCTTTCCGCCAGTTTTGAATCTGGCCAATGAAAAATTTCTGCAATTAATTTTCAACCTATCATAGGCTCCTTGTTCGATTTTGAGAGTAACTTTTGAACTTAACCAATAAAATTGAGAGGGTGTATTCAGATTAGCCCAGAATCCTCTCCAACTTTCCCTGAGGGTATATAAACAGCGACTTTTCATGTTTCCTTGTCAACTGATCATCGTCTTTATGTGTGTGTGTTAAGGCAGGAGGCGGGGCCGCCTCTTTCTTGGGTCAGCAGAACATCTATAAGATAATGGCCACGTAAATTCTATCTTTATTGCTATCTCCGCAGCTTTATTCGAGGGAAAGGTCCCAGTTTTTAACTATGTAACCTACTTTTGTAAAATGTAAATTTTCTTTCAGCTAATGTAAAACTTCATAAAGTCTTTAACTGTAAATCGGAGATAGAGAGTGAATTACCATCTCGAGCTCCCCTTCATCTTGGTTTGAGGTGACTACGTTTTGGTAACTGTGTTCTCCTGTAATGTGTTAAAGTAATTTCCATGCGACCCACCTCAGTAGTTTGGGAATAGCCCCTGTTTCATTGGCCGAGAGCCCTATAGGTTTTAATATTTCATTATCTGGAGTGCAGGGTTCGCCTCAATTCAGTTTGTGTTCGGGACGTTTATTTATCCTGTTCTTTTTTTTTTTTTTTTTTTTTTTTTTTGCAAAGGCCCTGTAGGTTGGGTACGAGATACCTCTGTGTAATCATATTTCAATTTTTAAATAGTGCCTTGAGAGGCCAGTGATTGTCAGATTTTCATGTAATGTTGCCTTGAGTAGGCTGGGAAAACTGAGGGCCTGTTAGCTCTTTTTCAAAGTTTTGTAACAGTAAAGTGTGCCTTTGGGAGGTTAGATATTGTGATTTAGAGAGCAAGTGCTCTTGAATTAGGGGATTTCTGCCCTTAACTAAATAATACCACTTCCAATTGTAAATTTGTAACCTAGGGGCTTGTAGCCCAGAATTGTCAATGTTTGAGTCTTGAATTTTCTAATTTATGAAATTGTCATAGTACCTGATGTTTCATTGTTATGAATAATTGTTAAGTTTGAAGTTCTAAAAGAAATGTAACATTCAGTTCAAGTTTTAAATTAATCGTGATATTGTAGATAGACCCATTCACCCCGCGACCTTCTTTAACCTCTTTCTGCTCCACGGGTATTCCCGTAACAAGAAACATCTAACGGTTGAATTAATAAACGCGGGCAAAGCCGTGGGTACATGCTAGTACTGTATATAAATAATATTACAATTTTAGCCTGCACAATTTAAGTTTTATCTCATAGTTCGTTTTTGGATTACGTATACAAAAGTTAAACGTTGATTCGGTTCAAGTTTTGTTTGTTTGTTTGTTTGTTTGTTTGTGTCGACATCAAAGACGGCTGAACAGAAATTCCCGAAGCTATGTATCTTCAGGGTTATCCGGCTTATGCCATATCGTATTTGATTAGTAGACTGTGGCGTAACAATATTATGAGGACCAACACAGGAAATGCCAAATCACTCTGATAATACTAGCTGTATTGAATAATTGTAAATAATAGTTGTGCAAAATATAATTTGCAAACTTAATGTTTAGTTCGTTTTTATCTTACGAGGAACAAAACTGAGATATTCTCAATTATTACATTTTTCACAAACTTCTAAATAACTACGGAATCATTAGTTCCACCTAACGGTTTACATGCTTTTGCAGGCGGGAGCCAGTTTTTACAGAGCACTATGTCTTCTGGTATGGGCTACAACACATTCGTTCCGTTCATTGACCTGTCTCAGTCTCATCCTTAGCTTTGCCAATATGAAAGTGACCGAGATATGATTGATGGTATTAACACTATTCGTTATGCAGCCAGTCACTGTTATAAATGGTGTGAAAATGTCGCTCATCGGGTCGGTTGGTGCGTGCATTTCAGTGGTCTTGGCAGACTATTAAGCAATATCAACTTCTGGCTTGGTGTGGAAAGCAACTGGACACTACCTCGCTCCTCATTTTCCTAATATGCCTCTTCAGTGAAACCTAGACCATCTATGACAACTTATGGTGGAGCTATTGGGGATCAAACCAGCCGCCGGGCTGAGCACTCAACATTATAAGTCCAGTGTACACCCCAGATATCCCTGAACTTAAATACGAAACCGAATTTCTGTTAAGTTGTTTTCGCTTCACGACGACACAAATAAACAAATTGAACTGAACCTACTTTTAAATTATGTAGGCTCTACCTGGTCCGAGATAGAAAACGAAGTATAATTTTATTTAGGGAGAAACTATCTTATTCAGAAATAAAGTGAGGAAATCCATTGATGCATAGCTTACTGATAAGTTAAATATCTTACAATAAAGCTAAATATAAAATATATATTTGCTCCAGGATATTGTTTTATATTTTGTCTCAAGTCCCTATATAGGGTGACCCGGGAGGAAAGGGCAATATTCTAGGATGTGATAGTACTGGTCATTGCGATAAAAACAGTTCATATGAACATGGGGTCCTTATGAGACAATTGTCGAGATAGCCCTGTTTGAATGTAAAAATTGATAATCTGGGAAAATAAATTTATTGTTTTATTTGCTTTTATTTTGTGTTTCTCTTTTTTGCATAGCAGTAATAACAACTTTACAATGGAAAAATCTTTGTTATCATCCCTTTCAATACAAAAGTGTCCATCTGTTTTAGATGGAACAATTTGTAACTAGACTTGTTTCGGCTTATCTAAAATCCATCTTCATTTGAAAAACTATTACATATATAAAGTAACAAATAAAACACCGAGAAAATTGTGTACAATTAAAATAACAATGGTCATGATTGTTTCTTAAAACACACGTATTAATATTGAGGTGAAAAGTCCTCTCGTTTAAACTTCTCTGGTTAAAGTAAAAACTTATTTTAGTCCTTCTAAGGTGTCGATATTCTGTTAATGGAGCAGCTGGAATCAATTGGTCGTGCGATATCTGAGGGTTTCAAGATTGTGTTCCTCAAAGTAGTAGGGGATTCTGAGTACATGTTATCTGCAATGGAAAAAGAAGCTACGAACTCATCACTGTGACTGTATGAACTACTTTCTGTATGAACACAGGGATAATTGAATGGTGCTAATTTGAAAAAGGGTAGTAAAATAAGCTTATATGCAGACCCATTGTATGCGAAGCAATGCTGACTGGCCCCGTTTTACATGTAAAAGAATGCCCTACTTAAAAAAATATAACTACAGTCGAACCTGTCCTAACGGACACCCTTATTTAGCGGACATCTGCCTATACGGACAATTTCCCTCGGAATCGATTTTATTTTACATAAGACAAGTGTTAAATTGGCCTCATTTAAGCGGACACCTCGAACTCCGGACAGCGGACATCGCCATTTGTCCCGTCCACTTGACTTAAGCGGACACTTTACACGTTGCAGGACAACTTATTACGCCGGACCACATGTCATCCTTTCTTTCAAAACTATTCTTCAGACAGAAGGAAATCCCTTTTGAATGTTTGCACTATTTCGAGTGCAAGGGGAGATAGTGCACATCGGAATCCAGTTCTACGTAGTGGTGTATAGGCCTATTCCGAGAATTCTAATTGCCCAGAAATGTTGCCAGAGTCTGTTGACTCACAAGTTACCTGGGGATTTTCGTCCCTCTTATATCATTCCATTCATAACTCGGATTGTCTGTGATAAGGTCGAGCTGAGGTAGTCAACTTGAGAAGGACAACACAGTACAGTATAGGCGCTAATTAGTGAGACAGAAATACCGTAGCAGTTCAGTTGTCTGTTAAACATGAGTAACAAGGGACGATCGTGTTTAGATCTCGAGGCAAGAAGAAATGTAATTACAGAAAGTGACAAGGAACTTTCGGTGAGAAAGCTTGCCGAAAAATTCAACTGCGGGAAAACTCAAATACTATTGTGAAGAATAGAACTGAATATCGCAGTTAAAAAAACATGTGCTAAATTTACACAGACGAAGCTTCACTATTACTTCACGAAGCTGTACTGCTTGTAAATGATGTAAAATCACTTATAATAACTCTTTATGAAATACTAACACAGAAATGACTTAGAATAATAAAAATAAAGATATGTATGCTTATATTTAAGGTGGGTGCTCTTTGCCGTTCAAATGTTCGATTATTTTTACAAACTTGTTTTAGCGGACACCTCTCGTAACGGACATTTTTCCTCGGAACGGTGTCCGCAGAAGGGAGGTTCGACTCTACTAGCTATAGCTTTATCACTATTGGTGATCCTAGAACTTTGCTTCTGCAAATAGCCTAGATTAGGCCTTAGCTTGTACGTAAAACAACGACAATTCGCTAATATCAGTTGTCCTAACCGTACACAATTCCTGTCTAAAAGGCAGTGTGATAATGCAATCAGTGTTGGAGACATCAGGAGAACTTTTGGGATCAAGGAACTCTGTATCATTCTGTCTACCTGACCTAACTCAAGTTCTTTCGTAACGTGAAGAAACGCATTAGGAGCACTGTACGAATGGCCATTACTATGTCGTAACATTCCCTCAGAGGCTACTTCAAGGACATGCACCTCTTTTTGCATGCATGCGGGAAATTGGTCGACACAGTTAAATAAGGGAGAAATTTGTGACGGATTTTCTTCTGTCAGAGACCTGCTTTCGTATCGACCAATTTGTAAGAAAGAAATGGAGAGAGTAATTGCATGCATTGTTAACCAAGCCAATCTGAGTAAATAAGAGATTTCGCTACCATAACCTGCCTCAAGGTACATGCACTGTGGTGAGAAAGCACTGAACAGTATTACTGACAAGGATGCAATGCCTGGGAAATCAACTTGGAGAGCAGGATTAGTGAAGTGCTAGTGTACCCTCATAAAATATTAGGGGACGCAGACGAAGAATACACCCACACTATCCCCTGCCTGTCGTAAGAGGTGTCTAAAAGGGGCGACCAAGGGATAATGAAATTAGAACCATGAGACTACTTGTTATTAGTATCATTACGTGAGAAACACCATGGGTCGACGTTACTCGCGATTAGTACCACATTGTGAGGAGCACCATGGATCTACGTTACCTAGGAGTAGAACCGTAATGTGAGGAACACCACGGGTTTGGGAGTTACCTGTAGTTAGTACCATCGTGTGTATCCCACCGAGACCGGGGGAGCGGCTCTCGGCTGCGCGGACTAATGCATGCGAGAAAAGGTGCCCTGGGTTCAGAATGGGTCTGCTGTACCTATGAGTAGTATCACTTTATGAGAAATACCATGGCTCTACGTTGCCCGGTTGATTAGTACCACTATGTGAGGAGAGCCGTGGGTCTGGTTACCTGAGAGTAGTACCATTAAGTCAGGAACACTATGGTTTTGTGTTGCGCTGTGGGCGTTGCTATAATGTGTCATACACCGTGAGTCTACATTGCCTATGATTAGTACCACTATGTGAGCAACACTATGAGTATACCTGGCCCGTGATTAGCACCACTACGTGCATGTGAAGAACACCATGGGCCTGCGTTGCTTGTGAGTAGTGCCATTATGTGGGAAACACCACGGGTTTGTGTTTCCTGTGAGTGGTGTCATTGTGTTTGACATACCGTGTGATTAGTACCACCATGCGAGAAACACCATGAGTCTACGTAACGTGTGATTAGTAATGAAATGGCGTATGGCTTTTAGTGCCGGGAGTAATTAATACCATTATGAGGGTCAGGTGACCTCGATTTCAGACCGCTTTGGATAATAAGCATTATACCAGTAATAAAGGCATTTTGAATTGGATCCACTTATTGTTTCTGTTTCACGATCTTTTTTCATCATCATTCTTTTTAGATTCTATGCAGTGAATATATTTTTAAGTTTTAAATTTCATTCCTTGCATCTCGCACAATTAAGAGCCGATGGCCTAGCTGTTAGGCTCTTTTAAACAAAAAACATCATCATCAAAATATGAGGGCACACTGGTCAGTTGGTACGGAAATAAAACTCTTCAGCGTACTCATAGCAGTTTACATATTAAAAGTGACACCGGGTCGCTGTGGCTGTAAAGTTCCAGCTTCAGTGTCGGTTCTCCATCTACGTATTATTTTCCTTTACTTGAATAATCATTTCATGAATTTTATTCATAATCCCCTGCATCTTTTCTGAACTTCCGTGAATATAATATATTCCGAAAAATATCGCAAAACCTCTTTAATGCGTAACATTATATTTTACAAATATACTTGAAACTGAACTACGTTGTATTTAAATGCTATTTTATACAGAATATTGTGTATGGAATCAGAAGTTTGAAAGTAAACACAGTGAATTATCCAAGAAATATTCGTTCTGATCAGGGCCAGGATTTGGATGACCTGAACATGTTTAAATGTGATCTATAAAATGACGGCAAAAATTCAGCAAAATGATCCGAAAAGTTAAACAAATTGCATAAATTCAAATTTTACAATCAGTTTATTCTCGAGTTGGTATAGCTTGTAGGCCTATTTATGTTGTAGACATTAAAATAAGCTTTTGGGCGTTTGCCATGACAAGAAAACAAGGTGAAATTCTTTACCTACCGGGCGAGTTGGCCGTGCGGTCAGGGGCGCGCGGCTGAAAGCTTGCCTCCGGGAGATAGTGGGTTCGAATCCCACTGTCGGCAGCCCTGAAGATGGTTTATCGTGGTTTCCCATTTTCACACCAGGAAAATGCTGGGACTGTACCTTAATTAAGGCCACGGCCGCTTCCTTCCAACTCCTAGGCCTTTCCTATCCCATCGTCGCCATCAGACCTATCTGTGTCGGTGCGACGTAAATCCACTAGCAAAAAAGAAAAATTCTTTACGTTTCGCAGAGAACTTTAATCCGCTTCTTCAGAAGAAAATCTCGTCTGTTCACGAGGAAGACTTCTTAAGTTGGAGGTGATAATAATGGGGTGTGGCCTCCGGAGAGGCCTGGTGCAGGTCTTTCGAGTTGACGCCTTATAGGCGACCTGCGCTTGTGTGAGGATAGGGCCCTACCTATGATGAATTCTAATGCTGAAGACGGCACACACAGCCAGCTCCCGATCCATTGAAATTAACCAATGAAAGTTAAAATCCCCGACCCGACCGCGAATCGAACTCGGGACCTTCTGGACTAAAGCCCAGCACGCTAACCATTTAGCCATGGAGCTGGACGAATTGGGGGTGTCTTTCCTGGAATGTGGACATTTCCCCGACATAAGAAGTGAGCAAAGTGTCTTTAGTTCCCAGACTGACAAAGCGTTGTGAAGATTCTCATGTCTCCGTATTCATCCTCACTGAATGTTGCAATAATATACAATACCACACGCGTAAATACTTCAAAATCCTCAACCATGTAGAAAAATTCTCTTCTTTCTTTCTTTCTTAATCTGCTTACTCTCCAGGGTTGGTTTTTCCCTCGGACTCAGCGAGGGATCCCACCTCTACCGCCACAAAGGCAGTGTCCTGGAGCGTTAGACATTGGATCGGTGGATACAACTGGGGAGTATGACCAGTACTTCTCCCAGGCTCCCTCACCTGTTATGCTGAACAGGGGTTTTGGAGGGGGGTGGAAAGATTGGAAGGGATAGAGAAGGAAGAGGGAAGGAAGCGGCCGTGGCCTTAAGTTAGGTACCATACCGGCATTTGCCTGGAAAAATGAAATGGCGTATGGCTTTTAGTGCCGAGAGTGTCCGAGGACAAGTTCGGCTCGCCAGATACAGTTCTTTTGATTTGACACCTGTAGGCGACCTGCGCGTCATGATGAGGATGAAATGATGATGAAGACAACACATACACCCAGCCCCCGTGCCAGCGAAATTAACCAATTGTAGTTAAAATTCCCGACCCTGCCGAGAATCGAACCCGGGACCCCTGTGACCAAAGGCCAGCACGCTAACCATTTAGCCATGGAGCCGAACATTTGCCTGGAGGAGAAGTGGGAAACCACGGAAAACCACTTCTAGGATGGCTGAGGTGGGAATCGAACCCCCCTCTACTCAGTTGACCTCCAGAGGCTGAGTGGACCTCGTTACAGCCCTCGTACCACTTTTCAAATTTCGTGGCAGAGCCGGGAATCTAACCCGAACCTCCGGGAGTGTCAACTAATCAGGCTAACCACTACACCACAGAGGCGGACAGGAAAATGACTCAAAGAGTATAAAATAGTCTAATAAATTCCATAAAATGACTAAATAATGCCGTACAACTTTAGAAAATGACCTAAAAGTACATAAAGGGCAAAAACTGACCAAAAATGACCTAAGAAATTAGCATTTCTACAATGTGGGAATTATGATCACGATTTCTGTACAAATTAGCGATGCCTGTTGTGAAAAAATAAAAGGTGGCGTAAATATAATGCCGAACAATTTCATCTAATCTATGGAGATGAGGCGTGTTTGATTGTAATTAGCTGCCTCTGCGGATCAGTGGTAGAATGTTGGCCCCCGGATCCCAAGATAGCGGGTTAAAACCCGGCAGAGGTAGTTGGATTTTTGAAGGGTGGAAAAAAGTCCATTCGAAACTCCATGCCGTACGATGTCGGCATGTAAAAGATTTCTGGTGACACATTTGGTGTTTACCCGACAAAATTCATTAAATCTCAGCTATAGACGCCCAAGAGAGCTTCGGTTTACTCGGTCTGCCATCTAGTAGGCCTAGAGTAAAACAGAACTTCGAAGTTGACGAGCAGACAGCCAGATGGCGTCAAATTGAAATGTCCGCACACGGTAGCTGAGGCCAGACGATTATTATAATTATTTTAAATATATTATCATTTATTATTGTTTGTTACTCCTCTTCAGTGATGCCTAGGCCATCTGACAGCTGATCCAACTAGCCTTACGGCTGAGGACTCACCATACACACAACAATTGCGATATGCCTTACAGTGTTGTGCGTGATGGCCATATTCGTGCGAAAGTTCTCCCTCCCTTGTGGAAAGATTGCACATCTCACCCTCTTCCTGCCAGTAATGAGGGTACATTTCGATCAGAGTGCATTCAAGGACTTCTCCCCGTCACTGACGTCACAATCAATACGTTGCCATAGCGATCGTCACGTGCACCGTGCAAAAATGGCTTATAACGATATCCCTTACTATTACTGCGCCCGATATAGCCTGGCCTGGCTCATGCCACCACCACCACTTCAGTTAACGAGCTACACTCATCACTAATAGTGAAAAGGTGCTTTAAATGAAAAGTTGCTTTAAAAGCGATTATCAATATGCTTTATAAACAAGTTTTATACAAAAGCCATGTTATTAACGAAACTTATATACTTTCACCAGCCCTGGTACGAAGGAGGCAAACCGGACTGAATAGCTCGGGCAGTAGAGTGCCGGCCTTCTGACTCCAATTTCGCATATTCGTTCATGGCTCAGTCCGGTGGTATTTGAAGGTGCTCAAATACGTCAGCCTCGTGTCGGTAGATTTACTGGTATGCAAAATATCTCTTGGGGGGGAAAATTCTGGCACTTCGGCGTCTCTGAAAACCGTAGAAGTAGTTAGTGGGATGGAAAATCAATAAGATTAACACGTTATTTAATTAACGAAGAGGTTACGTAGCTATCAGCTTGCATTCGGGAGATAATGGATTCGAATCCCACTGTCAGCAGTCCTGAAGATGGCTTTCCGTGGTTTCCCATTTTACACTAGGAAACTGCTGGGGCTGCACCTCAATTAAGGCCGCGGCCACTTACTTACCATTCTTAGGCCTTTCCTATCCCATCGTCGCCATAAGATCTGTGTGTGTCGGTGCGACGTAAAGCAAATTGTAAAAATAATTTAAAAAAGTGATGATAGGAAGGATGTAGGGACACGAAATTTGTCCAGGTCCCCATCTGAGACACCGAAGATGGGCTATGTATGCCGGAAATAGGATGTCTTCCTTCATTTTCCAAGAAGACTTCACATATACCCGTTTGTTGTAATCTCACTACGCTGGGATGCCATGTTGACTTCTAATAGGTATCACACCTCAGTTGTCAATCTTGTGAAACAACTAAACGAGGTATCTTCCTGTTGATAGAGGTGTATTACATGTCAACGTTATAAAATGTAGTTTACCAAACGATTTTCATCTTACAGGGTGATATACACTTTCCAGCAATTACTCCTATTTGCCATCTTAAACTTAAATGGGCATCTTCGTATCTGTGATTTTTTCCAGACAACTGTAAAACTGACCGAGTTGTAAATTAAAATGTACTGCCATGTGATCACAGTTGGTAAACATTTACATCAACTCCAGCCTATCACTCCAACATTTTTTAATGCTTGCTTTCTCAAAACTGCATTTCCATTTAGGCTACATCATAACGTCTGCAGTTTTCAAGATTATTGCATGAAATTTTGCATACTTCCTAGTGAGCTATATGACCTTAATAATCTTAGCTAAATTTTTAACCAAGCAATTGTAATAATTTCAGGGTTAATACCTATAAATCTAGGCTCTACTACACAAGTGCATATGGCTTTAGACCAAATATAGCTAGCCTTTGAAATTAATCATTAGCAACAAAATAAATAAGAGTTATGTTATTTACTTTACGTCCTACTAACTGTTTGACGGTTTTCGGAGGCGCCGAGGTGCCGAAAATTCATTCCACATGAGTTTTTTAACGTGCCACGAACCTACTACGCAGGCGTAGCAGGGGGAGAAGTGATACTCCCACGTGGCGCGCCCCAGGTGGCGGATAGGGCGGACTTGAGGGAAATAAAATACCTCTCGCGGACCACACACACACCCCCTCTGGGTGGGGGAGTCTGACGAATAATACACCCACGGTATCCCCTGCCTGTCGTGAGAGGCGACTAAAAGGGGCGACCAAGGGATGATTGAATTAGAACCATGAAACTACTTTTGATTCGTACCATTACGCGGGGAACACCATGGGTTGCCTGTACTTGCGAGTAGTACCACTATATTCGGTACGAAATGGGTTTGTGTTTAGTAGTAGTCATGAGCTTGGCCTGGTGGATTCCAGTACCCGTGCGTCGTACCCATGTGAGCAACACCGCGGGTCTGGGCGTAGCCTGTGAGTTGTACCACTATATGAGCGACACTGTGGGTCTGCGTTGCCTGTGATTAGTACCCCCTATGTGAGGAACACCACGGGGCCCGTGGGACCGGCACCCGTGACTAGTACACCTAGGTGGGGAAACTCATCGGTTTGCATTGGCTATGAGTGGCGCCACTGTGTTGAGAAACACCATAGGTCTGCGTTACCTGTACTAAGTACAATACTTGTGAGTAGTACCATCTTGTGTGGAACACCGTGAGTTTCGCTACTTTTGATTAGTACCCCAAAATGACAAATACCATGGTTCTACTTTACTCGCGACATGTACCATTCTGTGGGGCCTTGGACGTGGATTTTGCACCCCTTTAAACAACAAGCATCATCATCATCATCATCATCATCATCTTTAACGTGCCAGTGAATCTACCGGCTCGAGGCTGGCGTATGTGAGCACCTTTAAATACCACCGGACTGAGCCAAATCGAACCTGATAAGTTGGCCATCGCTCTACCATCCGAGCTACACAGCCTGGCTAAACAAATAACATGTAAGAATCTAAGTGTTATACAGGCTGCACTAAATTGTTGTGTTTCATATGCACTAGAAATGCACTATGTATCATTTTTAGCTACGTGATGTGTTGATTATTCTGTACTAGCGTTTTGACATTGTTGCTATCACCACTTCAAAATATCAGCTGACAAGCTTACGTAAAGTTTTCTGTTCCTTATCGAAAATTATTATAGGTCTAATTATTCCTATTAAAGAAATCATTTCACAGTTTAACTGAGGTGGTTATATTGTCAGTATAGCCACCCTCATTTTGCGTTTTGGTTCAATGCTCTTCCTGACGCTCAAGTGATTATCAAAATGAAGATTTCACCTTATGGTCTATCGGAATTCGGTCCTGGGCCTTTTGGGTGGAAAGCCATCAGCACTTCATTATTATTCTTTTTCTTCTTCTACTTCCTGACCTCTTCACAATTACTTGGGACCAGCACTACATGTGGCACCGTTTTAAGGCCGGATGTCCCTCCCGACGACACTCCTACGTGGAGGAAGTATGTGCCATAGCGTGTTTGTTTTGTGGTTGGTAGTATGGTTTGTTGCATGTAAATGTATGCGAATGAAGATATTTATTAATGTGGTCTTTGATCTGGAGTAATTAAGTAGATGCAGTTAAAATTACCTCGCCTGACCAGGAATCGAACTCAAAATCACTTCGAACCGAAGATCACTTCCCTGACCGTTTATCCAAGGTGGTGGCTGGACTATCAGCCCATCTCAAGTTGTTTCTATTTCCGTTGGATCGCTATATTCCATCAACTACTGCAGATTACACTACCTAGAGTACAAAAAATTAAGTAAATACGAACGTACAACATTTAGAGGAACTAATGAACACAATTACGTACTCTTTACTGAAGTTATTATCCACTATCTGTTCTAATGACTCTCACTTAGAAATGGACAACTTGCGTGCGAAAATGAAAATCCACAGACTATTTCCAGTCATTCGACCGCGTCAGGAATGGAATGAATGAAGCCCCATCTAGTGGCGAGGATACGATCTGTGCTGGCTGCCGAAGCCTCTCGCACTCCTCTGGGGCAGTGATTAGTGACTGACAGATCAAATGATATGAAATTGGAGAGTGTCGCTGGAATGAAATATGACAGGGAAACCTGGAGTACCCCGAGAAAAACCTGTCCCGCCTCCTCTTTGTCCAGCAAAAATCTCACATGGAGTGACCGGGATTTGAAACACGAAACCCAGCGGGGAGAGGCTGCCATTTGAACCACTTGCATTTATTCAAAGGAATAACAATCCATTTACCTGTTATTAAGAATGTATACCTGATTATTTGGTAACACGGCAAAGTAGTTACTCCACAAGCCGTCCATCTGCAAATGTCCAACATTTCACATTATCAGCACGTCTAATAACACTACCCAGCATGATTTTTGCGGCAAAGCATCTGATACGTTATTTTAACTAAATAAGGTCTCTTGATTTCAGAAATGTCATTGGTTCTGTTGTATCACATCTAGTTTTCGTGTTATTTGCCATTTACTGTCTGAAAATGTGTCATTGTGGCACAGTGCTGTTTTATGATAACAACGAATCGGCTGTTGTTAGCTTAAAGGCTGTACTACTTCATAACAGAAACATTCTAGCTTCGATTCCTGTGGCACATACCGTTTCACTAAAAGAAAATTATATCACAATGCAACTGTTTTAGATAAAATCAAATATCATGAGCACCAGTGGGATGTGTGTAGTGACTTGAAGGTATGTGGTATCCTATTAGAACAATAAGCAGGCTACACTAAATTCCCTTGTGAATGGGACAGCAGAGCTAGGAACGAACACTGGTCTACACCTTCCTGGCCCAAGAGACAAGTTTTAACACCTGGTGTGAAAAATGTTACAAATGATGCCTTAGTTGAGCCATAAAAGAATATTTCACCACCACTACACATCAAACTGGTAATCATGAAGCAGTTCGTTAAGGCCTTGGACAAAAGTAGCCCCTGTTTCAAGTACACTGCAAGCAAATTTCCACGTTTATCTGATGCAAAAGTCAAGGAAGGCATTTTTAATGGACCACAAATTAGAAACTGTTGTTTATAAGTTGTTTTATCTTTTATACAATAGCTCAAATGTACCAAGACATACATACCAACATTTATGATCAGTTCGATTTAATTTAAGTTTTAATCATTATATGTGATGTTTTTTGTAAAATATATCTTTTATGCATGTCAACTGAAGATGACCCCCTAGGGGTCGAAACCGGTCTTGACCATATTTACTAGCTGACTGTGAATAATTTTGTATTGATAAGGTGGTGACTTATATTTATATTGTTTTTTGTAAAGTAAAACACAAATTAGAAAGACAGAAACTTTGAATAGACGATGAATGCCGTGGAACTCGCTGCATGAAATTCAATAAGAGACGTCATAATGAAGTTCCTAGGAAATGTAAAGGATGAACAACACACAACGATGGTGAAAACGATGTCGGATGATATGAAAGAGTTGGGATGTAGAATGAGTCTGAAGCTGCACTTTCTTCATTCTCATCTCGATCACTTTCCGGAAAATCTTGGGGCTGTTAGCAAAGAGATGGGAGAGAGGTTCCAAGGAGGCAGAAAGAAGATACCAGGGAAGGTGGGATGAACCAATGATGGGCGACTACGGTTGGTGTTTGAAAAGAGAAGACAAACTTGATGCAGTCAGACGATGGGCAGCCAAGCGTCATTCCAAGGGGACATCTAGGACTGTTAACGTTTATTTTGTTCACATTTATGAATTCATAAATATACTGAATAAAAGTTACATTGTTTGCTTGTAAATCACGTTTAATTGTCAAAATAAATTGCTTTCATTGCCTCAGAGTTGTTTGTTTACGTGTTTTGTGTAAATCAGTATTATATTACAATTAACGCTAAATAGTTCATTGTAATTTTATACTCAATAATTATTCATTGTATATAATAATTCAAGACAATATTCAACTATTTCAAAATATATATAATAATACAAAAATTATAAATATTTACAAAATTATCAACATTTTTTAGTACTTTTCATATGCAATATTCGGGTCTATCTCTTATTTTGATATACCTATTGCGAGAGAATGTGACGTGATACGTAGAAACGGACAACGGATTCGTGTTCAGCGACCCAAAATTAGTGAAGATCACCTTTCACACCTCTTGTCGCAAAAAGAAAGTTTGAAAATGCTGGGTTGTGTAATTGGTAACATTTACTGTACGTAATTGCACACATTATTGTAGGCCTATTAGGATTTATGAAAATTCGAAGCGCTGTGTAGCTGCAGGAAATATACACTCCATATGCTGAATGTTAATACGCACGAGTAGCGTTCTTCGTTTGTTTTGGCGGTAGTGTCGTCACAACAAAATGACGAGAACCGCACGATACGTTTCAGCGCTGCAAGCACAGCGAGCTTCAACAAGTGGTTAACAAGGGTTTAACCCCATGTAGTATTCTCATCCCCTATGTCTGTCACAAACATTAGCGAGACGACTTCTGTATAATCCCCCTTGCAACGTTTTCCTCTAGTTCCAAGGTTTTCTTGAGTTAAGAGACATCTCCGAACTGTTGATTTACTGGGATTTACATGGATGGGTAAGCTAGTAGACAGAAGAGACATTTTAATGAAAGAAATCACTTCCGTGTTTCGTTTTCCCCTAGACTTGTGCGGGCGAGCGGTTAGCTGGTGTAGCGGGGTGTGCAAGGGAAAAAAAAAAGGAGGTTTTGAAAGGAAACGTTTCTGGTCCGACGCGACCTGGAGAGGCGTCTAAATCAATAGTGCTCGGCCTGGCCCGGCTCCCCGCGCTCACCAAATCTGCTTCCGTTCGCACTTGCCGCGAGCAACAACCTGTTACGATCTGCATAAGAATTTTGAAAATAATTCTTTTAAAAATATCAGCTCCTAGTCCAGCTGAGTGCGAAGACCTGAAAATCGATGATAATAATAATAATAATGCTATTCGTTTTACATCCCACTGACTAGTTTCTAACGGTTTTCCGAGACGCTGAGGTGCCAAAATTTTGTCCCGCAGAAGTTTTTTAACGTGCTAGTAAATATACCGACGTGAGGCTGACGTATTTGAGCACCTTCAAAGGCCACCGGACTGAGCCAGGATCGAACATGCCAAGTTGGGGTCAAAAGGCCAGCGTCTCAACCGTCTGAGCCACTCAGCCCGGCACCTGAAAATCGAATCACGACATTGCCTCCATCATAATAGTGATAGTAGTTCGAACGAATGAATAGGATACTCTCTCAGGCACGGAGGGGGAGCAACTGGAGAGAGAATATACATTTATTGTAACCACTACTAAAACATTACGTTACTTTTATAACATAAAATGTGAAATATATTCCAAACAACAGAATGTTGTCCCATGAGACCTCCTTAGATGTATCCTTAATAATTAGACATGGTATTTTGAGACTGTGGCATAGGCCCTTGTACTCCTGGTATTAAATAAACATTAAACACGTGTTTTACTATTCGTATACCCCCGTAAGAACCTCCCTGGCTCAGGTGACAGTACGCTGACCTCTCACCACTGGGTTCCGTGGTTCAAATCCCGGTCACTGCATGTGAGATTTGTGCTGCGCAAAGCGGAAGCGAGACAGGTTTTTCTCCAGGTACTCCGGTTTTCCCTCTCATCTTTAATTCTAGCAACACTCTCCACTATAATTTCATTTCATCTATCAGTCATTAATCATTGCCTCAGAGGAGTTCGTCAGGGTTCGGCAGCCAGCACAGCTCCTATCCTCGCTGCTAGATGGGGGCTTCATTCATTACATTCCTGACCCGGTTGAATGACTGGAAACAGACTGTGGATTTTAATTTTCCCTTCACCCCGTAAATTGTATTTAAATGGTCCCCTGTTCATTTAAAATGTGTTTTATTATTATTATTATTATTATTATTATTATTATTATTATTATTATTATTATTATTATCTCCCCTCAAGAAAAACTCGTATCTGCGCGCTGTTTTGAGATATTTACTAGTTTTAACTCAGTCTAGGATACCTCCTGATGTACTTGTGTACCATTACTATTAGCTGCTCTGTTTTAAACTTCCGTAGATTTCTTTTCAACAACATCCCCCCTATAATATGATATACATTTGCAACTTCATCTGATTTCTTCCACTCTCTGCTCAATAATAATAATAATAATAATAATAATAATAATAATAATAATAATAATAATAATAATAATATTAATAATAATAATAATAATAATAATAATAATAATAATAATAATAATAATGGGAAGTTTAAATAAAATTTTACCTGTTTATCTCCCATCTATGTATTGTATTTACTTTTTCTTGTTGCTTTGCAGTCTTTTATTAGGTGTGAAACTTCCGTATCTTAATTTCATATAATGCATTGATTTTCCAGTGCCTTTTTAGTTAATATTTCTGTCGCCGGGCCGAGTAGCTCAGACGATAAAGCGCTGGCCTTCTGGGTCCAACTTGGCAGGTTCTATCTTGGCACGGTTCGGTGGTATTTGAAAGTGTTCAGATAAGTCAACATCATGTCGGTAGATTTATTGGCACGTTAAAGAACTCCTTTGTGGCGAAATTACGGCACCTTTGCGCCTCCGAAAACCATAAAAGTAGTAGAGAAATCATTGTACCATCCGGATTGGACAGGAAAGCTAATTTAGAAGAAGCCACCAAACTCCCGAAACATGCCGAATAACATAGAACCACTACAATAAAAGAGTGACGTCACGAAATGCAAAACTTCGGCATTACAAAACTTTCGTTCTTTCGGAAGCTTCTTATGCCTCAGAAACCACATCTCTAGGAGGCCACTCTAAAATGATGAAATTGAAAAACAAGAACGAAAAATTCTTAGGAAAATAGATGGCCCCGTTCATGTAAATGGTATATGGATGAAAGGAAAAACTGTAAATTTTTACAAAGCAATGGGCAAGTTCGCAGAAGTCCGTACTACTCAAAAATAGGAAATTTAATGCTTAGGCAATGAATTTATGTACAGACCCGTCAAATGTCGCAGTTTTCGATCAGGGAGTGTTTGTCCTGCTGTCGTACTGTACCTCCTCATTATTCTTCCTCGTCACACCAGGCAAATGCTGGGGCTGTACCTTAATTAAGGCCACGGCCGCTTCCTTCCAACTCCTAGGCCTTTCCTATCCCATCGTCGCCATAAGACCTATCTGTGTCGGTGCGACGTAAAGCCCCTAGCAAAAAAAAAAAAATTCTTCCTCGGACCCTCTAAAACTATGACAGCATTTCTAATTATTGTCAAATGATTAAATGCTACATTTCCGTAGATCACTGAACGATTTGAAAGGATTAAACGAGAGAAAACTGTAACTGTTTTTGAATCCTTAACCCTACAACTGGCAATGTTAAATATTGGGGTGGCAGCCATTTTTGGTAGCTTTTACTTGTCTACAATATATCCACGACGTATGAAACAAATCTACGAAATTTTATGTACCTACATAAAGTACTGAGGATTGTCGTGTTGACACGAAGTAGCATAAATGTTTGACTAGAAAAAGGTACAATATGTTCAAAAAGTGTAATTCCTAAGTTTATAATAACAATAATAATAATAATAATAATAATAATAATAATAATATCAGAAACAACATATCTAGGAGGCCACTCTAAAATTGATCAAATTCAAAAAACAAGAACAAGAAATTCTTAGGAAAATATGTAGCCCCGTTCATGTAAATGGTATCAAAACAAAAATTGTAGATTTGTACAAAGCAATCAATAAGTTCACAGATACAGTGCGCAGGAGGCGATTGAATTTCTATGGCCACATCTGTAGAATGGACGACACTAGATATTAAAAAAATACTGCGTGGTGTAATTAATTCATACAAGGTCAAAATCAGCTGGTTAGAGGAAATAAAGCAGGACTTAAAAGAAATGAACATAACAGAAGATACCATCAGCGATCGCAAGGCTTTTTTAACTCTGGTTGCAAAGCACACGTTCGCGGAAAAGGCTAAAAGAACCAGAGCCAAACAAAGGGCGGAAGAACGCAAGAAACGGCATAGCGTGTTAATGAAGAGATTTTGGGAGGAAGAGAAGAAAGGAAAACCATCATCAAGTTAACAAGTTCCAACGCGCTCTGTAAACGTGCATAACGAAGAAAGAAGAAGTTAGTACGACGTAAAATCATTTTCGTAGTTTTATATATTTTACATAATTATATTAGTGTTCTCATGCTGTTACGTCCGTCCTTATATTTTCTGTATCACTCTTTAGACCAACTACTTACACTATCTCCAGTTTATCTGTTATATCTTTAGCTCAGGCACCGGTTGGATTCTCAAGTGCCTCCACCCAAAGTTGTGAGGTTGTTGAAAGACCCCATGACGAGATGGCGGCGCCATAATGAGACGCATAAGGCAAGATGTAAGGTGAGATAGTTTTCCATTGCTTTCCTCACTCGGCCGTAAAGTATTCTTTCAGCACTACTGGCTCTATGAATTAGAATTTTTCATAACATGTACAGGAGATGGACTAGTTGTGGTCTGAAACTCTGCATCACTCATACCTCAGCAGTCTCCATACAATCATAAGAATACACTGAAGCTACATTTTGTTCTAGCCTGTGCCTTGAGACAGATGCAGACATACTGCATCCATCCTGAGATAAATCTTTACCAGTAGTTCTCCATTCCTACGTAAGCTAATAGTTTCTTCGCCTGTACTAGTAGTTGTTGATGTAGGGGCCTGTTGCGTATTTTAGTTGGTTACGCCCAATGCAACTCCTATAACAAGACAAGTTATGACAATTTTTCTATGTGTCCACAAATACACAGCGCTGTTAGACTTGGACAAGATTGGAACACTGCCGTCCAGTTTGTTATTTTCTTCAAGTCCAACTAACTACTTTTACGCTTTTCGGAGACCATCCATTTTCACTGGCGGGCCACGCCATATGCACGAGCGAAACTAAGACGCCATGATTTGCGTGCGTCATTCACAGGAAATCCAAAATGGCAGGAAATAATATTAATTTTGATGCAGCATCAAACAACTCTGGACATGCACGATGCGATACTTGAAAGTTTAAAAGAATTATGAATCTCTTTAAACGAAGGATGCATTTTTGGTCTGAGCAGGTACCATAATAACTCTCCGTGGAATGGCAGTAAATAAGTTCTCGCCATGTAAACATCCTGCTGTGGTTACAGGACCGAATCAAACCAGCTATCATTGATCAAATGATAAATGTTGAGGATCCTCATTCCGAACTCGATCCTGTCTTTTGTGTGATAACACATTCACTGTCAGCGACAAACTGTCCCATTTCACTGCTGGCCCAGCAACATTTTAACATTTCAGGATTTCACTGTATAAGGTATATGGGATTCGAAAACAGGATCCGTAGTCCAAACCACCTTTGAATTAGGTTTACAATTAATTCGAGTGATAAGCATCAAGCCTAAACAGTCCTCAGTGTAGTTCATAGAATACGTTTTGAAGGGGTGTGACGCTACACCTTGTCGCCTGATTTGTGTACAGGTTAGTTTGATAAACAACATGCTGATAATCCTCTGGAATATAAAGAAAGTGTATAAATATATCCTTATGAAAATTAACTTCAACATTTACTCCTGGATTTTCAGTAGAAAGCAGAGCGGTGAAGTGTGGAGGAGACACAATGATCAAATAACGTGTCTGTATGCAAATATTTGATGCATCTTCATTAGCCCCTTCACTGTCCGTATCCGACGGAATAAGCGCATTTTCTGAATCCAGGTAAATCAGCATATTACTTAATTCTTATCAATCTAAACTTATTTCTCCAGACATTCTGAGATATTTTCTTTCACTACACATATCACGATTTCCCTTTCACTTGTTGTCTTGACCAACGTGTGCACAAACTCTCTAATAATGAGCAGTGCAAATCATCGTCCTATACTCTTGTCAACAAAGAAACATTGATTGAATAATTCAAAATCCATGTGTTGTCTATCGAACATGTTCAGAAAATTGCAATACAACCTCGTTTAAAAAGATATCTTATAGTTCTTTCGGCCTTAAGCCACGAATCGACCATAGTCGACTACGAAAGTTTGGACAACTCAGATATAATCGACCATGGTCGAACGTGTTAAGTCGGCAATAATACATGGCCGATGATGGTACGCGACAGAATGTTCTGGAAGGATTCTGCAGCGAGAAGTATCCCTAATCAATCATCGGTGACACGATAACTGGGAAGGAAGGATACCCGCAGCACCACAGGCTTTCTCCAGGATAAGGCGACATCACAGTCAAAATTATCGGGCTTGACTTGGACAACCACTGGGTACTGTCGTACAACCCCGCCCTGTCTCGCACCTTCACGGCACTCTGAAACGTTGAATATTGGAACTCCGTGAAGTCCATTAGAGTACATATACAATTATGTGAATGAAATCTTCGAATTAGCGGCGTTCACTGTGGAAAAAAAGCTAGATAAGGTGTCAAGGTATGAAACACTTCTCTACATCAGTGGTTAGTGAGCTGCTTGGTGGATATTCTGCTTCCCCATCCACGATCTGTTTCCTCGTGTTGAAAATCTTGCCACCCATCTCGAGAGCGGAAAAAGGGTTATATTTCACTTATGAAAATCTTGTTGGCACTTCCGACATCTTTGCAAGGCCGCTATTTTATTGTAAAGTTCCCTCATATTTCGTATAGAAAAGAAACAAGTTAAGCAGGAGGAAGGGGTGGAAGTCGGTGTGAGGCCATACAGGCGTGTAGAATAAGTAGAGTGTACTCTGTCTGACCTATTACTATGAGCGCTAATATCTCCGTCTACTATTGCCTGAGACGTCCAGCTCCATGTAAAAAAGGTTAGCGTGCTGGTCTTTGGCCTAGGGTTCCAGGGTTCGATTCCCGGCTGGGTCGGGGACTTTAACCTTCATTGGTTAATTCCAATGCTCGGACGCTGGTTTGTGTTTCGTCTTCAGCATTAGAGGCCATCATAAGAGGGGCCCCCATTCTCACAGACGTGCAGGTCGCCTATACGGTGTCAGCTGGAAAGACCTGCATCAGGGCTCTTCAGAGGCCTCACGCCTGGGAAGTTCACCGCCCGTTTTTGTCATCCACAAGAACGCTCAACATTAAATAGGATCAAGAAGGAACAACATTAAATACAGTCGAACCTCGATAGCTCGAACCTCCGATAATTGAATGTCCAGTACTTCGAAATAATTTCAATTTCCCTGCTGTCTGTTCTATTCTTCACGTATATTTATTTCTCTATTACTCGAAATTCATTTACACAAATTTCTCCATGTTTCCAAGCAAACGTTTCCACCATAAATGCTGAAAATATTCTGTAACTCGATTTTCGTACATTAACTTTGCAATACGGCATTTAAGTTATGATTTGTGTGTTATCGCTCCTTAACGTACCGCGATATATCTTATCTGTCTACCCCTAGTGCGTTGACCATAGGCATTTGGAGCAGTATGAACCCTCTCCGTGATCGTTACTAGACCTACATTGGCTCCACAGTCAGTCGAATGTAAAAATGACCATGTTTTTACATAAATGACTAACTGTTGTTGAAAACTACGTGGAAGAAATGAAGCTGTATGTATTCTGTCTTCAACGACTTGCTTTAAGGAGTATTGTAATTAAAATGAAAAAATTATTTTTGTTTTTATACGGTTAAATAACACTTATGACCAGGGCGCGGATGTTAATGCAGTAAGAGGTTAGAATGCAAACTTACTGAAGCGAGTAATGAGTAGAGTCTACCCGCACGACGGTAATGCTATGAGGTTTGCATAAACATTAGGTGTTCGGCACATTACATCCCCTAGAATTTATGTTACTCCCACTACATTACGTTAGCGCGGGCTAGTCGACATTTCCTACTAACAAAGTTATTTAGTAACAAAATTATTCAGTAGGAAATGTCGACTAGCCCGCTCTGACGTAATATAGTGGGAGTAACAAATTCTAGGGGGTTCTAATGGGCCGACCCCTAACGTTTATGCAAACCTGATAGCACAACCGTCGTGCGGGTAGACTTTACTTATTACTCGCTTCAGTAAGTTTGCATTCTAACCTACTACTGCATAAACATCCAGGCCCTACTTATGACAGTATCAAGCCGTAGCTACACGTGATTCGATTATGTGCAATCTTCAAAGGCGGGAATTCTCCATATCTCGAAATTTCGATAACTCGAAATAAAATTAATCTCCCGTCGAGATTCGAGATATCGAGGTTGGACTGTAAGTAAAACTCAATTAACTATTTTAAAATCTTTATGGCTGTTATGCTACTGATGTTATTATGTTACGAATAACTTCTGTGTCTAAATTCCTAGCCATATGACCCGAACATATGATTCAATTTTTAAAATTTGCTTTACATCGCACCGACAGAGATAGGTCCTATGGCGACGATGGGATGAGAGAGGGCTACCAATAGGAAGGAAGTGACCGCGGCCTTAATTAAGTTACAGCCTGGTGTGAAATGGGAAACCACGGAAAACCAATTTTAGGGCTGCCGACAATGGGGCTGGAACCCGTTATCTCCCGAATGTAAGCTCACAGCTGCGAGACCCAAACCGCACGGCCACTTGCTCGGTTTTCAAAATATTATTTGGTCATTTCAAAAATTTGTACACAGTGCAACTTCTACCCTCAATGTCCTAAGAGAGAAAATTTTTAAAAAATGGTATAGCCGCCGTTGCATAGGGGTTACCGTGAATATTCAGCCTCATAATTAGTTATTTGGAATTAAAATGTGTGTTATTTATTGATTTCATTTTTGTTCAAGATTCACCTTAAGAGGTAGGCGACGCCACTCTGCTCTATGGTATTTAATTTGCCTTTGCTTTTTGCCTTACATCCCATTGACACAGATAGGTCTTACAACGACGATGGCATAGGAAAGGGCTAGGAGTGGGAAGAGAGTGGCCGTAGCCTTAATTAAGGTACAGCCCCGTGTGGAAACCTCTGCAAACGATCTTCATAGCTGCTAACAGTGACGTTCGAACCCATTTCCTCCCGAATACAAGCTGACAGCTACGCGACCCAAACTGCGACGCCAATCCCTTCGGTATATTTCATTTACAATCAAGGTGTAGTAAAGCTAATGCAGTGAGCTCGCAGTTGCGATCAGCAGTATTCTGTAAGAAGGAAGTCAGCTCCCAGACGAAACTATCTTTACATCGGTCTGTTTTCAGACCAACTTTGCTTTATGGGAGCGAAAGCTGGGTGGACTCAGGATATCTTATTCATAAGTTAGAAGTAACAGACATGAAAGTAGCAAGAATGATTGCTGGTACAAACAGGTGGGAACAATGGCAGGAGGGAACTCGGAATGAGGAGATAAAGGCTAATTTAGGAATGAACTCGATGGATGAAGCTGTACGCATAAACCGGCTTCGGTGGTGGGGTCATGTGAGGCGAATGGAGGAGGATAGGTTACCTAGGAGAATAATGGACTCTGTTATGGAGGGTAAGAGAAGTAGAGGGAGACCAAGACGACGATGGTTAGACTCTGTTTCTAACGATTTAAAGATAAGAGGTATAGAACTAAATGAGGCCACAACACTCGTTGCAAATCGAGGATTGTGGCGACGTTTAGTAAATTCTCAGAAGCTTGCAGACTGAACGCTGAAAGGCATAACAGTCTATAATGATAATGAATGAATGAATGAATGAATGAATGAATGAATGTATCGTCCTACACAAACGGTGATTGTCAATTTGCAGAGATTGCTGGAGAAATTGTGTGGAAAATTCTTCTGATTCAGAAATACTAATGCCACTCCTCGATCACCGAACAGCGGTCCAATCAACGTCCATTTTCAGAACGGTATATTATATTTTTTCTCTTGATATATATATATATATATTTTTGCTATTTGCTTTACGTCGCACCGACACATATGTCTTATGGCGACGATGGGATAGGAAAGGTCTAGGAATTGGAAGGAAGCTGCCGTGGCCTTAATTAAGGTACAGCCCCGGTATTTGCCTGGTGTGAAAATGGGAAACCACGGAAAACCATCTTCAGGGCTGCCGACAGTGGGGCTCGAACCCACTATCTCCCGATTACTGGATACTGGCCGCACTTAAGCGACTGCAGCTATCGAGCTCGGTCTTGATATTTAAATCACAGGTTTTTTTTTGCTTCTTCTTATCAGCATCAACCAGTTCTGTAAAGCATAATATTATTTGTTCAATAATACTCACTTCGCAAACCAGAATTTACTACATTCAGAATGTTATATGAAGCGAATGAAGAAATTCTCATATTTTTGATCCCGTATAACATTATCTCCAGAGGCTGTCGGACAATCGTTGTGTGTTACCATCATTTCAAGCTGAGAAAGGGGTCGGAATCGATATTTAGACAGTGAAATAGCCAGTTTTTTAATAATGTTTAAGGTGTCAAATACTGTATCTTTAGGCATCTTAACCGTTTCCGTATATCTTTTCGTTCTGGAGTTATTAATCACAAATCAAATCATACACCGTACAACCTCGGTAGTTCGAACCTCACAAATCCGAAAATTCGAATAATCTGAACAGAATTCGGGAAAAAGGAAAATTCCACATGCAATGTAAACAAAAAACATTCCCTCGCAGTAATGTACTGAATACTGATTATTTAAGCTGGCGTTTAATAATTTAAATGGCAAATACTCCAGTACATTTTGTACTGTGTTCTGTACTGCGCCTGCAAAACACGTTTGTTGCATAAAACCTGAATTGCAGTATCTTGTAATGCGCTGTTTTCTCTCAATGTAAGTAACTTTCACATTTGTATGAAAACATAGTAACTTTTATCTAACCAAAAATATCGGTAATCTTCTTTACGCGTAAAGAACTAAGCCTACTACGTTGGAATGTGGCGAACAGTTCTGTAGCTATAACTGTGCAACGTACTGCATACACAGTATTAAATGCTTTTTCGGATAATCCGAGCATTTTCGAATCCGAACAGACCACAGGCCCAATTTGTTCAGATTATCACGTTCTACTCTACCTCAAAACTGTCTGTCACCTCTTAAAAGCCACCTTTACCCGCACGTATTTAACTGGGACCCATCAAGTGTTATATTATCCCTCATGTTCAATCATGCCGTACCTCAAATATTCAGACTAGATATTTAATTCCAGATGAAAAAAATCCGGAGTTATACTGAAAACCTGAATGTGAGCAGGTCATGATATCGTTACACTAACGTTGGAATACCTGTATCCTCATTTTATGGACATTATCACATAAAAGCGGCGTTCACAAAACTGGATAGTGTTCATTTTCAGTTACGTAATTGAATATCCGTATTTAAGTTCACCAGGCGAGTTGACCTTGCGGTAAGGGGCGCGCAGCTCTGAGCTTGCATCCGGGAGATAGTGGGTTCGAACCCCACTGTCGGCAGCCCTGAAGATGGTTTTTCGTGGTTTCCAATTTTCACACCAGGCAAATGTTAGGGCTGTATCTAAAGGTCACGGTCATCTTCTTCCCTCTCCCAGGCCTTTCCTACTCCATCGTCGCCAAAAGACCTATCTGTGTCAGTGCGACGTAAAGCATATAATATATAATTAAGTTAGGGTATATCAGAACAGAATGACGACATCCTTAATGGTCCTGAGGATATTTCCGATATTGACTCACCCTTTGCACTATCGCATAAAATAGTCATCTCCGTACAGGTCGCGGCGTAGGGAAGATTTTCATTCCCCTCCCCTAGAAGGTAACGCCTTCTCTCTGGCCAGGAGATTTGGTGGGTTTGGAGGATTGTCTGAGCTGGAAGAGGGGGGATGGGGGTTTGTTCCAGTGAAGGAGTTTGGAGGGGGTCCCGACCTCTTGGCTAAGTGCTTTATTGAATTTTCAGTTTGTACAGTTGTGTTTTTGATTGACATATAATTTTTGTTTTTACAATTTGCTTTGACAGTGTTGCAATATGATTTTGAGTTTTTACTTTGTCTTTTACAGAGTTAGCGGTGATCTTTTTGCCAATTTTATAGTTGATTTTGCATTGTTACAATTGTTACACTTTTATTTCAAAATATATCAATTTCCCCTGGTTTTTATTTTTATTTTTTATAAACTTTGTTGGGGGGTTATTAGGATATTTACAGTTTTTACAGATTTTATGGTAAACATAAGTTATGATAATTACAGTTGGTTACCCTTTATGTTTATAAGGCTTTTGCTTCGTGTCATTTTAGAGTATTTACAGTTGGTTACCTACTAATTACGTACTATTTACAATATTTACATGGTTTTTAACTCAAGGTATTTTCTGTTTCCTGGATACAAGTTATTTATCGCTCTTGTCTTGAATTTTTTTGGTGGTATAGACTGTTTCTGAAACATGTTTAACATATATAAGTACAATTGTTTTTCCTTGAAAGTTGCTGTCTGGTGGAGAGGAGGAGTTCGACGAGGGTTCACTGGGCGTTATTTGAATATCTTGGTGGGGGTGGGTAGGGGGTTGTGGATTTCCAGGGAGTTAGGTCCCAGGTCTCTGGGAAGGATGCAAGACAAAGCCTTCCACTATCCGTAACCTCGGCATTTGTTGGGGTAGAGTGGTTTGCTCTACGCCCGGCCAACTTTGCCTTCAGGAATTTACCTGATGAGGTTTATTTTCTTGATTGTATCACGGGATTTACCTCCTATTTAAAGACCACCTGATAACTGCTTGCTTCTTTGTTTGAATGCCAAGTCAGTCCTGCTAAGTGCGTCACGCTGCACGGCAGGTGAAAAGAACAGGAAGAGTAGTTATCAGCGACCGTGAGATTCCATGAATTCACAGAATTTTGCGACCGACCACCGTGGAAAAACCTTCTGAAGAAAACAATTAATGCAAGAAATAATAGAATATCTATATCTATACAGAATATCGAAAAAATCTACTTATTTTACAATTTAAGTATTGGTTTGTAGGTAAATGTGATCAATGGATGGTCCTTTGGCAAAATGTTCAGGGTCATAGCCCTACGCTCAGAGAATCCCGGGATCGATTCACGGCCAAGTGGGTCGGAAAACTAGGATACATACACGGTATCCCCTGCCTGTAGTTTTAAAAAAGCCCATGGGATAACAGCCCCGAAGGGCCATGGCCTACAAAGCGACTGCTGCTCAGCCAGAAGGCCTGCAGATTATGACGTGTCGTTTGGTCAGCAAGACGAATCCTTTCGGCCGTTATTCTTGGCTTTCTAGACCGGGGCCTCCATCTCACCGTCAGATAGCTCCTCAATTGTTATCATGTAACCTGAGTGGACCTCGAACCATCCCCTCAGATCCAAGTAAAAATCCCTAGCCTGGCCCGGAATCGAACCCAGGGCCTCCTTGTAAGGGGCAGGCACGCTAACCCTACACTGCGCGCCGGCCCTGTCTGTAGGTAAAGGTGACTAAATGGAAGAACCAGGAGCTCGCAGTTATGGACTGTCTAAGTCTGGCATTGCTTTCACTTTCTTGCGTCAGGCTCCTTAGTTTAATACAGGGTGCGCACAAATGATTTGAGCGGTTTTGTCAATTACTTCTAGCCATATTATTAGAGATATGGTGATGGTGTTTGATGTTGTAAGGCAAGTATCCCTCAAAGTTTTGTTTTGTTTCGTTTTGTTTTGTTTGAATAGCCCTCCTTACATTGTACTTCCCCCAATGCCCGCGAGAGCGCAACAGTTGCAATGATGGCTACTGACAGTGGAAAAGCGTATGCTGTTCTGGAATTTCATTCCAGCCAATCTGTGACAACCGTGCGACGAAACTTGAGAACAAAGTATCAGAAAGATCTACCCAGTGCCAACTCCATTCGCCGATGGTATGAACAATTCAAAACTACGGGATGTCTGTGCAAGGGAAAATCAGCAGGCTGGCCTAATGTTCCTGAAGAAACGGATGAGTGTGTGTGACGCAGTTTTGAACGTAGCCCGCAAAAGTCAACTCGTCGAGCGAACAGGGTAATGAACATGCCTCGTTCGACCGTTTTAAAAATCGTAAGGAAAATATTGCAGTTGCCCCTTAGCGTTTGCATCTGCTCCAAGCATTGTCGCCGGCTGACGAAGTGAACCGTTTCGAGTTTTGAAGTTTGCAGAAGCGTTTAGAAGATGGTGAATTTTGTGACAACCTTGACTTCAGTGATGAGGCAGCATTTTTTCTGAGTAGTAAAGTTAACAGGCATAATGTACGAATTTGGGGCACTGAAAATCCCCGTATCTATGTGCAGTATTCGTGACTCTCCCAAGCTCAATGTTTTCTGTGCCATCTCGAAATTCAAAGTTTACGGTCCCTTTCTCTTCACTGAAAAATCCAACACAGGGGACATCTACCTGAATATGCTGGAGAATTGGCTCATGCCACAGTTGAAGACCGATAGCATGAACTTCATCTACCAACAGGATGGTGCGCCACCTCATTTCCATGTTGATGTTCGTGACTTTCTGAATAGCAGACTTCCAGAAAGATGGATCGGTCGTATCGGGAATGAAGATCACGCCCTCATGTCATGGCCTCCACGCTCTCCTGACGTCATCCCTTGCGACTTCTTCGTATGCGGTTATGTGAAAGACGCAGTTTTTACGACATTATACCGGCTGATCTAACAGAGCTGCGGGTCCGCATCATCAACGCATTTGGCCCAAATTGACAGCGACATGCTACGTCGGGTGTGAGACGAACTTGATTATAGAGCTGATGTGTGTAGAGTCACTCATGAGGCTCATATCGAGCACTTGTAGGCTCATAAAAAAACTTTGTGAGTTTTTCTGACTGTCTATACAATTTTGTAATGTTACAACAAATAATAAACAAACAGGAATTCTTTGAAACCGCTCAAATCATTTGTGCGCACCAGGTATATCCTGTCCGATCTTCCTTAATCATGTCTTGTTCTCTTCCGACACCGATGGTATTAGGTTTGTGAAGCATTAAGGACTACTTAATTTTCATTCCCTTCGCTGCCCTTTCCTTTCTTTTTACAATATCTTCATTCTTCGAAGTGTTGGGCTTCTTCTATTTTCCCTCTGATTTGTATTAAGACATTAATCGTCACCACTACCGCATCTGCGTAATAACTCTGACTCAGTGATTAGGCGTTTGCATTTGAATGCACTTCTCTTCATATACGAACAAACACCGCACTTCTAACCACTACGAGGCACTTAATAGTAATTAATACCTCCACATAAGGTTGGCGTCACGAAGGGTATCCGGCCGTAAAACAGGGTCAAGTCCACATACGTGACACAGTTCGCACCGCGATCCTACGAAGGTGTGGGGAAATATGGGGAAGGGGGAAAGAAGACATGATTACAAAATTGATTGATGTGCGCAGATCTGGTGCAAGTTTTTCCAGTTGACTCCCATGGGCGACCAGCGCTTCTGGTTGCGTGACGTTGATAATTAGTTATGGAGTGTGAAATCCGGTACTTCTGTCGAATAACACCAAGGTGTGTGTTCAAGGCTTTACGTCTGCATCCGACGGACGAATCACCATCAATAGCATCATATGTCCTCACATCCTGTGAACACTGCGGAGATGTCTGGAATGGAACCGAGGCTTTAGGCACGCAATCTAGTGATTAGAAATTGTGTATCACCACCTCTCCTAACCTACCGGCCAAAAATCTGATGGTGAACTTTTTTCCATCAACGGGACTCGAAGCTGATAACCATTGTTGTCAGACCATACAGACTTGACTCCTTAACGATTGTGTCTACCAGGCGGGAAGTGAATGATGATATCTGTGGGGTTAGAGAAACACCGAAAACAGCCATTTTGCTAGTTTTGGAGGGAATATATCCAAATTAAAACGTGAAAGTTTGGCTTTCTATCAACAATGGTGGTAGTTGGTGAGGGTGTTTATTTATTTATTTATCATTTTAGCCGTAAACAGAAATGAAGAAGGAAGAGGTCTGATACTTGGAAGAATGAAGTTATCAGCAAAATAGAGGGAAAGGTGCGAAGGGTACGAACACGAAAGACTCTGAGCAAAGCCACCACGTTCAGAAGTTCAACGTAACAGTTAAAATCGTGATCACAGCTGGACCTACCACTTCTTTCTCCTCTGGATAATAATTAATCATATTCAGAGGTAGATGATTTCCTTTTCAATCATCGTTGACATCAAGGACAAAGATACTCACTGCGTAGCACTGTAAACAATATCATCGATATTGTGTTTTTTCACCTTTGAAAAATAGGATAGATTGCTCATTAGTGGGATACAATGATTATATCTACGCCCGTCCATTCTTTCCCGCAGGAGTTAACCTGCTTCTGTGTGAACCAGGGGACCATATGACTCTCTGGAGAAAGTAATCTCAGATCTCAGTATGTAGACTTTGACAGGAAATCGAATCCATGTTCTTCTGGATGAACCGAGCACACTTTTACCGCACTACAAATACAGAGAATAATAATATTGTTGTATTATCCAATCAGGTTTCTATGTTATCAAGACAGTCGTAGCAAGCACACAGTAGCGTAGCACAGGCGGATGTTCCGGTGTGAAAACCAAGAAACTCCTTTTAAAACGTAAGATTGTTCGGTAAGTAGTGTAAAAACAATTCTCACAAGTGTTTTGTTCAGTATTTAATTACAGTTTTCCATAAAACTAGAGCAGGCTCACCACCATTTCCTCATACAGTTATTAAATATATTGTTTGCCCAAATGAAACCGAGACTTGTACGAACGTTAGGAAGAAGTCTGATATCTGGTATCGCTCCTTGTGCGGGAGCAAAGTGACTAGGCACCGGTACGGTTTTACCATACATTTGTTCAGCATTGCCCAGCGTCTGTTATTCAGTATATGGTGGCGTATGCTGTCAGCGTAGCTGGCGTTTACTGTCGTATTAAGGATGTGTATGGAAATGAGTTTGTATCACGCTGTGGAGTATTCAAATATCATCGTGGTCGAGTAAGGAGGTGCCAAAATCAGTTCAGGCACAATGAACCGCCTGGTGAGGAAATGAAAGAAAAAACAATCAAGGGATGCCAGTCCGCAAGCAATGGTGAGTCCGGAACATCTTTTAAGGATGGTTCCGCCGTCAACCACGGATTTTGTTCATTCGGGGATATTTTCCTCAATCAATAGGTAGGTAAGTGTTATTCTGCCCGAAGGCGGGTCCGAACCTCCGCAGAGGTGTTCCTGAGTCGGAGTTTACGTGCGGTAGGGTGGCCAGTTCCTTTCCGCTCCTCCATTCCCTTACCCCCCACCAACAGCGCGTGGCAACCCATCCAACTCCTGACCACGCCCAATGTTGCTTAACTTCGGAGATCTCACGGGATCCGGTGTTTCAACACGGCTACGGGCGTTGGCGTCAATCAATAGGACGACTGTATTTGGGTAGATATATCACCCACACATCACTCTTTATATGCTGAATGTTCGCGTATTCCAAACAATTAGCCATTGCGGGTATTTTGTTACCAGGTGTATGCATAAGTTTTTGCCGGATTTTGTGGTAAGGGAAACACGTAATTTTCAACGAAAATTAATGTTTTGTTTATTCAAAACATTGGCCCTCGACTTCTACACCCTTCGCCCATATTTCAGGTAAGTTATGAATACCATGCCAGAAAAACTGATTGTCTTTTGCTGAAAACCATTCGTCGAGCCGTTTTCCAACTTCCTCGAAATTGCTGAAGTGCTGCTCTGCGAGCGCGTGCCCCATTGATGCGAAGAGGTGAGGCGTCTAGTATCAAAACCGGCCAAGTCACAATATTTACGAAAATGAGTTAAGGTTATCAATTTAAAGTAGAAGTATATCACTATCAGGTGAAATAAGAATATGCTTTAAAATCGTCCATGTCTTCATGTTATAGACCACTGAATTCTCGGTCGTGCAACAGAATCGGCCAAGTCATGCAGCCAGTGAATTCAAAACCGGCCAAGTCAAGGAACGAGCGACAATCTTTATGATGCAGCATTATTGTCTGGAACCTTGTGTTGGTACATTAAGCAACAATGTGATAATACCAGTAGGTAAAATCGTTCCTCGTAATGTATATTCTTTGAAGTCATTATATTTTTTTTGTTCGTTTGCAACACTGATGTACGTATTCGCGGGCTTCTTACCGTCATTGGCGCCAAAGCAATCCTATTTCCGGTGTGCTCGTATTTTGTCATTATTGTGTGCTGTAACGTGGATATTGTTCCGAGTGGAGAACTGAAAGATTTACTTTCATACCTTGTGAAATTGTACAAAATTGCAACAAAAACGGCCAAGTCAAAATTTAAATTAACAAAAAAGATGGGTTAATTATGAGTTAGATTTCTCAAAACAGCGGAACTTAAATATTAAACCATTAAGGATATAACTGTGAAAAAAAATCTTTTCTGACCATCATTGCTTTGTCTCTACAGGTTTTTCGTCCATATTGAAAAATATGCCTTGAGTGACTCGGCCGGTTTTGATACTAGACGCCTCAGGTGACAGATGGTGCCAGGTCGGGGCAGTACGGCGGGTGCGGAAAGATGTCCCATCCAAGCGAATTCAAGGTGCCTTTCACTGGTTTTGCTGTGTGAGACGGCGCATTGTCGTGGAGCAAATCACTTTGCCATGTCGTCTGGCCCATTCCGGTCGTCTTTCGATCAACGCGTGATTTAAATTAATCATTTGTTGGCGATAGTGCTGTGCATTAACGATTTCCCCTGCAATTGCTCATCTTCGCACTTTTGTGGTCTACCAAAGCGCGCACTGTCTTTCACATTGAAATCACCCCGTTTTTTTTCTATTTGTTTTTTACGTCGCACCGACACAGATATGTCTTATGGCGACGATGGGATGGGAAAGGCCTAGGAAGTGGAAGGAAGCGGCCGTGGCCTTAATTAAGGTACAGCCCCGGCATTTGCCTGGTGTGAAAATGGGAAATCACGGAAAACCATCTTCAGGGCTGCCGACAGTGGGGCTCGAACCCACGATCTCCCGATTACTGGATACTGACCGCACTTAATCACCCCCTTTAAATTGCCTCACATGTTCTAATCGATGGAGCGTGTTCACCATACGTATCTACCCGCAAACAATGACTTTCCACAGCCTTTATCTTTTGATTAAATAAGAAAATCAATGCGTTCCGCAAATGTTCTTTTTCAGGCACAAACATCTATATGATCACTGACCGATATAACACAGACGCTAGTGTTTGGCGGACTCAACTTGTGTGTGTTGGTAGGTTAATATAAGACGAACAAATGGACGTATGTGTCAAATTCATACTCTGCGTACTGTTCGCTGGCGCAATCTCTTAGTGAAACCGTAAAAGACTTATGCATACACCTGGTATTTGGGCAACCAATATGGCATCTTATAGATCAGCAGTGTAGGCGTAGAAATGGTCAAACATTAGAATATTATCTTATTTCTACGTTTAATGGGCACATTCAAACCTAAAGTGTTCTTAGACATGGATCTTATTTACAGGAAACAGCTGTAGTAAAGATGCGCGTTAATGCTGGGGCGATCTTAGCCAACTACATATGCCAATTACTCTGCTTCGAGCAAGTTGATTGCACGTTTGGGTGGTATAACTGTTGGCTTGCATTTGAGAGATAGTTTTCTGTGTATTTTCACACCTTAATTAAGGTTGTGGTCACTTCCTTCCCAGTCGAATTCCATCGTTGCCATTAGATCTGTCTGAGTCGGCCCAACATACAGACAGTAACAGAAAAAATGCATTACTCCGTAGCTAGTATCGAGAGGTTCTAGACAGTCTTCTCCAGGTGTGAAAACAAGTGATGTTTACCTTACTGGACCATTGAAAGAGAATCTAAATGAATATGATCATGGACTCTCGATCAAGTTCACCAAGCCGTCGTGTCCTGACTGTGAATTCTAATACGCTGAGATGGACTTGTTGAGTCATCAAATTCAGTGTGATTTTTCTTGCACAATTCATTTCTGGGAAGTTTATAATGTTATAAACTCCTGGGCGAAACTTTCACTTTTACACCGAGAATCATGCTGTAGTTCTTGAGGAAAGAACAATATTGCCTAATGCATTCATCATGTTTTGTTAGCGCTGTAGAGGGCCATTCAAAAGGCTCGGATAAAACACCATGGTTGAGAAAGGAAGTCCCGGGAAAGCAACTTTTGGATTGGAAATCAGATCCCACAAAATCGTTCCCAGTTAGGAGTGTTTCGTGAAGGTAGAATCTGATACCATTTCACTTATATAATAATTTTTAAAAATGCTACATTCGAAGGAGCTGAATAATTTCAATCTTCTATGTCTTTGTTTTTAACTAACGGAGGGAATGACTAGTTTTTTCCCAGACTTGACCATTCTTGATAGGTTTTTGGTGTGGTGTCTGAGACACCAGTGCATGATGAAAGTCAACCTTTCCGTGAGACTCCTGACGTATTGAAAAATCTGAGCCAGTATTTCGTTCAAAATTTTTTGCTATGATAGTCACATGCTGAGATAATTAGGAAATAGTAAAATAGTATTATTAAATTAAATGGTTGTTTCTGTTTAGAGGTAGAGAACAGAGCAAAATGTAGTTTCCTAAAGATTTCGTGTCAAAGTAACGAACATTAAGTTAAGACCGATCGCAATATTTGGTGACATGTGTGATGTTTGAATGTTACTCGTGATATATTTTAAAAGTACAGCTCGCAATTGTAATCTCACTAAAAATGACGAATGAAACTTATCTGAGACCGTTGTCAAACGATTGAATAACAAGCTCTGATAGTGATGCGCCAATCTGGTCTGAAAGCAGGCTGAAGAACCCTATTCTTGAAGCTTATTAACACCGTTGAAGATCAAAGAATTACACGTTATGAACACAGTGAATAAATGTGATAGAGGTGATGTTCTAATGGCCTCATTATTACCTCTCGTACTGCAAGATGAAAACAACCAGGCTGAGTGATTCAGCAGGAAAAGTTGGCAGGTTAATTTTAGCTCAGTATGGTGGTATTTAAAGGTGCTCAAATACAGAGTGGTCGGAAACAACGTGAACCGAGGATATGGGCGTTAGAGCAGGAGAATTCAAATGCGCTTCATGAGGCGGTGTTGCTAAATCTCTACCTGACTTGGTCGGGCTTTGAGAGCCATGACGAGAAATGAGCATCAAACAGTAACACAACGTGGATTTCATCAGTGCCACCGTAGCGTGCTTGATATGGGGCGAGTCTATCAGTAGGGAGGTCCTTGTTCAAGTCCTTCCCCTGGAGAAGTTTATTTCTTATATTGGTTTTCTCAAGCCGGTCATAAGCCACGTGCAGATTTAGCAACACCGCTCATCTTAAGAGATCTGATTGGCTAACTTCAGCATCTGATGAATTACAACGGTGCGAGATATCTTATTATTTGTTTCCAATTATTTATCAGTATGACCAACCCTTTAACACTCTGGTTCACTTTATTTCCGACCATCCTGTATATCAGTCTCGTGTCGGTAGATTTAACGGCACATAGAATAACTGATATGAAACCAAATTCCGGCACCTCACCGTCTCCAAAAATAAGAAAAAACAGTTAGTTGGACCCAAACGAGTAACATTATTACTCGTATTATTATTAAGATGAAAAAACACAGTTACTGTGATAAGATATAAAATCTTTCTTCGTACAGTCATGAAGGCCCTTGGAAGAGGGCAAGGACCAGTCTTCCACTCTGTGTAGAATGTATACCATTGATTCTCAACGTACCGGCCACAACAGCTACCATTTTAGCAGGCCACAAAATAGCTCTTTTCTGCCGCTTTTCCCACTTTCAGCTTAGGTCACGGGTGTGAATTGTGTAGCAGGTGTAGATACGGCTTTGTTTTAAAGGGCTTCGTGCCGCAACCTTATGTGGTGGGACGTATTCATCATTGCATGTATCACCATTGTTCGGTAGAGTGGTATGTTATGTTTATATAAAGAGAAATGTATTGAGAAAAACTCAGACACCCAGTGCCAGTGTTACCAGCTCAGCGGATTTTCCACCAAATTTGCTGGATTTTTAAATAGAACAGCGGATAAATTTTCCATTTAGAGGACAGCGGATTTTTTGACGGATTTTCAAACTTCTTTTTGGGATTTTCAGCGGTAACAATGTCCGACTCGTTGGCTGAATGGTCAGCGTACTGGCCTTCGGTTCAGAGGGACCCGGGTTCGATTCCCGGCCGGGTCGGGGATTTTACTCTTCATTGGTTAATTCCAGTGGCTCGGGGTCTGGGTGTTTGTGCTGTCCCCAACATCCCTGCAACTCACACACCACACACAACACTATCCTCCACTACAATAACACGCAGTTATCTACACATGGCAGATGCCGCCCACCCTCGTCGGAGGGTCTGTCTTACAAGGGCTGCACTAGGCTAGAAATAGCCACACGAAATTATTATTAGCGGTAACAATATCACCTTTCATCACCAGGAGAATGAAAGAATATAGAACTTACTACGGCATAATAATCTACTTATTCCCGTTGTATTGAACTTATGCTGCATACTACGACTAGTTTTCTAGACCAGCTCTGGCCCACAGCCTCAGTCGGAATTTGTTACAATCGTTACTGTACTCTTGATGAGACGGGTAGTGTCGTGTTTGATAATGTTTCTTTTAGCTGCCTCTGTGGGTCCGTGGTAGAGTGTCGGCCTCCGGATCCCAAGATAGCGGGTTCAAACTCGGCAGAGGTAGCCGGATTTTTGAAGGGCGGAAAAAAGTCCATTCGATACTCCATGTCGTACGATGTCGGCATGTAAAAGATCTCTGGTGACACATTTGGTGTTTACCCGACAAAATTGATTAAATCTCAGCCATGGACGCCCAAGAGAGATCCGGTTTACTCTTTCTGCCATCTAGTTGGCCTAGAGTAAAACGGAACGTCGAAATTGACGTTGACTAGTTGGCGTCAAATCGAAATATCTGCACACGATAGCTGAGGCCATACGATTATTATTATTATTATTATTATTATTATTATTATTATTATGTTTCTTTTAAAATCAGATTCTTTTTGGTACGTCAATATGTCGAAAGAATAGGTTAAAAAGTAGTCTGATATTTCGTAGAAAGTAGTTAAATAATTAAACTTTTAAAGACTAGTTGGTTGAGATTCCCACTGATTCCAAATACCGACGGTGCATCTATTGGCAGTGCAATATAAATGCGAAATTGTTTAACATTATTGCTTTCCGCACTTATCAAAAACAATGAAAAGAGTAATGAAAGTGAAAATAACTTTCGAAATAAACTTTAAAATTTCCGCATGTACTTTGCTGCTGTGAAATGCCAGCATATACTTTGAAAAATAATGGTAGCATCTAGCTTCATATGCAACCACAGGACCTCAACCCAGCATATCTGCTTCAGAGCATATAATGCGGGGAGGAAAAGAAGATGAACTCCTGTTCTGAAACTGATGAGTGTTGAATTAATCTCTTTAATTAAAACAGCTGGTATATGCTAGTTTGCTTCAGTTCGAAATGTAGCTGAATTTAGCAGATTCTTCTTCTTCTTTTTGTCTCATGACTAAGGCGTCGTATCATAATATTCAGCCCTCTAGCCGATGAACCATACTCCGCCATTCTTCCCTATCTAAGGCTTTCAATGTGGTTGTTCTGAGATAACACTGTAGGGGGCCGTTCACCATGTCAATCCATCGCGTTGGTACTCTTCCTCGTTGTCTGGTTCCCTGGACTTTGCCCTCAACAACTAAACTACCATCTCGGCGCATTATATGTCCAAAGTAGCGTACAATCCGCTGAGAGACCTTACACCAGGCCCTCTCAAACGCCCAAAATCTCACGCGTGCAGAGCGAGGCGCAAGAGCTCCGTGCACTGTGCATCGGTGCCGCTCGGTATAGCTCGGATCAACGCTTCGTCTCTGGGCTACTCGGCTATGCTCGGCTCTACTCGGCTCTACTCGGCTCAACTCAGCCCGGATTTGGAGCGCTACGGCGCAAGTGGGGGAGAGGGAAACAGGCGGAGCGAGCGAGACAGGCGTGAGGAAAGAGAGAGTTAGCGCTATTGCTCCAAATCGAGGAGTGGGGGTCTGCACTCTGGTCAACCAAGCCAAGTCGTCTTTTGCACCGTGCACGGTGCATGCACCACGCGCATGCACCCTGAGAGGCCCTGCCTTACACGATAGACCAACTTTTATCTGAAGTTGGTTCAGGATTGATGTGTTCGTGCGATGAACTGTCCAAGGAATCCTTAACATTTTTCTCCAGCACCACATTTCAAAGCTTTCTATCCGTTCACGATCACGATTGAGGATTGTCCACGTCTCTGCGCCATACAAGAAGACTGAGAAGACTAGAGATTCAACGAGCATTTCTTTTGTATTGATGGTGATGTTATTATCTTTCCAGATCTTCTGCAGATATTCAACTAAAATTTAGCGGAGAAAAGATTTGTGGGTTGGCAAGACTGCCCAGTGCCGTGGTAGAGGAATCAACTACACTAAATTAAAATGCCCGTTATGACCTGGAAACGAACCTGGGAATCTTTCAACCGAAGACGGCGGTGCTGACCATTCAGCTATCCTGAGACATCCCAGCTAAAAGTAGGCGGTGGCTGTGGTGTCGGAGCTACAGTCGTAGGACTTTTGGGTGAGGAATACGACGAGTGAATGCGAATAATTTAGGTTTAGATTTTTCTTTCGCTTTTTGCCTATGCTCTCCTTTTGTCAAATTACGCCATTACAATATTCATCGGGTTCTATTACAACTTCTTGAGTGTCTTCATAAGACGCTAGCACTAGATGTTCTAGTCCGCCTCGACTTTCTTACTTTCAGTCTCTCGAATGCAGAAGGAATTTAAAATAAAAAAGCAAAGCAAAGTCACCTCCGTACAGGCCATGAAGGCCCTTGGAGGAGTGGAAGGTAAAGGCTTCCACCATTGTTAACCTCGTCACGTGATGGGGTAGAGTGGTTAGTTCTACGCTCGGACGATTTTCCCCCCAGGAATTAACCTGGTACTCAGTTTTGGTGTAGGCTGAGTGAACCTCGAGGCCATATGCACCTCCGGAAGTGGAAATCCCGTTTCTTAAAATTTACGACTTCCTGACGGGGATTCGAACCCACGTCCTTCCGGGCGAAACGAGCACGCCTTTACCGCCTCAGCCAGGTAACCCCTAGAAGGAATTAAACAAGCCTAAACTATCCGGGGCTGAGCATAGGTGGGGATGGTAGAATTTATCCACGGTATCATATTGTTACCCTTCGTGTTCCTTGCCTTTCTTTTGCAGATACCTAAATTCTTCGAATTGTCGGACCTCTTTCCTTTCCCCTCTGATTAGTGTTAATAGAGGAGGATTAGCAGTTGTACTTCCTTATAAAACAACCACCACCACCTCTGCGTTGGGACCCTGGATGGAATGTTCATTAAGCAAGTATTCCTGCGCACTTAGAGAGTTGGGTAGACTCTTTCGAACTTCTTCGTTTCAATAAAGGTTTTACATTTTTGCTCTTTTTTTTGCTAGTTGTTTTAAGTCGCATCGACACAGATAGGTCTTATGGCGACGAAGGGATAGGAAAGGCCTGGGAGTTGGAAGGAAGCAGCCGTGGCCTTAATTAAGGTACAACCCCAGCATTTTCCTGGTGTGAAATGATAAACTACGGAAAACCATTTTAGGACTGCGGACAGTGGTATTAACAATGTTATTTGCTTTACGTCCCACTAACTACTTTTACGGGCTTCGGAGACGCCGAGGTGTCGGAATTTAGTCCCGAAGGAGTTCTTTTACGTGCCAGTAAATCTACCGACACGAGGCTGTCGTATTTGAGCACCTTCAAATACCACCGGACTGAGCTAGGATCGAACCTGCCAAGTTGGGGTTAGAAGGCCAGCGCCTTAACTGTCTGAGCCACTCAGCCCGGCGACAGTGGGATTCGAACCCACTATCTCCCGGGTGCAAGCTCACAACCACGCACTCCTAACCGCACGACCAACTCGCCCGTGATATTGTTGCTTGCTTTTATGGAAATTATTCAAGAAAGTCTGGTATGCACTTTTTTGCAACTCTCTTGAAACAATCAGAAACCACTAATCTATATTTATGGCTGTCGCTGAGTGGTTGATTCCCTATTAGTTCTCTATTAGTCTTCTCTAAGGGGAGACCTACACTTTTGAACATAGAAAACTGGGGTGAACTAAAGTATTTTTTCCGCAACGATGGAAATGAATACTGATACATTATTCCTTAAAATTACGAGTACATATTTAGAAAATTAATTATTCAAAATGGCGGTGTATCATGGCCACTATTTTGCCGCTTTCCTGGTAATTTCCAAACGCATGAATATTTTTATGAGACTTTTTATTATGATTAGTAATGTTATAGCTATAAAGTGTAATAGAATCAGTTAAGTCCGTCAAGTATAACTTTTTTTTTTCGTGAAGTAATTCTCAAGTAGTCAATTTTTCATTAATTGTCATCTGAAAATATATATTATAAATTTAACCAATTAATTCTAGTATACCTTCTTCTCTGTGAAATATACATACGCACAAAATTTCATCTGAATATCTTGAAAACTTTCAGATTTATCAGGGAAACGAGCAACAAACTTACCAATCAAGGGCTTGATTAGGTGACAGGGCTTCACCTTTTTGGTCATAAGAACGAAAATATTGGAAAATTTTACACTTTTATAAAAGGAAACGTTCAATTTTAATGAATAATAAATTGAAAATCCGCATATTTATCTAGTTCAAAGGTGTTGTAGTTGGTATCCCCTATAAAAGATTTCAAAGGAGTTGGAAGTGTATCGATCATCTCTCTTGATAAATTCTCCCAATCCCTAATTCCTTTTCCAATAAACGAATAACTTGTCCCAATTTGTCTTCTTCAATTCCAACTTTATCTTTATACTATGATGTTTCTTACTAATAAAATCTCCACTCAAATTCGTCTACTAATGTCATCCCACGCCATCTCCTCATACCAATATTTACCGAGGGATCCATTATGGGAACAAAACGATAGAGGCAATCTACGTGAAAAATGCTGAAGTTTGAACCTTCGGGCTGTATAGATTGAGACATTTTGAGTGGATTTTACCTCAACGTGAAATGGCTAACCAAAGATTGGCATTATGTTGCTCTGTCTGCAGTGAATGCTAATTTGTTGGTGTTGGAACGACTTCCAACGAAATCAAGTAATCCTTTTATTTGGGTCACTTTAGGCACAAAGTACACTTTAAGTAATCTACAATGTTCTGAAAATAAATTGAACTTGAACTTGTGAAGGCCAAGACAAGCTTTAATCTGGTAAAAAATTGTAGCCCTCGACCTTTCACCTGCTGATGCGATACAGAGGACTAGCTCAAATGAGGAGGACTATAGGTCAGGGCCAACTAAACTGTGTTCCATGCAGGGTCAGCATATAACTTGTGCGACCGGTAGTGGGTCACATATACAGTTTAAAAGGTATTGATAAACGTTTCGTTAAAAATTCATAGTTTTACATCAAAACTTTAAAAATTTTGTTAGCAGTTAACAGGATGGTAAATGAAGACTGTTATGCTATCAGATTGCCCAATTTATAACTTAACGGTTGTCCAAGAATTTTTTGTTAAACAATGGCACTTTTTGAGACTACCTAGCAACTACAAAAATACAAGTATTTAAAAAAATCCGCCGAACTATTATCATTAGTGTTCTTGATGTCCCCTACTTTATCACGATTAGACGAAGAATTATAGAACATTATTTAAAAATGAATTTTTTTATTATTTCTTCGTACTCAGTTTTTAAACGGGGATATATTTTTCCCAGTTCTAGTACAGCACATTCCTTAATTAATTATCTTCAATTTGAGACCTTTTTGAGGTAGATATCTGTATTGGAACTCGTCTTATTGTTGTTCGAGCCTGAAAAGAAAACACAATTCTTAGTTTTGAGTCAATTAAGTTTAAAGTTTTGTATTATGATTAGACCTCTTTCTTTTTACCTGAAAGTATTAGAATTCTCCCGCTGCGTAGGTGGGACCTTCCTCTTCAAGTTTCTTGTCCTCTTTCAGCTTTCTTCTTCCTCTGAGGTACCTCCTTCGTAGTCTGTGTACAGCAGTGCTCTGAAGCTGACTTCTGCGTACACGTGCCTCATGAGCTTGTGACACTCCTGATGCTGAGTACATACCAGGCACAATCTTGATTCTTCTTAAGACCTCTATTTCAACCTTGTGTAACACTGCATCCATGACATATCTTTTCTGCACCTTTTCCATACCGTAACGTTGAATGACTTGTTGGTATTTTGAGTCAAACCACAAAGACATTTTGATAACATTTTTGGATTACAGAGACTTTCATACACAGGCTTCATTGCATGTAGGACTTCTAGTGGTATTCCTGATTTATGCTTATAATTGTCAAGTATATTGCCAGCTTTGGCTCTTTGGTATGAACACCTACTGTCTGTTCCTATAGGGCACCTGTGATGGGAAGACCTGTCTTTATTGGCAGTCAAATGATACAATGTTGCCCATATAGCAATTGTCATATCTTTTATGGAACTTCAGTTGGAACGCAAAGCAATTCCAAAATAATTCTGAGACAGTTAATTTGCCTCTACCACCCATCTTTTGTACAATTTTTCTAAGAGCTGTTCCTAAATGTTTTTGGTACTGGCCCACACATTCCAGTTTATTGACTTCTTTACCATTGTATGGATTGGAATCACACACTGTCTTGTAACTTTTAGAATCCCCATCCCCATAGAAATCTACATACTCCAGACCTCTACTCTCACTTGAGCGAGAAAATATTTTTACTGCTCCATGAGGTTCCATATTAGGCGAAGACCCTCTGTATTTTTGGCACAGACTGCAGCATGATCAGCCTTCCAATATAAATAGGATAGGGAATGCTTATCATCATTTGAATGCTTCTTACATCCAATAAAGTTTCTGGACATTATCTCAACATCTAGAACTTTGCCTGTGTCAACAGATATGCACATGCAACACCAGACAATGAAGAATAGCCACGTTTCTGCATCTACGGAAACACATTTCTTGTTCAGAACTTCTTGGGCAGCAGACTTCATGCATTCTTCGGCTTAGGAAGGCACATTAGAAGATGAAGTTTTCAGATGCTCATTATAAGCCTTAGGCAAGGGTTGTAGAGTGAGCTTCATGACGCAAGCAAACTTTTTGGCATCACTGTATCCACAACCTACTAACCTCATGCTATAAATAAGGCGTCTGTTTACCTTGGAAACGTGCCCTGCCTTTTTGAAGAGCAAATTGTCTTGCTTTCGTAACCACACAATTCACATACCAAACCAAGAACTTCAGCCCGTCCAAATATTTGATTTTCGAAATTCTTGCTTGTTATTTAAAAGGACATAACATCTAAGGTCATCGGCCCTTTCGAAATTCTTAATCTTCAAGCATTAAAAGCAGCTAGGGAATGCTACAATATTTATTAAATTCTGAAGAAAATCTATGTAAATAATTATGTTAAAATTATCACCTGGTAAGTCACAGTCATCTGAAACACTACTATACTATCACCTGTAGGTCTGATCTTCGATTGTGATCCACAACTTTCAATCAATCAATCAATCAATCAATCAATCAATCAATCAATCAATCAATCAATCAATCAATCAATCAATCAATCAATCAATCAATCAATCAATCAATCAATCAATCAATCAATCAATCAATCAATCAATCAATCAATCAATCAATCACTACTGATCGGCAGTCGCCCAGGTGGCAGATTCCCTATCAGTTGTTTTCGTAGCCTTTTCTTAAAAGATTGCAAAGAAATTGGAAATTTATTGAACATCTCCCTTGGTAAGTTATTCCAATCCCTAACTCCCCTTCCTATAAACGAATATTTGCCCCAATTTGTCCTCTTGAATTCCAACTTTATCTTCATATTGTGATCTTTCCTACTTTTAAAGACACCATCCAAACTTATTCGTCTACTGATGTCCTCCCACGCCATCTATCCACCCACAGCTCGGAACATACCACTTAGTCGAGCAGCTCGTCTCCTTTCTCCCAAGTCTTCCCAGCCCAAACTTTGCAACATTTTTGTAACGCTACTCTTTTGTCTGAAATCGCCCAGAACAAATCGAGCTGCTTTTCTTTGGATTTTTTTCAGTTCCTGAATCAAGTAATCCTGGTAAGGGTCCCATACACTGGAACCATACTCAAGTTGAGGTCTCACCAGAGACAAATATGCTCTCTCCTTTACAACTTTGTTCAGTACTTACGACATATACATTGTTTTCGTTTTGACTGGGTTTTGTATACCGGTTACCATGAAAACTACGTTGTTTATTTTTAACGTTTCGATATTTAGAGCGCATGACAACGAATATACATCCAAATGCACACAGGTAAACAGGCAACGTGACAATATTTTCACTCAAAACACGCAGTTATGGAAACCATGGAAACTGCATTTATCAAAGAGTATTACTGCTGAATACAAAGAATACGCACGTGGAGCCATCTGTGGAGAAATATTCTGCAACAACGAGCGCCAAACTTGAATTTAAAACATCGAGAGAAACCATGAAATTCTCCGTGCAGCAATGCCACGCCCACCTCAGTCCGAGACACGGGTGCACTGTTACCTTTAAATACATTTTCTGAGCATATTTATGCAACGAAATGTGTAAGAAATATTTTTTTTTGAAATAGAAGAATTAAGCTTTCATCAGGAAACAGAAATGAAAAAGTGAAAATTCTGTCCAAATACGTCATTTCAAACGTATATGAATACCTTCAAAATTATATAAAATGTAAAAGACATTTTAGCTAATGGTTTTAAATGAATTCATATGGTATTTTAGCCAGTTTTATAACGATTGATGCTGTATGTTTAAAAGTGCATGCAAAATTGCTCTCCTAATGGGAAGTGCTGAACATGTGTTTTGAACGTAGTAAGGATCTGAAGCCTACTTCTTACATCACAAAGCATGAAATGTTAAACTTACGGTTGTACAGGTTGAATCGCCATAAGACCTATCTGTGTCGGTGCGACGTTAAGCAACTTGCAAGAAAGAAAAAAAAAAAAAAAAAGAAAAAAAAAGAAGAGAATCTCTTTGAGTGGATCCTTGAAGACGCAGCATTACTACTGACCCAGAATTGATTTGGATAAAAAGAAGTTCGCGTCTGTGGTGTAGTGGTTAGATTGATTGGCTGCCACCCCCGAAGGCGCGGGTTGGATTCCCGGCTCTACCACGAAATTTGAAAAGTAGCAACAGGGCTGGAACGGGTTCCACTCAGCTTCGGGAGGTCATCTGAGTAGAGGGGGTTCGATTCCCGTCTCAGCCATCCTCGAAGTGGTTTTCCGTGGTTTCCCACTTCTGCAGACAAATGCCAGGATGGTACATAAATTAAGGCCACGTTCGCCTCCGTACCCCTTCCTTGTCTATCCCTTACCATCTTCCCAGCCTCCTCGCCACAAGGACCCTGTTCAGCATATCAGGTGAGGCCGCCTGGGCAAGCTATTGGTCTTTCTCCCCAGTTGAATACCCCTGACCCAATATCTCGCGCTCCAGGACACTACATTTGAGGCAGTAGAGATGGGACCCCTCGCTAAGTCCGAGGGATAACCAACCCTGGAGGGTAAACGGATTAAGAAAAAGAAAGAAAGAAAGAAAGAAAGAAAGAAAGAAAGAAAGAAAGAAAGAAAGAAAGAAAGAAAGAAAGAAAGAAGGAAGGAAAGTCTCAAATTTACACAATGATGAAATGGACAGGCCTGCGTGGAACCCACAGCTTCAGGTCTCTTCCACCATGGAGTAAAAAATGGCAGTTGATTAAGGATTTTGTTGTACAGCCTTCATAACACTGTCATGTCAATTAAATTTATAAAATCGTGAGACTGTTTTGTTTGGTAATGTCCCATATTAATAAATTCCTTTATTTCCTAATGCCATAGTTACAAGTAGCGCACTTCACTTTGTTGCAGTGATCTTTTACCAAATAATTACCGAGACAAGGCTCACTTATATTTACTGAACTTCTGCACATTTTTCGAAAGCATTGCGCAAATTTTGTAAACACGACTAAAGATATAAAATTATCGGGAATGAAAGAAATACTGCAGGAGAGTGGAGGCACAAGGCAATGAAAAGGGTACATAGTGGTACCATCAGGGATGAATGACCTGCTGGTGATGTTCTTACCGCTGGCTACGATGGAATGAGTCATCTGTTTCCGAAACTGTCTGGTATAAGGATGTGCAAAACATGCCTGTTATTTCTCACACACTATTTGGGCTTACGTTTTGAGGGAACAACCTTTGCACAGCCATACTGGCTTTCGGTATTTGCTGAAATTATTTATTATAACCACCAGAAACGAGAATAAAAAATAAAGATAATAAAAAGTTCGGGTCAGGCGTGCCACAGAAGCGGCCTTGGCGGGTCGGATGTGGCCCCCGGGCCGTAGTTTGGGTGACCCTGCTTTAGGTCATAGATTCGAGGCTATTGTCCGCAGAATTTACGCAATCGTGGGTACTGTACATGTTGATCGTTCAAGACTGTATATTACATAAATGTTTCTCTCTGGCTGTTTGAAGTCGCGCACTGTTGATTTTACGTCTCACTGACTATTCTTACGGCCAACGGATCCAGATCACCGGATCCGTGAGATCTCCGAAGTTAAGCAACATTGGGCTTGGTCAAGATTTGGATGGATTGTCACGCGCTGTTGTTGGGGGGTAAGGGAATGGAGGAGCGAGAAGGAACTGGCCACCCTACCGTACGTAAACTCCGGCTCAGGCACACGTCTGTGGAGGTTTGGACCTGCCTTCGGGCAGAAAACACCCTTACCTTTTAACTATTCTTACGGCTTTAGGAGACGTCAAAGTGCTGGAAATTTTGTCGCTTCTGAGTTCTTTTCTACATGCTGGTGAAGCTATCGACAAAAGGCAGGCGTATTTGAGTACCTTCAACTACCACTGGACTGAGTCGGAATCGAACTCTCCAACTTCGGCTGCAGAAGCCTGTGCTCTACCGCATAAGCCAGTCGGTCTGGCTAAAACGGGTAGGTTTAAGATGACTCTCTGATTTGGAAAATAGAGGCCGTTGTCATAATTAAGGCATAATATTACGTATTCAAAAGACGATTACACTCGGACACCATTAATGTTTGTTTTTCAGAGTTAGTAGAGGTCAGCCGGGCGAGCACCGGACCGGCATGGCTGAGTGCAGTCATATTTTGAATGCGTAATACCATCATTTACATAGTCTGTCCCTTTAGCCATTTATTCTGTTTCAGCGTAGTGACCTTCGGTTCATAGGATTTGATTCTCGATCGGGCTGGTGATTTCAGCCACCTCTCGTCTTTTCCTTTATCTCAGTGTCTTATATTTTTGTTCGTCTAAATACACATCTCTTCATCTGCCCTCATCACATCACACTACCAATCACCACAGAGACACGCGATAGTAAATACTTCCCTTTACATAAAGCTGGCGATAGGAAGGACACTCAACCGTAAAACTGGAGGAAACTCAAATTAGTGACAGGGAATCGAACCCATTTCTTTCCGAGTGAACAGAGTTACCACCTTGGCCAGACACCACTACAGTTTCACATCTATTGACTGGGAATCGAATCGTGAGCGCTGTTGTAAAAAGCTCTGTATGATGTCATTGAGTTACCAGGCCCCTTTCGAGTGACAAGCCTGTGCTAACCCATCCAAACGGTAAAATAAAAGAGAAACTACTGGAGCCAGCTTGCAAGTTATAAAGGCAGAGTTCGTTTTTAAATAGCTCCCTTATGTAACTACGAAGCAGTTAAGACCTAGTCAACTCTGACCTGTGACCACCTTGGACACATTCCCAAAACCGATAACAGTAAGTATACTCTGCCAAATCTTAGAAATGTACTTCTTACGAATTAAGAACCGGACGACTTCACATACACATAGAAGTTACAACTGCAGTCTGGAATTTATAGGACATTTCTTTTAATGGCGTATGGCCACCGGAGAAGCCTGTTGAAGGTCTTTCTAATTGACACCTGTAGGCGACCTTCGCATCTGTGAGGAATTCTAATGCTGAAGACGGCACACACAGTCTCAAAGAAAGACGAACTAACCAATAAAGGTAAAAAATTCCCGAACACTGGACCTCTTGAACCAATGGTCAGCTCGCGAACCATTTAGCCATAGAGCCAGAGTCTGAGGTAATTTCGCGTATTTGGTCTGACCCCTCTCAGATTAAAGCAAAAGCCCCATGACTCTTGGACTACCAAGCAACCGCCGTTCAGTCTGTAAATAATTCCCGAACTGTGGTCCGCGGACCCCTAAGGGCTGCGACGATAATCCAAGGGGTTACAATCAGGGGGGCCGTACCTTATGTGCTGAAGTGCTGCAGCACATTGTCTTTTTGAAAAATAAATTACTTTGAAACTATTATCTACAATCATACAATCAAATACAGTGCATTGAAAAAGACGTCAGCCAAACAATAAGAAATCAATCAACTCCCCTACCAGATAACTAGTCATGCGCTCCACGCTGGGTGCGGTGCAGGTCACAGCTCAGCGAGAATTTCTAAGGTTTTTGCCAGAAGGCAAGAACTCTGCCTTTTGCGCATGCGTTCCCAACTTTTCCGATGTGCTGCGGAAACAACAGTCAAGGCATCTTTTCACAGCGAGTCTTCGTTGTACCACAGAGAGGCAGTACTGGTCACACTTGCATTTCGACCGAAATGAGAACTCTTGACTCAGCGGTAGTATTTAAGCAGGTATCGCTCAAATCAAACGGGAAAACAAAATACGGTAGAGAAAGCCATCAGTTGTTCTCGCCAGGTCTTTTAATACTCCCAACTTGCTTGTTCCAGAGCCACATTTGTAAATCGATGAACTAAAAAATGTACTTTTTATGTTCTCAAAATAAGGACATGATATTGTATGTTTGATTAGATTTGTGTGAGGAATGTGCATATGTGTTGGGGTTATTTGCGTGTTTGCTCAGTATGGAAAACTCAGTGGAGAGCCCCTAAAACCGCATATGTTTCTAAATATTTCTTTAAATTTTTGGATGGGGGATGGGTTAAAGCATACCAGCCGCCACTGGTTACGATAATGTAAGTTGTAAATACTTAAAGAACAAAATTTTATTGTACACACGAAAGTCATAGAACATTCTTCTAAATTTAGGAATTATGTCTTCACTGTTGTAAAACTTATATACACTACATGCAATTCTTCGCCGATAAATTATACAAGCTGGCAGTATCTTGTGAAGACCTCGTCACAACTCCACGTCTCTGATCGACTTTTGGGTCCGTGGCATTCCCTATAACCTAGAATTTGTAGGAAGGATACATTGCGTTTAATACCTTTCGTGACAACATACCTTGTGAGGGTGTACCTTTTCTGCTCTCACACAAATGGAAACGAAGTACAGAAATGGAACTAATGGTAAGGCTGATCTTCGGTTCGGCTGACTATGCTTGTAAACACTTGGTGTTTGGTAAACAGCACCATTCGTCCCACTGATTCAACAACCGTGTAAAGTGAATTTTTTCAAATAAGTTTCCAGATCCAAACTGTTGTTATTAATGCGATATGCTGAGGGGGCCTCAGACACAAGAAGTTAGGAAAACCCTGCTGTAAGATACAAGAAGACGTGTGGCCCTCACGACGAATCTTATCGGCCGTTATTCTTGGCTTTCTAGATCGGGGCCGCGATCTCACCGTCAGATAGCTCCTCTGTAGGCACTTAAGCTGAGTGGACCTCGAACCAGATCCAGCTAAAATTCTCTGACCTGGCTGGAAATAAAACGTGGGGTCTCCAGGTGTGAGACAGGCTAACTACCTCTTCTCCACTGGACTGGCATGGAATAAGGGGTGGGAAACATTATTTCAACAGATACCTCAGTTCTTAGTCCACAACGATGACAAACTGTAGACTTGCAGCTCCTTATAATCTTGCTAATATGAAGTGATTAAGAAACATTTAACATCTTTCATCAAAGTCCAGATTCTTGATTGAATGGTCAGCAACGTAGTCTTTGGTTTAGAGCAGGGCCTCTCAGGGTGCATGCGCCTGGTGCACGCACTGTGCATGGTGCAAAAGACGACTTCGCTTGGTTGACCAGAGTGCAGACCCCCACTCCTTCCTCACTTGCTCCGTAGCGCTCCAAATCCGAGCCGAGTTGAGCCGAATTGAGCCGAGCTTAGCCGAGTAGCCCAGAGACGAAGCGTTGGTCCTAGGCGAGCCGAACGGGACCGATGCAAAGTGCACGGAGCTCTTGCGCCTCGATGAGATTTTGGGCGTTTGAGAGGCCCTGGTTTAGAGGATCTTTAATTCGATTCCCGAATGAGTCAGTGACTTTAGCCGCATCTGATTAATTCGTCCGGGTCGGGGACGGAGTGTTTGTACTTGTCTCAATACACATCCCTTCATATACTGTACTGTATATGCACGTAGAGGTGAGGTGATAAAGGCGTGATCGGTTCACGAAGAAGGACGTAGGTTTGATACTCCGTCAGATTTCAACTTCTAGAGAGACACGCGGCTGTGAGGTTCATACAGTCAACACCAGAGGTGCTCAGCTGGGCGCCCGTTGAGGTTAGCCCAGGGCGGCCGGGCTGGCGTGACGTAAATGTGGGCAGCTTACTTAGCATGCATACGCCACAGCGAAGCGAGAGAGTAAACACACTTTGCAGGAAAGCGAGGGAGCATTGGCGTTCGATTGTGTTTATGAAGCTCTCATCCGCTACTCAGCGAAGTAATGATTAGGATATATTATTTAAAATGAAACTCTATAATCGAAACAAAACAAAAACTGACCTTATCAAAATATTCCGGTTTGATTTATACTGCGCTCGATATAAACAGTCAGTTTTATTTTCTTATATTTATTCATTCAAAGAAAACTGGAACGTTATAATGTTTTCGTTACAATCTAAAAAGGTACAGGGTTTAAGCGTATAAGCTACGATTTACAATTCCTTGAATGGGCATGACAGTATTTTCATTTAAAAATTCCTGTTATTCATTAAGAAAAAAGTAATGTAATTACACAAATAAACAAGTTTACTGATTGATTTTGCACGGTGTTGTAGTGTTGTGTGACTTCCTTGGTCAATGAATTTCTGAAAATGGTATTTAAAATTTAACTGGCGTCCGATGATAATTGGTAGCCTCTAAATAGCGAGGGAGCTTCATCTCAAGCGAGGACATAAACTATTTATTATCCAGGCTTAAAGTACAACAACAATGTAAATATATCCACCAGACAGACATACAGTATGCCTTCAAATAATTAACCTAACAGGTATTATTCCCGGTAAACATGATTCGATTTTTGGTGAGTTTATCAGTTAATTTACACCTAAACAATCACAAGCCACAGCTATCCACCTTGACTCCGTATTATATTATAAATGTCTCTAAAGCACCTCTTAAACAGTAAGAAAAGCAAAGTCACCTCCGAACAGGCCATGAAGGCCCTTGGAGGAGTGGAAGGTAAAGGCTTCCACCATTGTTAACCCCGGCACGTGATGGGGTAGACTGGTTAGCTCTACGCCCGGCCGCCTTTGCCCCCAGGAATTAACCTGGTACTCATTTTTGGTGTAGGCTGAGTCAACCTCAGGGCCATATGCACCTCCGGAAGTGAAAATCTCGTTTCTTAAATTTTACGACTTCCTGACGGGGATTCGAATCCACGTCCTTCCGGGCGAACCGAGCACGCCTTTGCCGCCTCGGCCAGGCAGCCCCTTCTTAAACAGTAACAGTGAAAAATATAACTCATTACGTACATTATAAAATATTTAAGGCTGTAGACCTCTTTATTGTATTCAGTGAAAATACATAAAACTCTAATGAACATAAATATCTTATTTCTCACAATGTTAAAAGAAAATGACGTAGGTTTCTGCCCTCTTTTTTTCATCTCGTTCTACATCCATTTCAGACTCGGTTATCGCCACAGTGGTCGAGAGTGACTGGGAGAACTTCGCCCAACCTTCACGGCCTGTGACGTAGTATACGTGAATAGCACAAGCTCATTGCCTACTCGTCCGCCCGCTTAAAATGCTGAGCGCCCGCGGAACGAAATGCCCAGCGCGAGCACCTCTGGTCTACAGTAAACGTTATAGTTTTTCTTTCTCAACCCGTTTACCTCCCTGGGTTGGTTTGTCCTCGGACTCAGCGAGGGTCCCACCTCTACCGCCTCAAGGGTAGTGTCCTGGAGCGTGAAATATTGGGTCGGGATACAACTCGAAGGGAGGGCCAGTACATCGCCCAGGTGGCCTCACCTGCTATGCTTAACAGGGGGATGAGAAGATAGGAACGGATAGACAAGGAAGAGGTAAGGAAGCGGCCATGGCTTTAAGTTAGGTACCATCCCGGCATTTACCTGGAGGAGAAGTGGGAAACCACGGAAAACTACTTCGATGAAGACTCGGATGGGAATTGAGGCCCCCTCTACTCATTTGACCTCCCAAGGCTGAGTGGCCCCGTTCCAGCCCTCGTTCCAATTTTCAAATTTTGTGGTAGAGCCGGGAATCGAACCCAGGCCTCCGGGGGTGGCAGCGGACCGCACTAACCACTACACCACAGAGGCGGACAATAAAAATTAGTACCAGGATAATTGTTGGGAATAAAGTTGGCCGGGCGTGAAGATAACCGCTCTATCTCACTCAGTTCCGTGGTTACGAATGATGGAAACATTCGCCTTCCACCACCGAACGAGTTGGCCGTGCGGTTAAAGTCGCGAAGCTGTGATCTTGTATTCGGAAGATAATGGGCTCGAATCCCATCGCCGGCAGCCCTGAGGATGGTCTTCCGTGATTTCCCATATTCACACCATAAAATACTGGGGTAGGATACTAACTTAGGCCACGGCCGCTACCCTCCCAATCCTAGCCCTTTCCCATCCCTTCGTCAAGGAAAACCTTCGATGTGTTAATGTGACGTTAAACAAGTAACAAGGAAAATACAAAAACAAAAAACTCCACGGTTTCACCTGCCTCCCACAAGAGGCACTAAAAGGGGGAACAGGGACTCCCAACTTGGGAGCGGTGGTTGGAGACCACGGCTCTCCTACCTGAGTCTGGCATTGTTCCCACTTACTTGTGTCAGACTCCTCACTTTCATCTATTCTATCCGACTTCTCTTGGTGAACTCTTGTTCTCATCCGACCTCGACGTGGTCCCTTCGTCGTTCTTCTATTTCTTTTGCTGATACCTCCATTCTATGTAGTGTCGGACCTATTTCTTTTTCCTCTGATTTCTATCAAGAGAAGGTGGTCGCTTAGTTATAATTTCTCTTAAAACGACCATGACCAACTTCATAGCCTTGCACTACGACACAACACACCACCATACACCGCGTCCGGCTCCTTGCGTGAATGGTCAGCATAGTACTCTTCGGTTTAGAATGTACCCGTCGTTTACTTTTACTAAATAGCTTTACGACACACCGACACGGATATGTCTTATGGCGACGATGGGACAGGAAGGGGCTAGAAGTGCGAAGGAAGCATCCGTGGCGTTAATTAAGGTACAGCCCCAGCATTTGCTTGGTGTGAACATGGGAAACCACGTAAAACCATATTCAGGACTGCCGACAGTGGGGTTCGAACCTACTATCTCCCGAATACTGGATACTGGTCGCACATAAGCGACTGCAGCTATCGAGCTCGGCACTATCGCTTTATCCATCGAGTACGTGTACCCTCCTAACCCTCTCGCTACTTTCATGTCTGTTACTTCCAACCCTTTCTTAATCGCCACAAATCGACATCAATTATGTAGATCGACATACAGAAGTATATGCGTGTTTAAAATATTGCAGACCTTCATTTACAGATTAACTGCTGCTAAAAGGTACGTTATATCGACACACGGATTGTACCATAAGACGCCGTATTTAACGGTCTAAATGGCTGGTCGTATGATATTTTCTCGTATTTCATCTATTCATGCGTCAGATTGAGTTAGAAACGTTGAATAGTGTGAAATTAGGGTAAGATTGTCTCACAGTGCAGTACTTTTCGGATAATTATGTGACAGCTACAAACATAGCATTTGCCTCATATATGGCTACTGTGCGCTCCAATGATCATGTAGAATTTGATGGTTCTATCGTTCCTATAAGTGATTCAAATTATGAATTATGCGTGTAAAAAGTGCAAAAGGTACTTACAATTGAGAAATAGAGACAAATCTAACATATAAGCGATGACAAAACGTCATAGGACCAAAGTTGTAGATCACTCCTATTTGAACGGAGAATGTGCCATCCGTTTTGTGATAGGACTTACCGATTAGCCACGAAATACCTCGAAACGAAGGTCTGCAGCATCATTAAAACTGCCTCTATATTTAGATATTCTTCTGGGATAAAAAGTGAAAAATTTGAAGATCTTGGAATTTTTTCGTCGGTTACAGGCCAAAATGTATAATTTAGCCGAATTTTAATTTTCTAGCTCGTCTAGCAGATTGTGCCGTAATCTCGATTTTGGGAGGGGGATAAAAGTTAGGATTCTCACGAAACTAAAGGTAAAAAATATGCAGATGATCATTATCACCCCTTAAACGGATAGCTGTACGAAAAATTCGCCGAAATAGTGAATGTACAGACACACGGTCGTTACGATTTTACTTATGTAGATAGATAAGGAATCTGGTCCTCGTACAACACCTTTTGGGCTATGTCCGCTGGACTTAGCCTGCAAAACCGACCTTTCACGATATCTCCCTTATTAATTCTCCTATCGAAATGACGCGCATGAGGAAAAAGTTTTAGAAATTGATTTCCATTAAGGATGGCAGATTTCTGTTAGTTTTGTATGTGCAAATTTTGCGAGTGTGCAAAATAATGGTTTCGGTTTCGGATAAATCCCCATTTAATTTACGTATTCAGAAATAATATTGGCCCTAAAACCTACCCAAAGACAGGTGGATTCTAGAATTCATGGTTCAAATATGTGCTCACAATACATACAGAATTAATATGTATAACACGAAACTTGAAATAAATATAAACAAAAATTAACACTGAAGCTAAAGAACTGGAATACTAAACCTATTAAACTAATTTATTTTTGCTAGTGGCTTTACGTCGCACCGACACAGGTAGGTCTAATGGCAACACTGGGATAGGAAAGGGCTAGGAGTGGGAAGGAAACGGTCGTGGTCTTAATTAAGGTACAGACCCAACATTTGCGTGGTGTGAAAATGGGAAACCACGGAAAGCCATCTTCCTGACTGCCGACAGTAGGATTCGAACCCACTATCTCCCGAATGCAAGCTCACAGCTGCGCGCCCCTAACCGCACGGCCAACTCGTCCGGCGAAACGAAATATTCTAGCATGCAAAGGTACATACTACTTTGTACAGAGTACCCTTGTTTTAGAATGACATCTAGGTGTTTTGCATTTCGAAGCGTTCTTCGTATCAACAAATCGAACAGTCATCAAAACGAACTCCTGGAATTGGTTGAATTAGAACTACTTGTACTTTCACCGCACTCTGCTTTCTCCTGGTAGTTTAACGTCATTCTAATCACATTGGTTTTCCACTACATTAAAACAGGGCAGTGGGAAAGTTTAGGCCATAGCCTTAACATGAACAATTGCTTAGTTTGAAAACAGAAAACTACGAATAATCATCCTCAGGGTTTCTCACGGTAGGCTTCGAACTACTATCTGCTGAATACAAGCTTAGAACATCACGATCCGTCCCTGGCATTGCATTCAGAGGTAAGTGCTGCTTAGCCATCTAACACACTCAGTTTCTCTTTAAAAGAGAGTTCGCAAGACTGATGGCCTAAATGTCCCCATTCACGAATTAAATAAGAAGAGCGCTTTCAACATGGCATTAACTCTTAGAGAGAAATAAGGGGGAAGGAGTTGGATGAAGATGAAGTTGTGAGAGTAAATTATTTCAGGGAAGCTTAATCAATCTATTTTTATCATGGAACGCCTTCAGATTAAATTGTCTACTGTACGTTCAGTTATGCCTCGGAACTAATTCGCCGTCTCCATATTTTGCTCCATAGATTGTTGCAGCTCACGCCATTTTGGGAGCCTTTTAATTCGCGAAGGCTGTAATTTTGTGTAATGAAATTCTTACTTTATAACCTCACTTGTCACAAACGTCTAGCTTACCAAGCTGCCATTAGTTACACGCAGGCTATGAAAGAGTGCTACCATTTCGCGGCTAATGCAATATTCGAACTTCCTGAGTAATCTTGATATTAATTATTTTATTATGATAAATAATCTCAAAGTAAATATATTCCTTCAACTAAGTCTTCATATAAGATGATTTCAACACCTGTACTAAGGTGAGCCGAACAGATCAGCTGGATAGGTGATCAACTTTAAGTCCAAGTTTACGGGACCGAAACCCTAAAAAAGAAGGCGTTGAATTATCTCTTCCCTCGGTACAAATCGTATCTCAAAAAGCATATGCTTTCATTAGTGCTGTAACGGTATCCGTGCACTAATCCTAACACCACAGTAACACAGGTTTTTGACAACGGTGGGGTGGGAAACAGCTAGGATTTTAAAGGTCCTGGTCATGCTCCGAATTCAGTGCAGGAAGTTCAAAAGAGTTTCTTAATATTTAAAACTAAACAACAGTACGTTTGGACCGAATAAAAATTATCAAGGTGGCCTTTCGTAACTGGCAGCATTTGAGAGTAGCAGGTGGCTAAAATGATTCTGAAGGCTGACACACCTTATCAGGAAGTATCAGATGCATTTGCTAACAGAATATTAAACGTTCCCACAACTGACACGACATTCTCAGACTACTTTTTGAAAAACAAAACCAGCTAAACCATTCGAGTTTGTATTTTACTTCTGACTAATTTTAAAGGATTTGAAATTCAATGACAAATTTTTAACCCAGCTTGTGTAAAATGGAAAGGGAAAATTCTTTCTGGTCCAAACGGGATGTGTCCTCTGGGTTGAGGATTTGTCTTGTGTAAAAATGGATAATTAACTTCAGGCTGCCAACGATGAGGCTCGGAACCATCATATCCCGAATCCAATGTTACAACTTGTTCGGATTTATATAATAATAATAATAATAATAATAATAATAATAATAATAATAATTGTTACGGAGATATCCGTGGTAGTTATGCGTGAAAGAAGGTGCGGGCGTGAACGGGTCTCAAACTACGGAATCAAAGTTAATGTAAAATTTAACAAGGTTATATTTTCTTTTCAAACACAAAGAAATAACAAGCATGGCAGGTACAAAGTAGCAAATCAAAAGGGTAGTTACAATATTTACAGAATTTGGGCTTCGCGCCCTGACTTTACACTGCTTGGGCAATCAGCTCAGTTTTACCCCAAACACAAGTTTCAACAGAGGGGCAGAAAACCCCATTCATGCCTAGGAGCCCTTGCTCCAAATTGCACTGAAAAGCCTCCACGAGGCGTACAACACTCAATTTTCAAAAGAGCCACTCGCTCTCAAATTTAAGCCTCTCCCAGGCCACACCAAACTCCACCTTCAAGTTGTCCTCAACGGACATAAACACAGGGGTAAAATACCCAATCTACTGAGGTCTATTAAATGAAAAGCAGGTTAATTAAATGACCTCTAAAATAACAATTTGAGAGGAGGCGAACTTGCACTCCTAATACACTTTGATTAAGACCTACTTGGCACTAGGCCGATAATACCAGGGCTAATCCCATACTAAAGAGGTGACTTAAGAAAAGAACAATTTGTTTTACGTTATCGAAGAATAGGTTGAGAAAAATAAGTTCACCTCAAAACAATATGAGTGGGAGCTCGAGAGGGTTAGCACTCTCTATCCCAGTATGTAGCTTTAAAAGAGAATAAATGAAAAGAGTAGTTACATTTAGGAAACGGTTACATGGTGGAAAGCTTAGAACCCGCCCCGAGAGTTAAACTGCTGAGCTAGCAAAGAAAGAAGTTATTAATCGGCCATTACCTTGTTGTTGACCGCTGCCGAGGAAAGAGGCGCTTCCCGCCTCCTGCTATGTACTTAATACACTGAAAGATGGAACAGAAGTGGCCCGGAGACCCTAAAATCAGCAGTTTATATCCTCTCGCAGAAGTTTCTAGGCATTAGGGGAATGAAAACACCCTCCCGCACATTCTTTATTGGCTAGGGTACAGAAACATATCCAAGTAGGGGGAAGATACATCGGATTGGTCGAGAAAAAACTCAAAGAAATTCGGGATTGGATAAATCTAAAACAAGGGGAAAAAGAGGGGTATACAGCCAACTTAAACAATAACAGAAGGAAATTTAGCAAAGAACAAACATTTGAAATAAAAATTTCTCCAACAAAATAGTTCTTTGACTGCGCACTAGGTTGCACTATTGTTGATCTTCAGTAGTGTCCTCTAGAAGAGAAAGTTCACACTTCTTACTTCAAGCGAAACAAAAACACATCAAAAATGACACAGTTCAAAAACTCAAAGTTTTCCATGTGGTGACATCTTCAGAGAAAGTAGAGAATTAATAGCGTAGATAAAGTTCAGACTTCCTCCAACAGAGGAGTTTCAACTGGCGCACATTTTGAATTAGCGGTGTGGAGGTGTACCGCCCGGTACAATAATAATAATAATAATAATAATAATAATAATAATAATAATAATAATAATATACCGGGCGAGTTGGCCGTGCGGTTAGGGGCGCCAGCTGTGAGCTTGCATGCAGGGGATAGTGGGTTCGAACCCCACTGTTGGCGGCCCTAAAGATGGTTTTCCGTGTTTTCCCCATTTTCACACCAGGCAAATGCTGGGGTGGTACCATATTTAAGGCCACGGCCGCTACCTTCCCGCTCCTGGCCGTTTCCTCTCGCATCGTCGCCGTAAGACCTATGTGTATCCGTGCGACGTAAAGCAAATTGTAATAATAATAATAATAATAATAATAATAATAATAATAATAATAATAATAATCTATACATTTAAAGAGTTTGCTAAAAGCAGCTTTGGTAAATCCGTTCGTCCGTTCTACTGGATCGATTTATTCCATTTTTGTTTTAATTATCTCCGGAGTTACCTGCCGGTGAGTCATGAGACATTGATAGGTCTTTAAGTTCAGTCAATTTTGAGTAATCATAAAATCAAATCGTTAAATTATCACTTCAATAACTGCAGGCGAAGGCTTACCCCAACCCGCAATTCATGTTTTACTTAGCAGGTTGCTAAGCGACTGACACTGTAATTAATATTCTGATATATGTGATTTTTATCCTTAATAATGCCATTGCACGCTGCCATTTTTGATTAATACCTGTCAAGCCCGATGGTATACACTTACTCTACTCACGGATGAATATTCTTCCCTACTAGATACTCTTTGATTCTCCAACCTTTGCCAGCTTCTTAATATATTCACCAGATGGCAGAGCGTTCCTTATAACTTATATCATGACGAATAGAAGAACAAGTGTGAGGACTCCTTGAGTTCAAGCGCGCCCCGCCGGGCAGCGCTCGAGTGGGCAAGCTCCACAGTACCGATCAGCTGGTCTTAGGAATGATGCCAGAGGAAATTTATTACTCCGTAACTGTTAAGTATATACACTGTCTTTTAAAAATAATGAGATATTACAATCAAAATACCACGGCAGGGTACAATGGAAACAATCATACATCCAGCATATTAAAACAAACACCCATGAACTGAATTAGTCGGTTACTGAACTTTCGAAAGCTTGCGTGAAGATTTGGCACCAAATTAGGGAAAATGTGAGTCACTGCACCTGGACGTAAATTCCATCTCACATGAGAGATATCCACTTTTTCAGCATTCACTATAAATTTATCTGATTTTACTGTCGAAACATCAGAGAAAAGAACATGAAAAGTACTGCTGTTACGCATTAACTCAGTTTCATTCCGTGGAATAGCTTTGGCCCATTTTTCAAATTGATTTATATCCCTCGGTGGAGAAAAAGTTCGCATATCATCAACTAGTCTACCATAGCCTGACTTAGAGCCAGACACAAAACAGTACGACATCCTGAACTATTAAATCAATCAAGCCATATAAGACACATGCTTGAAGTTCACAACACACAATGAACTGAGTTTAGGAACTGAAAGCAAAGAACCTTCAACGTATTCATTGAAATATCTAGCACAGTAACGTCTCCCGCACTTTTCTATACCCGGGTTGCCGGGACTACTGGAGCACGTGTTGGATATAATCGCTTGCAGTGCTTGCAGTGGCGGGACCACAAACCACCATACTATAATGGCTGAGTCCTCACACTTGGTCTTATATTCGTCATGCTTATATGTTGCTAAGAGAATAAAGTCTACGTTCAAACAGACCCCATCATGTCATACGCCTTAGACTTTACCTGGGAACACCTATCGGAAGGATAACCTAGCTACACTAGAAATAGTGAAGCCCATGTATCCTAGAAAACTTATCTGCCTGGCAAAAGAAGCTCCTTTAAGACTAACCTCTACCCTCACAAGACAACCGTTTTATATAGAAGAACTGCCATAAAAAGTACCATTGCCTTATACGACACAATACTAAGCTTTACATCAAGAACTGCGGGATAAAAACAAGCGAATATATGAATAGATTTTTACCAAAGAGACGGCATGATGACGTCAGGATGGATGAATTCTGACTACGAACTGTGCTTCTTATGAAATGTTCATAAAACCATTGAAATGGGCAAGCAAAACAATATGACTACGTCAGGAATATCAAGACGAGTTATCTGACCTTCTTGTAATTATGCGGCAGAGCAGCACGCGTCTTCTAATAATAATAATAATAATAATAATAATTTTCTATCCACGTCTGTGGGGTCGTGGGCGCGAACTGTGGCGCGCATGTAGATTTGGCCTTACGGCCGGATGCCCTGCTGACCCAACCCTATCTGGAGGGAAGTAAACACTGCTGCGTTTTCCTGTGGTGGGTGGTAGTGTGATGTGTTGTCTTGGTATAATGAAGAGAGTGTTGGGACAAACCAAAAAATCACTCCCTGAGCCAAAAGAATTAATCACACACGATTAAAATCCCCTAACAACCGGTGAAAATCGAACTCGGGACGATCCGAACCGAAGATCTCAACGCTGACCATTCAGCCAAGCAATTAGACATTATTATTATTATTATTATTATTATTATTATTATTATTATTATTATTATTATTATTATTATTATTATTATTATTATTATTATTATTACATTGCGGCTATTGATAGCCTGGTGCAGCTCTCCAAAGGCAGACCCTTTGACGAGGGTTGTTGTGGAAGAGGATAATGTTGTGTATGAGTTTCAGAGATTTGAGACATTAGAAACACACCTTCCCCGAGCCAAATGAATTATCCATTTAAAATTAAAATTACCGACACGGCCAGCAATCGAATCCAGGTCGCATTGAGCCGAAGGCCACTACGTTGGCCATTTTGTAATAGTTTAGCATTTACCTCGTTGTTACTATTCTCCTCCTTCCACTATTCTCATGATTTCATACTAAAAAAATTATCAAGGTTCGTGTTGGGGGGTCCTATAGTCACGCCTCAGTTAGTGAACATGAACAAAGGGTCATAGGCTTAGTAAATGATCCTGGGGCTCGGGTTACAGTTACTATGGAACAAGAAGATATCATGAATATATTCTTTATGTTCAAGTGGCTATGACTACCCGATTAACTGGTAGTTCCTGAACCATCATCATCATTATCATCATCAAAAATAATGTCCTTGTTCCATGAGCTATCCATTTTAATGCCATCCACTATTGTTTGATTGTGTTGTACCTTGGTCGTCCTTGTGATGTACTTCCTTCAATGAACCGTTCAGCTACTGTCTGTATACATTCCGAATGAAGCAAGGCATGTCCCAACAGGACAATCCCCAATTGTGAATGTGGTGTACTAAAGATCTTCAAGATTTTCTCTGGTTTACTATCTCCGTTCATTTCATAGCATTGTCAAGGAGGATAGTGAGGTAGTTTCCCCTTGCCTTCCTCACTAGCAATATCCCATATAATGGAAATTCCTTGCATCCGACGTTGTCTTTTATTTTCTTATTTTTTTTTTTGCGTCGCACCGCCACAGATAGGTCTTATGGTGACGATGGGATAGGAAAAGCCTAGGAGAGGGAAGGAAGCGGCTGTGGCCTTAATTAAGGTAGAGCTCCAGCATTTGCCTGGTGTAAAAATGGGAAACCACGGAAAACCATCTTCAGGACTGCCGACAGGGGGTTTCGAACCCACTATCTCCCGGATGCAAGCTCACAGCTGCACGACCCTACCCGCACGGCCAACTCGCTCGGTCTCTTACACGAGATGTTGTTATGGAATTCCAGTGGCGTTTCCTACACTGAACGTTCTCTATCCTCCTACAAGCGCTCCACCGTGGACCCTTGATCCCTAAACCGTAGGAGTGAAAAATCTCAGGTGGTGATGTCGGTGGTGGTGATTATTGTTTTAAGAGGAAGTACAACTAGGAAACCATCCTCTATATAACACTAATCATAGAGAAAAGATGGAAGGGATCCGACACGTTGAAAAATGAAGATATCGGTCAAAGAAATAAAAGGCCCATGAAAGGCGTGAAAATGAAAGATTCCCTAAGCCTCGATACCTAATACCGTTGGGGTCGTAAAAGAACAAGAGCTGACTAAGGGAGGTCGGATAGGATAGAAGAAAGTAAGGAGCCTGGCACAAGTAAGTGGAAAAGGTTCTAGGACTCAGATAAGGGCCCCGTAGTCGCCAACCAAAACTCGCAAGTTCAGAGACGCTGGGGCCACTTTTAGTCGCCGCTTACGACAGGCAGGGAATACCGCGGGTGCTATTCTACCGCCCCTACCCACAAGGGAACGAAAAATCTCACTAGAAGCATCGAGCTTCACAATATTTTTCGAACGCGCTAACAATTTTCTGTTCATTCGTATATTTCCAAATCCAATTCATTTTCTTTCGGTGATCAAGGAATCTTCCTTGCTTATGGTAGATAATTATTTAGTGCGTTTCATTTTCCCGTTGCAAGCTGAAATCGGAAACATAAGATTGTATAGTCGCTCAAAAAATGAGCCCATGGTATTGTATGTTCCTCACATTTAATATTTTATCAGACGTTTTGATAAACGTAATTCACTTCCCATATAGGTACAAACTCTATGGCTACCCACAACAGACAAAATATAGGATATAGGCTACGTTTCTGGGAAAAGTGAACCTACTTTGAACTTAAAAAACACCATAGGCTTATTTTTGGAACGACTGTACTTGTAGGTTATTGTTGATAAATTGATCACCCAGGCGAGTTGGCCGTACGGTTAGGGGCGTGCAACTGGGAACTCACATCCGGGAGACAGTGGATTCGAATTCCACTGTCGGCAGCCCTGAAGATGGTTTTCCATGGTTTCCCATTTTCACACCAGGCAAATGCTTCCCATTTCTAGGCCGTTCTTGTCCCATCGTCGCCATAAGAGCTATCTGTGTCGGTGCGACGTAAAGCAAATTGCAAAAATAGCGATATCGTGATCGAAGCCATACGATCATACGTTTTACGTCGGATCTGAGCCAGAGGAACGTGAGTAAAACATTGGTTAATTTTAAATTATATTTCCTGAAAATTTAATTTTTAGATGTTTATGTACCTTATCCTCAGCTATGATAGTTTGCACAAAAATGTTAAAATTCGATGTATGAGCCGAGATATGGATATAATTTTATATTTACAGAATTATAGTTAAAATTATTAAAATTCTCCTATATATTATATGCATAAACTCTCTTGTGAAAATCTTAACATATACTGTACATGGAGATTACACATGGAAAATCTTTCAGAAATCTGTTGAATAGTTTATGAGAAAAGTGTACATTTATGAATTTAAAAAAATTATGATTGGATCAAAATTTTTAAATTAAACCAAAAACCCTAACAACTTTGCAGCAAGTATGTTAATATAATGTCAGACACGGTACAACATTTAATTTCCTTATCTTTAAATTGTTGGTTTGGTGCATCTTTATGTAAGTATGTGTATTTCATGTACTCTTCGGTAGTCTCACATACCGGGATTAAAACCCTGGTACGTTGCCTTGGTGAGAAGCCGGGTGCCAATGCCAGTAAGCTATCATGCACCGTATTATGTTGACGGGGTCTGAAAGTAGCTCATCTCCTTCCCTCAGATGGTCCTGCGAGAACTGTCTATGTTTTACGAGGCTCCACAAACCGTACTTGTGTTGGTCTGTTCTCGGTCTGACTCTTTCGGCCTCTACCAAGAGCGGGCGCTTTGATGTCAGAGGAAGGGAACGCGATGCATCGCATTGCAGCCGATGTCAATGGCCGGAAAAAGCACGGAATCAGCCTGTCTTCAAGCCATACATGAGAAAGATATGTTCACACTCAGACAAGAAATGAACTGCTGTCTTTCTTCAACTTAGCTATTAGATGTCTCAGAGAGAATATTCATAGCCTATTGTCTAAAACGAAGAATTGTGGCTGAAGTGCCATAGCTTAGGATGTTTCAGTGTCCCTTCATGTCCACATAGCCATAGCATACTAAAAGTCACACACAGTTACTACAGCCGTTCAATGGACTCTCCCGTAAGCGGACGTCAGAGGCATGTCTAGCAATACAGATTTCAAGCGTGCGTGCAATGAAATGCTTACAACATATGAATGAATGTATTATTTGCAATCCTAAACCTTACAATCTCTTTTCCCTTCTCCGCTTTTTCTATTGTTTCTTATTCTTTTGCTTCGGTTTCTTCTTTCATTCTTCATTCAAGGGGATATGTCGGTGTCTGAGAAGTTTCCTCTTCGTGGTGGTGGTGGTGATAATTATTTTAAATCCATGGCTAAATGGTTAGCGTGCTGGCCTTTGGTCACAGAGGTCCCGGGATCGATTCCCGGTAGGGTCGGGAATTTTAACCTTAATTGGTTAATTTCACTGGCACAGGGGCTGGGTGTATGTGTCCTCTTCATCATCATTTCATCCTCATCACGACGCGCAGGTCACCTATGAGCGTCAAATCAAAAGACCTGCATCTGGCGAGCCGAACTTGTCCTCGGACAATCCCGGCAGTAAAAAGCCATATGCCATTTCATTTCAGCTAGAGTACAATCAAGCAAGCATCCAATCTTGACTCGACTCAGAAGATAAATAGCTCCTATCCTTCGAATGAAGATTGAATAAAAGGAAGGAAGGTTTAAAAGTTTTACGGTAGGTAGGACTACTGTAAATTCCGACTGCTGCTTTTGTGTTTTTGTAATTTCAAGTATTTTTTTTGTTTTTAGGTGCTAGGTTCTTCTTACATGCTTTATTGCTAATGAAAAATCTACAGCCCATTTCCAGTCTTTCGACTGGGTGAGAAATGGAATAAATGAAGCCCCCAACCAGCTGCGGGGGTAGGAATTGTACCGGCTGCCGAAGCCTGTCGCACTCCTCTGGGTCAATGAATAATGAAGTGATATTGTAGAGTGTTGATGGAATGAAATATGACAGGATATACCAGAGTACCCGGAGAAAAACCTGTTCCGCCTCCGCGTTGTCAAGCACAAATCTCACATGAAGTGACCGGGATTTGAACCACGAAACCCAGCGGTGAGAGGCTGGCGTGCTGACACCTGAGTCACGGAGTCTGTATGTGTTATTATTAATAATAAATGTATATTGATTAAACCATCTGAAATTTACGGAAATATCACTGTTTGTGATACGAAATAAATAAATAAATAAATAAATAAATAAATAAATAAAGCCCCCTGAGTGGTGTAGTGGTTAGTGTGATTACCTGGCGCCCCCGGGTTCGATTCCAGGCTCTGCCACGAAACTTGAAAAGTGGTACGAGGGCTGGAATGGGGTCCACTCATACTCATGAGGTCAACTGAGTAGATGGGAGGGGGTTCGATTCTCAGCCATCCTCGAAATCGTTTTCTGTGGTTTTCCACTTCTCCTCCAGGCAAATGCCGCGTGGTACCTAATTTATGGCCACGGCCGCTTCTTTCCCTCTTCCTTGATTATGCCTTCCGATCTTCTCATCCCCTCTCAAGGCCCCTGTTCAGCATAGCAGGTGAGGCTGCGCGGGGCGAGGTACTAGTCCGCCTCCACAGTTGTATCACCCCGTACCAAAGTCTCATGCTTCAGGACACTGCCCTTGAGGTGGTGGAGGTGGTATCCCTCGCTAAGTCCTAGGGAGAAACCAACACTAGAGGCTAAACTGATTAAGAGAGAAAGAAAGAATAATAAATAAATAAATAAATAAAATAGTAAAGCAAAGCAAGGCCATCTTCATATAGGCCTTAAAGGCCCTTTTAGGGGAGGAAAGTAAAGGCTTCCAGTATCCATAACCCCGGCACTTGATGGGGTAGAGTGGTTAGCTTTACGCCTTTGCTCCCAAGAATTAACCTGGTATTCATTTTTAGTGTAAAATAAATAAATACGTAAATAAATAAACAAATATTTGGGCAGCAGACCTCCTCTAAAATGACATTACAGTATATTACATTAATTTTCCCAGTTACTTGGAATGAAACTTACGAGTTAGTTTAGATTCATTCATAACATAAATTGTCCTGATGCCATTTATCACGGCCTGTGACGTTCTGGACCACATTTTTCGTACATTCCTGTGTTAGAGTAAATGTGAAATGGTGAGTTTTCTACAGCAATGCCTTTGAACTGGTAAATGATGAAGAGCGCATGAAACAAAAGACGCTGCAAGAAAATAGTTCACATCTGCGTTGCGTGATCTGTAACAACTTCCTTCTTCTCCCAACCATCTGTCGTTCAATGGAGTATTATTACCAGTATTTCTATGCAACAAACAATTATAAGCAATTTCAAAGCAATCACTGTGGAAACTAGTCCGGTTCCATAGCTAAATGGTTAGCGTGCTGGCCTTTGTTCACAGGGGTCGCGGGTTCGATTCCCGACAGGATCGGGAATTTTAACCATCATTGGTTAATTTACCTGGCACGGGGTCTGGGTGTATGTGTTGTCTTCATCATCATTTCATCCTCATCACGACGCGCAGGTCGCCTACGGGAGTCAAATCAAAAGACCTGCACCTGGCGAGCCGAACCCGTCCTGGGATCTCCCGGCACTAAAAGCCATACGCCATTTCATTTACTATGGAAACTAAAAATTATAGACATTAGATTCCATCCAATTAAGTAACATGACAACGTAAGTGAATAGGCTGAAACATATTTAAATAACCTTTGTGTTTAATATATTAATAACAAATGCAAAAAGGAAGTTTATTACTGGTACAAAGTAAAGATCATCAAAGGTAAAATATATACTGAGACAGCATGAAATGAAAAAAAAAATATATTTATGACTACAGAAATAGTTTCGGCAAAAACTTGAAAATAAATCTACATTCTGCCAATCACGATTATATTTAAATTATTATTATTATTATTATTATTATATTATTATTATTATATTTATTATTATATTTATTATATTTAAATGAACAACATTCATTCAAATAATAATAATAATAATAATAATAATAATAATAATAATAATAATAATAATAATAATATAAATCCACCACTTTTCTCACATACTGGTGGGATCATACGTGCTATTTGTGTCACGCATGTACTTTATTCCCGTTTTACGGCCGGGCGCCCTTCCTGATGCCAGCCCTATGTGGAGGGAAATATTCCCTATTGCATGTTTTCGCGCCGTGGTTGGTGTTGTAAAGTCCCTGGGGCATAGGAACTAACCAGACGTCGCTAAAATTCCTTAGTCTACCTATGTGGGAATCGAACCAAAAGTCTCATCGTTTATCATTCATCTAAGATCCGGCTCCTTGGCTTAAGGGCCAGCGTAGTCGCCTTCGGTTCAGAGGGCGCCGGGTTTGATCCCCGACCGGGTCGGAGATTTTAACCTTAAATGGTTCTCTTCTGGCTAACCCCCACATTCCTGCCACTCGCACACCACACACAACACATCCTCCACTACGAAAACACGCAGTTCCCATACACTGTCGATGCCGCCCACCCTCGTTGAAGGATGTGCTTTACAAGGGCTGCACCAGGCTAGGAATAGCCACAAGAAATTATGATTATGATTATTATTATTATTATTATTATTATTATTATTATTATTATTATTATTATTATTATTATTATTATTATTATTCAGCCAAGGAACCAGACGAGTAATATAGTAATTTAATGGCGTGTGGTTTCGAAGAGGCCTGGTGCATGTCTTTCAAGTGGACGCCTTACAGGTGACCTACGCGTCTGTGAAGATGGGGTCCACACAATATTAATTCTAATGCTAAAGACCGTACAGACGCCCAGCTCCTGAGCCAGATGAATTAACCAGTAGAAGGTAAAATCCTCGACCCTACCAAGAATGGAACTCGGGGCCCCTTGGACCAAAGGCCAACATGCTAACCATTTAACCACGGAGCCGGACAAATAATAATAATAATAATAATAATAATAATAATAATAATAATAATAATAATAATAATATATGTCACTTGAGCTATCTGACAGAGAGCAGCGTAGGTATGCTATTTCTAATACCAGAGATGCCAGCATTGATGTACAGCGTATGACAGAGCGGTGATAAAATCAGGTCCTTTTCAATTGCGAGTTTGCTATCAGTGTAGCAGTGTTTACTATGGAGAGAAAAATTGTTGATTATGTTGTCCTTGAACTGTGATGCAGAGTGGTGAAACTAATTTATAATTAGATGTGTAATTGTGAACTTGTATGAGAGACGTAACAGCATTCGTCTCAGATGTCAAAAAGGGTCTTGTTTCTGTAAGCAGTAACTAAGTATGTCCAACGTACTGGATATAGTAACGGCGGAATGTGGTGATGGTGATGGTGGTGGTGGTGGTGGTGGTAAAAAATGAAATAGTGTATGGCTTTTAGTGCTGGGAGTGTCGGAGGACATGTTCGGCTTGCCAGATGCAGGTCTTTTGGTTTGACACTCGTAGGCGACCTGCGCGTAGTAATGAGGATGAAATGATGAAGACGACATATACACCCAGTCCCCGTGGCAGCGAAATTAACCAACGATGGTTAAAAGTCCCGAGGTGGTGGTGGTGGTGGTGGTGGTGGTGGTGGTGGTGGTGGTGGTGGTGGTGTTTATTGTTTTAAGATGAAGTACAACTACGCAACCATCCTCTATATAAGATTTATCAGAGAGAAAACATGGAACGGATCCGACACTTCGAAAAATGAAGGTATCGGGCAAAGAAATGCAAGGGCCAGGAAGAGCGTGAGACTGAAAGACTCCCTAAGCCTCGATACCTAATACCGTCAGGGTCGGAAAAGAACAGGAGTTGACCAAGGGAGGTCGGATAGGATAGGTGAAAGGAAGGAGCCTGGTACAAGTAAGCGGACGCAATGCCAGGACTCAACTAAGGGCCACGTGGTCGCCAACACACGCTCCAACGTTCCGAGCCCCTGGGGCCCCCTTTTATACGCCTCTTACGACAGGCAGGGGATACCGTGTGTCTTATTTTACCGCTTCCACACAGGGGGTAACGACGGGATGAAGATAATCGGTTTCATCTTTCGGGACAACACCAGTCGTGCCAGAACAACGTCCAGAAATTACAGAATGATTTGGAATATTTACAGTAAGATGGAGACCTATCTCCCTCTTCTTCATAGCTGTGGTGAATAAGACTTAAAAAAAGCAAGTAGGTGATAGCACAATGAATGTCTTGCTCTTTGCTGATAACATCTATTTCCGTGGAATGACTGCAAGGATGAACAATGTGATAAGATCGACGTAAACAGTAAAAGAACATGATCTTATTTTCAGTGAGGTGACGATTATTCAGAAAATTAAATCTTTTATTATTTGTTCTACGTCACACCGGTGCAGACAAGTCTTATGGCGACGATCGGACAGGACAGGGCCAGAACTGAAAAGGGAAACGACGTATAACAGTTCTTAGGGTTGCTGACAGTGGGGTTCGAACCCAACTTCTCCCGACTGCAAGCTCATAGGTACATGGCCGAAACGGCTTAGCGAACTCGCTCTGTTATGTAGTTAGTCTGGTAGTTTCATTGAAATGAAAATATTGAAGTAATTAAAAAAATCAGATATTTTAGAAAACGGGAAAGATAATTTCCGCAATTGATTCCATTGATGAGGAATTTACAAGATGTATCTAATCTGGAGAAGCATTTTATAAGAGTTGTTAGAGATACATTATAGGCCTAGAAGTTACCGCTGCCGGGCTGAGTGGCTCAGACGGTTGAGGCGCTGGCCTTCTGACCCCAACTTGGCAGGTTCGATCCTGGTTCAGTCCGGTGGTATTTGAAGGTACTCAAATACGTCAGCCTCGTGTCCATAGATTTACTGGCACGTAAAAGTACTCCCGCGGACTAAATTCTGGCACCTCGGCGTCAACGAAAACCGTAAAAGAAGTTAGTGGGACGTAAAGCAAATGACATTATTATTATTATTATTATTATTATTATTATTATTATTATTATTATTATTTTGCTAGTGGCTTTACGTCGCACCGACATAGACAGGTCTTATGGCGATGGTGGGATAGGAAAGGCCTAGGAGTTGGAAGGAAGCGGCCGTGGCCTTAATTAAGGTCCAGCATTTGCCTGGTGTGAAAATGGGAAACCACGGAAAACCATCTTCAGGGCTGCCGACAGTGGGATTCGAACCCACTATCTCCCGGATGCAAACTCACAGCCACGCGCCTCTAACCGCACGGCCAACTCGCCCGGTATTATTATTATTATTATTATTATTATTATTATTATTATTATTATTATTATTATTATTATTATTATTATTATTATTAAGTTACCGCTGAAGTGCAAGCGTGCTAACTGTCTCGCTTATTTCTTCCCGATTTTGGCCTATGGCTGAGAGGTATGTACCGTGAGAACAAAGATGAAATCGAGATCCATTCAACTGAGACGAGGTCTGTCAGTACCAAGGTTGAAAAGATGACGCAAATTTTGAAATGAAAATATCAGGATATTTGCTAGAGGTTGACAATACTTGAGGATAAAATAACCCTAGTGAAACTCGTGTGGTACTGTCAAATGAAACGAATGGACACCAACAGAAATTATCAACAGATTATACAACCTGCAACAAAACGAACGAATATTAAGAGGTTGGTCAAGTATGAGGTAAAGATACATGATGAGAGACAGTTGGAACAAGGGTAGAACAGAACTGATGGTAAGGGAAAATAAAAGAAGAGAAGTTCGCCTAACTATCGAGTAACCGGAACGACACGGGATGTAGGACATACTGTATGTATGTGTGTAGGCCCTACGATATGTATATAACATTCACTTCTTGAATGGGAAAATTAAAATTAAGGAAGTGTATGATCGAACACTTACACTAACGGTAATTTCTAAGTTTTACGAAAAGAAAAGATCAAATTCCTGTTTCTCGCCGAGTAAATCCCCCAGGTGATGCAATTTAAGAAAAGACTATGATTTCCTCAATTTCACAATAGATTGAAAATATATTTTTAGAACGACCTTAAAAATTTTCTGACAATGTACTTGAGACGAAAGAATATGTATTATTCATATTCCATTGCATTTCATAGGATTTGGATGGTTGGTCTGAAAAAAAAGAATAGCTATGGACCAAGTTGTTAGGTCTGAAGGGGACTTGAAATAGTCTGAAGATCGTACAGTAAAACTTTCATTATGATCCGTATTGACAGTAGTTACAATTGGTATGTAAAATGGGTCCGCCTACTCAATCGTATCGTCGTACTGTAATCTGTTTACCCTCCAGCGTCGGTTTTCCTCCGAACTCAGCGAGGGATCCCACCTCTACCGTCTCAAGGGGAGTGTTCTGGAGCTTCAGACTCTGGGTTGGGGATACAACTGGGGAGGATGACCAGTACCTCGCCCAGGCGGCTTCACTTGCTATGCTGAACAGGGGCCTGGGTGGGTGATGGGAAGATTAGAAAGGATAGACAAGGAAGAGGGAAGGAAGCGGCCGTGGTATTAAGTTAGTGGGAAACCACGGAAAACCACTTTCAGAATGGCTGAGGTGGGAATCGAACCCACCTCTACTCAGTTGAACTCCCGAGGCTGAGTGGACCCCGTTCCAGCCCTCGCACCACTTTTCAAATTTCGTGGCAGAGCCAGCAATCGAACCCGGGACTCCGGGGGTGGCAGCTAATCACACTAACCACTACACCACAGAGGCGGACCGGTCCTACTCAATACCACACTAATCTTCTTTTTCTTCATTTACTACCGCTTTTCCCATACATGTAGGGTCGCGGGTGCGAACTGTATTGCACATGTGGATTTGGCCCTGTTTTGCGGCCAGATGCCCTTCTTGACGCCAACCCTATATGGAGGTGTGTAATCACTATTGCGGGTTTCTGTGGTGGTTGGTAGTGTACTGTGTTGTGTGAATATGCAGAGGAAAGTGTTGGGACAAACACACAGTCCCTGAGTCAGAATAATTAATCGAAAGAGATTAAAATCCCCGACCCGGCCGGGAATCGAACCCGGGGCTCTCTGAACCGAAAGCCTTAACGCTGACCATTCAGCCAATGAGTCAATGCCACACTAATAAAACATGTAATTATATTTGGTCAAACATCAGTTATACTGTGAATATTTAGTACATGGGACCGGTTTCGGCCGCTTGGACCATCATGAGTCGTAAAGATTTAAAAAAGAATTGGCACAACTAAAAACATAAAATACCATGAAACAAACCAAGACATCTAAATAAGTTACACATGGAAATCAATATCAGATAGAAAACTTGGTGTCAGTTACGTCCATGCGTCTACAATATTGTGTAATGAATTTTGACATTGGCGTAATAAAATATCATTCAACATGCCAAGATATCAAGATAAGAGAACACACGTCAAATCAATCTCCGACGGAAGGCTTAGTGACACGTGTCCGTAAGTCATACAATGTTGTGCCCTGGTTTTGAATTGATGAGTTATTGTGTGGAGTCTATTCTTGACTAGCTTGATTTTAACAAGTAACTTACGTACACTTGTGACTGTTTGAGGGGGACTTCAATAGTAAATTGCAAAAATAGGTAGTGACCCAGTAGGTGTTCTGTCGATACGGATCAGACCGATATCCCCTTCTCTCCTTCCAACTTCCACACAGTTCCAAGGGAGTCTGTTCAGACTGATGATGGCCCAAGCGGCCAAAACCAGTCCTATGTACTAATTATATGACAAAATTTGACCAAATATAGTTAGATGTTTTATTAGTGTGGAGCCATTTTACCTACCAATTGCTATAGTCCGAAGAGGTTAGTAAGAAAAAAACTTAGCATGTAAACCGTGTCTGCCGCCTCTCTCCAAGTGCTGCACTGTCCAACAAGGAATAGCAACCACGCGCTAAACTGATAATGGTATAAACCCAAATATGTCAACTGCAATCAATGCTTATTGTACAAAATTTAGCTGTCCACAGCGATAATAATACTTGTTCATAAGTCTAGATAGATACTGGCATAAGTTAACAATGAACGGAAGGAAACTCAACTGTAAACCATGATTAATGTACTAATTTAAATATATTGTAGGTGTTGATATCGTACCGGAACTGGCCGTACATCAAGTATATCTTTAATAAAATACGTCATAAATAATGTATAAAATTTCAGGCCTAGCAAATGTATTTTCGGCGCTCAAGCAGTCAACCAGCAAAACGCTTCGTCATCACACAGACAGCGTGGTGTCAAGGTCAGGTTGCGTCATACGACCTGGAAACTTCCAAGCAACAAATTTTCTATATCCTAAACCAATTGAAGTATCGATGCAGAAATAACGGCTTCTTATAGTGCACATTTTGAAAGACTCCTCGTGTTAATTTCTCGAAAATCGATCCAGGGATTACGGAAATATTCAAGATTTTATAAAACATTACGTCAGAGTTAGATCTGTATAAAAGGCCATAATTCTTCGTCCTGTCACTTCATTTCACACCGGCATCACAAAGATGTTCGTTTGCCACATTATCCGGAGTCGGCCTGCACGGCGAGATTATGCCTAAGTGACGTGCGAGTTGGGAACATAGAAAATTTCCGCCGTTACGGTACTTATAAACATTCAGTAAGTTGAACCTCGTTCAGGAACTTATAAATAATAAAGAAGGTGATTCTAAGATTTGTATAACTAATCTTTATGTGAATGCTAGAAGCGATAATAATGATTTTTCAAAGTGAACTCGACTTAAACTTTAACCTTACTATGTGAACAACAGAATATTCAGAGACACTACTTTTCGTACAACAAGTGTTTAATAATTCACTTCGACATTATATCAAATGCGGAAGTGAAACTGATTTGTTGTTTTTTATGCGAACATAGTTTTAGCGACAATAATAATTGTTCCGAGGTATCTGTGGAACAGCAGAGGTGAAAGAAGGTGCTGGTGGGAATAGGTCTCAATTACGAAATTAAAGTTAATTTAAAATTGAATAAAGGTTATATTTTCTTTTCAAGATAAATAAATAACAGAATATAACAGGTACCAAGTAGCATATCAACAAATTAAGAAAGTACAATTACAGTTTGTTACTGGATTTGGGCTTCGAGCCCCAGACTCACAATCCTTGAGCAATGAGCCCAACTTTACCTATATACAAGGTTCGAGAAAGGGGCAGAAAACCCCAATCATGCCAAGGAACACTTACTCCCAATTACCCAGTAAAGCCTTCCTCGAGGCACACAGAAAATCCACTTTTAAGAAAGAGCAAACCCGCTCTCAAAGATCAAGCCTATTCAAAGGCCACACCAAACTCCACCTTCAAGCTGCCCTCCAGGCACACAAGAACAGGGGTAAAAATACCCAACCTACTGAGACCTATTCACTAAAGAAACAGGACAATAACATGGCCCCAAAATACCAACTTGAGTGGAGGCGTAACTTGCACTCCTAATACACCTTTTTAAAACCTATTTGGCTCTTAGGCCGCTTATCCAAGGGCTAATCCCATACTACGGAGGTGACACGATAGGAAAATTTATTACATTATGAAGCGAAGAAAAACGGTTATGAAAACGTAGTCACCTCAAAAACAATATGAGAGGGAGCTCGAGAGGGTTAGGCACTCTCTATACCGATTTGTAGTTAAAGAGACGGAATTTATACCAAGTGTCTTTTACATTTTAAAGGAAGGTTACATGATAAATGTTTCGAACCTGCCCCGAGGATTAAACTGCTGAGCTAGCAAGAAATGAAGTTAATAGAAGGCCATTACCTTATGGAAGAACTGCTGCCCGAAGGAAGAGGCGCTTCCCGCCCCCTGCTACATAATCACACTAGGAAAGATGTTACTGCAGTGGCCCGGAGACCAGAAAATCAGCAGTTTAAATACCCTCGTGGAACATTCGAGACCTTTCAAGAATGAGAACCCACACCCCCCCTCAACTTTATTGGCTAGGATCAAGCAACATATCCATATCGGAGAAGACGTACGTTATTGGTCAAAAATTAATTAGAGAAATTCGGGATTGGCTAAATTCAAAACAAGCGGAAAAAGAAGGGTTATACTGCCAACCCAAAAAATGACTGAAAGAAATTTTACAAAGAACAAACTTATGAACACAAAATTTCTCAAAAAACAGTTCCTTCACTTCGCACTGGTAGTTCTTCAGTAGTGCCATCTAGAAGAGAATGTTCACACTTCTCGCTATAGAGAAAACAAATATAAATCGAAAAAGACACAGTTCAGAACTCTTCAAAATTTACAATAGCGACATCTTCTGAGAAACTTTAGAATTAACATGGTGGTTAAAGTTCAGGCTTCCTCCAGTAGAGGAGTTTCAACTGGCGCAATGCTTGAATTAGCGGCGCGGAGGTGTACCGCCCGGTACAATAATAATAATAATAATAATAATAATAATAATAATAATAATAATAAAAAATGCTTCGCACAGAATCCAATAGTTAGGAATGCTAGTGATTTTTCCAAGTGATTTACACTATACGAATAGATACAAGTACTCTCATAGACATTCATATAAAATGCAAGTGAACTGTGCTTTTAGTAGATCGCTACAAACATTCAGTTTCTTTAGAATTATAAATAATTCTAAAAGTGAAGTTATCCATCAGACGTTCTATTTATCGCAGTGAATAGGAACATACTGTGTCGTGATGATTTCCAGTGAATAATGCAAATTTTAATTTAGTAGAAAGACTCGACGCAAGTGACAGGAGTCAAAATTTATATTTTTTCCTGTGAAAAGCCACCACAAGTTTCCCAAGAACAACTTATTTTTCAAATTTTACGTTTTGAGTTATAAGTCAGAACCGAGATAACGATTGAAATTCACAAAGTGCTGTGGTTTATGTGAATCATTCCGATACTCCGGGGACAGTTAAATGTGGACACTCGCGTAACATAATCAGTGAGTGACTACGCCGCGCTGGGACATTCAAGAATCAACGACGACCCATTGCTGCCTACAAGAGACCTTGGTTCCATGGTTTGGTTGCTGCACACGAGGGATCGTGTTTCCATGGCTGGGTCGCTGTCCATCAATGAGGATCTATGGAAACAACTTCACTTTAACCAGCACAGATGTAAGGTAAACCTTATGTGAATAAATTCAGTTTAAAGACTTTTGAACTCATTGTAGTTAGGAACTCTACACCCAGTATGCCCTGTGATTTAGGTATCGTTATTCTCCGAAATATCAAGTCATGGCTTACTATAAAATAGTTTCCTGGTACAATATGGACATCGGTTATGCACAAAAGTAAATGAGAATAAGCACATTGGATGAATGGTGCGTTTGTGCTACTGGGAATTGAGCAACTCGTATCTTCAGTGTCCCAGATAACACTGTCAGGAGCGTCAAATATATCACATTCAACTGGAAACATAGCGGCGTTCTTTCAAGCATGCTTAATCATGTTATTGAATGTGGATAAGCACATGAAGGTTCGACGAACTTCTTCCACTGACGAAAAAAGTATACATCCGAAGGTTAAATAAGGGAAGTAGCACGAGGTGGAATGGTTGTTATCTGGTTGTGTTCATCGGGAATTACAAACATATTTTGCTTACGGAATTAAAATGAACGAGTCAGTATGGGAAAGTAAAATTTTCAACACTGTCATTTTTTATGCCTGTTTAAATACCCGCTAGACCCTTCGCGAATGTTCCTTGTAAGACAGCCCTGGTGAAAATGCGAACGTGCGCCGCGTCATTGAGTACCTAGGTAACTGAAAGTGCATATCACATATACAAGGGGTAGGAAACCCGAAGTTTTGACAGCTCTGCACTCCGACCGATCAGAGAAAGGGTGGCCACGGTTCCTCCGTGGCTATACGCCTCTATATATTTGGGAGACGGATGGTGGTTGGTCCCCATCGTTGGCTGTCCTGAGAAAGTTTTCTGTAGTTGTCCATTCTCTTGCACTAAGGCGGATGTCGGTAAGGTTCCCAGTATAGGCCACGGCCCCAACACCCTCACCTTCTGCGAGCACCTTCACCGTAACAAATCTCCTGGCCTGAAAGACAGCGTTATCGTCTAAGATGCCCGACTCATCCTTCGGGAAAGAAATGAAAACATTTTATTATTAGTAGTGACCCAAAAGTTCACCTCTGTGGTGTAGTGGTTAGTGTGATTAGCTGCTACCTCCGGAGGCCTGGATTCGATTCCCGGCTCTGCCACGAAATTTGAAAAGTCGTACGAGGGCTGGAACGAAGTCCACTCAGCCTTGGGAGGTCAATTGAGTAGAGGGGGGTTCGATTCCCTCCTCAGCCATCCTGGAAGTGGTTTTCCGTGGTTTCCCACTTCTCCTCCAGGCAAATGCTGGGATGGTACCTAACCTAAGGCCATGGCCGCTTCCTTCCCTCTTCCTTGTCCGTCCATTCCAGTCTTTCCATCCACTCACAAGGCCCCTGTTCAGCATAGCAGGTGAGGCCACCTGGGTGAGGTAATGGTCATCCTCCCCAGTTTTATTCCCCGTCCCAAAGTCTCATGCTCCAGGACACTGACCTTGAGGCGGTAGAGGTGGGATCCCTTGCTGAGTCCGAGGGAAAAACCAACCCTGGAGGGTAAGCAGATTAAGAAAGAAAGAAAGAAAGAAAGAAAGAAAGAAACCCGAAGTCGAAATGAAGGAACAGTCTGAATCAGTGATTGATTTTCATTATACTTACGACAATTACAGTAAATGTAATTCTATGCTGTCCAGGACTACAGAAGTATAAGTCTAGTACGTCTAGAAATGAAATTAAAAACACAGACCACATAAGCCTAAATTTAATTTTCCTCAGACTTCTTTCTTGCAGATTTTGAAAATCGGGGAACTATGTCATTTACTGTCAGCCGTAACTGATCAGAAACGAGTTTGTTATTCGTTATCTACATTCATTTTCATTATTTTCATTTTTGAAGATAATTGTTCACAAACTTAAGTCACAGAGAGCATGGCTTCAACAGAATGAACACCGGCCATGTCCTTACATCCAGCTTTTATGGTACCGGTATCTTCACATTGCAACTCTGTAAGCCTAAACTGAAGCTCTATCCTCACGAAGACCAATAGCAGCTTGCTGAATACAAATGGAAATGCGGTCAAGAGCCGGCCAGAGAGTGGGATTTGGAGAGGCTGGGAAGCAAGAGAAATGCACAGCGAGTTAAAATCTAATCCCCAGTAAAATTTTCAAGAAGGCTGGTCGAAGAAAACTAATGGACAGTAGTAGATTTGCTATTTAGAAGCCAGGTTACCATTTCTAAATTACTGTGGAAAATGCAGAAACGTAACAGCCTTAACCAATATATATGGGGAAGTATACTCACGGAAACCGTGAAGGACTCCATGCATACTGTATTCTACCCCACTATCATATTTATATCAATTAAATACTCTATTTCCAGTCTAATTACGATAGTTCCATTTCAATTTAGTTTCACGTCACTGTAAATTGTATTTGGCTTTTAATTTACAGTACGTAATTACTATTTCTATTTCAAAGCCCCTGTGGTCACTCATGTTGTACGAGCTGACATCAAGCATTAGGAAATATACCGTACAGTATAGCGTCCTCAATTCGGCAGTAGAATATTACTAAATAATGTCAAAGCATCTAATCTGAGGCGCTTCAAGTTACTGACCAGAAATCAGATAAATAATATAATAACGTGAATCTGGCCTCTGGAAGGGCCTGCTGCAAGTCCTATAGGCAACCTGCGTGTCTGTGAGGATGTGGCTCTATTTAGAATGAATTTATTGTTGAAGCGGGGCAAAAATACAGTCCCGGAGTGAGAGGCAATATCTGGTGAAGCAGTCCGGGAAACAAACCCCGGGCCTCATTGACCAAAGTTCAGCGTGAAAACCAGTTAGCCATGGCACACAAAGCAGATTGTACATGAGAAGTTCAATACAGAACAGTGTTCTTATTCTTTTTCCCGTTCATCCGGGGTCGACGTTTTCTGACAAGTCGTTTGCATTTCCCTTGGTCCCAAACGGCACTTTCTCTTAACTTATTTTTTATGAGTTCCTCCCGCACACAATCAATCCATCTTATTCTGGGTCTACCTATCTCCCTTCTACTTTCCACCTCCATCACAAGCATTCTACTTCCCACATAATTTTCATACCTGCACTTAATGTGGCCAAACTAGAACAATGGATCTTTCCACACATTTCAGTCACTTTAACCCTCCCTATTCCATGCGCTAGGATCATGTGAAGTTTTCGTGTGGTACAAATACGTCATTAGTGATGAATTGTGCTTTGTTTATGGTTTCTTGGAGGGTTTGTTTACACTATAATATGTTTTGTGAGAGTGCTAGTGTTATCTCGTGTGTCTGTATGAAATGTCGTATGGCTTTTAGTGCCGGGATATCCCAGGACGGGTTCGGCTCGCCAGGTGCAGGTCTTTCTATTTGACGGCCGTAGGCGACCTGCGCTTCGTGATGAGGATGAAATGATGATGAAGACAACACATACACCCAGCCCCCGAGCCATTGGAATCAACCAATTAAGGTTAAAATCCCCGACCCGGCCGGTAATCGAACCCGGGACCCTCTGAACCGAAGGCCAGTACGCTGACCGTTCAGCCAACGAGTCGGACCGTGTGTCTGTGATCTGTTTATATTGGTTTTCGACACAAATATTTAGTAACGTATATGCCATCAGTGTCAGCCATCTTCTTCTATAATTACAACCATAGGTACCACTACATAGAGAATCACTCTGTAAATTTCCTTACTGCCTTTGTCCTGAGTATCAGCCATCTTATTTATCTGCCATTCTATCCAAAGATATAACGAAGAAGAAAGACACTCTGAATGTTGTCAACTGCATTGCCAAGACACGGAGTCTATCTTATTGAGGCCATTATTGGGATCTACCACTCTTTACTGGACGTTCTTACAAACGGGTATTATTTTTGCTATATATGCACTGTTTTATTCTCAGCTGAACTGTTAACCCAGAAAGTTGGAAAGGGTTGGCGTCAGGAAGGGCATCCGGCTATAAAAAATTCCTATCAAAAACATACAATACAGAACATTAGATATATAAAAATTTTCTACTCTGAATTTTTTAAACTTCTTTCATAGCTGTACGAACAAGTGACTGATTTTTTCTTCTCCTTTGCCAGTGATGCGAGTGTTAAAATATTTTTTACTCTCTCAGTCTTCTACATTTTAGATCGCCGTGGTAAATTGTAGTTAAAGACCATATTGGTATGTACATAAAAGTCCATCACCTCCTAGATTTCTTGAATATTCTCACTTATCAATCACTATTAGTCTTTAGGGTCGATATTGCTCTGCTTGTTACCCTTCCACTTTTTCTCTCTGAGAATGGCTGCCTAGTTGTACTTCCTCATAAAACAATAATCACCACCGCCACCTGTCAACAACGTAAAACGTGCGGGCATACGCAATTCTCGCACACAAGAGAACGGGCTATTTTACAAAAATACTGTTTATTGCTTGCTGGTATACCTAATACATGTACCGGTAATTTTATCATATTAATAGATTGTGCAAAGTGATCTGATGTGATAGAATCCTAAATGGCCGCTATAGCCTAAACCACGAATCAAAGACATTGCAAGGAAAATAGATGTAAAGGTGGAAGGTGCATGCATTAGAACTGCACATTCTGCATCCAAGAATCGATGTGCCAGGATCGATAAAGCACCCGTCATCTTCTAAATCGGAAGCCTTTTGAGTCCAAATTGCGAGTTCGATCCCGGCTCAGCCCAGTTGTATTTGGATAGGCTAAAATACTTATACCTCTTGCCAGTAGATTTTCTGGCACGTAAAAGAACTCCCACGCGATTAAATTCCGGGGCCTCGGCGCCTCCGAAAACCTTAAACGTATTTAGTGGAAGGTAAAACCAATAACATTATTAATTACTCAGCCCGCCACAGTGAATCACTAATGTTGGAGCAGCTTCTACATTGAGGGCCATCAATATACTGACCAGAAAGCATATTGCGGATGGACAACCTAATCTATAAACTCTAAACATTGTGAACTTTTCCACATGTCTGTGAGAACAACTGACTGGTATTTTCCTGGTTCTCTTTACCAGTAATGTGTGTGTTAAATTATTTTGTATTCTTTCAGCCTCTCTCATTTTAAGTTAAGTAAACTGTAATTGAGCCCTTGCTGGCAAGATGTAGTGTTTACAATGCACTATGTCTTCTGGTATGGGCTAGAGCAATTTGTTACTTTCATTGACCTGTCTCAGTCTCATCCTTGGCTTTGACAATATGAAAGTGACCGGGGTATGAGCGATGCTAGTAATACCTTTCCTTATGCAGCCAGTCCCTGTAATGAATGATGTGAAAATATCGCTCATAGGGTCTGTTGATGTGTGTAAATCAGTGGGCTTGGCAGACTGATATGCAATCGCAACTTCTGACTCGGTGAGGAAAGCAACGGGAAACTACCTGACTCCTCATTTCCCTAGTATGCCTCTTCAGTGACGCCTAGGCTGTCTATGATAGCTTTTGGTGGAACTGTGGAGGATCAAACCAGCCTTCGGGCTGAATACCCAACATACAATATACAAACTGTAATTAAGTTGTCTGTGTACAACCAGAGTGTTCCCAACAATGTGCAAGCAATCGGACAATAGATAGTGCGAACCGAAGACAACAAAAAAAAACAAAAAACGTTTCTATGAACATCCGCCCTGAGTTAAATGGTTTACGGATTTTGCCTGCTTTGCCGGAATGGAAGGAACATTAAAAGAAAACATAATTTTGGAGTCGGGAATTATATCTTGGTCCGCCCCTGTGGTGTAGTGCTTAGTGTGATTAGCTGCCACATCCGGAGGCCCGGGATCGATTCCAGGCTATGCCACGAAATTTGAAAAGTGGTACGAGGGTTGGAACGGGGTCCACTTAGCCTCGGGAGGTCAACTGAGTAGAGGTGGGTTCGATTCACACCTCAGCCATCCTGGAAGTGGTTTCCCACTTCTTCAGCAGGCAAATGCCGGGATGGTACCTAATTCAAGGCCACGGCCGATTCCTTTCCTCTTCCTTGTCTATCCCTTCCAATCTTTCCATCACATTTACTTTCATTATTTATAATAATAATAATAATAATAATAATAATAATAATAATGTTATTCGCTGTTTTAACATTATTTATATTTTAATTATTGCAGTATAGTACAATGTAATATATATACTTTTGTGGCTGGTTAGATGGAAGAGATGGCTTGAAGGACTTCTTCTTCTTCTTCTTCTTCTTCTTCTTCTTAATCTGTTTACCCTCCAGAGTTGGCTTTTCCCTCGGACTCAGCAAGGGATCTCACCTCTACCGCCTCAAGGGCAGTGTCCTGGAGCTTCAGACTCTGGGTCGGGGGATTCAACTGGGGAGGATGACTAGTGCCTCGCCCAGGCGGCCTCACCTGCTATGCTAAACAGGGGCCTCGGTGGGGGATGGAAATATTGGAAGGGATAGGCAAGGAAGAGGGACGGAATCGACCATGGCCTTGAATTAGGTACCATCCCGGCATTTGCCTAGAGGAGAAGTGAGAAACCACGGAAAACCACTTCCAGGATGGCTGAGATAGGAATCGAACCCACCTCTACTCATTTGAACTCCTGAGATTGAGTGGACTCCGTTCCAGCCCTCGTACCACTTTTCAAATTTCGTGGCAGAGCTGGGAATCGAACCCAGGCCTCCGGGAGTAGCCGCTAATCACACTAACGACTACACCACAGAGGCGGACGTCTGTTTTACCATCGCCAAAATAAAGCAAGATTCTCTGAATGATGTCGTCGTGCACGATACTCAACAACTCTCGAAAGTATACATACTGTTCAGTAAATGAAGAGCTAACAGACTTGCGGCACATTTCGAATACTTCTCATAAAATCATGGATAGCTACAGCTATTTGAAGTGGGATGTGCCAAGTACAGCTGTTACCAATAATTCGTAGCTGCCTCTGTGGATCCGTGGTAGAGTGTCGGTCTCCGGATCCCAAGATAGCGGGTTTAAACCCGGCAGAGGTAGTCGGATTTTTGAAGGGCGGAAAAAAGTCCATTCGACACTCCATGTCGTACGATGTCGGCATGTGAAAGATCTCTGGTGATACATTTGGCATTTACCTGACAAAATTAATTAAATCTCAGCCATAGACGCCCAAGAGAGATCCGGTTTACTCTGTCTGCCATCTAGCGAACCTAGAGTAAAACGGAACGTCGAAATTGACGAGCAGACAGCCAGATGGCGTCAGATAGAAATGTCTGCACACGGTAGCTGAGGCCATACGATTATTATTACCAATAATTCGTGTACAACTTTGGAATGTCTGTAACTCGTAAAGAGTCATCCATAGTATCTGTGTTCACTGGGATGTTCGGCGTTGTTTTGAGATGCACTATACACGGTCTGACTATTTCCTGCTCTTTCTTTTGGGAATGCCATGTATGTAAGTACGTCGTTTAATTTCATAGATACACTAAAAGGTTGAAATTTCTAATCTATTCTGTAAAAATAAATCGACTCTTAAGCTATCAGTCTTTGTATTGTCAAGGTAACAGTGGAGGGTATGTACAAGAATCAGCAGCTGTACCCACACTGTAGTGACACTAGTCAACTATCTAAGAATGAAATGAACAGTGTATAGCACCATATGGATTGAATCATTTATAAACTAAGGAATATCCTGGATTAGAATTACATTAGGAAATAAAACCCAAGTTGAGTTGTTGTGGATGTGAGAACATAAAAATGGGGTTGACAATGAAAATCATGACTTTTTCGCATAGTTCTCCATCACTATCTCTTAGGTCTTGCCGTCCAATCTTTCTCTCGAACTCTCGAGTACAGTGTTGTGGTTAATTTATTTGAGCACTGCTGGTCTCACGGTGGGTAACAGATCTTATCTCAATACTCCTCCAATTCAGACATATCTGATTCCCAACAGAAACCCTGTGCTCAAGGAAATGAAACTCTTGACGACTCTCTATGAATGTACTGATGGTGTACGTAATAAACTTACCAGATCTAGGTTTCCAGTAGAAGTGGTCCTCGTATTGACCTTCGGTTTTGAGGATCCAGGGTTCGAGTCCCGGCCGGGCTGGGGATTTTAGCCCCATCTAGTTAAGTCATCTGGCTCGGGACTAACTGTCTTAATGCACACATCCTCCGTTACATTCTATCTGCCTCTGTGGATCAGTGGTAGAGTGTCGACCTCCGGATCCCAAGATAGTGGATTCAAACCCGGCAGAGCTAGTCCCGCAGATTTCTGAACATTGGCCAAAAAATAACCCAGGTCGGTTTTGAAGGGCGAAAAAGAGTCTATTCGACACTTCATGTCGCACGATGACAGCTTGTAAAAGATCTCTGGTGACACATTTGGTGTTTACCCGACAAAATAAATTAAATCTCAGCCACAGACGCCCAAGAGAGATTTGGTTTACTCTGTCTGCCAGCTAGTAGGCCTAGAGTAAAACGGAACGTCGAAATTGACGAGCAGACAGCCAGATGGCGTCAAATTCAAATATCTGCACACGGCAACTGAGGCCGTACGATTATTATTATTATTATTATTATTATTATTATTATTATTATTATTATTATTGTTACTTTAGTCACATACTGTACACTACTCTACTAACGACTACAGAAACTCGCAATTATGGTTATAAACCTGGGCCATATCCACATTTACATTACAACTTGCACCCATGACCCCAGTAAGCAGGGTTGTGAGAAGGGGTGAAGAAAAGAAAATGTGCATATGACCGAGATTTTGGGTGTTTGTATGCATGATCCAGCATAGGTGTCAACTAAACTTGGCATAATACTAAATTTATTTAATGAATTCACACTATCTGTGAAAAATACTGCAGGGGCAAGACACACCTATAAGCCCTAGGGAAGGGGGCGAAATATAATTATAACTAAAAACGACCGATATTAGTGTTGAATCCATAGTTTTCTGGACTACGGGAGAGATTTCAGCCAAACTTGGTACATTTATGACTTACTATCATGAGACAAACTGCGAGAAGGTATGGTAGACCTGGCACGCTAGGGGTGGGTTGGGAAGGGCTGAGATGTAAAAATAATCGAAAATAGTGTGGAGTAGTGAGACGAATATTGATACTCCGGGCGTCGTTCTGTGTATGTTTCTTTCAGCATAGCCCTTATACAAAATTGGTACGCATATGACTTACTATCTGAAAAAAAAAATACTATTGGGTAAAACACCAGTAGCACTCCTCGTGGAGTTGGTGAAATATAAAAATAAACGAAAATGACTGATAATAATGTTTACGAGTTCACTGAGTTTAACTGTGACACTCTGGATGGATAAGTCATACTTCACCGCAATTGGTATGGAGGTTGAGAAGGGGTGAAAATGAATGTAAAAATAACCGTCAAAAATTTAAACATAATAGAAAATAACAGATATTAATGTCAAATTCATTGTTGTGACTCCTTGAATATCGTTTAAGTCGACGTTCAGCCTCCATTGGGACGGTGCACTGAAAGGGGTTTTGTAGTGTGACCGTTCACAACGTCACCTATGGTATGTCATGATATCCAGGAGATGAAATATGCCGTTTTCGGCGTCATTCTACGATAAAAACTGCCCAAGTTAGAATTTTTCTGCCCGCTCCAGGACTCGAGTTGCAATATCCAGAGTCGCGCGACCCAGCTCTAGTTGCTGGTAATTAGCAGCAAGGCGGTGCAAGAGCGCTTGTACTGGAAGTTTTCTCACTCCCACCGCGAGCGAGATGAAACGATACGCGTTATCACGTGACAAAGAATCTAGGTCACTAGCTGAGCCCAGAGAGTACATCCAACGTGAAAACTAACATTATACCCTGTTTTCCTCGCTTATTCACCACTGCCAACTTAACGCATTCAACTGTTTTATTTCTGTTAATTTTCATAAATCGCAAAATACCCAATGGATAATTAAGCGCAAACATTCATTTGAATCAGGGAATTTTACGCATAATTATGAGACCGAGAAGTGCTCTACTTAACTGACAGAGCAGTAACTACGCTGTAAACAAGGGCGCGTCTTAATGACTAACAGATGTTGGACCCTAACCGTGCCAAGGAACACAAGGAATCCCCTGTGCTCGTCATCATTCACCGCCAGAGACTAAAGGACGCTTTTAAGATTGCTTCAAAACCTACGAAGTTATTTTAATAACAGTCACTCAGTGGAGATGGGAATACAGGAGCTACATTTTGATACCCTGTTCGTCACTGTACGTTGCGTATTAACGGACTAACGTGTGAGAAAGGATTGCATTTTTCCCCCCACCCTCAGCATTCGGGTCTCTAGCGTAGCTCGCCTATATATTCATGAGCTGAGGAGGAGACACTACCCAGTGCATTCTCAGTTTAACGCCAGTACGGTAGTATTTCGTCGTGGTTTGTGTATGAGTCGTTTGTGAAGAAATAATCTTGTAATTTGAGCAGTGTAATGCAGATTCATTAAAGCCTGTGAACATCTGCGAAAATACCCACAATCTAAGTAAGTTTTTTTGCGAGTACAGTGTGTCGCTAATTAATATAGTGGGAGCAGCACGAAACCGAAATGACTGCTGTCCGTGTGTCGAAGAGGTCGTGCGTCGAGCCTCATATGTGCCGATACTAATACGGCTCAATTAACCACAATAGCCAGGTATCCCAGTGCGTGGAGTTGTGTGTGTGTGTGTCTCGACATAATTGAGAGATACAAAGAAAGTGCGTGAACGGCTCAGTGTCGGCATAATTAAGGGTAGTGTCACGTCTATAAATCTATAATGCAGTTGAGAGCCTGACTTACGCATGACTAGGCGAAATAGAATATGCTTGAAGTGTGGTCGTGTGAGACGAGAAATTTTAATCCAGTAGTGGCCTAACCAGTGACATTCTTTATTCAGGACCTAGAATAGCTGTATGCTGTTTATAAAAGAATAGGTACATGAGAAGGGAGCAGTGTCGGGCTACAGAGACAATACCGGCATTGGGTTGGAATGCTCGTGCTATTGAGCAGATCCAACCATACATTCAAATTGTGGTGTGTAATAAACTAACGCATTCACTTGAGATAATTTCCCCTCATTTACATGTCTACGAGAACGCCGGAGTGAACGCCGACGTCCAGCTGAATGCCAGAATTTTGCCTGCATATTAGAGAGAACCGGACGCCTAGCTGTCTTCGCCTGGTGTAGCAGAGAACGTCGAGAACGTCATACCAGATCAAGCCGTCATGTTCGTGACCTGCCAGGAAGTCATCATGGGTCTTCACATCGCCGAGGACGTGATGCAAGCAGTCTAAGTCCATGGAGTGCCCTCCTGTAAAGCTGTGAACGTGGTATCCAGAAGGCTGAGTACATTTCCAAGTATTTATATCTTTGAAGGTCGTGTCCCATTGTAAATATGTAGATTTTTCACTTAGATATAACGTAGACTGCAAGCACGCCATTTCAGAGGGATAATAATTATAATTTCATTTTTATTTGGGTCTTTTATAGAATACTTTCTTCATGGTTTGGAAACGACCATATTTTACTTCCATTTTTTTACAAGGGTTTGATAATGCATGACGTAAATTTAAGGACCCCAGATTAATTAAGTGTGAAGTACTGTCAAGTAAAAGGGCTTAAATATTCTACGTAAACGACTCCAGTTATCATCTTTCTACAGCCAATAGGAGTCCTCAAGGATATCTCAGTAACTGATTTTTTATGTTTTTGTACTTCACAAGCTATTAGGAAATCCTCCTTACTAGAAATTAAAACTGCTGGAACAACGAATGGAGCATGAGATTGGGGTATATATCTTACATCGCTAATTAGTTCGCGAATGCGCAAGTTAATTTGGACCCGGGTGGCAGGAGATCATCATTAGATCTGCATCGTGGTCAATGTACCGAGAGGAAATGAAATGGCTGAACAGGCTGTAGCCATAATATATATTGTGAAATGAAATGTGAAATTCCCTTGGAATCTGTCATTAAGACACGCGAGGCGCATATCGCGATGTGAATATGTTGATTACGGCCGGATATAGGGCCGTGATTTGTGTGATGCCATGATGGCCAGTATTGAAAGAAGTGAATAGATTATTTGCCGTGAAGCCATTGCCCGAGAAGGCTAGTGGACCGCTCTTTGAAAGTGTGGCACGGGCAGCTCACAGCTGGAGTTTTATGAGCCCCTTTAAACGGGGGAGTGAAGGCGTTTTCTTCAGTGAAATAGAACAGATACAAGTGGCGAGTTTCTTTTCCTTTCGGCACAAAGATTACGCGTGTTAATTTAAATAGAGCCAACGTCGCAGAGATTCCAAATGAGCATTAAATGAAGGATCCCTCCAATTTATTTCTTTAATTATTCACAGCGTATAGGGAATTCCAGGTCAGATATACCCTGTCTCAGAAGGTCCTGAGTTCATTGCAGGAGACAGTAAAGCTTACTGTCACAAGCGGCAGGTGAATAAGGCCACCTGCGGCTCATTGTGTGTATGTGAAATGTATATATTCTTGTCCATTTGTTGCAGGTAGTGCTATAATAATTTGTTTATGATGTCTGGTATTGAAGTCGCTAAATGCTTGTCCATAGGTAACATCGTTGTGTAAATAATGTCCTGATATATGTGTTGATAAAAATCCTAATGAAATGAGCGTGTTTATCATACTGCATATTTGGCAACGTTTAACTTAAGGTAGTGTTGTAACGCGACTTTCAAAGGATTGGGAGTGTAAATTGCCTATTTCAGTTCATACGATACTAGCAAACTTATATCATAATTTGATGCAAATTGAATATATTAATTCTTGGCAGGTAAACAGATTTACAGCGGGGTGTGTCCATAATGATTAAATATGTGTGTGATGTAATATAAGTGTAGAGTGAAATAATTAGAGAAGAAACGCCTCTCTAAATCTGAGGTAGTGTAATAGTTCGAGGGGGAACGCCTTCTTAAGTTTGAATATTTAAACGTATAATGAAGTGTAGAAAAGGACTACCGAACATTTAAACGTCAAGATCACCCAAGTTACTATATGTAAGGTGTTCGTATGGCATACTCATGTAGATAATGTGTTTCACTAGTATAAGTAAAAAATTTGTTATACAAGATATTGTCTCTCTTCTCATTAGTAATGAAATGGTATTCCTCTCATAATTAACTTTTCCCCCTACTATAGAGACTATTACTAAAGGACTTACCACCCCATCGGACAGTCCACAGACCCGAAAATGCGATACCGACTCAGCTAGCGAACTATTCTAGTAGGGGAGGGTGAGGCTTCGACAAACCGGGCCGAGTTCGAAGCTCACCGATGGTGCTCTATTCTAACGTCATATTTATGAACAATGGTAACTGGTTCATGTACTGATGCCTTGGAAAGGTTACAGTAGTGTATAGTATAAAATGACCGAGATCAGTGTTGAATCCACTGCGTTTGGGGTCTCAAGGCTGATTGACGAGAGTCTCAATGACAGTTGAAATCGTGTAGATCATATCTATACCGTGACCGATAAATACGTGAAGTTATCACTTATTATCTTTTTGAAAGGATCAAATACTTCCCAATCAATTCGAGCTTCCACAAGGATAAAATTTTACCCAAAAATGAAATCATTTAAAACTTGAAATCAAACACATCTAAATAACTGTAAAACAATATAATAGATGGTAAAAATCCATATCCCAGAATGGAATTCTATAAAAATTCACTTTTACATAACTAACTGGTGGTGATAATCTTAAAAGTAAACATCCTAAACCTACCGGGCTACGCCGGGTAGTCAGCTAGTATAGTATAGAGTTCAATTCGGAAAATATTGTTTTTCGAGAGGAGAGGTGAAAAGAAAAGATACGATAAGGTAATAAAGGAGGAGAATTAGTAGATAAGAGATTAAAAGAACTAAACGTTAAAAGAAAATGGGAAAGGGTAGGATAGGGAAATACAGGAGGGATAGTTTGGTGGTGGTGATTATTGTTTTAAGAAGAAGTACAACTGGGCAACCATCCTCTATGTAACACTAATCAGAGAGAAAGAATGGAAGGGGTTCGACACTTCGAAAAATGAAGGTATCGGCCAAAGGAAGACAAGGGCCACGAAGGGCGTGAAAGTGAAAGACTTCCTAGCCCTCGCAAGCCTAATAGCGTCGGGGTCGGAAAAGAACAAGAGTTGACCAAGAGAGGTCGGATAGGATAGATGAAAGTGAGGAGCCAGGCACAAGTAAGTGGAAGCAATGCCAGGACTCAGCTCAGGGCCTCGTGGTCGCCAACCGACGCTCCAAAGTTCAGAGCCCCTGAGGCCTCTTTTAGTCGCCTCTTACTACAGGCAGGGGATACCGTGGGTGTTATTCTACCGCCCCCACCCACAGGGGGAAGGGATAGTTTAGAGTGGGTTAGGAGGATGGATTATTGGAGGTAGGAAACGTGGGTAGGAACTGTGTAAGGCATGGGAAATTGAATTCATGTTTAGAAATTTAGCATTTTTGAGAAGGATTAGGAAGTCGAAAAGAATATTGGGATTTTCAGATATGTCGTTTAAATTGAAATTAGGGTTGAAGTATTGGCCAAGGTGAATAAAACGACTTTCAGTAGTGTTTAGAAGGGGGCGTTTGTTAATGATTTTAAGTATTTTTATGTCTTTTTCAATATTGGTGAAATTATATTTGGAGTCTCGTATGTGTTGTCCTATAATAGAGAATCTGTTGTATTTAATGGCGTTGATGTGTTCGGAGTATCTGATTTTAAAGTTGCGTCCAGTTTGACTGATGTACGAGGAGCTGCAGTTGTTACATTTGAATCTTCATACTCCAGATTTAGAAAAAGCACTAGATTTATTTTGTGATTTAGAGTTGTGTAACATATCAAAAGGACCCCTAGTCGCCAATCCACGCTTCCAAGTTAAGAGCCCTGGGGCTTTCATGTTCTTGTATAAGCTTCACAGAAATTGTGAAAATATGTGATGGAGAGTTAAAAAAGGTTAACTGTTATATTAATGTGAGATGTAGCTCGTGGGGGAAGATTTTATATAGCAATATAAGGTAGTATTTAGAATTTATGGGATATGCATATGGGCTCTCGGGTGGATGAAAGCCTCGATACGGCCTGTATATCACGAAGGAAGTTCTCTGGATAACTGGAAATGATATTACGGTTCAATTTTTGGAAGCTTGGCATGTCGGATTTGTTTCTAAGGAAACGTATAATCTCATTATTGTTACAAAAACGTATTAATATATGAGAAAGTGGCAGCTTCTCATACATGCGACACATAGTAATCACTGATCATTGAGCGTAATGCACCATCTCCAGGACTGAGGTGGAAACTTTACTACAGTATTTGATATCCTTGAAGGAAAAAGTGTCCAGAACAGAATGCGAGGGCAGATGTTTCACAGCCCAATTCAACAATCCTCCGGAAGGAAACAATATAATATACGAGAGAAACTGAGTTCTATTTTCTTACGACCTTATTCCTTAGTGTAATATACCTATAATTTTAAGTTCTGGTAGGAAATAATGGAATTGGGAGAAGCCTTCATTCTGCACCATAATCGCAACACATTCAGTGCGCAGTTAACAATAAGACATAACAGAAACATACTATTGTTGAACAGGTCGCTTACTGTGCAGTCCGCATTCAGTTCATATAAGAAGGATAAGAAAAGTTGTCGCTATTCCCCGTTCACCCAGCACGCGTCCGTAAGGATTCCGGGGGCGATCAAGCGTGCTGACTCTCTGGATGGTTGCCACGGGTGATGGCGGGGAGGGGCCATCACTACGGGGAAGCCTGCTGCGATCGCAGTTGGTACTACCCCACTGTACTTGTTAATATCGTCGGGGTGACAGTCGAACTCGACACGAGGTACTGCTCCTCAGAACAGGGGTTTTCTCTGTTTGGGGATTCAGTCCCGAGTGTCGGAAACGACTGAAACTTCGGAGATATTAACAAATACGCGGGATGAGGTGCGCGTCCGAAAGGATTCCGGGGGCGACAAAGCGCATCGACTTACTGGATGGTCGCCACGGGTGATGGCGGGGAGGAGCCATCACCTCCACGAAAGCTTCCTGCGTTAGGTCAAGGAGGCATGGTGGAGAAGTTCTACCCACTATCTGACAAGAAAGAAGAAACGTGCGGTGAATCGACAAAATGACGCATGTTCAGTTGATGTGAAGAGTTTCTATTGTAAAAAGGTTGGTATCAATGGATGGTAATAAAATCTATGTATGGATAATTTTGTAAACCCCTATGATATTCGCTAAATAAAATTCATCATCACTGTTCTTGACTGCAGTATTTTTTAATATTCAATCAAATAAAGAAGGTTAAATGTATTTACACTGATGGGCTATTGAAAAGCTCACAACCATAGTGTTAACAGGAGATTTAAGATAAGATAATACACACCTTCCATAATTTCGGAAATCATAGAGCCGGGAGATGGTACTGATTATTTTAATCTTAATTTTCGATACATGCAGTTTACAAAAATGATTATAGTATAATTGAAAAACGTGCACTAAAAGCACAAATAAAGAATAACCTGTCCGGAAATATGACGAATAAAAATTTAATACAAGTATTTGTGAGTAATTTAGAAGTTGAACAGGAAAAAGAATGGCCTGAAAAGTGTGTTAGAAATATTATTGTAAGAAATGGAACTTCTCGGACATGCTATCGAGGAAACATGGCACCCGCCCCAAAGAGGTCAGCACAGTAGTTATCCTCAGTTCCTCCATATGTCCGACTCTTGAAATGAATATTAATATTGACTCTCGAAAGAAAAACAAAAAACGTGCAGACTAATAGAACTATTACGATAAAATTATTATATGCTATATCTATAATCCACGTACCTAACTGCTCTACTCTTCAACGGAGTTATATTTTCTAGTATATACATATAAATGAATGTGTGTTTGTATGTCACAAATGGACTCAAAACCTACTAGACTGAAATGTCACAATGTTTTCTTATTACTCTTGGGAGGGTTTAGGAATTCATTTGAACGACCGATGGGTAGTATTTTTGTAATGAGTAATTTTATGTAATTAATGTAATTGCAAACGCGCACCAAGATCGGATCGACTTGATCGACATACTGTCGCTAGGCGACAGCAGCTTACGCTAAATGAAATGAAATGGTGTATGGCTTTTAGTGCCGGGAGTGTCCGATGACACATTTAGCTCGCCAGGTGCAGGTCTTATGATTTGGCTCCCGTAGGCGACCTGCGCGTCGTGATGAAGATGAAATGATGATGACGACAAGACATACACCCAGCTCCAGTGCCAGCGAAATTAACCAATGAAGGTTAAAATTCCCGACCCTTCCGAGTATCGAACCCGGGACCCCTGTGATCAAATGGCTAATCATTTAAGCCATGGAGCCGGACATTTTACGCTATATCATGATAGTCCGGTGAGAAATGCTGTATATAGGAAGATGGGAACACGCCATCAAGCTTTATAAAGTACATTTCATGCTAGTAGGATCAAAACCGTGCCTGTTATTTGGAAATAGCAACCCAATATGCGGCGATGGAGATGTACTGTACTTTCATGTCACAAGACCAACTTTGATAGGTCTGCCCAGTTTGAAGAATATAGCTGCGTATCAGATGTGAGAAAGTTAGGGTAATTGTAGCCTATCTCAAAACTGAAGGTCACAGGCGTGAAAATTGGTACTTGGAATCTGCGTTAAAAAACGAAAGATGTATTTTTTTTTATTTAGGAAAATATTCTTTTTTTCGGAAGATCCACTTAAGGAATGGGGGAGGGGTGTGAAGAAAAAGAAGACTGGGTTGAATTATTTTTATGGGGAAACTTATAAAACTGATGTTACAGACATGGAAATTGTTATTTGGAATTTTCTAAAGGAATGTATTATTTTTCGACTTGAGAGTGGGCTGTTGTCACATGGACAGTTCCATGTCACAAGATCCAATGCCACACGCGGTTTTCAAAACGTTACTGGGGTAAATGAACCTCACTTTTCCTTAAGTTTTTGTGCCTTAAGAAGTTTCAGAAAATCTCTTAGTGCAGTAGCGAGGAATGATTACTTTTATCAAAGTACGAAATCCACGCGAGCAAAGCCGCGGGTAACAGCTGGTAAATAACTAGTCGCAGACCTCCGATAAATGATCAACGTTCTGGTCTTCGGTTCGGTGGGTCGGGGATTCTATTCTTCACGACCGGGTCGGGGATTTTAATTGCATATGGTGAATTCCTCCGACTCGGGGAATGGGTGTCTGGGTTTGTCTTATTATCCTTATCTTCATCTACGTACAACATACCACACTACCAAACATCGCAGAAACAAGTAGTGAATACATCCCTCCACAAATGGTTGACGTCAGGTAGGGTCTTCGGCTGTAACAATGCACCAAATTCATGTCAAGTAGATGAGTCGTAGATTCCTAGTTCGTTGCGAGAATTTCAATCCCAGACTTCTTCGCAAAAGATTTTCATCTCGACAACGCCTTTCTTCTAAGAACTGCGATGGCTACCTTAAAAGGCTTAATTGCGATCTTACCGGGCGAGTTGGCCGTGCGCGTAGAGGCGCGCGGCTGTGAGCTTGCATCCGGGAGATAGTAGGTTCGAATCCCACTATCGGCAGCCCTGAAAATGGTTTTCCGTGGTTTGCCATTTTCACACCAGGCAAATGCTGGGGCTGTACCTTAATTAAGGCCACGGCCGCTTCCTTCCAACTCCTAGGCCTTTCCTATCCCATCGTCGCCATAAGACCTATCTGTGTCGGTGCGACGTAAAGCCCCTAGCAAAAAAAAAAATTGCGATCTTACATAATCACTTCACCGGACCCTAAATTACAAAGTCTGTTTAAAAACAGTTTTTCAAAACCCTTGTATTTTTTATATTTTACTCGAAAACTTTCAACGTAGTAGTTCGTGTTAAGTAAATATTGAAGAGATGTTTATTTTTAATTATGAAATTTTATTGTTCAGTAGGCTTTTTCTTCTGGTAATCCCAAATGGGGAAAGCATACCGTTTGTTATCAAGCATTTTTTTGTAAATGTTATTAGTTAAGTAATAGTGATTATTATGAACAAGTGTAAAACCATTTTACGATACCAATCTGTATTCAGTGCATTAATGATTATGCCTTTGGGATTTTCTTATTTGCTCGGAATATTGCACGCTTTCTCTCAGTTTTCGAATATACTACGGTGACGCCGTTTTTCAGGCCAGGGAGATGTGATAAGGTGAATGAGATGCTGGGAGAAGGTGAAGGGGTTGGCGGCCATGGCCTATAATAGGAGCTGTCCCGGCATTCGCCTTACTGTAGAAGACCAGAAAACCATGGAAAACCATTCTCAGGACAGCCAACGGTGGGACAGCTCCTCTCCGTCTCCCGAATGCAGAGGCGCGGAGCCACGGCCACCGTTCCTATGCTCGGTTGGTCGCTCAGAGTGCAGAGCCGTCGAACCACGGACCAGCCGTGGCCACCTGTAGGCCGAAGTCACTCTGCATCCACTGGCCGCTATCAAGCATACTACTACTACTACTACTACTACTACTACTACTACAACTAATAAAATGTTCTCATTCCTCCCCTGAAGGGGAGGCGGGCCTCTTAAACGATGATGCCGTCTCTCTGACCGGGAGATGTGTTACGATGAAGGAGATGCTCGCAGAAGGTGACGGGGGTGGCGGCCGTGGTCTATTTAAGGAACTGTCCCGGCATTCGCCTTAGTGCAGGAGAATTGGAAAACCACGGAAAACCATTCTCAGGACAGACGACGGTTGGGGCTAGGCGTGAGGTCCAGTTCTGTCCCGTCTCCCGAATGCAGAGGCGTAGAGCCACGGTAGAGCCGTGGCCACCCCTCCTCTGCTCGGTTGGCTGGTCAGAGTACAGAGCTGTTGGACCACGGACCAGCCGTGGTCACTTATGGCCCGAGACCCCACCAAGCATATCAAGCATACTATTACTATTACTACTACTACTATTACTACTACTACTACTACTACTACTACTAAAATGTTTTACCGGGTGGGTTGACCGTGCGGTTAGAGGCGCGCGGCTGTGAGCTTGCATCCGGGAGATAGTGGGTTCGAAGCCCACTGTCGGCAGCCCTGAAAATGGTTTTCCGTGGTTTCCCATTTTTTTTGCTAGGGGCTTTACGTCGCTCCGACACAGATAGGTCTTATGGCGACGATATTTCCCATTTTCACACCTGGCAAATGCTGGGGCTGTGCCTTACTTAAGGCCACGGCCACTGCCTTCCAACTCATAGGCCCTTCCTATCCCATCGTCGCCACAAGACCTATCTGCGTCGGTGCGACGTAAAGCCACTAGCAAAAGAATACTAAAATATTTTCATTCCTCCCCTGAAGGGGGAGGCGGGCCTCTTAGACGATGACGCCGTCTCTCTGACCGGGAGATTTGTTACGGTGAAGGTGATGCTCGGAAATGGTGAGGGGGTTGGCGGCCGTGGCCAATACTAAGAACTGTTCCGACATTCACCTTAGAGCAGGAGAATGGAAAACCACGGAAACAATTCTCTGGACAGCCGATGGTTGGGGCCAGCCATAAGGTCCAGCCCTGTCCCGTCTCCCAAATGCAGAGACGTAGATCTGTAGCCACCCCTCCTCTGCTCGGTTGGCTGGTCAGAGTGCAGAGCTGTTGGACCACGGACGAGCCGTGGTCACTTATGGCCCGAGACCCACTCTGCATCTACCGACCCATCAAGCATAGTCTAACATTTGATAATAAATGCTTCAAAGTCCGGCTCCATGGCTAAATGGTTAGCGTACTGGCATTTGGTCACAGAGGTCCCGGGTTCGATTCTCGGCAGGGTCGGGAATGTTAACCATAATTAGTTAATTTCGCTGGCACGGGGGCTGGGTGTATATCTTTTTATCATCATCATGTCATCCTCATCACGACGCGCAGGTCGCTTACGGGAGGCAATTCAAAAAGACCTGCACTGGCGAGCCGAACTTGTCCTCGGACACTCCCGACACTAAAAGCCACACGCCATTTCATTTTTTTTTTTAATTGCTTCAAAGCGCCTAATCGAGAGAGAAGTGTGAATGTTTACTAAGACGTGTAAATACAAGTTATATGTAAGTTGTTTGTTGCTGTTTCTGAAGATTAGTGCTCCACTTCTACCATTCTTTTCACAGCGATCACCGAATTAAGGCAGGGAACAGATGCGAGCTTCACATTCTCGTATGGATTGGTATTTGATAATGAATTTTCCTGGTCTAGCCTACGTGCTTCTTCGTTCTACCGCTAGAGAGTGTTGGAGCTCACTTTATCTAGTTCTGCCTAGACTAGCTTCAACACTTGCAACAAGTGTCGGCTGTAAATTCGAACATCAAACGTAAGTAGGAGCTGCGATTCCATTCAATTGTTTACATTTCTTCTTCAAAACTAAACTATAAGGAGGAAGCTCCCAAGAATGTGGACATTTCACTAAAGCCTCATGACATAACTTTTAACATTTTGTGGGGTAATAAGCTAGCTGCTTTATTGATTTTAAGTTCCCTCAAGAGAAGGCGTGCTGGTTCATAAAACGCTCACCAACCACTCAGTTGCGGAATGTCATGCTAAATGTGTAAATGACAAACTTTACTTGACAGGTGAAGAGGAATACTGTACTCGGTTTTAAATGATATCCTATGAAGATTATGACTCGAAATGATGGAAGAATAATTGCGTTAAACATTGTTTCGAACAATTTAACACTGTCGTCAATACCATGACACTGAAATCGACTAAAAATGAATACTACTCACAATCTGCTATTATGCTACAGTATATAATTTGAAAAGCCACTGTCGATGTTTAGAGGTTTAGATCCTTGCTCTGATATGAAGTTCCATTTCATTTCATTGTCTGTTTACCCTGTAGGGTTGTTTTTTTTCCCTCGGACTCAACGAGGGATCCCACCTCTACCGCCTCAAGGGCAGTGTCCCGGCACGTGAGACATTGGGTCGGGGAATACAATTGGGGAGGATGACCAGTTCCGCTCCCAGGTGGCTTCATCTGCTGTGCTGAACAGGGACCTTCTGGGGAGATGGGAAGATTTGAAGGGATAGACAAGAAATAGGGAAGGAAGTGGCCGTGGCCTTAAGTTAGGTACCATCCCGGCATTTGCCTGGAAGAGAATTGGGAAACCACGGAAAATAACTTTGAGAATGGTTGAGGTGGGAATCGAACCTCCTTTCTTCTCAGTTGACCTCCCGAGGCTCAGTGGAGCTCGTAACAGCCTTCGTACCAGTTTTCAAATTTCGAACCTGGGCCTCCGGGGATGGCAGCTAATCCCACTACGTAGGTTGGCTTGTCATAAATTTAATACATTTTATTTCCTGGCCTTGTTTTCATTTATCTTGGGTTCGCAATAATGGGCAATAAGCCCAGTTTTACGTCTGGTTGCCCATCCTGACGCTAACCAAATGTGGAGGGATGTATTCACTATTGCATATTTCTGCTGCGATGTGTTGCATGTTAATGTGTATTAATCATTCACAAACACCCAGCCACCAAGCTAGATGAATTAACCAAACGCGACTAGAGTTCCCAGTCAGTTCGGGAATTGAACCCGAGTCCCTACTCTGACCAATCAACCAAGGAGCCAGACCATGAATTATTTTTTAAAAATTTGTTTTACTTCACACCGACACAGATAGGTCTGATGGTGACGATGGGATGGCAAAGGCCTAGGAGTGGGAAGGAAGCTGCCTTGGCCATAACTGAGGTACAGCCCCAGCCTGATGTGAAAATGGGAAACCATGGAAAACCATTTTAGGGCTGGCGACAGTGGGGTTTGAACTCACTATCTCCCGGATGCAAGCTCACAGCTGTACGCCCCTAACCGCACGGCGACCATGAATTTATTACTAAGTTGAGAAAATTGGAAAGGCACTCAGTCATAGGACAAAGCATCCGGATAACTTACCACAGCTTATTTGTAACGGTGACAATAATTCGGCACAACATTACAGATCGTAATAGTCACACAAGTACAACTCGTTACAGTTATAGTGGGTTTGATAGAATTCGGCAAAATTTCGTCATAAACTATTGAGCATCAACTCACTTTTCATAATGGATTTTTAACGTTTTCCTTTCCACAATACTTCATTGTGTTTCTACAGTTTATTGGCAACTTTGATGATCGATGTTTGTTGTTTAAAGGGGCCTAACATCGAGGTCATCGGCTCCTAATAAGCGCGAGGACGAAGAATGAATGGATGGACGGACATGAATTTAAAGCGATCAGTGGATCCGACCCACAGTGCCTCACATGCACAGAAGCTGGAAAAAACAATAGTATTACTGACCAAGGGACTGCTTCTATAGCACGATGCTGAATCGATTAAGCTTATAGTAGAAACGGGTCCAAAATCCAGGTCATCGGCCCCTCATTATGGTATTTATCGCTAGGAAAGTAGAACCATGCTATGTGTAATGTTGCGGTACTAATCAAATGAAAATCCGAAGTACTTTCACTTTCTTTCACTATAATGTCGTAGTTTTTTCATTATTATGACACAAACCGTAAGAGGGCACCGTAGATAGAAAAGGGCAGATATATTGAACGTCTGCAAGCTGGACACTTACCGACTAAGAGGAAATTAAAATATGCTGAGACCGACGCAAATGTTTCTCGCACAATATCAGGAGGAAAGGAACATTACTGAGTATTTCTGGACTTGGCCACAATATAGCAGGAAACCTGGAATAAAATAACAGAAATTTATACGTGACTAACTGAATTATTGAACACCTAATTCTGGTACGAATTCATTGTGACTAATTCTAATTGTTAAAAATAAATTAACTGCGCTAAATTGTGCACCTAAGGCGAATTGTGACCAACTCTGGCGGTGAAGAAAAATTGTGATGAATTCCCATTAAATTCATAAGATAACGAACTTGTTCAAAATCAGATCCTTGGCTACCCTAAAAATACGTTTGTATAGTTCATCAGTCCAACTCAAGCTGAGTGTCTGTAATGAGACTTCTTACGCAACACTAAACTCTCTGAATTACGATTACGTCCAGTAGTGCGAATATTATAAAATTGATAACCACATGTTTTCACATAGATTTCTCATCTTACAGATTGTTATTTATATACCTCGGATTTCTAGGTGGTAATAGGTTAGAATGCAAAGTAATTTGGTTTGTAGGAAGTGCCATGCAACCCGTTGTACCATGTCGGAAGAGTAGCATAAATTCAAGGAGTTCTATAGGCTGTACTCCTAATATCTATGCAAATCTCATAGCATAACCGTTGTCCAGTGTAGGGTATACTTGTTACTGGCTTAAGGAAGTTTGCATTCCAACCTATCAGTATCTAAAAATCCGGACTCTACTTATTTATAAGGAGAAATAAATGTAATTTAAAACGTTATTTCGTAATGGCTTTATTTTCTGATAAGAAAGGTTTCACATAACCTGATTTTATTTCCCTAGTGGTTAATCGTCACACACACACTTGGTTTACGACGACGCTCGGATGGGAAAGTTTCAGAACGGGAAAGATACTGTCCGTGGTGTTAATTTAGAAGCAACACCATGTTTAGGTCTGGCAACGGTGGAGTTCGGTGCGACCATCTCAAGAACACAGGCTTACATGTTTACCACTCGTTCTAGGTAGCCATTTCGCTAAGTCATACCATCTGGTATACACCTCTGTGAAAAAAAAAAAAAAAACAGCCCAATACTATAAGGTTCTATGCAGAATGTAACAAGTACGGTGAAACTCATATTCTTACCACAATTTTACCCATGTCTCAGAAGATTTAACAAAATGTTAAAGAATTTATTTTAAGGCAAAATATCGGAAGGTAAGAACCCCAATGTCGGCAGCCCTGAAGATGGTTTTCCGTGGTTTCCCATTTTCATGCCAGGCAAATTCTGGGGCTGTACCTTAATTAAGGCCACGGCCGCTTCCTTCCACTTCCTAGGCCTTTCCTTTCGTCTATCCTGTCCGACCTCTCATGGGGAACTCTTGTTCTTTTCCGATCCCGACGGTATTAGAGCATTCGAGGCCTAGGGAGTCTTTCATTTTCACGCCCTTCGTGGCCCTTGCCTTTCTTCGTCCGTTACTTCATTTTTCGAAGTGACGGATCCCTTCTTCTTTTTTTCTCTCTCTCTACCCCCTGTGGGTGGGGGACGCAGACGAAAAATACACCCACGTTATTCCCTGCCTGTCGTGAGAGGCGACTAAGAGGGGCGACCAAGGAATGATTGTCTTAGAATCATGAAACTAATTTTGATTAGTACCATCACGCGGGGAACACCATGAGTCGCCTTTACGTGCGCGTAGTACCACTATATTAGGTACGAAATAGGTTTGTGATTAGCATAAGTAGAAAGTTGGTTCTCCTGTGGGTTCCAGTACCCGTGCGTCGTACCCATGTGAACAACACCGTGGGTCTGGGCGTTGCCTGTGAGTTGTACCCACTATGTGAGGAACACCACGGCAATACCGGCACCCGTGACTAGTACACCTAGGTGAGGAACCTCATCGGTTTGCGTTGACTATGAGTGGCGCCATTGTGTGAGAAACACCATAGTTCTGCTTTACCTGTACGACGTACAATACCTGTGAGTAGTACCATCATGTGTGGACCACCGTGAATCTTCGCTACTTTTGATTAGTACCCCAAAATGACAAATACCATGGTTCAACTTTACTAGCGATAAGTGCCATTCTGAGGGGCCTTAGACCTGGATATTGGACCCCTTTAGACATCAAGGATCCTCGATTCAGGATTGTGCTTTATAAGTGGTCTCTTGCTCAGTAATACTCTTATTTATGATTTTTTTGAGTCGGATCCACTTTTTTTGGTTCATGTCCATCCATTCATTCTCCATTAAATGTTTTATTTTGGTCAGTGGATGATTTTGAACTTTTTGTTGACATTTCATTTCATACAATTAGGGGCCGGTGACCTCGATGTTAGGCCCCTTTAAACAACAAGCATCATCATCATCATCATCATCATCATCATCATATGGGCATTTCCTGTCCGATCGTCGCCATAAGACCTACCTGGGTCGGTGCAACGTAAAGCAGTTAGCAATAAATATATATACACATCGGCACACTGACGTCTATTATATATTTATTGAGAAACTGAACGACTTTCCTGACATTATGGACCGCCATAAGGACACATCTTAACTACTTCAAAAATTTAGGCAACAAAATTAAATTGGGGCATATAATATTAAACACCATCTGATAATAAATAATGGCCTATGGCCTCCGGAGAGGCCCGGTGCAGGTCTTTTTCTAGTAGACGGCCTATTAGGCAACCTACATGTCTGTGAAGATGAAGATGTGCGCCCTACCTAGAATTATTCCTAATGTTGAATACGCCACACACACCCAGCCCCCGAGCCGTTGGAATTAACTAGTTAAGGTTAAAATTCCCGACCGAGCGGGAATCGAACCTGGGACCCTCTGAACCGAAGGCCAGTACGCTGACCATTCAGCCAACGAGTCGGACACCATCTGATAAATAGGTCTAATAACTCTATAAAAGAACAAAGCTTATAATACAACACATAGTCTACAGCATAAAAACATTGGAGATATAATATATACTCGTCTGGCTATTTCTTGCCTGGTGCAGTCCTAGTAAGGCAGACCCTCCGATGATGGTTGGCGGCACCTGCCGTGCGTGGGGAAACTGTGTGTTATTGTAGCGGATGATGGTGTTATTTGTAGTATGTGTGTTCCAGGGATGTTTCGGATAGTCCGCGAGGCATGGGAATTAACCATTTAAGCTTAAAATCTACAAATAGGCCGGGAGTCAAACCCGCGACCCTCTGAACCGAAAACCACTACGCTGACCATTCAGCCAAGGATCCGCGAAACATTGGAGATATAAAAAAGAAAGAGCAATACATTCGATATTAAGATATTAACGGGAATAGAAAGGAAATCGAAAACCATGAAAATTTAAAGTATTATTATTATTATTATTATTATTATTATTATTATTATTATTATTATTATTATTATTATTATTATTATTATTATTATTATTATTATTATTATTATTATTATCTTCTGGGATTACCTGAGCATCTCCACAGTACTCTATTTTGTAACTAGCTCTGTGGCCTCCTACAGTTCCACACGTCTTATCGTTAAATTGTTAAAACTGAGTCTAACCATCGCCTCATTATTCTTCCTCTATTTCTCTTACCCTCAATGGCCGAGTTCATTACGTCCAACTTTTGGGTAAGATATCGTTAGTCCGCCCATGATTCACTCAATATAGTAAAGTCGGTCTGATTTTCTTTTTCAAATTGCTTTACCTCACACCGATACAGATAAGTTCTACGGCGACGATGGGGTAGGAAAGGGGCGACCGTGGCCTTAAATAAGGTACAACCCCAGGATTTGCGTGATGTGAAAATAGGAAACCACAGAAAACTATCTTCAGGGCTGCCGACAGTGTGACTCGAACTCACTATCTCCCGAATGCAAGCTCACAGCTGCGCGCCCCTAACCACACGGTGGTCTGAATTAAGTTTCATCCGGGAGATGGCCCCCAGTGTTCCCAGGTCTCTTGAAATTTTAGGAGATCTCCCGATTTCTTTGGAAGATACCAGAAAATCCGAAAAAACAAAAAATCTCATGAAATTTCTTCTAATCCAAAGTTAAAGAAAATGAATAATAATTAATGATACATGATATATTTGTGCCAAAACACTCTTTCCTCGTCTCACTGCGTGGCGTTTTATTGAAAACATCACTCGTGAGGTACTTCCCCACATTCATTGTAGGCTCGAATTATGTGATCACTTCCCTCTCATTGAACTCCAAACTCACGCCTGACTGCATCATTCGAAGGGAAATCCCTGACCCGCATATAGAATATAAAATCTGCATCTTGCTACAACTTCAAAATTGGTACACGATTTCTATGCCTGACGAATAGCTATATCTACAGGAAAAGTGGGGAGAAGGCGAAGAACAAGTAGAACAAGTAGAAGAAGAATAGAGTGGGCAGAGAGTACGGGCGAGTGAAATTTATATTTTTGTCATAATTTCACATGGCCATTGCATTTATTTACATTATAACATTTCAGTGCTCGAGAAACTACCGAAATTTTCATTAAAACTCCCGAACTGTTTACGAGCAGTCTACCGATATTTTATTTGTAAACCTGGAAACATTGACGGCACCTTACGTTCAAAATACTGTTGATCGCAACTGAGGGCTCACTGCTTTAGATTTTCTGCACCTTGATTCAGTTTCACTTTTATTCTACCATCCTGGGTGAACACACATCCTACCTTGCAGTTTCGTATTCCCTACTTGATATTCGTTCTTCTTTTCTTCCCTCATGGCATAATTTTAGTCCTGGAAATGCTCATTTTCAGATCATACTCGTTGCACCACCTTCCAGTTTTCAACATTTTAGATTGCAGACTTTCAGCACAGTCCACCATTGAGACCAAGTAGTCGTCATAGGCCAAACTGTTTACTACATTTCCTTCCTGCCAGTTAAGCCTAATACCTTTCAATAAATTATCAATGTGTATTGTATGTATGTTCACTCTTCAGCCCTAAGGCTGGTTGGATCCTCAACAGCTCTGCCATCAGCTGTCATAGATGGCCTAGGCATCACTGAAGAGGCGCACTAGGGAAATGAGGAGTGGTGTAGTTTCCCGTTGCTTTCCTCACCGAGCCAGATGTTGCTATTACATATCAGTCTGCCAAACCCACTGAAATGCATGCACTAACCGACCCTATGAGCAACATTTTCACATCATTCATAGCAGAGACTGGCTGCATAAGGAAAGGTGTTACTAGTATCGCTCATACCTCGGTCACTTTCATATTGTCAAAGCCAAGGATAAGACAGAGACAGATCAATGAAAGTAACAAAATTGCTCTAGCCTACACCAGAAGACATAGTGCACTGTACACACTAGGTCCTGCCAGCAAAGGCATCAATGTGTATTATGAACAACAAAGTTGTGAGGTTACAGCCTTGCCATGTCCTCGTTGACCTTGTAGCTACTTTGAACCAAGAACTCATTCTTCCATCAATTCTCATTCCAGCCCGGTTGTCAATATAAATGCCTTTGTCTGCCTGTAATAACTTACTCTTAATTCCTTTAGCCCTCAGTACGGCTAACATTAATTCCCTTTTGTACTCTGTTCATATACCTTCTCTAGATCTACGAAACATTAACGTAACTGGCCATTCCTATTGTAGCTTTTTTGATTTCAAGACGTCGACTTGGTGTTATTCGACGGGAGTAGGTTATATGCAGACACCGGATTTCACCCTCCCCCTATTGCATTATCATCAATCACACCCAGACGCGTAGGTCGCCCATGGGTATCACAAAAGAAGGACCTGCACCATATGAGCTGAACACGTCTCCGGACACTCCAGGCACTAAAAGCCAAGCACTTAAATTCTTGTTGAGGTCCCATGTCCGTAAGCGGACGTTGGCAATCATTTCGGCTACGGCATCCTATTGATGGTTGATCGGAAGAGGGATGTTGTGAAAAGCCCGAACCACTGACTTTAGGTTTCCCAGCCAAGAGAACCAACTCTAAAGAATGAGTTGGAGTAGACCATACTTCTACGGATGCAGCATCACATGACAAAAGTAGGCGAGTTTCCAGGTGTTGGTGTTAATAATCTTCCGCTCCTTTCCCATCCTGGTCAGGACGTCTTCATTTCGAATCCGACCTACCCAGCTTACGACGACAGCATCACATCTGGAAGGTCTGAAGTTTTGTCAAAGAAGCTTCTGTTAGTATCCACGTTTCTGCTCCGTAAAGAAGGAATGAAAAAACGGAGAAGACGTACTGTGAGGTCCAAATGAAGTCACGGCCTTTAAGAATTGTCTGGAGCTTGACTCAGTGTGGCACTTAACGTTCATGTATTGGTCCCAATATTCACGCTAAATAAATACATTTCAAAATATTATTTTTTGAGGTGAATTATGTTAAAGTTTGAAACGCTATAGCTTCTCCAGTTTTACTGGTAATTAATGGACATTAATTTTTAACGTGAATATACATGTAGTATGTGAAAGATGTTACTGGTGACACCAATTCAAAAAAAAAAAAAAAAAAAAAACATTGTTGATTTAGGAAAAAATGCAATTGTGTCGCAATTGAAAGATATTGAGAGGAAGACAGCTTATCACCAGGGTTTACAATATACCGGGCGAGTTGGCCGTGTGGTTAGGGGCGCACAGCTGTGAGCTCGCATCCGGGAGATAATGGGTTCGAATCCCACTATCGGCAGCCCTGAAAATAGTTTTCCGTGGTTTCCCATGTTCACACCAGGCAAATGCTTACTTAAGGCCACGGCCACTTCCTTCCCATTCCTGAGCCTTTCCTGCTCCATCGTCGCCATAGAGACCTATGTCGGTGCGACGTAAAGCAAAAAAAGAAAAGAAAAAAAAAGATTTACATAGTGAAATCCCTGACACTCAAAACTATATAAGCTAATCAGCCTGTTAAAATACGAAATGTAACTCTTAGAATGCTAGGTATATATGGCCTTAAGTGTTAGATTTCGCTGCGTCTATGTTAAACAGAATGGATATCTTCTTAAAATGTGTCTATAAATACAAATACTTTCCTGGATATATACAGTTTAATATTAACTAATAATAATTAATAATTTCGTGTGGCTATTTCTAGCCGGGTGCAGCCCTTGTAAATATTAACTAATGATAACTTATTTTTCGGGCACATAAATATGGTGACAACTATGACTTTCCATAATGGCTGCATCTTTCACAATGGAAGCCTGCCCTCAAAGAACGTTGTAAATCAATGTTTGTACAAATTGAAATTTTTCATGGAATAAGTTTGTATATCATCTAAGGGATATCTTGGCACCAGAAGGTTACACTATATTCAAACAAATAAGAGCGAACATTTTGTTTGAAAATTGGCTTCCCTGCAAGGGCGTTGTACATCAACAAACATGGCTGAAGTCTCTAATCCGAGTGTATCACCTCGATCGATGTTAATAAGAGGAGGAAGAGAAAGATTAATAAAATGAATTGGAAGGACAATGTACACAATTAATTGGGGGATAGCGGAAGAAGCTATACATCAATATCAGGGCGTGTAGTGGAAGAAAAGCAACGTACAACGCAGGTAACGGAAGAACGTTGTACACTCGTGATCACAAGAAATCCTGGTGAATGAGTGTACATCACGTAGCCGGTTTTTCCTTTTGTTTTGCTAGTGGCTTTACGTCGCACCGACACAGATAAGTCTTGTGGCGACGATGGGATAGGAAAGGTTTAGGAGTTGGAAGGAAGTGGCCGTGGCCTTAGTTAAGGTACAACCCCAACATTTGCCTTGTATGAAAATGGGAAACCACGTAAAACCATATTCAGGGCTGCTGACAGTGGGATTCGAACCCACTATCTCCCGGATGCAAGTTCACAGTCACGTACCCTTAACCGCACGGCCAACTCGCCCCGTAGCCGGTTCTTGAACGAATCTATTTGAGTAACGCGCTTTTCATGAGAATGTCAGATATTACTTTTACTATTTATCAGACTAGTTTATTACTGATATGTTTGTTTCCTTTTAGGCTCAGATGTTTCAAGCAAGCCAGAAGACAAGAAATTTTATATGGACTTGATATCTATAAGAGGCGGAGGAATATGTTTGCAGGTAGGCCTATTATGGTAATTGTATATTTGAAGTTTATTATATGTTATAGTTAAAACATAGGATACAGACGTGTTGTGTAAACAAAGTATAAATTTATTTGAACTTGCAATGTGTACAAATAACTTCTTTCTTTGCAGGATTTGTTAGATTGTTAAAATACCTCATAGATTCCTCATTGTGATAATAGGAGTATTATGCCTTTATTTCGAGGCCATTTGAGTTACAACAGTACACCTATTCCTTTCTTGATATTGTATTTTTACACAAAACAGTGTACATTTCGAGTTGTCATGTATTTAATACACAAAAGTACCAAAGAATTCACGATGCGATATACAATGTTCTAACCGTCTGGTGATATACAACTTTCTTCCAGGGAGTTTGCAACTTTCTCACTGTAATCCTTCTATAATACCATTTACATAGAAATATACAGGGTGGCGCAAAACTTACTGGGCAGTTGGTTAAAAGAAAACTAAAGTAACAGCAAGACGTAGTACAGTAGGAAGTTTTAACCCGTTAAGTTGTTATTACGAAATGGCGATGATTACGCTTTGTCAAGTTGGTGACAGGGTATACGTATTTGGATATGCTTCAGAATTACGTGGTACCAGGACTTACGACGTGTGCTGAAAACTTTCAAGAAACTTACTTTCAACACGATGGGGCACCATCACATTGTGCATTGCCGTCCGCGATTATTTAAACGAAACTTACCAAAGAAAAGTTATTGGTCGCAGGGCAGGTACTGGCCTGCCTCCGCGCTCACCAGATATCACGCCCACGGTTTTTTCCTATGCGGTGTCGTCAAGGACTCTGTTCATTCTAAAATACCCGGGCCATTGCTGAAATAAGACTACATACAGTACGCATTTCATGATTTGTACAGTGATACCACACTATGCCATATGGTATGTAACAGTGTTCCAAAAAGGACTTGAAAGGTGTATTCATGCAGACGGAAAACAGTTTGAACATAAAATATAATTGTAAGCATTGTTTGTATTTGTAAGGAAACATAAATTCAATCTTTTGTTTAAATCAGTGCCCAGTGTCTAGTGACTTTCGCACCACCCTGTATTTAACCAAGAAGGAGAAAGTGTGTCCGACTCCAAGGCTGAATGGTCAGCGTTGAGGCCTTCGGTGGAAAGGGTCCCGGGTTGGATTCCCGGCTGGGTCGGGGATTTTAATCGCGTCTGATTGATTCTTCTGGCTAGGGACTGGGTGTTTGTGTTTGTTTGTCTCAACACTTTCCTCTTCATATTCCTACATCACATCACACTGCCAATCACCACAGAAAAACGCAATAGTGATTACATCTCTGCACATAGGGTTGGCGTCAGGAAGGGCGTTCGGTCATAAAACAGGGCCAAATCCACATGCGCGAATAGTTCGTACCCGCTACCCCATCAGTGTGGGAAAAGCGGCAGAAGAAGAAGAAGAAGAAGAAGAACCAAGAAGTTTTATTTTCAGAAAGAGTTAAACCCAGACCTCCATTAGGCCTATATAAAAAAACTAGGTGTTTTCTTTCATTCCTGTAAAGTTGCTGAAAATGATATACAACTTTCTTTGAGGGCAGACTTCAGTTTACCATCTTCTTTTATTTTCCTGGCATACGCGTCACAGGACTGCTATAAAGGTACGTACTACGCTATACTGTAGGCCTACTCCTTGACATTTTATATCTTTCGGCTCTTTTAATTTTTAAAGAGGTTGTAGCTGGTATTCGCCAATATGAAATGATTTCAGAAACTTTACCTCATATTTTGGAAGTGTGTGTGAAATTTAACAAGATTTTTTTAAAGCAGAGGTTATCAAAACGTATAAGGCGTGATCAGAACGTTTCCGTTTGAGGGCGTTGCTGCAGCGGATGTGCAACGTAGCGTGACTCCGATGCGGGTGTATAAGCACGGACAGGTAGGCAAGAGGATTAGTGTGTCAGTCATGTCGTGCCGAGATGCGTGCGTTAAATGCGACCACGTGAACTATAGCGACGTTATTACCAAATGCGTCCAAACAGGACCAACGTGCTGTTATTCTGTTCGTGGCTGCCGAAGGACAAACACCCGTGGACATCCATCGGAGAATGAAGACTGTAAATGGGGCAACATGTCTGTCGAATACCACCGTTGTGGAATGGTGCACCAAATTCTGTGAGGGTCGCGTTTCGACATAAGACGCCGTTCGATCTGCGAGGTCAGCCTCATCCATTACGGACAACAAGCGGGCGGTGGATGAGCCGATTAGGGCGGTCCGGCGCATAACCAATCGTACGCTCAAAAATGCCTTGAAGTGTCGACACTTCCTGTCGGACGAGAGTGCAGCAGGCGGAGGAGATCTTCACGCAGCAGGGCACGGAGTTTTACTACACGGGAATCTTCAACCTGGTGCGTCGCTGGGATGAGTGCCTCACGGCTCACGGCGCTATTGCCTAATTCGTATCCCGATTCAGGACTGTACGGCCGTCGAACGGAAACTTTTTGATCACCGCCTACAAAATTAATAACAATATAACAAATAGAAGGAACAATATTTATGCCAAATTATCGGTATCAGAGAAAGTCATCTTATTGTCGTATCTACTTTCGCATGACATCAGCAAGATAGTTGAATGGCTGTTCGCTATAAGCGTTGAGGTTTAACAGATTTATCCATTGGATGTAATTTAATGTTTGGTTTGCCTTATTTATTCAGAATATTTATAGTTCCCAAAGAAAATTTCCAGACGACACAGAAACATCTTTCTTCGAATTTTTCAGGGTTAGTCAATTTTTCCCTTGGACTCTTTAAATAGTTTTATATTTCTGAAGAGCGTCCACTTTATTCTCGTCTATTCCTGCACACATGATGTAAGTGTTCATTGCACAAAGTATATAAAATACTAGCCATGTACTGCATGATTTACAAGGCTTTTAAAATCTCTGCACGGAGCCTGTTATTCCCACCTCGTTCTTTGCCACCCGCGTGCTTTACCTTCTAAGTCAGCTACATAAAATAGAGAGAACTAACCGTTTAATAAAAAGTTGACCTTTTGACGATTGCAACTTCAATCATTTATATTCTCCCAAGGCCAGTATTTCCGTCCATACTGCAGCCTAATAAAGGAACATACCCTTTCCTCAAATAAAGTGCATGAAACGGGTAACCAAAGTCGCTTATCCTTGCGATATGAATATAATTTTGTTGAACTTCGTATCACTGTGCCTAGCCGAATTGGTTCACCGGGGAACACGTGGGTTCCAATTGCCCTTCAGGAAGTCACAAATTTAGGAACGAAATTTCCACTTCTAGAAAGGTCGTAAGATCTACTCACCCTACGCCAAAACTGAGTGGTGGTGGTGGTGGTGGTGGTGGTGGTGGCGGTAATTACTGTAACTGTTTATAACCCATCTAAATATGGAGTTTATGTGGTTGATCAAATGTCTCGTAAGTGCTCAGCGAAAACACCATCCAGGCGATGACCATTTCACACTTTTCGTAATTTATTAGATTTGGCAGGAATAAATTCGTGTGTGGTGTACAAAATACTAAATGAGTCTAAACTTAAGCGCAGATAATTCATTCTGTAACTGATAAAATTATGCAGTACGTAAGGTGGTAAACATGTGCTGATGATCCTGAAGAAATTCCTCACAGACAAGAGAAGCGTACTCGTCAAGTCAAGACTAACTGCGCTAGAAACAAGTCATTTGTGAGGTGTCATGCCTGCAGGAAAAATGTTTGTAGCAAATGCACAACCAAAGGCAACTTATTGTGGGCTACATATGCTCCTCATACCACAGAAGATTACAAAGCCAGCAACGCATGTTTAATATTTGTACTAAACTTCGTGCTATGTTTTTCATTTTCTGTTTAATACTATTAAACATGCTACAATTCTCAAAAATTTAATATTTAGTGATCAATTTAGTGATCATTCCTCAATCGAAAGCACATAAAAAGGGAGGTGGATCGTAAGTGACTCAATCACGGTGCTAGGGGTAAACCAAACTGTCGCGGTTCTAGTGTTAAGGCCATGGCCGTTTCCTTCCCTCTCCTAGCCCTTTCCTATGCCATCTTCGCCATAGAACCTATCCGTGTCGGTGTGCCGTAAAGCAGACTGTAAAAAAAAAGAACCTTATGTCTTCTTACGTTCCGTTTGCAAGTCTCTGTGAATAGATTAAGGGCTTAGAACCGTGGCCTCACGTCATTCTTCATGTTATACCTTTGAATGATAAAAAACTGAATCTAACTGCTGTCATGTACACCTCACCCTGATTCTCTTACCCTCCATAATTCTCCTAGAAAATCTATCCTGCCCCGCTCACCTCACATGACCCCGCCTCCACTGTCAGTTCATTCACACAGTATCAGACATTAATTAAATCTAATTCAATTTAATCTGGCATACAATAGGGTAAACCACCCCAATTACCTTACATCATGCATTTTTCTAATGTGTGTACGCCACTTTCAAAGTATGATAATAATAATAATAATAATAATAATAATAATAATATAATAATAATAATAATGCCGGGCTAAGTGGCTCAGACGTTTGAGGCACTGACCTTCTGACCCCAACTTGGCAGGTTGGATCCTGGCTCAGTCCGGCGGCATATGAAGGTGCTTAAATACTTCAACCCCGTGTCGGTAGATTTAATGGCACGTAAAAGAACTCTTGCGGGAATAAATTACGGCACTTCGGCGTCTCCGAAATCCGTAAAAGTAGTCAGTGGGACGTAAAGCTAATAATGTTCTTCTTTCTTCGTTATGCCCGTTTACAGAGCGCGTTGGAACTTGTTATCTTGATGATGGTTTTCCTTTCTTCTTCTCCTCCCAAAATCTCTTCACGAAATCGCTATGCTGTTTCTTGCGTTCTTCCGTCCATCGTTTCCCTGTGGTTCTTTTAGCCTTTTCCGTGAACATGTGCTTTGCAACCAGATTCCCAAAACCCTTGCGATCCCTGATGATATCTTCTGTGATGTTCATTTCTTTTAAGTCCTACTTTATTTCCTCAAACCAGGTTATTTTGACCTTGTATGAATTAATTATACCAAGCAGTTTTTTGCATATCTAGTGTCGTCCATTCTACAGATGTGGCCATAGAATTTCAATTGTCTCCTGAGTACGGTATCGGTGAACTTGCCGATTGCTTTGTACAAATCTACAGTTTTCCTTTTGATCCATATACCATTTACATGAACGGGGTCATATATTTTTCTCAGAATTTTTCGTTCTTGTTTTTCAATTTCATCAATTTTAGAGTGGTCTCCTAGAGATGTGGTTTCTGAGGCATACAAGGCTTCCGGGAGAACAACAGTCTTGTAATGCCGAAGTTTTGAATTTCGTGACATCACTCCTTAGTGGTTCCATATTATTCGGTATGCTTTCAGGAGTTTGGTGGCTCTTTCTAAATTAGCTTTCCTGACCAATCCGGATGGTACAATGATTTCTCCTAGATATTTGAAGGAAGGGACCTGTGTGATTATTCCATAATTTGTCTGTAGTGGGGATCTTTGGATATTCTGGTGTCCATTAGCCATGATATGAGTCTTCTCATACGATATTTGGAAGCCTGTCTTTGATGCTATCTCATGCAACTTCTCTATGGCAAACCTGGTTTCTTCACTAGTCTTGGTAAAGATAGCTAGATCATCAGCAAAAGCTAGGCACTTCACGTTAATTCTTTGTCCCCGAGTACCAATGTTTATACCTTCGATTTCTTTTCCCCATTCCCTGATGACGTTGTCTAACACTATGTTAAAAAGGATTGGGGAGAGGCCATCTCCTTGTCGAACTCCTGTATGCACTTCAAAAGGCTCTGATAGTTCACCTAGAAACTTCACTTGAGATGTTGTGTCTGTGAGAGAGTGGCGGATTAATTCTGTGTTCTTCTTGTCCACACTGAGCTCTCCTAGAATGTACACAACAGTTTGTCTATCGAAAGAGTCATACGCCTTCTTAAAGTACACAAAGGTGACAAATGTGGTGGTACTGCGGCGTATCCTTAATATCGTCTTCAGACTCCAAATTTGCTCAGAACACGATCTACCTTTTCTGAAGCCTGCTTGGTATTCACCAATCAAATGATCTGTTTGTTGTTCTACTCTGTTTAATAGCGCTTTAGATAGAACCTTGTATATAACTGGTAAAAGGGATATTCCTCTGTAGTTTTTGGGGTCCGCTCGATCGCCTTTCTTTTGTAGCGGATGGATAATGGCATTCTTGCAGTCCTTAGGAATTATCATGGTCTCCCATATTTCTGTTAAGAGCGTATGAATTCTTCTGGTGAGGTCTTCTCCTCCTATTTTAAACATTTCTGCACTTATGCCATCGTTCCCAGGGGCTTTATTATTTTTGAGCGATTCGATTATCTCTTTTATTTCTTGAGTTGTTGGGGGCTGTGAGTCTGGGTTTGGTAGAGGTTTTTCAAACTGTAGTCTTTCAATTGGTGGATCGCAGTTCCCTAGTGATCCGTTAGGTCGACGAAAACTTAATGTTGGTGGTTTGTGCCCTGATAAGTCCTCAGGAAATGTCTTGTAGAAACTCCGAGTGTTGTTTTTCTGGAAATCCTGTTCTATCTCTGTGAGTCTGTTTTTCTCGTATGTACGTTTTTCGCGGCGGATTATTTTTGAGGTCAGTCTTTTAGTCTTAAGGAAATTCTGCCATCTGTCGACTGTTCTATGCCCATTCTATTGATTCCATGCTTTGATTCTGTCATTGATAGCTTCATCACAGGTTGTGTTCCACCATCTATGTTTACGTTTCCTGGGTGGCTGTCCGAAATTCATTGATGATGACTGTAATGTGTTGCGAATATCTGGCCATACCTTAGGATCTTGATCGTGTATGTCACGTATGAAAACGTCAGCGCTCTTCCTCAGACAGTCCGGATCCACTCTTGGAAATCGGTTGCCATTAGGTCTGGATCTGTTTGGTTGGAACCTAACCTTAATTTACGTAAGGTAGTGATCTGAATCGACAACTCCCTTCCGTACTTCAACATTGTGAATCTCAAGCATATTCTTTACGGAATTAGCAGCATGATCAATCTGGAATTCCCCTAGCAATGGGTTAGGTGATCTCCAAGTTTTCTTTTTATGTAAAGGTCTCATAAAGTGCGTTGACATGAGTCTCAGCATGAATGATGTACAAAAGCTTATTAGACGTTCTCCATTCTTACTAGTCCCCGATCTGCAGGATGAAGTCCTACGATTGATCTGTATTTATTCTCTCTGCCAACCTGTGCATTGAAATCCCCTAATAAGATTTTAACGTGATGTTTAGGTATCTTGCTAGTAGTTTCTTCAAGCAGTTCCCAAAAGTCTTCTACTTTATGAGGATTTTTCTTATTGTCTATGTTAGTGGTGGCATGGGTATTTATCAAGTCATATGCTTTGTTGCTTGATTTCACTGTAAGCACTGAGATTCTTTCACGTGGTGATGTAAAGTCGATGACTGAATCTAAGATGGTTTTCCTTACTGCAAAGGCCGTCCCAAGTATTGATAAATTTCCTTTAAATTTATGGCTGATTTACCCTTAAATATCCTGAAGTTTTCAGAGGCAAAGTGGTTCTCATCTTGGAATCTGGTTTCTTGGATCGCTAGGGTTTGAATATCAAATTTGTCCAGGGTGTCAGTGAGTTGTTTGAGCTTTCCCGTTTTCAGCAGGGTGTTGATGTTTATAGTACCAAGGAAGTTCTTTTTCTTGGGGCGAAGAGATTTTGAGAAGCTCCGATCCTTCTTTGAAGCGTGATGTTCCCGATCCCCCAGAATCCGACGATCGGGAGAAACCGGACCAGCGTCCGTGGCCTGGGGTAGTTGCATTGGCAGCGTGTGTTCCAACATGCTAGGATTACAAATTGAAAATACAACTAGCGGTGATCTTTTGAGAAAGATCACGAAAATACAACTCGATTGTTGAGATCGAGAGGTGCCTCGAGATGTTCGTGGTTATGGGCAGGCATTTCCTCCTAACCCAAAAGGTTATGGTTTTCCCCCCAATACTCGGGTGGCTGATTGCAGTGGTTTCCCACTGGGCGATGGGCTCGCCACAACCCTACGCCAGTAAAGCTAATAATATTATATAATAATAACATTACCATTTACGTAGACTATATCGTCGCTCCTATGCCAAAACCGTGAATGCGACAATGTTCTTCCTATCCATTATTTCCCTTAGGACTTGTCACGCCTTCCAGCCACATATTGATAAGCAGTTCATCAGGACAAATTTCATTGAGTTCATTTTCCTATGCTAAAGTGTAAAGGAAAATGAACCTTACTGTACCGTACTCTAGGAATGTATTTTTGCATGACATATTTACCTGCACCTACAGTATAATGTATTTAAGGTTCATTTCCTTTCACACGTAATAATGTAATCTTCATTTTCTTTTATTAATGGGGTCACTTTTAAAGTTTCTGTTATTGTCGACATCGAGGATCGTTTGCTTCCATGTGTTTTCCTTCATCCCCACCTAGTTATACCTGCTCCCTCCAAAAAGTTGCAAGTCCTCCTTATTGGATCTTCTCGTATGTTTCCTCTCTCTTCGCCAGGAATGCCCAGTGTGGAAATTGTAATTGTTGCCAGAGCCTCAAATCCGAAGATAATATGTTCAGCTGATTCTTCTGCATCGTTGCATTTCCTACTTGCATTGCCTCTTACTGCTCCGGTTCTATGTAGGTGATTTTTAAGATAACAGTGTCCAGTCAGCAGTCCTACTACCCATCTTATATTTTCTCTGCTGAGTTCCAGCAATTCCTTGGTATGCTTCTTGTTTTAGCTGTGTATTGATTCTTTATCAATCCTGTATCCTGAAGCATTTTTCCAACTTTCCATTTGTTTCTTTTGTATCCATTTACCTATGTAGAGGCGGACTTGTCTTCAAGAGAACCCACATGCTGGTTCTGGGCCCATGAAAGGTGTTTCTGACTCTTTTATTGCCAATTTGTCTGCTTTTTTTATCACCTGCTATGCCTGCATGCCCAGGTACCCATATTATTTTAACAACGTTGTACCCTGAGAGCCTCAGGAGAAGTGTATGGCAAAACCAAACAATTTTGGATGTAACCCGGACGGCTTCAAGTGCCTTAAAGGCTACTTGGTTATCTGTAAATATGAAAATAATCTTATCCTTGTAGTTAATTTTCAGGTTTTCTTCAAATCATGTAGCAAATGAAATGGCGTATGGCTTTTAGTGCTGGGAGTGTCCGAGGACACATTCGGCTCGTCAGGTGCAGATCTTTGATTTGACTCCTGTAGGCGACCTGCGTGTCGTTATGAGGATGAAATGATGATGAAGACAACACGTACACCCAGCCTCCGGGCCAGAGAAATTAACCAATGATGGTTAAAATTCCATACCCTGCCAGTAATCGAACCTGGGATCTCTGTGACCAAAGGTCAATATGTTAACCATTTAGCCATACAGCTGGACAAAGCATGTAGTGATCGCTATCACTTCAGCTTGGAAAACTTTAGTGTGTCTACCCAGACTCATTTGGATTGATCTCTCAGGCCTTATCCCGTTGATCCCTCCTGCTGTTCCCTTTTCAGTCCTTGAGCCATCTGTCCACCACACTATATCTTCCTTATCATGTTTCCATTTGTTGATGTCCCAGACTTCCGGTTTGGTTGTGTGGGTCTCGCATGGTTTCTCAAAGATATATTTTGGGATCTTATAATCAGCTGGCATGTGTAAAACTTCCCCTGTTATTACTCTGTTAATTTTACGGCGACCAAGATTGGGCCTTTGAGCCTCCCAACTTCCATTTTGCTCCAATAGATATGAGCTCATTCTAGTCTGTCCGTCTATAAAGTTACTTGATGGGGGGAGATCTAGTAGAGTGTTCAAGGCTTCTGTCGGCGTAGTTTTCATTGCCCCAGTTACAGATATACATATTATTCCGTGAAGGCTATTTAGTTTGCTACTGACTTTTACTTGACTTGCTTTCTCCACCAGATGATTGCTGCATAGGTCATCAGTGGTCTAATGATCATTGTGTATATCTACATTACCACTGCCGGATCTAGGCCCCATGTTGTCCAACTGCCCTCTGGCATGCAAACAAAAAGGTATAGGTTCTTAGCACGGGTTGTGTTTCTTTCTATGTGTGGTCTCCAGGTTAACTTTTGTCTAATATTACACCGAATTGCAATACCTGTTCATCCATAGAGATTTCTTGCCCAAAGAGCTTCAGCGTTCTCGTCCCCTCTAATTTATTCCTTCTTGTGAAAGGGTTGACTTTGAGTTGTTCTTCCCGACACCGATTTTCCATCCTTGAATGAGGTCCTGGATGACACTCGTCCATCACCTTACCTCTTACCACAATAACTAGATCATCTCCGTATCCTTGTGTATAAAATCCCTGTTTGTTGATCATGGCTAGACTATGATTTCATTCACCACAAGGTTCCACAGAAGAGGAGAAAGAACTCCTCCCTGTGCACAACCTCGAGTGGCTCTAACCTTCAGGAGTATCGGGAGTATCTCAGCTGGCCCATGAGCCTTTATGGGCTGAAACGTTTTGATTGCCCACATCACATGGTTAGGTTTAACTAATCGGTTGCCACAGTTCCAATCCGCTCTTCGTGATCTGGCCTCTGTTTCAACCATTTCTTCCCCTTGTACTCGCTCAGCCTCAGGAAAATGACGAGCTAACATCATCTCCAGCGCTTGGTTTCCCGTCTGAGTGTATGTTCCATCGGGTTTTTCCTATGTTCCCACTTGATTTATATATATATAGTTTTAATAACCTTCTGGAGCCTTGCTGCTTCAGTGTTTTATTCCACTTTCTCGCAGAACAGTCGCCAAGAGTTTATTTATGCTTGCCGTATCTCTAGGTTATACTAAACGAGTTTCCTATGATATACGTCTCACATACCATCTCTTGGTTATATTTTGTACAACGCTCTAACCTCTTTTTCATTTTGGCTAGATTATTATTTTACCACCTAACATTTTTGGTGGTTCATTTCTCTGAGCGGACAGTTGTCATGGTATGCGGCTAAAATGTCCTCTTCTAATTGTTCCACTGCTTCATCCAATTCCCTCCGTCACCTTACGTTATTTTGATCTTTTGTACAGTCTGACCTAGAACTTCTCTGTATCCATCCCAGTTCGTTCTTTTAGGATCTCTATACATTTCAATACCACATTGTCTCGCATCTATCGCAAATTGGATATGCTTGTGGTCTGCCAAGGATTGTTCCTCCGGCACTTTCCAATCCTTAATGAAGTTTGCAATATGCGTGGTGCTCAATGTGATGTCTGTTACCTCCCTACGATTTTTATTTATGAATGTAGATTTATTTCCTAGTTTTAACATTATCAGTTCTGTTCTAATAATAAACTCTATTAAGGACTCACCTCTTGCATTGCAATTAGTACTGCCCCATGGTGATGTGCATTTGCATCTGCCCCGAGTACTAGTTGTTCACCTTTCCTCTTTGCTTTAAAATTAATTCTTCAGCGTCTTCCGATGGAGGGGATCCGTTGAGTAGTATGGAAGATACGCAGAGCCTATTGTTATTTCTCTGGGTCCTTCCAAATTCCCAAGATCCCTTAAACAATGTTCCTGTAGCAGAAGGCATTTTAATTTTCTGCTTAGAAATAAACATGTTTGGTCATATCCGATGTAATGTTGTACATTAGCTTACCTGCAGATTCCGCCAGTCCTGCTACTCTTGTCTTTAACTACCCATGGCTCTTCCCACGTCGGTAGCCTCGGACTTGAACTTCCTGACGAAATTGGTGACAGCCGCTTTTTTATGTTGAAGGTTGGCCTGAAGAACTCCCAGCACCTTCCTTGCAACGTCGGGTTTTGCTTTTACCCTTAATTACTTGGAATTCTATCTGGCCAAGTCCAAGCTTGGCTTACGGCCTTTAGCTCTTCAAAATGTCTTTCATTAAGAGCCAAAACAATCGTCTTTCCTGTGTTGTCAGAAGTTGTCGCATTCAGCACTCTCCACTCTTTCGTCGGAAGTTTGGTGTCATGCTGATGGATTCTGACAAGAACATCTTTTACGTACATCTAGTCAAATTGAGGTGGAAACTTGGTGATGACTTTCGTAGGTTCGGCACATTCTTAGCTTCTGCCACTTCCAAATTCTCCCCTTTCCACGGGTTGCAATTGACTACTGTCTGTTCCACCCAACTTTTGGTTTCAGGATGTGCACAGATCGGTACCATTGCTCCATAAAATAATACTAATGCGGGAGATAGTGGTTTTGAATCCCAGCGCCGGCAGCTCAGATGATGATTTTCGGTGGTTTTCCATTTTCACACTGGAAAATAATAGTGCTGTAACTTAATTAAGTCCACGGCCGCTTCCTTCTACTAGCCCTTTCCCATCCTTGAGTCACTGAAAACCTTCAATGTGGTTGTGCGACATTGAACTACTAGCAAATAATAATAATAATAATAATAATAATAATAATAATAATAATAATAATAATAATAATAATAATTACTGTACCGGGAGGTACACCCCAAAGCCGCGCATTCTAATTCAGCACCTAAAAGAACTCCTCTATTGGTAAGACAGTGAAACCGAAAACACACCAACTTAGAACTTTATTCAGATGATGTCACCACAAAAATATTGAGTAATTTTGTTATTGTGCTGATGTTTAACCTGAGTGAATTTCTACTTGTTTTGTTCGATATTCATCAAGAAGTTTGGACAATTTTTTCTCAGAGGACACCACTAAAAAATATGATCATGCACCCTGGTGCGAGTTGTAAGAATTTATAATTTAAAGAAGTTTTGTATTTCTAGGTTTTTGTAACTGAATGATGTTCATTTATTTTTGAGTGGGCAATATTTCCTGTTTCTTTCCGCCAGTTTTGAATCTAGCCAATCCCTAATTTCTGTATTTAATTTTCAACCTTACAGGCTTCTTGTTCGATTCTAAGTCTAACTTTTGAATTTATCCAATAAAATTGAGAGGGTGTGGCTAGTTTAATGTTGAATGATCTCGAACCAACCCTGAGGGTTTAAAAATTGCGGTTTTTCTCGTTTCTTGGCCAATTGATAGTCATCTTACTGAGTGTGTGTGTCAGTGTAGGAGGCGGGCGGCCTCTTTCATCGGTCAACCGAACATCTAGCAGGTAATGGCCACATAACCTCTTTCTTGCTACCTCCGCAGTTTAACCCGAGGGAAAGGTCTGACTCTTTAGTTATGTAACCAGCTTTTCTAAAATGTAACTTCTTCCGGCTAATGTAAAAACTTCATAAAATCTTTAACTGTAAATCGGGGATAGAGAGTGAATTTCCGCCTCGAGCTCCCCTTCATCTTGGTTTGAAGTGACTACGTTTTTATAATTTCTATACGAGTCACCTCCGTAGTTTGGGAATAGGCCCTGTTTCATCAGCCTAGAGCCCCTTAGGTTTTTTTAGGGTTCATATCTAGGAGTGCAAGTATACGCCTCCATTCATTTTGTGTTCAGGGCTATTTACTTAACATGTTCTTTTCCGCAAAGGCCCTGTAGGTTGGGTACAAGATACCCCTGTTTCAAATTGTAAGTTGGGCCATGGAAGGCCAGAGAGTGTACGATTTTTGATATTGCCTCGAGGAGGCTGGAAGTAAACGGAGAGCCGGCTAGCTCTTTCTCAAATTTTGTAATTGTAAAGTGTGCCTCTGGGAGGCTAGATATTGCAAATTTAAGAGAAAGTGCTCTTTGAATTAGGGGATTTCTGCCCTTTAATAAAGTTGTCCTTTTTTGAATTGTAAATTTGAGCTGGGAGCTCAAGAATTGTAAAGCGAGGGGCTTGAATCCCAGGACCTGTCGAATTCACTAAGATTGTATTTTCCTTGACTTGTTCCAAAATTGCTAATTGTACCTGTTATATTGTTATTTGTTGATTTTTGAAATTCTAAAGAAATATAACCTTTGTTAAAGTTTTAAATTAATTTTGAGACTGTAGTTAGACCCATTCAAGCCCGCACCTTCTTTAACCTCTTTCTGCTCCATGGGTATCCCAGTAACAATAATAATAATAATAATAATAATAATAATAATAATAATAATAATAATAATAATAATAATAATAATAATAATAATAATAATAATAATAATAATAATAATTTCCTTTTGTTTCGTTATCATTTACCCTGTGAGGCATGTTCTTCTCTTCTCACCTCAGTACTGCCAACAGGTAGTATCCCGAGCTGGACGCTTAAATGGGGAGGGATGATTGATACTTCCCTCAGGCGACTGCATCCAGGGACCGAACGGACCTCTTACCGGGATTGAGAATAGGGAGATAATGGGTGATATAGGGAAGATGAGCTAATATTTGCTCGGGAACGATCTTGGCTTTATGTTAATCATGACGATGGGTGGCCTGAGCAAGCAAATGCAAGTGGTTTGATTTGATGCCTGTACGGTTTCCTGCGCGCCAATTTTGACATTCCTATTTCAAATCTAAAAGAACTACCATCTAATATATTCAGCAATAAGCTTAAGCAATGGTTACTCATGCATCCCTTTTACTTAGCGCAGGAATAGCATGAAATTCATGAATTTGATATATATCAAAACTACAATTCGTTATTAGTTTGTGTATTGAGCCCTTTAGGTCCTTCGTAGGATACCTACCGTCCTTACCTATTAGCAAATCGGCATGAGATCTTTCTCTTGGGTCGTCTACGGGTTCTTCGTCACTTGCTTAGGTAAGAGGCAGGTTTCAGTAATATAAACTATCTACTAAATGAGAGGAATCGAGTCAAGGAAATTGATGTTTTATTGAGCACTGACGACGAAATAAAAACATGTGACATTTTACCATCTCTAAACAATAAACTCAGTCTTGTCCGTAAAAAAACCAATAATCACGATGATGAGAAATACTGGCCTTGGAGACTAACTCAACTGCCTGACGGGCATCCTTACTACAAACCACTGTCTTAAGAGTGAAATAAAGAAAGTCTGGAAATCCCTAAGATCGGCTTCCATGTGAGACTGAACGTACCATCATAATGATTCGTGATGATCCAGCCCCCGCAGCACGAGCTCTGGACTCTTGGTATAATTAAGGCAGTCCAATCGGTATGTGCCACACAGTGGATGTACGGCATGGACCCTTAATTGAATCGATGTGACATGCGACTATGTCATGGACCGACATCTAAATATGTAATATACGTTAAAGTCGTTGTGGATGATAACCGCAAGGAAAATGTGCCATAATGGCAGATGGCCCTAATGTAAGTCACTGAGGTTGATAATCGCACGATCATCCAAATTTCTAAGCTGAAGACTGAACACAATTAAGTTGCAGTAGTTGATGACCAAGGTTTCCACATTAGTAAATCCCCAGCATATCTGATGTTCAAAAAATTAAAATCAAAATGATAACAACAATAACAACAACAAATGCTCACAACACTTGTGGCAGTAAAGACCATTTGCCATCGGACATATCCCCTTAATCGTTACGTTAATAACTTAAGATTTCCCAGCAAATAAAACGAAGATTTCCAGAATACAGTTTCAAGTTAGTCACTTGGTTTTAAGCTAATTCTCAAATACGATTCCACTGAATTAAATACATTAATAAATGAAGTAATCTCATAATCCTAATTAACAAATAATTTTTAATCTATCCCGGACGAATGGTTTCTTTAAACTCCCGAACTATTTAATTGCATTATTGTTTTATTGCTCATACTTTTATTCATCGCTGCTGAAAATGCGATACATTTTTATAATTATCAGTACTATTTATTTCATGACGCCACCCAGCAAGCTTACGTTATAACACTAACAGTTATTAAGAAACTAGCTTGGATAATCCTAACATTAAATCCTACAATCGGCATAAATTAACACACAACGCAAAATAAACTAATCCCTGTCACATCACTTCGTGACATCCAAATAAAACTTCGTACACCCTCAAATGGTATCAGACAACATCACTACCGATTCTCAAATGGTTATTTCCAGTAAATCGTACTATCGTCTCATTTCCGTCGCTTTCAAAATGAATTCAATTCTCTATTAAAACGAATCTCTCTAAATAACGGAATCTAATTCCAAACATTTTACTATAAATGACAAATTTCAGTTACAGTTAGTTTCTTTCTAGTAGCGAGCTAAATCGACTACCTAACAGCTGGCTGGAGTAACGGGAACGCGAGCCTCCCTTCGTTATCGCCTCGTAACTTTCCTTCAATAAAATTTTACATCGCTTAACACCACGGTGTGCCTTTATGCCAACTGTAACTGAATCATCACGGATTACGCTTACATGAATTTCATCTTTACACTGAACAGAATTTTATGATAAATTAATGTCTTAACTTTGGCAAACCACAAATATAGAAAAACATGTTATTCGTATTTTAACCTGCATCAAATGAAAGAAAAAACTTGCCTCGCTGGCAACTCACATGAAATATAATTCTTGACTCACATCGATTATGCGAAGAGATTTAATTTAAGACGTCACTAGAATATTCTTATCCATCACATCCTACGGAATCCTAATTATAGACTGACCCTAATTCCATCTCAATAAATTACACAAAATAATTCCTCGGGTTTCCTACACAGAATATCCCGGTATCAACACTACAGGATTCCAACAACCTGATCCACAATCCTTTCTTTCTTTCCCTTTTCGCAAGACTTGAAACACTCGCTATCACAAATTCTCTACACGACAATAATATGGAATATCTCTCTTAGGTGACCCACAATGTTGTTACACAAACACTCTGTGACAACTTATCATCTCCCCTCGCACATTTGAGCTAATATTTCCAAACCGAAACTCGCAACTTGACTTACAAAAAATGTTACCGTTATTTTCCTCTCATCAATTCTATACAGATTTCAACAGACTTTGGAATAGTAATCCCTGTAACAAAAATTTATCGGTCTCGCCTCGTAACTTTCCTTCAATAAAATTTTACATCGCTTAACACCACGGTGTGCCTTTATGCCAACTGTAACTGAATCATCACGGATTACGTTTACATGAATTTCATCTTTACACTGAACAGAATTTTATGATAAGTTAATGTCTTAACTTTGCCAAACCAAAAATATAGAAAATAAACGTATGGAAATGATACTTTGCTTTAGACATTATATTCGTTTCTCAACCATCAAATAACTACTCTACAACACTTCACACGCTAGTTTCGCGACTTTTCCGATTATCCAAGAAACATAAAAACAAAAGACATTTCGTCATATTCCTCTGAAATTTTGACGAAATAAAAGTGTGACCAAAATGCGTCACAGATACACACACACAAAAAATGGTGACATCATGAAATAAATAAATAAATAAATAAATAAATAAATAAAAGCACTTGTAAATGTGATAATTCACATACGTGTAGTCGTACGTTGTCTTCCATCATTACAGATCAACCAGCATCTGAATATTTATTTAGCCATCTCTACAGATAGTGGCTTTACGAAACATATTTTTCTTTAGTTTTTATTTCCATTCACCTGAAAATAATGACATAAACAAAAAATGCCCTTCGCACGTTCTCTTGTTCGAGAACCGAAAACGCTTGTCGAACCACCGACCCACACACGCGATTTCCTTTATCGAAAGAAATACTTTGACTGACTGATTTATGTTATGCAGGTTTCGGTAATTACCGACCTCAACCCTTTAACACAACAGTTTAAATCGTAGTTCATAGAATGTTTGTGACTTCGTACCTTTATAAACCTATCTCCACTTGGAGATGATCTTACAACCACATTCGGCCAAAACCTATCTTCCCTTTTGGGAACATATCCATGCTGCCTTTACACGTGCTGATGACGTAATTTCTTTAGCGTGAGAATGAGAAACACCACCTGTTCTTCCACGTTCCGTCTCTGGTACGCTGGTTTGAAATGTTATTCTCTGAAATGAGTGGAATCTTCTCGAATTCACTGGGCACAATGCGAGATTGGAAATGGCGCACCGGTCTTTTATACAATTTACTCCCACTCTCATGCCATTTTCATTTATCGCCACAATTTTTGCAGACACTTTTCCTACCCCATAAAAATGTACTGATGGCAGATTGTGATGTAACACAGTTGTTTAGTTTAATAGCGGTGTTGATATTAAACATTTAAGGATTTCTCTTAACCAATTGAATTGTTAAATTACCTCATATGACAGGCACTATATTTGGTCGATGTAACAGAGTTCGAACGAACAGGCGCGTCTTTTGACAAATTTCCTTCTGGAGTCATTTAGAGATCTAAAACCTTTATCGTTAATGACCAAATTGTTTCACTTACAATTTCCTAACGTTTACTACGGCAGTTTCATCGCCAATTCTTCTTAAAATGTATTTTTTATTCGAACAGATAATCCAACATATCCATGCTCCCTTTACACGTGCAGATGATGTAAGTCCTTTAGCGTGAGAATGAGAAACACCACCTGTTCTTCCACGTGCCGTCTCTGGTCAGAGATAAAAGAAATATACCTAGAGCTCAAGGCTTGTAATTTATATGGACCTCATGTAATTACTTCATTAGGACGCTCGTTCCTTATGACACATATGTCATGGATTCAGTATGTACTGTATATTATGATTTTACTTTTTGACAATGTCTATTGTACGTAACATACTTAATAACTGAATAATGCTCTATTCTATTATTATCATTATTATTATTACATACATCGATGCAGTCAGCTATGGAGTATGGTTACAGAAACTCTTAGGCTTACAGCTTTTAGTTTACATTGTAATCAGAGTTTTTTCAACTTCCCGCTCCTTTCAAGCCGTTCTTCCGCCGAGATATTCCGCGGTTTAGCAGGGTCTTCCTTTTCTTGATCATCCCTCAACTCCGCAACTCTTCCTAAACGTGGTCTTCTCCATTACGTCCTTTGGTCTTATACCATTTACCCGCATGACTTTGTGCATCTTCTTCAACTAAAGGAAATGAGCTTTCCAGTTTTCCTGGAAAGTGAACAATTTGTGCCCCATTCTCTCGGGTTCATTCTCTTCAGATGACCATAAAATGTTAAACTCCTTTTTCTTTCATGACGGTGGTACTCTTTTCGACTCTCGCGTACAGTTCCTTGTTTGACCTTAGGGGGAAGACAAAACCCTCGGAGATTTTTTTAGTACCCAAAACAGTATTATTATTATTATTATTATTATTATTGATACAAAAATATCGTGGCACAGAGGTGTAAGAAGGTGCCAGTGTGAATGGGTGGATAAAGAAATAACCAGAGTAAATGTTAAAGCGCTAAATTTTGAAATTTTATTTCTTTCTTCCTTTCTTTGAGTTGAAAATTTGATAGATAGAAAATCTGAACAAACAAAAACAACAAGTAAGTTTGTAAGCTCTGATAACAACAGCGGACTATAAGTTCAAAAATCTGGCACAAAAACAAGAGAAAATTATCCATACGATATTCTACAAGGGATGTGCAATATAGCTCTACAACAGTACACTTACATGAGAGCATATTTGCTCCACTAATTTACATCCTAGGAGACTGAGCTCCAACTGTAGTCCAGCCTCTCAGAGGCCCAAGCTTCTTACAAGGTTAAGCTTGACAAACGTCAAATGATGTACTTGCAGTCACCTCTGCTCAACAGTTTGTTACACACTGGCCTATAAACCATTACAACTAAACAAGGGCAATGAATACCCATTCTAAATGGTGTTAATGTAAAAATGAAAAGGTTTCATATGAATGGCCATGAACAAAAGGCTAGCAGGGGAAATACTTGCACACCTTTTTGAAAAACTCCTAAAAACCTAAGTGAACTTTTGGCTTGAAGGTACAGAGGCTAAGCCTGTACTACATAGGGGTGACTAAACGATAATTATTAAATCTCAAAAGTGTGTTTTGAATTTAGAGGTTTAGACAATTTTAGTTACCCCATACTAAGTTGAATGGGAATCAACGGAGAGTGATCACTGTTTGTTCCCCCCAGCGGTGATTAGAACAAAGTTCTCAGACTTGCCAAAATTTTACATTAAAACAATAAATTAGGACTTTGCATGAAATGAAGGAAGTGTGAAACCCTTCCCCTCGTCCGACTGTACGGAATCACAACAATAGCTGGTTGTTGTTTGTGGTAGTAGCTGATCAAGTCTCCTGAGAGACTCTTTGAGAGTTCTCAGGTTTGCAATTGCGCGAGCATCCCAAGAGTGTCTCATAAGAACCTATGTATAGCAGCCATCTTGCGTAAGCACCCTTAAGGAGTCATGTATAGCCGCCATCTTGTGCAATTAGCGTTGAGAGATAGCTGCTGTAGAATTTTTTTAATTATACGCCACCATATTTCAAAGGTAGTAGCTAAAGAGTGCAGCACTGAGGTTTGCGATGCAAGATGGCGGATGACAGCTGACGGAATTGACCGCAAGATAGCAGCACGGTGCTCTGTGAATTAAAGATGGCTGCTGTCAAAAAGCATTTTTCAAATTATCCGCCACCACATTTCAAAGTTATGTACCTAAAGAGTGCAGCACGGTGCTCTCTTGATTAAAGATGGTGGATGACAGCTGTCAAAAAGCACGTGAGTTTGTTTCCAAACAAGAGAATGTGGAATTTTTCAAATTGCCACCACCACATTTCAAAGGTAAGTAGCTAAAGAGTGCAGCATGGTGCTCTCTTGATTAAAGATGGTGGATGACAGCTGTTAAAAAAGCACGTGGATTTGTTTCCAAACAAGAGCAAGTGGAATTTTTCAAATTGCCGCCACCACATTTGAAAGGTAAGTAGCGAAAGAGTGCAGCACGGTGCTTTCTTGATTAAAGATGGCGGATGACAGCTGTCAAAAATGCACGTGGATTTGTTTACCGATTCAAATCTCGCGCTAGTGAGGTTAAGTTGGCAGCGTTGAGGTTTAGGCCCGTCAAGATGGCATCAGTGAGGTTAGCGATGCGTTGTTGTCGATGATAGCTGTGAAAAAGCACGTGGCTTTGTTTACAAATTCAAATTTCCCGCGGGTGGAGGAGTGGGCCCCTGGGAAGGCCCCTCGGGTGGCGGCGGCGGAGCGGGCCCCTGGGAGGCTTGCGGCGGCGGCGGCAGAATCCCTGTATTGAACTAATTATTATTACTATTATTATTATTATTATTATTATTATTATTATTATTATTATTATTATTATTATTATTATTATTATTATTCATTTGAAAGGTAACTTTCAGTGGTAACTGTCCTCGGTTGATTTGGAAAGACATGGTTGGATCGGATGGGGTGAGGTTAATTTATTCGTGGTATGACAACAGTTTTTCCAGAATCACCGAGCGAGTGGCTTCATGGTTTGAATCACGTAGCTATCAACTTGCATTCGGGAGGTAGTGGGTTCTAACCCCACTGTCGGTAGCCCTGAAGATGGTTTTCCGTGGATTCCCATTTTCACACCAGGCTGTACCTTAATTGAGCCATCGTCGCCATAAGACCTCTCTGTGTCGGTGCGACGAAAAGCAATTTGCTAAAAAGAATCCATAGTCAATTAATCGAGCAGTGACAGTGTAATCATGGAGGTGAGTGAGAACCATTTTTGCCCCATTGATTAAGCCCTGTTTAACACTCAAACTTCTGATCTGCATGACAATAGTGTTTTTTCTTCAAAATTAATTGATATGTTTGGGTTTAAATTAATTAAGATTACTAGAGGGTTCAACTGGATGTACTGTAAGTCCCTTCGTCCGATTGTACGAAATAACAATTGTAGCTGGTTTGTTGTTTGTGGTGGTAGTTGATTGAGTTTCCTGAGTGGCTCTTTGAGAGTTTCTCGGGGTTACAAGGTGTTGTTATCTTTGGTTAAGCGTGTGATTCGTTCCCAGCCATTTAGTGCGACGTCTCTCTTTCACTCCTTCAAGGGGTTCTTTACAACTTGCTTTATCATCAGCATGATTTCAGATATTAAATAACTTAAATTTGAAATAAACAATGTTTTAACATAAACTGAACATGCCATGTCGGAAGTTGGTAAAACATAATATCTAGTGATACCTAATTCATCGCTGCAGTCTTTGTATGAGTTCGCCTGTGTGGTGGAGTGGTTAGTGTGATTAGCTGCCACACCGGGATGCCCAGGTTTAATTCCCGGCTCTGCCACGAAATTTGGAAAAGTTGTACGAGGGCTGGAGAGGAGGGGTGCACTCAGTCTCGGGAGGTCAACTTAGTAGCAGCCATCCTCCAAGTGGTTTTCCGTGGTTTCCCACTTATCCTCCAGACAAATGCCGGGATGGCCACGGCCACTTCCTTGTCTATCCCATCCAATCTTCCCATCCCCCACAAGGCCGCTGTTCAGTATAGACGATGAGGCCGGATTGCGAGGCTCTGTTCCTCCTTCTCAGATGTATCCCCCGACCGAAAGTCTCACGCTCCAAGACACTGTCCTTGATGCGGTTATGGGGGTGGGATCCCTCGCTGAGTCCGTCGGAAAAACCAACTCGAGGGTAAACGGATGAAGAATTATAGAAAGAAAGAAAGAAAGAAAGAAAGAAAGAAAGAAAGAAAGAAAGTAAATCTTTGTATTAGTTGAGAAACACGGACATTGACAACGGAAAAAATATATTATTTTAATTTTAATTTTAATTTTTATTTTTATTTTTATTTTTATTTTTATTTTTATTTTTATTTTTATTTTTATTTTTATTTTTATTTTTATTTTTATTTTTATTTTTATTTTTATTTTTATTTTTATTTTTTAATTTTATTTTTATTTTTTTATTTTATTTTTACTTTTTTTAATTTTAATTTTAATTTTAATCTTATGAGTTAAACGTCCGGCTCTTTGGCTGAATGTTTAGCGTAGTGGTTTTCTGATCAGAGGCCCCGGATTCGATTCCCCGCCGGGTCGGGGTTTTTTAAATGCGTATTATGGTTAATTCCTCTTGCACGTGTATGTGTCAGTTCGCATCTCTTCATCTACACGCAATATTTCATAGTACAAACCGTTAGAGAAACATGCAATATTGAATACGTCCCTCCATTTACGTTTGGACCGGGTGAGTTGGTTGTGCGGTTAGGGAAGCGCAGCTGTGAGATTCCATCCGGGAAATAGAGGGTTCGAACCCCACTGTCGGCAGCCCTAAAGATGGTTTTTCGTGGTTTCCCATTTTCAGACCAGGAAAAGGCTGGGGCTCTACCTTAATACAGGCCATGTCCACTTCTTTCCCACTCCTAGGCCATGCCTATCCCATCGTCTCCACAAGTCCTATCTGTGTAGGTGCGATGTAAAGAAAATTGAAAAAGAATTAACGTTTGAGGTCAGGAAGGGCATCTAACCGTAAAAACGGCGAAATCATTGTGAGGTGCCGGTGCTGATAATTTCGAGAAAAGTCCTAGAAGAAGATGATTGTTATAATTAAAACCTGTCATATTAGTTGTGATTCTGAGACACAGTCCCTCAAATCTGGTTTTAGAACGTTCTAGAACTGGTAATCGAACACGCTCCAACCATGTGGGACTACACATTGGCTCAGTAAATCAAATGTACATGATAAGTAACTCTGTGGATTTGTGGCCAGTAATAAACTTTAACAGATTAATGTAGTATCTTCGACGACTAATGCCCATGACTGCTAGAACCACAGTGGCCACGTGAAATGTGGATGGTGACTGGAAGCCTGTGATCTCACTTGCAATACGTCATCTTATCTGCTCGTGACCAATTCTAGCAATTTACAGTGACCTTGGCAGAACGCACCTAGCATCAACTAGATAGCCATGTCCAAAAGCCTTCTTCTTTAAAGAGAATGGGAAAGTGTCCTAGGACACTACTCTAGTCACAAGAATGTACATAATTGTTTAACACGTAAATATGTAATGCTGTTTCTTCCTGTTAAGAGAGCTTGAAACTCAGCACTCAACGGAATAATAACACTGATAATAATATTAATAATGCCCAGCCCCATGGCTAAATGGATAGCGTGCTGGCCTTTGGTCACAGGGAACCTAGGTTCGATTCCCGGTAGGATCGGGAAATTTAACAATAATTGGTTAATTTCGCTGGCATGGGGGCTGGGTGTATGTGTCGTCTTCATCATCATTTCATCCTTATCATGACACGCAGGTCGCCTACGGGAGTCATATCGAAAGACCTGCACCTGACAAGTCGAATTTGTTCTCGGACACTCCCGGCACTAAAAAGCCATACGCCATTGGAATAATAATAATAATAATAATAATAATAATAATAATAACAGTCCATCTCTGTGGTGTAGTGGTTAGCGTGAGTTGCTGCCAGCACCGGAGGCCCGGGTTCGATTCTCGGCTCTGCCACGAAATTTGAAAAGAGGTTCGAGCGCTGGAACGGGATCCAGTGAGCCTCGGGAGGTCAACTGAGTAAAGGGTGTTCGATTCCCACCTCAATCATCCTCGAAGTGTCTTGCCCTAATTAGCGGCCCCCCTTCTGCATGGACGTTGGAAAACCCTGATAGGCTGCTGATAAGTTCACAGTGATCGCAAATTGGACACGAACTGGTCTTTCTTCTCATTATTTTTTTTCCACTGTAATGAGAGTGATCGCAAATGGGACAAATTTTGCTGTGATCGCAAACGGGACACAACCACCATGCCTAACGTCAGTCACATTTTAGATTGGTAAATTTGTTTATAATGGAAGGGAAACTTGCATACTGACAATCAGAATGGGGCAAAGGAATTTTGAAAAAAAAATGCATGCTCCCTTGCCTTCTGCTAGTCAAATCGAGAAGGGAATTATTCATTACAGTAGTGCAAAGGAGTTTGAGGAGGACCCCATTCCTAATGCCAGTCAAAGTCGATATGGAGAGTACTGATTACAATAGCAGACGCCCTCCTGTTGACAGTCACTATCGATTTGTAAAGTATTAATTACAATGGCAGACACAACCTTTCGAGATTGCTACAAATAGACTTCAATGAATAAACATAGATCGACATACGGAAGTACTATGTATATGCATGTTGTTCACCTTCATTTACAGAATAACTGCTGCTAACCGGTACATCATATCGAAAAACAGATTGTATGATAAGACACATCTGGCTTCATTTAGCGATTTAAATGGCTGGTCCTATGATATGTTCTCGTATTTCATTCATTTAAGGATACGATTTTTTTAGAAACGTTTAATAGGGTGAAATTTGTGTAAGGTTTTCACACAGTGAATTACTTTTCAGATACTTATATGACAGCTTCAAACATAGAATTTGGCTCACGTATGGCTGCTGGGAGGGCAAATATTCGTGTAGAATTTGATGATCATATCTTTCCTATAAGTGATTCAAACCATCAATTATACGTGTACAAATTGTAAAATTTAGGTACAATCCATAAATAGAGTGAAATTTAACGTATAAGGGATAGATATACGACAAAATGTCATAGGACGAAAGTTGTAGATAAATTCTAATTCAGGGCCTCTCAGGGTGCATGCGCGTGGTGCATGCACTGTGCACGGTGCAAAAGACGACTTGGCTTGGTTGACCAGAGTGCAGACGCCCACTCCTCGATTTGGAGCAATAGCGCTAACTCACTCTTTCCTCACGCCTGTCTCGCTCGCTCCGCCTGTCTCCCTCTCCCCCACTTGCGCCGTAGCGCTCCAAATCCGTGCTGAGTTGAGCCGAGTATAGCCGAGTAGAGCCGAGCATAGCCGAGTAGCCCAGAGACGAAGCGTTGATCCGAGCCATACCGAGCGGCACCGAACGGCACCGATGCACAGTGCACGGAGCTCTTGCGCCTCGCTCTGCACGCGTGAGATTTTGGGCGTTTGAGAGGCCCTGAGCTAATTGAACGGAGATTTGCCATCTGTTTTGTGATACGACTTGACGTTTAGCCGCCAAATACCTCAAAAGGCAGATCTGCGCCGTCATTAAAATTGCCTGGAAATTTTGATATTTTTCTGGGGTAAAGAATAAAAATGTTAAACATCTCGTAATAGCTAAAAGCTATAATTTTTCCCAATTTCAATTTCCTGGCTCGTCTGGCAGATTGTGCCACCATCTTCATATGGGGGAGGGAGTGAATAATTAGGACATTCAGGAAACTTTTAAGTCCATGAAACCTATAGGTTATCGTTTTGGATAAATATATCCGACTGCGTTCTTATGCAAATTTGAGACTCCCAGCGTGTCCCCCTCAGAGAATTTTGAGAATTTCTAATTTTTTAGGGATCCTGAAATCATCAGCATGTCTGGTACCAAGTTTTAAGCTTTTAAGATGTCTGGAAGTGTCTCATTAATTCACAACTGTTTTAATTATAATACCTTAATTTATAAATGTATACACAGACCAAACCAAAGCAAAGCCCATGGCACTACAGCCCTTGAAGGGCCTTGGCCTACAAAGCGACCGCTGCTCAGCCCGAAGGCCTGAAGATTACGAGGTGTCGTGTGGTCATCACGACGAATCCTCTCGGCCGTTATTTTTGGCTTTATAGACCGGGGCCGCTATCTCACCGTCAGATAGCTCCTCAATTCTAATCACGTAGGCTGAGTGGACCTTGAACCAGCCCTCACATCCAAGTAAAAATTCCTGACCTGGCCGGGAAACGAACCCGGGGCCTCCAGGTAAGAGGCAGGCATGCTACCCTTACACCACGGGGCTGGCTATATATAAAATAACATGTCCTGACTGACTGACTGACTGACTGACTGACTGACTGACTGACTGATTCATCATCGCCGAGCCAAAACCACTGAACATTAAAAAAATGAAATTTTGAGGATACATTTATATTACAATATAGGTGCTCACTAAAGGAGGATTTACCGGGCGAGTTGGCCGTGCGCGTAGAGGCGCGCGGCCGTGAGCTTGAATCCGGGAGATAGTAGGTTCGAATCCCACTATCGGCAGCCCTGAAGATGGATTTCCGTGGTTTCCAATTTTCACACCAGGCAAATGCTGGGGCTGTACCTTAATTAAGGCCACGGCCGCTTCCTTCCATCTCCTAGGCCTTTCCTATCCCATCGTCGCCATAAGACCTATCTGTGTCGGTGCGACGTAAAGCCCCTAGCAAAAAAAAGGAGGATTTTCGGATATTCCATTGATAAGAGGGTGAAACGGGGGGGGTGAATTTTTAAGTGAGTGTATCTCTATCTCAAAAACGTAACAGTTTAAAGAAGTTAACATTGGTATTCGGAATCTTCTTTAAAAATAAAGAAACAAGTACTTTTTTTTGGAAAACTTAAGGGGTGTGAAAAAAAGGTGAAAAATGGGTTGAACACCTTTTATGAGGATACTTATACCTCAAAAATTGCAGGTGTTAGTGTCTTGAAAATTGGAATTTGAAATCTTTAAATATAAAGAAACATGTATTTTCTGTTTTTGGAAAATCTTCTTAAGAGGAAGTAAACAGGAGTTACAAAAGGGGTGAATTTTTGAAATGAGAATATCTACGATATATCTCAAAAACGTAACATATTACGGATGTGAACATTGGTATTTGGAATCTCTTGTAAAAGTAAAGAAACACGCGTAATTTGTTTTATGAAAATCCTCTTAAGGGGAAGTGTTAAGGGGGGGTGATTTTTAAAATGAGCAGTCTGTAGTATATCTCAAAAACTTAACATATTACAAAAGTGAAAATTGGTATTTTTAATCTCTAAAGCAACACGTCATTTTTGTTTTCATAAAAAACACTTAATGGGGGGGGGGGAATGACTGAAAAAGGGTTGAATAATTTTTATTAGAATGCTGGTATCGCCAAAACTGAAGACATTACAGACGTGAAAGTAGGTATTCGGAATCTCCTTTAAAAATAAAGAGACACGTATTTTTCGAAAAAAAAATACTTAAAGGCAGTTAAAATGACTGAAAAAGGGGTTGAATTATTTTTATTAGGATACTTGTATCTCCAAAACTGGAGATATTACAGACCTGAGAATTGGTACTTGGAACATGCTTTAAGAATAAAGAAACACGTACTTATTTTCGGAAAGATAACTGAAGGGTTTGTAAAAAGGACTGAAAAACGAGTTGAACTCTTTTTATGAGGATTCTTATGTCTCAAAAGCTGAAGAAGTTATAGACATGAAAATTTGTATTAGGAATCGCTTTAAAAATAAAGAAATACGTATTCTTTTGTTTTCGGAAAATCCACTTAAGGGCGTGGGGTGGGTAAAAAGAGCTGAAGAAAGTTTTGAATTATTTTTATGAGGACACTTATATATCAAATACTGAAGATGTTACAGACGTGAATGTTGGATCTACTGTAAAAGTAAAGGAATACGTATAATTTGTCTTCTGAAAATCCACTTAAGGGGAAATGTTAAAGGGGGTGAATTTTCTAAATGAGCATTACTACAGTACCGGTATATCAAAACAACTTACCACATAATACATACATGAAAACTGGTATTTGAAATCTCTTTTAAAAATAAAGTAACACGTATTTTTTGTTTTCGAAAAAAAAAAAAAAACCACTTAAGAGGGGGAATCAATATGACTGAAAAAGTGGTTGAATTATTTTTATTAGGATACTGGTATCTTCAAAACTGAAATATTACAGACGTGAAAATTGGTATTTGGAATCTCCTTTAAAAATAAAGAAACACGTGTTTTTGTTTTCGGATAATTCACTTAAGGGGGCTGTAAAAAGGACTGAAAAGTGAGTTGAACTCTTTTTATGAGGATACTTATATCTCAAAAACTGAAGATGTTGCGGACATGAACATTTGTATTTTTTTTTATTTGCTTCACGTCGCAAGACACGGGTAGGTGTTATGGCGACGATGGGATAGGAAAGGCCTAGGAATGGGAAGGAAGCGACCGTGGTCTTAATTAAGGTTCAGCCCCTACATTTGCCTGGTGTGAAAATGGGAAACCACGGAAAACTATCTTCAGGGCTGCCGATTGTGGGGTTCGAACCCACTATCTCCCGGATGCAAGCTCACAGTTGCGCGCCCCTAACGGTACGGCCAACTCTCCCGGTACGTATTCTTTTGTTTTCGGAAAATCTACTTAAAGGGGTGTGGTGGGTGAAAAGAGCTGAAGAAAGTGTTGAATTATTTTTATGAGGACACTTATATATCAAATACTGAAGATGTTACAGACGTGAAAATTGGTGTTTGGACCTTCTACAAAAGTAAAGGAACACGCATAATGCTTTCTGAAAATCCACTTAATGGGATGTGTTAAAGGGGGTGAATTTTTAAAATGAGCAAATACGGAAGATATTACAGACGTGAAAATTGGTATTTGGATCTTCTGTAAAAGTAAAGGAACGCGCATAATTTGTTTTCTGAAAATCCACTTAATGGGAAGTATTAAAGGGGGTGAATTTTTAAAATGAGCGAATCTACAGTATATCAAAAAACTTACCACATATTACAGACATGAAAACTTTATTTTTAATCTCTTTTAAAAATGAAGTAACACGTACTTTTTGTTTCTTAGAAGACACTTGAGGGGTGGGGGTTGTAAAAAGGACTGTAAAAGGGGATGATTTCTTTTTATGAGGATACTTACATTTCAATTACTGAAGATGACACTGACATGAAAATTTGTATTCGAAATCTCCTTTTAAAAAAGAAACACGTGTTCTTTTGTTTTCAGAAAATCCAATTAAGGGGAGGGGGAGATAAATTAATTGAAACATGAGTTGAATTCTTTGTTTGAGAATACTTATATCTCGAAAACGGAGGATGTTAGGGACGAGAAAATTGGTATTTGGAATCTCCTTTAAAAATAAAGACACACGTATTTTGTGGCGGGGGAGGGGGTGGAATCAACTTAAGGGGGCGAAAAACGAGTTCAATTTTTTTTGTTAGGATACAAATAAGAAGTGGACTTAAAACAATACACCCCTAATGAGGTTTTGTCTGGGGGTGAGGAATGATGACAAAAATATACATTTATATGAAACCGTTTGAGTTATGATGTTAAAATTCCAAATGATATCCTAGGCATTAAATTACAGAAGGTTTGAAACAAATTTAACCGCTCAGAATGTTAAATGGGGGTTAAGATCCGAAAACAAGTATGCTCATTCCTTCCTCCGAAACGGTTTAACGTACGAAGACAAAATTCCAATTCCAAATCCTAGGTGTGAAATAGAAAATACTTTTTAACGTTCCAACCTTAAGTGTTAAATCTGTTTGACGTACAAAGTTGTAATTTTACTAGAAGGGTGTTCTTTTATGTCCTGGGTATAAAATATGGTATATTTCAAAATGTTTTCTCCCCTAAGTCTGCGCTATGGGGTTAGATGGCGGTTGACCCTCCAAAACCCTTTCAGGCACCAACTTACTTTTTTCATGAAAGTTGATCTTCTGTACTCTAGATGTTAATAAATATTTAAAAACATTCACCCCTTAAAACGTATATTTTCCTCCATTACTGTTTGACGTACAAAATCAAAATTTCACAGGTTGGCCGCTTTTACATACCAGATTTTAAATAAGATAGGGTTTAAAACATTCAAATTCTTTCGTATGGTGTTCAAATGAGTGTTAGATCAGAAAATAAAATAATCATTCTCCCCAAAACATTTCATGTACGAGCTGAGGGCGTGTTTTATGGGCTTAGCTGACAGTGGACCCTCCAAAATGTAAAACTTTGAAAAAATATTTTCAGTTTAAAGCCGTAGCGAAGCACGGGTATATTGCTAGTATATATATATACAGTACAGTATATAATATAGATCGCTCCAAACTGACTTCCATTTATTAATATGGATTATATTTCACTCCCTTTCCTAGTAGTTCTAGGGGTGTCTTAATCCCAGAATATATTTTCAGGTAGTAAGTCACACTTGTTACAATATTGGTTGATACCCATGCTGGAACATAGGCCTACATACGTCCATTATCTCGGTAATTTTGGACACTATTTTTTCACCCTTTCTCACCGCCTATACCAAAAGGAGCTGAGTTTGAACTTATAAAATCCAGGATGTTACTATTCATCTCAGCGACCCCGAAAAATATGGATTCGACACTATTTTCGTTTATTTTTACACCTAACCAACCTGACCCCCACCCCTAAGGGTGCTACGGATGGTTTTACCCCCACGGTGCTCGTCTTCACATAGTAAGTCATAAGTGTACCATGTTTGGTGGTTTAGAAGGATATGTGTCATTTACACACACACATACAGTACATCCATTTTTATATATAGTAAGATTTTTGTTGGCTCCCACAAGGCCAACCCCTCGTCCACGTCATGGGAGGTGGGCAACGGCATGAAGTAGGATATTGCCTGTAAGGGTGATGTACAGGAGGGACTGTGTGTGCCCCATGACCGCTACGGTAGCTGTGAAGGCCCTACAGAAACCCTGAAAAGTGACGGCTAACGCGACTCTTGCGAAGACCTCAACGGCAGCAACGGTGGAGAAGTCCTTTGGTACAGCTAAGCTGGCGGAGAAGTCCTTTGGTACAGCTAAGCTGGCGGAGAAGTCCTTTGGTACAGCTAAGCTGGCCGAGAAGTCCTTTGGTACAGCTAAGCTGGCGGAGAAGTCCTTTGGTACAGCTAAGCTGGCGGAGGAGGCAGCTCTTCTTCTTGGGGATAAACAAGGAAGAAACCACTGCCTTTCGGTAAAGAGGGATCTTTAAAGGCTAAGGGAGGTAACCCCTACAGAAAAATCCAGCGGTCTAGCGCAGACAGGAGGCAGCTCCTCCACTGGCCTTAGAGTGCTGTGGGCTAAGAACTCGCACACCTGAATTAAACTCATTACAGAAACCCGGAGGCCCTATGTTCCACCTGGAATTAAAGGAAATAAGTCAAGTAAGTCAAGATTTTTGTTACCCTCTATCTAGCAGGAAATCGCTAAATGGTGGGAGGATAGACTGCGTTATGTCCCCAGTGGAACTGTTAAACTAGTCAGTAATGGACACTATCCTCACCGTCTTATAAGCTAGAACCTCCCTTCCTAATGTTATATTAAGCAATTCTAAAGTAACAGAGAGAGAACTGTAAACACAGCACTGCTATACCACATCAGTGCATCACTGGCAACCTAAGCATATGCTCTGCTGGATTCTATCTACCCAGGCATAGTGGAGAACACTAAACTGAATCAGGACCAGTCAAGGTAGACGTAGAGATTTATTCCACAACTGGGAATGGCGGACATCACCAAGCTGTGAATGTAGTGACCAATCACAAACTATGTATAACTTACATTTAGTGTTCGAGTGTCTTCTCCGAGCTGTCTAGGGTAGCATGACGGTCGTACACTTCATGACAGTCGCAACTATTCACGTTAAGCTACGCTATGCTAAGCAATGCCAAGCTATGTTGTGCTATGTCACGAATATAAGCTAAGCTAAACTATGCTACGCAGCCGTTTGAAGATGGCGGATCACCTGACGAGCATACTTTTTTTTTATTGACCTCTGTCCACGAAGACGAAGAAAGAGAAAGGAAGAAATAGAAAGAGGAGAATATTCTGTATACGTACAATTTGAGGGAGAATAATAATCATGGTGAATTCCATCATCTGATTCAAGCATTGCACGGAAATGATGAAGAATTAAAAATAATTTTCGTCTCAATCAGGAACAGTTTCATGAACTTCTCTCAATTAAGTAAAACTGAATGTGAAGTACTCAAATTATGCAATGTAGGGTAAGGCAAGGCACGGGTGTATTCTGCCCGAAGGCAGGTCCGAACCTCCTCAGGGGCGTGCCTGAGCCGGAGTTTACGTACGGTAGGGCGGTCAGTTCCTTTCCACTCCTCCATTCCCTTACCCCCCACCAATAGCGCGTGGCAACTCATCCAAATCTAGACCACACCCAATGTTGCTTAACTTCGGAGATCTCACGGGATCCGGTGTTTCAACACGGCTACGGCCGTTGGCAATGTAGGGTTAAAAGTATGTAAAAGCAATACATGATACGTACAATCAATGTCTAGAGTTTAATTTGTTTGTTGCCAACACTTGTCTTTCAATGTTATATCTCTAATAACTTGACAGACAAGTATTTTTTTGTATCTCTTCAATCAGTCTTTTAACCATAGCCTTCCATGATAATGAATGAACACAGTGACAATTAAATTAAGCAATATAATAGCTACTGTACTGAGGTAATTTACGAAAGCTACACACATGAAATGACTGTTTGCTAGACGCCGGGCAAGAAAGGTGACTGTGGGCATGCATGAAGCCAGCTACAGGTATGAAAATCGTCTCCTTGGCGATCTGTAAAATTTAGCTTGGTATGGCTTAAATTAGCTAAGCTTTCTATGTGTGGTGGCCTTAAGGCTATCAGAAAATTAGCTGCAGTTGACTTCATTCACGTGTGTCACTCTTCGTTATGAAATGAAATATCGTATGGCTTTTAGTGCCGGGATATCCCAGAAAGGGTTCGGCTCGCCAGCTGCAGGTCTTGCCATTTGACTCCTGTAGGCGACCTGAGGATGAAATGATGATGAACACAACACATACACCCAGCCCCCGTGCCATTGGAATTAACCAATTAAGGTTACAATCCCCGACCCGGCCGGGAATCGAATCCGAGACCCTCTGAACCGAAGGCGAATACGCTGACCGTTGAGCCAACGAGTCGGACTCTTCGTGATAATGAATACTTACTTCCTCCACACATCAACACACTACGTCCTTGTTGTGCTCCAGAAAAATGTGCTCTATCGTGACAGTGGAAACGCATAATGCCTGAAGGACTACTTATCGACTATCGAGAGCCATAAAGTAAGATGGTAAGTGCATCCGGCAAGTCCTTCCGGTGGTGGAAGTGTAGTAATTAGAGCGCGCATATGTGTGACAGACTACGACACTCACATACGTACGATAGCGCATCCCATGAGAAAATAACCGAGACAAAATCTAACGGAAGATATATTACAGATTTGTTCCGGAAAAACCGTATAAAAAACACACACACACACACACACACATACACACACACACAACGTCAAACACGTTTTAGTAAAACTCACGTTTTTCTTTGATTTTAATGGATTATCTCTAAGTAGGCTGCATAAAAATAGTGAGGTGTCCTGCGATGTATCTAGGCCTATATCGTTATGCCTGGTTGTTCATTAATTTATGAAGCTAAAAAGATGCTATTGGCTTAACGTCGCACCGACACAGATATGTCTTATGGCGACGATGGGACAGGAAAGGGCTAGGACTGGGAAGGGAGCAGCCGTGGCCTTAATTAAGGTACAGCTCCGGCATTTGCCTGGTGTGAAAATGGGAAACCACGGAAAGCCAGAGCTGCCGACAGTGGGCTAAAACATGAAACTTACCTCGAATATATTAAATGTACTCTAGGTTAATATTACAAAAAGCAAGTTTCGTATCAAGCTCCAGATAAAATATTTATCAACACGTATCTTTAAGGAAGGTAATACTGAATACGGAAACTCAGAAACTTGGTTCGAACATCATTCTGTGTGCATAAACTCGAAAAGCAGGATGAAACAATATAATGAGGGGAGGAACTCAAAATTAGATTCTAAATAATAGCAAGGAAAGGAATTTAAAACGAAAAAATATAACGAAAAATAGACATTCCTGTCATTATTACTTTATTTTTGGCTCAGTTACAGTAAAACGATTAAAAGTTAATCACACCAAGTCGAATTAAAAGAGATTTCCCAAATCAACAGTCCCTTCACATAACACTGAAATTTTTTGGCTATCCAGTATCTAGAGTTAGGGCCTCAACATTTTGGGATTGAGTTTTGATTCATCACTCATATGGGTTGAACAGATACAGGGACTATGCAAAAGATTTACATCAACGCAACCTTTATACATACAAGTGTAATGTTCTCTAATTTGTTGATTTACAAAGTCAGAAATAAATAATACACTCCAAATCCCTATTTGTAGCAAGTATAATGCATTCACTCATACAATACTGAAAGTAAAAATAAATTTCACGTCAATTCCACAAATTAAACTAAACATAACATCAATATTAGTGTCCATGACTCACCCCCAGTTCATATTTGGTTATGCGTTTCATTACCTTCATTTACCTAAGCGGATCGGTGGTCTAACCAAACCAGACCAATGACCTAAGCAGACCTATGCTGTTGTCCGGTTGATACTAGAGGCCTGTAGGCCGCTTCAATTCGCTTGTCGAGTAACGATGGACTTGTGACTGTCTCATGAAGGGTTGCGCCCGCACACCGCCTTTGCTTGCCGTACGGGTGTAGGCCTCTCCGCTCGCGAACATAAAACACGCTGCTGTGTATATAAGTGAGATTGAATCAAGGTGCTGTAAAGCTAACTCAGTGAGCTCGCAGTTGCCATCAACAGTATTCTGTAAGGAGGAAGTCAGCTCCCGGAAGAAACTATCTTCACATCGGTCTGTTTTCAGACCAACTTTGCTTCACGGAAGTGAAAGCTAAGTGGATTCAGGGTATATTATTTATTAGCTAGAAGTAACAGACATGAAAGTAGCGAGAATGATTGCCGGTACAAACAGGTAGAACCAATAGCAGGAGGGTACTCGGAATGATGAAATAAAGGCTAAGTACGCATAAACCGGCGTCGGTGGTGGGATCATGTGAGGCAAATGGAGGAGGGTAAGTTATCTAGGAGAATAATTGATTTTGTTATGGAGGATAAGGGGAGTAGAGGAAGACCAAGAAGATGGTTGAACAACTGTTTCTAACGATTTAAGGGATATGGTACTAAGCGGGGCCAGAGAACTGGTTACAGATAGAGGATTGTGGACACGGTTATTAAATTCAAAGAAGCTTGCAAACTGAATGTTGAAACGCAAAATAGTCTATAATGAAGATGTATGTATGCGTATATTTATGCGCCAAATTTGGCTGTCCTGTTTAATAAAATCTAACATCGTACGAGCCAAGCCCACAATCGAATATTTACGAACGTTTTTAATGTACTATCTATCTATCTATCTATCTATCTATCTATCTATCTATCTATCTATCTATCGACTCACTAAAGCTCGAACCAGGTGATTGCACGATATCGAACACTATGTGTGCATTAAGAACAAAGAAGGTTAAACACTACAAGACTACATGAACCTCAAACACCGGTAACAACATTTTGATGAGATATTTAACAGTGAGTTCCTGCACCCACCTTTTCCTGAAGACATCCGAACGGCTGGCCCCATTCCAGCTAATCACATTCGAGGAAGTCACCACTGTTATCATTTGCATGAAGAACCAAAAGAGCGCTAGCACCGGATGAACATCCCGCTGACTTCTGAAAGTTGGGGGAAATAAAAGACACTGCGATTAATTGCTTGATCAGTTTTAACAACGCGGTAGTAATCTCTGGCTGCGTCTTCGTCGAATGGCCCATGAGCATCATAAGTCTTCTAAAATAAGGTGACCCAGATGGCTGCTCTAACTAAAGTCCAATCAGCCTCCTATCACACACTATGAACATATTTGGGAGAATCCTCGAGCAGTACCTGCCTGAAATCACCAAAATTAATATCAAACAGTGCGGCTTCTTTTCGGGTGTTCGGACATCTCATACAGCCTCTCCGTTAAAGTCGGTGTCCACCAGAGATCAGCACTGTCACCACAGCCTTTCATGGCCGTTATGGACGTCATCACTTGGGATTTGCAACTGGGTGTTCCTTGGACCCTCCTATATGCCGACGACGTCGCGCCCGTGGACGCCACCCAAGCACAAATGCAATGACGAGTTGAAGAATGGAACAACCGTCTCTCTCTATATGGACTTCGTATGAACATCAGGAAGACGGAATAAATGGTAACTAATCCAAGAGATGGCACCATCCAAGTCATGGGTGAGAGATTAGCTGAAACAGATAGCTTCAAATACCATGGATCCCTCCTGCAGAGTGACTGTGGAATTAAACAACGAAGTGCAACTTGGATGCGGTGGAGGAATGTTACTGACGTATTTCGCGACAAAAAAGTCTCTTCGTCTAAAGCCGAAGTAGTACACCATACTACGTCTAGTTGCCCTATGTGGTGCTGAATGCCAACCGTCCAACAAAAGCACTGAACCCCAATATCACACCATGCAGATGCGAATGCCCCACAGGTCGATGGGCATCTCCTTACTCCACCACATCAGGAATGACACAATTCGTCAGCAAATGGGCATCACGTCAGCTATGGAGAAAATGCGGGAAAGGCGTCTCCGATTGTATGGCCATGTTCTTCGAGCAGTACCTGGCTTCTTTGCCAACCTCTCCTTTCACTTTGACGTGAAAGGTGTACAGCCACCTGGGTGACCAAAATAGCGCTGGCTAGATGCGGTAAAAGATGATATGAAGGCCGTTGGCTTGAGGTAAAATGAAGTCCACGATTCATTCATTCATTATTTATTTATTTACCATAAAATTTACAGTACCTATGGAAGGCGGGGGTAAAAGGACAAGCCCCCTACATGTGCAAAATGGCGTTTAAGGACTCGAAGAGCGGACCCTACACTTGTGGGATAACGCTAGGTTGTATAATAATAATAATAATAATAATAATAATAATAATAATAATAATAATAATAATAATAATAATAATAAGGAGAATATGATCTCCAAATTATGAATAAAATACTTTATCTATCCAGAACCTTGCCATATTAAAAAATCGACTTGAAAGGAATGCGATATATGAATAAAACATATTCTAGTGTACACGAAATTCATTCTTAACATCATTGGAACTCATTGGATTAGCTTTACAACTCTTAAATTCTGTTTCACTTCACCACATTTTCACCTTGTAAATAAGGCACGGCCTAAAGATTTTTAAATAGTTGTGTATGTTCGTGTAGCCGCTTGGTTTTAATGTTTTGGGACGTCGATATTTAAATACTCGTGTACTATACCAGGTATGTATTTGTGATTATTAGGACACAGGGTTAGGAAAGGAGCAATTTTGGCCTAGATGTTGGTTGAAGGTGGAAAGACAACTTTTAGGATGGCAAAAATAGGGCTTTTATCTTTTTGTATAGGGCTATCGTTAGTGACAGGGTTATAAATCGGTTACCAGTTTTCTAGCTGTATTTCTGTAGCTCCCCTCAGCGTGTAAAAATGGTAAAGGGATAGAGACTATAATAATACCTTATTCCCTGCATTTCAGGTTATTAATTCGTAGAAATGTATTTTCTTCGTCTGTAATTATAGTGAAACAAGAGGAGCTGTTATTTAACATGTTAGCAGTAATTGCTTTTCTGATTGTTTTGTTTTTCGAAGTCGTTTAACGTCACAATATCGCAGATTGGTGACCATAATTACGGGACGTTGCATCATCCTCCAGGTGTGAAAATGGGAAACCACGGGAAACATTTCCAGGTCTGCCGATTGTCAGATTCTAACCCACCACCTTACGCACAAAAACCTTCCACACGACCTAAATTGCAAAGTAAATACCCCCGATTATTATTGTGTTAAGGGGAAGTTGAATTAGGTAAATTTTTTTTGCTAGGGGTTTTACGTCGCACCGACACGGATAGGTCGTATGGCGACGATGGGATAGGAAAGGCCTAGGAGTTGGAAGGAAGCGGCCGTGGCCTGAATTAAGGTACAGCCCCAGCATTTGCCTGGTGTGAAAATGGGAAACCACCTTCAGGGCTGCTGATAGCGGGATTCGAACCTACTATCTCCCGGATGCAAGCTCACAGCCGCGCGCCTCTACGCGCACGGCCAACTCGCCCGGTGAATTAGGTAATTACTCACTCTAATCAGAATAGAGAAAGGAAGAGGTCCGATTTTCAGAGACTGTTGGTATCGGCTAAAAATGGAAAGGAACTTGAAGGGCATAAAAAATGAAAGACGCCACAGATCTCACAAACCTAATATCAAAGGGAACGGAAGAAAACAGATGTCATGAATGCTTTCCATAATGGGGGCCTCAAATAAACCGTTATCTCCGCAATCGTATGGACAAGCATTTTAAACAGCCAGCGTTCTCATTGTTCTATTTCATCTCAGTTTAACGAAAAAAGCAGAAAGTCAGACCCGCATAGTGTCACAGATAAGTTAAAGGCTGAACTAGTCATGCTTTCCAGCAAGTAATCAATTAATCGTCACGGACACTTGACACTGGGTTAAAGACGTTCGTGATCTAGGACTAGTCCTCATGGGAGAGCGGCAACAGCAGTTAAGTGATTTATTAAACTTCATCTGTCTTCATCTTTGTCAGGGACTCGTCGTGTTTTGTTACTCTACAAGTTGTAACATTAGAGTAAATTATGTACAGTACTTCTCTCTTTGGCCATAGGCGGGATGATGGAAGAGATATAACAAGATAATCTGCAATGGCTCTACTTCATGTCTTTATAACTTCATCCTTCACAGAATATTTTACTGTCTAAGTCGTTAGATACTTCTAGTTCTTTCTTACACTGAATTTCGTAAATTCATCTGCCTTAATCGGACTACACACCGTTACTTCTGTTTTAAATATTTGAGAAAAATCTGTTCAAAATTCGCAACTTCAACGTTAAGAAAGTTGTGGATAAACGCAAAGACACGTATGATAAAACGCACATGGAACGTATCCACGATCAAGCGTGGTACTAGTTTTAAATGATTTTAACCATAATTAACCATAATTGGTTAATTCTGCTGGTACGGGGCCCGGATTTGTATATCGTCTTCATCATCATTTCATCCTTGTCACGACGCACGGGTCGCCTACGGGCGTCGAGTCAAAAGACCTGCATCAGGCGAGCCTAACTTTTCCTCGGACACTCCCGGCACTGAAAGCCATGCGCCATTTCAATGTCATGGCAGTCGATAATATTCAAATACTGCAATGCATTATTATGGGATATTCTGCCCGAAGGCAGGTCCGAACCTCTGCAGATGTGTGCCTGAGTCGGAGTTTTCGTGCGGTAGAGTGGCCAGTTCCTTTCCGCTCCTCTATTCCCGTGGCAACCCATCCAAATCTTGACCACGCCCAATGTTGCTTAACTTCGGAGATCTCACGGCATCCGCTGTTTCAACACGGCTACGGCTGTTGGCATAAAATGAAGTAAAAATATCACCCTTTGAACAGACATCACTGATTTTTTTACTTCTCCATCTTCAAGACTCTTCGACCTCTGTGTCGCAGTTACCAAGATAGCGAGCTCAGACACAATGATATTTAAGGGGAATTGGAACCCTACACAACAAACATTTTGATATGTTTAGATTTTTCTTTCTTTCTTTCTTTCTTAATCTGTTTACCCTTCAGGGTTGGCTTTTCCCGCGGACTCAGCGAGGGATTCCACCTCTACCACCTTAAGGGCAGTGTCCTGTAGCGTGAGACTTTGGGTCGGGGGGATAAAACTGAAGAGGAGGACCAGTACCTCGCCCAGGCGGCCTCACCTGCGATGTTGAACAGGGGCCCTGTGGGGGGGGGGTTATGGGAAGATTGGGAAGATTGGAAGGAATAGACAAGGAAGAGGGAAGGAATCGGCCGTAGCCTTTAAAGTCAGGTACCATCCCGGCATTTACCTGGTGGGAAGTAGGAAACCACGGAAAAACACTTCGAGGATGGATGAGGTGGGAATCGAAACTCCTCTACTCAGTTGACCTACCGAGGCTGAGTGGACCCCGTTCCCGTCCTCGTACCACTTTTCAAATTTCGTGGCAGAGCCTGGAATCGAACCCGGGACTCTGGAGGTGACAGCTAATCACACTAACCACTACATAATAATATAAAATATCCAGATTAAGTAAGTATATAAATTGTCTAGAAAAATAATCTGGGAACATGTTTACTAAGTGATGTTTGAATGTTATTTATTTATTTATCTATTTATGATTTATCTTAAAACTTTCTCTCGTTGGAGATAGTCCCATCGGACTCGGTATACTCTCAATTTTTTTACAATGTACACATTTTCATTCATATAGGTGATGGACTAAATTTGGCATGATTCGCCTCGTAAAGATTATGGTAATCCGAATTTCTTCCGAAACGATTCAGAGATTTTCGGAATATCACCCCGTGACCCTCTTAGAAGCCTCATTATTTTTAGATGTTTTAGATGATATTTTTCCTCGAAATATCGAATTCTTTTCAACATTTACTTCCACTGGCTGATTTGCAAATTTTACAAATCTCTTACCTCTGTAGTTTCAAAACCAATGGACGCACAAGGATATAGTTTCCAGAAAATCACAATAACAATGATGATAATAATAATCACAATCGTAAGGCCTCAGCTACGCGGTATGAATATTTTAACTTGTTGCATTCAGGCTGCATGGGTATCAGTTTAGATGTTCCACTTTACCAGAAGGCAGAGTAGCTGGATCTCTGTTGGCTGATCTAAGACAGAGTTTTATTACTGTTGTCGGGTAAGCACTTAGTGTGTTACCACAGATTATTTAGATGCCGATATCGTACATATATGATGAGTGTCGAATGGACTTGTTCTCATCCTCCAAACATTCGGCTACCTCTGCCAGATTTGAACCTGTGACCTTCGGACCCGGAGGCTGATACTCTACCACTGATCCATAGAGGAAGCTAATTTTCAGTAATTTGTAGAGATATAATATGGCTGCCTAGAGTGAAGTGCATGGCTTGCCGTTCAGCGTTTTATTACGTGAGTAATGAAATGAAAAGTCGTATGGCTTTTAGTGCCGAGATATCCCAGGACGGGTTCGGCTCGCCAGGTGCAGGTCTTTCTATTTGACACCCGTAAGCGACCTGCGCGTCGGGATGAGGATGAAATGATGATGAAGACAACACATACACCCAGCCCCCGTGCCATTGGAATTAACCAATTAAGGTTAAAATCCCCGACCCGGCCGGGAATCGAACCCGGGACCATGTGAATCGAAGGCCAGTACTTGAGTATTCGTAATGAATTACTTCGACGCAGATTTTAACATTTATCGTTTCCGTGAAAATGGGACCACCCAAACTATTGAACAGTTAGTATTATCATCATCATCATCATCTGTTTACCCTCCAGGTTCGGCTTTTCCCTCGGACTCAGCGAGGGATCCCACCTCTACCGCCTCAAGGGCAGTGTTCTGGAGCTTCAGACTCTTGGTCGGGGGATACAACTAGGGAGAATGACCAGTACCTCGCCCAGGCGGCCTCACCTGCTATGCTGAACAGGGGCCTTGTGGAGGGATGGGAAGATTGGAAGGGATAGACAAGGAAGAGGGAAGGAAGCGGCCGTGGCCTTAAGTTAGGTACCATCCCGGCATTCGCCTGGAGGAGAAGTGGGAAACCACGGAAAACCACTTCGAGGATGGCTGAGGTGGGAATCGAACCCACCTCTACTCAGTTGACCTCCCGAGGCTGAGTGGACCCCGTTCCAGCCCTCGTACCACTTTTCAAATTTTCGTGGCAGAGCCGGGAATCGAACCCGGACCTCCGGGGGTGGCAGCTAATCACGCTAACCACTACACCACAGAGGCGGACAGTTAGTATTATAATTTCCATTTATTCTTTGAGACGGTTAATAGAAGGCACTGAATTAAAATCGTAACTTTTTTCTTACAATTGGTTTTAAGTCGCATCGCCACAGATACGTCTTATTGCGAAGATGAGATAGGAAAAGGCTAGGAGTTGGAAGCAAGTGGCTGTGGCCTTAATTTTTGTACAGCCCCAGCATATGCGTGGTGTTATAATGGAAAGCTGCGGAAAACCATTTTCAGGGCTGCCGGGAGATAGGTTACACCTAATTCCACCAGAGGCACGGGCAGACTTACTACCTTATCTATGCCAAACGTCGTGGAGTTAACACAGGTTTCATCTTGCACCAATCGTAGAAGCATATGTACTCTACCACTTGACTTGCTATCTTCTCAATAACATTGGCATGAGCGTTTACTACTCTCTTCGAGAGTATCTCCCAGATACAAGCTCACAGCTGCGCAACCCTAACCGCACAACCAAATCGCCCGGAAAAATCGCAACAAAAGCTGCCTGAATTCGATAAACTTCTAAAATTTGGTTCCTGTTATGTAAATACAGAAAAATAAATACTCAATCCATGCTTTTTTATTTATTTATCTATTGATTGATTCTCTTTTACATCTTTTTTTTTACGTCGCACCGACACAGATAGGTCTTATGGCGATGATGGGATTGGAAATAGCCAGGAGTAGGAAGGAAGTGACCGTGGCATTAATTAAGGTACAGCTCCAGCATTTGACTGGGGTGAAAATGGGAAACCATGGAAAACCACCTTCAGGGCTCCCGACAGTGTTGTTCGAACCCACCATCTCCCGCATGCAAGCTCAGAGCTGCGCAACCCTAACCGCACAACCAACTCATCCAGTGTTTAATTATAAATTAATGCCTGTCTGTATATGGCGGGGATAAGTATATAAAGCGTGCCGAATCTTATAATTGAGGCACTGACATGGAAAAGTTAGTACTTAAAAAAACATCGAAATTTCGTTTTTTCTTGAAAACCGATGTTATGGAGAAGATAGCAAGTCAAGCGGTAGAGTAGATATGCTTCTACGATTGGTGCAAGATGAAACCTGTGTTAAGTCCACGAGGTTTGGCATAGATAAGGTAGTAAGTCTGCCCGTGCCTCTGGTGGAATTAGGTGTAACCGTTGCGATTAAATTTGTTGACTGTGAACTGCGTGTAAACCTTGTTCATAGTTCCTCATAGTTATGTTTCAGTTGCCTATTCTATTGAAAATGCCAGCATCTTGGCATGATGTTCCTACTAGTTCTTAGTTTTTATAAATGGGCATTACATGTGTCCAACAATGGTCCCAGAAGAAATTGCAGAAATGATCAGAGAGACTGAACATTTTCAACTATTTCATGTAATCATGATGGCGCCTGGGGATTTGTGTGACTTCGCCATAGAAAGCAGAAGCTATTCGACACCTTACGATTAGCTCTGTGACCTAGATAAGGATTTCCAGAGCTGAACTTGCATCAGTCAAGACAAAGCAATCATTCAAACAGAACCGAGGAAGGAGCACAACATCCTCAAAAGAGGACGGTCCTATCAGCGGATCAACAACACACAGTTCCTACAACCATTTGGAAGGAGACCAACCATCTGCGAACGGAAAGGAAAGGACTTATTGGCCATGCTGGATTTCTTCGATGAAAAATATCTTGCGTTTTACCGTGAAATGTGTGCTTGATGTCAACTGACAAACTGATTTGACAGTGATTCTTCACAATGTGTTTTGTCGCATAATTTGGACCCGAAACATAATTAGCATAACTTTGCTTGTTAAACTGATAAACGAATAACTCCATGATCTTACAATGATATTTGTTAATATCATCTGCTTCACAATGCTGACAAGACAATTGTTTTCTTCTCCTGTAAAATTCACATTTTATGACTTACGACCTTTCCCATGTCAATCCCTCAATTATACAGCTACGTAAACTGAATATGCTGTGCCTATAACTATTTAAATAAAAATTTAAAATTAACATAAAGTGTTCATTGAAATTGAAATTAGACTATCATGGACATTATTATATTGAATGATTAAAAATCTAAATCTACAAAAATAAACTTTAATATTATTAACCCTTACATTTACGTCATACAAATCGCGCGGACACTTGCTCAGTAATATGAAGCATACTGGTAGAATGTGATTAGAAACAACACAACGCAATGAAAGCAAGTGCAACATGGAAACATAAGCATAGCGGAACACTACGCACACGGCCGTTGTGTTAGAGTCGCGCAGCTGTTCGCTTGCATTCGGGAGATATTGGGTTCGAATCGCACCGTCAGTAGCCATGAAGATAGTTTTCATTGGTATTCCATTTCCACACGAGACAAATGCTGGAGATGTACTTTATTTAAAATCATGGCCACTACCTTCCCATTATTAGCCACTTCCCTTCGTTGCGTCGCAGAAAGCCGTTGATGTTTTAATGCGACGTTAAACCAATAGCAAAAAAAAAAAAAAAAAAAAGGATAATTAAAAATAACTATACATAATAAAACAAGTTTTGCGGTAAACAGTGACATTACGTACATTTTATGTACACGTATTACAAATTGAATATTATGCATATATACGCTGTTTCATAATAATAATAATAATAATAATAATAATAATAATAATAAACTTCTTTCTTTGTTTCTTCCTTAATCTGTTTACCCTCCAGGGTTGGTTTTTCCCCCGGACTGAGTGAGTGATCCCATCTCTACCGCCTCAAGGGCAGTGTCCTGAAGCGTGAGACTTTGGGTCTGGGAATACGATTGGGGAGGAGGACCAGTAATTCGCCCAGGTGGCCTCATCTGCTATGCTGAACAGGGCCCTTGTGGGGGATAGGAAGTTGGAAAGGATAGACATGGAAGAGGGAACGAAGCTACCGGGGCCTTAAGTTAGGAACCATCACGGCATTTGCATGGAGAAGAATTGGATAGCCACGAAAAACCACGGAAAACCACTTCGATGATGGCTGAGGTGAGAATCGAAGCCTTCTATACTCAGTTAACCTTCCTAGTCTGAGTGGATCTCGTTCGAGCCCTCGTACCACATATCAAATTTCGTGGTAGAGCCGGCAATTGAACTGACCCTTCGGGAGTGGCAGCTAATCGCACTAACCACTGCAGCACAGAGGCGGACTATAGTAATAATAATAATAATAATAATAATAATAATAATAATAATAATAATAATAATAATAATAATAATAATAATAATAATAATAATAATAAACAGAGTATTTGGATTCTAATATATCACATGTTTATACCTTACTTACCACAACAGTACAGTGACACATCCAAACATATATATACAGTCACATGAAACACCGGTATTCAGCAGTCATAAATTCGTGTCTGCCTCGTAGTTTGTTGCATCAACTGTGAATGTATTCTAATGTCACGACCCAGTCACAACAAGAGATGTATTGTACATAAAGGAGCGGTTGACAGGAACACCGAGCGAATGTGTATGTGTATGTGTCCATCCCAACACTCTCCACATCATATTCAGAACACATACCACACTACCAACCACCAAAGAAACACGCAACCGAGATTACATCCCTCCTTATAGGGTTGGCGTCAGGAAGGGCATCTGGCCGTAAAACAGGGACAAATACGCACGTACGAAACAGTTCGCAACCGCGACCCCACAGGTGTGGGAAAAATCGGTAGGAAAAGAGGAGGACTGTGTGGCTAATATGACATCAAAGACACGCAGAAGACTATACATTTTTGCTCCTAGTTACGTAATTTAAGACCATTATTACCATCATTTTCTTCCCCTTCTTAAATAATAACAGTCCATATTAACACAGATGAAGCCCGGTTTTATAGTCGATGCCCTTGCTGGCGTCAAATCTATGGTGCGTGGTTCTGAGATATAAAATAGAAGACAGCGTGTGATAGTACATATATCACACCCCAGAATTATATGTAGAAGTTAGAGATATTATTGTCAGTATTCGATTTATTATTATTATTATTATTATTATTATTATTATTATTATCTGTATTTCATTTGTATGTTTTGTCATTTATATTGGTAAGCTGGAAGATATCCACATATGTAGGTATGAGTAATTTGTTTTGCACGAGTGAAAAAACATTGCTTTAATAACTCTGGTAATTTGAATGAGTCATATGGCTACCTCAGTGTGTGTTGTGATGTACTTGTGTCAGGAAATTCCATTAGTCATGTATATATCCCAGCCTGATGAGATGAGCTTGTTGTTGTATTAGGAAAGTTTGGTGAATCATGGAATATACCCCAGAGTTTGTTTATCTCTTGGGAGCTAGGTCTTGACAAGAGGTTCACTCATGATTGGCTGACAAGCACCAATCCAGACGTATCATCTGAGAGGAGGGGGATGTTGATGTCTATAAAGGTTGATCATACGGCGGCAACCAAAAACATTGTAAGAAACATTGTAAGGGTGATGGTGAGAGTGATTGTAAAGGAACGAGAAGGAACAACTACAACTGACGCACTGTACGGGAAGGAAGTGGTGCTGATACACGGTACTGGAGTGACACGGCTGCAATGGACTGGACTTCAAACGTTCGTGGAGCGTAGTCTTGTTATGTTCGTGGAAAGTGGTTGATTGTGGAGAGTGCTTGCGCATTAAGTATGGTAGCACTTGTGGCGGCCTAGCATTATATGTTGGTGAAAGCTATCTCAGACTTTCCATAAATTTATGTTGAGGATCGACAGACGTGTGTATATATCTTTACAACAAGTGTTAAAATATGTGAACACAGTAGTACAAGGTGATGTAATAACTGCCGATTATGAGAATCGGTAAGTCGAATTGATATAGAGACAGTGAAGGGTATTTATCTTCATACATGTACATTGTTCTTCGGACTATCTACAAATGGTAGCTTAGTTCTCGCTTTCGTTTTCCCACGATTTTCATTATTGTTGTTGTTGTAAATATGGAGTCTTCCAGCAATATCTTATGTGTGTATTATATGTATAATGTTGTATGTTGATGAGGTGCTCATGCACGGAATTTGTTAAGAATATAGTTAGCTATTTTAGAATCAGTGTTATTGATGAACCTAGGTGCAGTTCCTACCTAATTAGTCGTTTTCAGGAGGTTAGGTAAGGCCTGCAGCAGATGTACCAGTACGCAGCATTATGTACACGCCCTGGGATATAAAGTTTATCATGCTCTTATCTAAATTCGAGGGATCCATTCTGGTGAACTCTGGCGCCCATACTACGGACATTTCGGTTAATTATGCTTATTAATTTTATTAAGTTTTTGAGTAATTTTATTTCTATATTTTTATTTATTTATTTATTATTATTATCATCAAAATAGTTACAACGACTTTCTTTGTTTACTCCTTAATCCGTTTACCCTCCAGGGTTGGCTTTTTCCCCCGGACTGAGTGAGTGATCCCATCTCTACCGCCTCAAGGGCAGTGTCCTGAAGAGTGAGACTTTTGGGCCTGGGGATATGACTTGGGAGGAGGACCACTAATTCGCCCAGGTGGCCTCACCTGCTATGCTGAACAGGGCCCTTGTGGGGGATAGGAAGTTGGAAAGGATAGACATGGAAGAGGGAACGAAGCGACCGGGGCCTTAAGTTAGGAACCATCACGGCATTTGCATGGAGAAGAATTGGACAGCCACGAAAAACCACGGAAAACCACTTCGATGATGGCTGAGGTGAGAATCGAAGCCTTCTATACTCAGTTAACCTTCCTAGTCTGAGTGGATCTCGTTCGAGCCCTCGTACCACATATCAAATTTCGTGGTAGAGCCGGCAATTGAACCGGCCCTTCGGGAGTGGCAGCTAATCACACTAACCACTGCAGCACAGAGGCGGACTGTAGTAATAATAATAATAATAATAATAATAATAATAATAATAATAAACAGAGTATTTGGATTCTAATATATCACATCTTTATACCTTACTTACCACAACAGTACAGTGACACATCCAAACATATATATACAGTCACATGAAACACCGGTATTCAGCAGTCGTAAATTTGTGTCTACCTCGTAGTTTGTTGCATCAACTGTGAATGTATTCTGATGTCACGACCCAGTCACAACAAAGGATGTTTTGTACATAAAGGAGAGGTTGACAGGAACACCGAGCGAATGTGTATGTGTATGTGTCCATCCCAACACTCTCCACATCATATTCAGAACACATACCACACTACCAACCACCAAAGAAACACGCAACCGAGATTACATCCCTCCTTATAGGGTTGGCGTCAGGAAGGGCATCCGGCCGTAAAACAGGGACAAATACGCACGTGCGAAACAGTTCGCAACCGCGATCCCACAGGTGTGGGGAAAAATCGGTAGGAAAAGAAGAGGACTTTGTGGCTAATATGACATCAAAGACACGTAGAAGACTATACATTTTTGCTCCTAGTTACGTAATTTAAGAACATTATTACCATCATTTTCTTCTCCTTCTTAAATAATAAGAGTCGATGTTAATATAAATGAAGCTCGGTTTTATAGTCGATGCCCTTGCTGGCGTCAAATCTATGGTGCGTGGTTCTGAGATATAAAATAGAAGACAGCGTCATTTAAAATATGCAGTTCAACTAGTGCTAGCTGTGGGCTTCGCTAGACATAGTTTTAACTATAACTGCATATACTGTAATCACTGTTACCGATTGAGTTACCCAATAGTACGTTATGCAACAAGCCTATCATGGCAATAATTAAGACACGAGTACTTTTATAAAACGAGCGAAGCGTTACTATTATAGGCGAGTTGCATACGATTGTTCATGCTTGACGATAATTATAATTCTATTTCTAAATATTTATACATTTCTGTCGAGATGTCGCTTGACAGTTGAGTTTACTGAACAAAGCGCAGAGCGCATGCGCTGGGTTATTGATTTTCCGTGAGTGGATCAGAGACCTTGACAATGTCATAAGTTTTCAAAGCTTTCATAGAAGGTTATCATAAGCTAGCTTTATTTCAACTACAAATTGTTTAATGTACAGTTGGTGAAGTGAATTTTCGGGAATGTGCCGTGTGGTTGTGGAATATTGGAAGTAGAAAATGAATTGATGTTAATATGTGTGATTTTGGAAACAAGTGTGAAGCTAGTGCGTTGAGCGCAGGTACGGTACTATCCTTATATAATTGGTCAAACAGTGGTATCGTAATGAAAATCTGAACTCTGATTGGTGGAGAACCTATATCATAATGAAACTTGAACTATAATGAGTCTCATTAAGATTCAGTTTTCTGGCATATAATGTTTATATTTCGGCATCGTCGAGCATAAAATAATTATTAAACTTGGCCCATAGTGGCTTTCAAATTAAGGGACCTAAATACATTAAGATACGTACATGCATTGTTGTCAGCCTCTGTGGTGTAGTGGTTAGTGTGATTAGCTGTCACCCCCGAAAGCCCGGGTTCGATTCCCGGCTCTGTCGCGAAATTTGAAAAGTGGTACGAGGGCTGGAACGGAGTCGACTCAGCCTCGTAAGATCAACTGTGTTAGAGTGGAGTTCGATTCTCTTCTCAGCCATCCTCGAAGTGGTTTTCCGTCGTTTCCCACTTCCTCTCCAGGCAAATGCCAGGATGGTAGGCTACTTAAATTAAGACCACGGCCGTTTCCTTCCCTCTTCCTTGTGTTTCACTTCGAATCTTCTCATCCACCCACAAAGCCCATGTTCAGCATTTGAGCATAGCACCTGGGCGAGCTACTGGTCCTCCTCCCAAGTTTTATGTCCGACCAAATGTTTCACGCTGGAGGACACTGCCCATTAGGCGGTAGAGGTGGATTTTCTCACTGAGTCTGGGGAAAAACCAACCCTGAAGGGTTAACGTATTAAATAATAAATATACATCATTTCTTTCCGGTAGATGTATTTTTTCAAAGTGTTTTAACTTCACACCGACTCACATTTTTTGGCAAAAAGAATGAGACTCGGAAGAGGAAGTGATGGTGCCTTAACTAAGGTACTTGTCTAAAAATGGAAAAAATCTTGGAAAACCATATTCAGATCTACCGATGGTAGGTTTCGAACCCACTATCTCCGAAATGCAAGCTCACAGTTATGTGACCCAAACCTCGTAGCCAACTCTCTCAGTGTGTAGATCCATTTAGCATGGTGCCGATGCACGTGCTTTCTTCCTAGGACATTTCATTATTAATGCTGATATTTATCGATCCGGACAGAAACAGCCCCCTTTTAATCCAGATTGATACTCTTTCGCTAAATATTGTGTTTGTAACACATCCCCTCACCTCCTGCCAACCAACAGGATCACCTTAATAGCGTTTTCTCAATCCGAAAATTGATTGGCAGCAATTCTTCTCCTCCTCGCCTCTCTATTCCCTGTTAGCCACTTCATTTCCTCATATGAGACTGCTCCTACACCTTCTTTGATCTACAAAGTATTATAGTCTAGATATCTCTCTCTCTCTCTCTCTCTCTCTTTCTCACCTTGAGTCATTCCTCCCGTTATATTAACTTTTGTGATTGTAGCGATGACTAATCAATTGGTCCCTTTTGTTCTTTACTGTTCGTAGTAGAGATCATTTTCCACGAATTAGCCAAATAATTTCTTCATTTGTGAGCTTGGCTCTTCACGAGATCTTCTCCATTCCTTTCCAGGGCTTCCTTGAAAAGTCAGTTATATATGCTCACCGTCCAATATCTGGAAATCGGGTTCTTGATGTCTTGGTCTTCTGTCGCTTTACAAAAGGAGTTACTCACTACGCGAAATGGCACTTTTACTTGCATACTTACAATATTTTGTTTCAGTACCTTAAGTCATCCCGCCTCACCACCACAACCACCAGCACCATCTTAGTACCCTCGAGGAGTTTTGGAAATTTCCAAATTTTCTTAAGGTTTCTGGGGCTGTAGCTTAATTAAGACCAAGGGAGATTTCTTCCCATTCCTAGCCCTTTCCTATCCCATGATCGTCATAAGACCCCGGCTCTGCCACGAAATTTGAAAAGTGGTACGAGGGCTGGAACGAGATCCACTCAGCTTCCGCTTCTCAAATGAGTTGAGGGGGGTTCTATTCCCTCCTCAGCCATCCTCGAAGTGGTTTTCCGTGTTTTCTAACTTCTCTTCCAGGAAAATGCCGGGATGGTACCTAACTTGAGGCCACGGCCACTTCCTTCCCTCCTCCTTGTCTATCCCTTCCAATCTTCCCATCCCCCTACCCCATAAGGCCCTGGTCAGCATAGCAGGTGAGGCCGCATGGGCGTGGTACTGGTTCTCTTCCCCAGTTTTATCCTCGACCCAATGTCTCCCGCTCCAGGACACTGCCCTTGAGGTGGCAGAGGTGGGATCCGTCGCTATGTCTGAGGGAAAAGCCAACCCTGAAGGGTAAACACTTTAAGAAATAAATAAATAAATAAATAAATAAATAAATAAATAAATAAATAAATAAATAAATAAATAAATAAATAAATAAATAAATAAAGATAACTAATCACAATGAATATACACTGACGAAAATGGAAATTGCAACACCCAGAAGGAGTGGTGCTACATTGCTGCAATTGAACACGCAGGACGAGTGTTTGGTTGCCATTCGATGATTACACTTTCAGGTCTCTCTGACCGCAAGTTTGGACAACAATCAATACAGGATGTGCCCACCACGAGCTGCAATACATTGATGAATTCGTCGAGGCATGGAGTCAATAAGGCCCTGGATCGCTTCCGGAGGAATTGTGACCCATGCTTGCTGCACTGCACGGGTCAGTTGTTTCAGAGTTGTGGGTGGCTGAGGACGGTTGGCCAGTTGTCGACCCATCATGTCAACACATGCTCAATAGGACTGAGGTCCGGGGATCTGGCGGGCCATTCTAAGGTTGTGATGTCCTGGGGAGCTTCTCCGGAGATGCGTGCAGTGTGAACTCGGGCATTGTCCTGCTGAAACATCCCATTAGAAATGTTCGCCATCATAGGGACAACCGCTGGATTGAGTACCCTATCAACGTGCTGTAGTAGTCACAGTGACTTCAACAAGCACTAATTGTGATTTCACATTAAAGCCAATAGCTCCCCAGACCATAATGCTTGGTATTGGCCCTATGTGTCTCTCGACAATAAGATCTGGGCGGCCCCTCTCCCCGGTACATCGGCGCACACGATTTCGGCGATCACTGTGGGCAAGACAGAAGCGCGATTCATCACTAAAAACGAACCTATGCCATTCGTCGACCCACGTCGTTCTTTCTCGGCACCAGGCCAGCCTTACACGTCGCTGGGCTCGAATTTACGCTGCTGTTGCATGGGGTTCCACCCGGGCCATCCGAATGATGCGGCGATCCTCTCACACAGTTGTCTGTCGCGCTGGGCCTGTGCCAGGTCTACGAGTGTGGGTACATTCATTTGACCACTGCTGCCATACACGTTGTACCGTAGATGCCTGTCGGCCAACACGTGCAGCGACAGTCCTTAGCGATAATCCAGCCTCACACAGCCCAATTATCCGAGCCCTCTCAAACGACGACAGTTGATAGCGTGCTCTTCTCTGTCGTCGAGACATGTTTGACGGGGAACACTTTCCTGCACAGACTGCAAGTCAACTACGCTACACCAGAGTCCGTATACTGGAGTTGATTCCTCCGTGACCAATCGCGTGAGGAGACCTGTAGCAACAATCCAATGAGTCTGAAACTTTGATCGCTTACATACCTACATGTCATCGTTCTATATCTTGAAAATCAACACAAACGACCAATGCCTTCATGGTGTTGCAATTTCCATTTTCTTAAGTGTATCACCTTAAGATACGAATCACTTTCTAAAAAATTCCTGGTAAGAAAGAATGTGCAGGGACAAATGTGAAAGAATGAACACAGTCATAAACAGTGAATTAAACTAGTAGCATCCAGTCTGGACTGTCACAGCCGGAGTGTCTTTCATGAATTCCATCCCATGGTCAGGTTCGACACAAATAGTAGAGAAATTATTGTGTAATGCGTACATTTTGTTCAAATAACTGTTCGATATTTATCGAAAAGTAATTGGGAACTTGTCAAAATGTAATGTTTGTCTGTTGGTCGAAATCAACTTTCAACCTATTAGGTCGTGTTACGAACATTTAATACGTGCTGAAGAAATGTTAAGTACAGAACAGAAATGCCAACTGGACACCAGTGGGATCCGAACACAGGATCCCCCGATTTCGCTTCGGTTGATCTACCAGTTGAGCTATCGTGGCCTAGGTCACATTTGTTCTGTTGGAGAATATCTAAGCTACAGGTCTAGCACTACTGCCATCACATTGTAGAGTGCGTGCAAATCGCCCGTTGTGGGCCAAGGCGATGAATATTGAATTTTTTCTACCACACTGTAATCGAAATCGGCTTTCAACCTGTTAGGTCGTGTTACGTACATTTAGTACATTTACGTGCTGAAGAGGTGTTAAGTACAGAACATAAATGGCCAAACCGACACCAGTGGGATCCGAACCCACAACCTCCCGATTTCGCGTCGGTTGCACTGCTGTCCGGTTGGCCATCTTTATTCTGTATTTAACATCCCTTCGGTCCGACTCTGAGGTGTAGTGGTTAGTGTGATTACCTGCCACCCCGGGAGGCCTGGGTTCGATTCCCGGCTCTGTCACGAAATTTGAAAAGTGGTACGAGGTCTGGAACGAGGTCTACTCAGCCTCGGGAGGTCAGCTGAGTAGAGGTGGATTCGATTCGCACTTCAGCCATCCTGGAAGTGGTTTTCTGTGATTTCCCACTTCTCCTCCAGGCAAATGGCGGGATGGTACCTAACTTAATGCCAGCCTCTTCCTTCCCTCTTCCTTGTCTATCCCTTCCCGTCTTCCCATTCTCCACCAAGGTCCTGGTTCAGCATAGCAGGTGCGGCCACCCGGGCGAGGCACTGGTCATCCTCCCCATTTGTATCCCCCAACCCGATGTCTTACGCTCTAGGACACTGCCCTTGAGGCGGTAGAGGTGGGACCCCACACTGAGTCCAAGGGAAAAGCCAACCCTGGAGGGTAAAGAGATTAAGAAGAAGAAGAGCATCCCTTCAACACGTACTAAATGTACGTAACATGACCTAATAAATTGAAAGTTGATTCTGATTACTATACGGTCTTGAAAATTCAATATTCTTTGTCTGGTGGTGTTTGTTTTTACAGAACCCCGCGGAACCACCATTCGCTGCTATGACAACAGCCACCGTGTCAGGTATCATTTCGGCTAGGTTATGCAGGACGTCCATTGGAATACGTCGCCATTCCTCTTGCAGCTATTGGGCAGTGAAAGTGGGCCGCACCTTTACGTTCATTTTGTCCTATATTTTGTTGAGTGTGGAAGTCTATGCAAGCCAGTTCATCCGGTGATATTTTTCTTTGCATACCCTCCATAACAGGGGCTGCAAAATGACATCTGGCATAATCAACCTGAAAGATACAGGGGACCAATCCTTAAAAGATGCAGGAACATTTCACTGTCTAGAATTTTACAATACAACTATAAGTTTATTCTGCTATGAACAACTGTCAGTAGTCCTCCACTACACTGCCAGAGTAAGCGCCAAATCCACACATATCTATCAGACATTAACATAGAGCTACTCATCCGCTGCTCCAGTGTCCAGTTACTATGTCCAAACACTACTCATTACCCCTAGATTTATTAATCTTCGTGATATCCAGCTTATGAGCCATCTTAAGCGTCTGAGTATGGTCAAGTCTTGCGGAGATATATTGAACGGTCAGAAAACTACATAGTTTCGATGATTATCAGCAGATGTCACTACTTTTCTTTCGGGTGCCACCTAGGGATTTTGAATTAACTCTCCTTAGTGAAGTGTTGTAATAGTTAGGGGCTGACACACTCTGGATTATTTTTTATGTCCAGGAGTTGCCCAAACTTTAATTTCAAATTTGAACCAATCAATCATTGCCCAGCTCGCCTTTATAAATCAGATCGCTCTTAGATATCGATATCCATCTGGATTAGTGCATTGACTCATGAGGATCTCCCTCATAAAGGGAGCAGATGAGCTGAAGCAACATTTAAGGTAGGCGGTTAAAACGTTATCCCAACATGTGAACTTACTTGCGTGTGGTGACAGGAAAATACCAGCATTCCCCTCTAGCATGTAACGATTAGGGGTTGTGCCGTGGATACTTTACTTTAATATAGGGTTTTCTATACTTAGTTTTTAAATGTAGGTTTCTAGGTTTTCTTGCTACAAATGTAATCACTCGTGATGGGTGTCATGGCATAAGGAAGCACGAGTGCAGACCCTCGTTTCCCTGGTTAATTTTGTGTTAATGTGACTAAGCTTTTCTAAATTCAACTTCGTCCTTCTTACTTTTCAATCGTTAGCTTTCCTTTTCACAGTCACAATGTAGCATGGTTTATCCTCTGTCACCGGGACTTCCGCCCCATTAGATTTTATTGTGACCATGTCTTAGGATTGCTTGAGTGGATTCAGCGTCACCTTCTATTTGTTATTGGCCTTTTTGAAATTGAACATTCTATTTATGTTATTATAGGCTTTTTGCATGAGATTCTGCTCCTGTTTCCAGGTTTTGATTTTGTTACTTCCCTATAAAATAAGGGCAGCTAGCGTCAAGGTCCTAAAAGCTTGTAAACCTTTCATGTTTTCTCTTCTGTGAATTTATTAAGTACATGCCTCAATGATGTTACTAAGCCATTAGGGTATTTAAGGTTGGGAGTTCTATCTCCCTGAGAAGTGTACATTATAATGCATCCATCAATTGGAACATCATTCTTCCTGATTGTGAAATACGGTATACTAAATATTTGCCTTACAGTGGTAAAGGCAAATAAGTCTTGAGAATATTGGGAGCTCATTCTCCCCGGTTATTAATGAAGCTCCAAAATTGGACCTGTTATTTTTTGCTACTTATCATTGTTAAGGCGTTTTCTAGATATTAATTTCTGTTATCTATTGTTAATTGCAGTTGTTGTTGTTGATTTTTCGAAAAGACAAACAGCAAAGAAAGAATCAAAACGACGTTTAGGACATGCAAAGGTTTTTGGTGTGGTCATTTGTCTAGGATCCTAGGCCCTGACACTTCTTCCCCTCTACTGCCCTCGTTGGGTAACAATGATTATTATTATTATTATTATTATTATTATTATTATTATTATTATTATTGTTATTATTGTTACAGTATTATTTGTTTAGGGTCATTGGAGACCAGGTTAGAGTAAGACAATTTGGAAGTTTTTGCAGCCTATTGCTGTGTTCCTTCTCTCGCAGCCTGTCTTCCTTCCTCCGTCAACTTCCCCCTGTAAGGAGGCGGTAGAATAACATCCATGGTATCCTCTGCCTGTTATAAGAAGTGACTAAAAGGGGCCCCAGTGGCTCTTAACTTGGGAGCGTGAGTTGGTCATTGCATTGCTTCCGCTTACTTCACTTCATACGGGATAGGAGTTGAACACACATAGAGAAGCGGAATAATCGGCTCTGCGGCTTACAACCATAGTTCTAACGACGGATGGTGTAATCTATACCGTTGAAAGACTCCATGAATTATTATTATTATTATTATTATTATTATTATTCATACTCTGTTTCTTGTCCAGAGTTTGTTTTTCCCTCAGAATCAGCGAAGAATCCCACCTTTACCGCCTCAAGTGCAGTATCCAGGAGCATAAGAATTTGGGTCGGAGGATACAACTGGGGAGGATGCCCATTACCTAGAGTTGGCAGCCTCACGTGCTAGGCTGAACAGAAGTTTTGAGGAGGGATGAGAACGAAGCGACCGTGGCCTTAAGTTGGGTACCATCCTGGCATTTGCATGGAGAAGAAGTGGGAAACAACTTCGAGGTTGGAATTGAACCCCCTTCTACTCAGTTGACCACCCGAGGCTGAGTAGTGCCCGCTCCAGCCCTCGTACCACATTTTAAATTTCGTGGCAGAGCCGAGAGTCAAACCCGGATCTCCGGGGGTGGCAGCTAATCATACTAACCACTACACTATAGAGGCGGATATTATTATTATTATCATTATTATTATCATTTCTTATTATCACAATAATAAGAATCAAACCATATTTTCTTTAGCGCTCGGAACCGAACCACACTACTATTATCCATACAGTGACACTCTCCACGCATTGCTGTCATACAGCTCGCGTGGTGAGAGGTCTGACCTTTGAACTCTGGGCAGGAAGAACTATGGGCACGGGCTCGTGGCGAAACGAGAGCCAAGCTACTGTTTTCTACAAAGCTGCCATAACTTATCAGATGGAAGTATCCGCGATTGTTCTGCTTGGTCTGAGTTCCATATTTATATTTCCAACAAAGTTAGGACTGAAATAAGTATTTTATTCGTACAAAAGCTTGATCTTCGTTTTTTTTGAAGGCTCTTGGTGTTTACTGATCTGTAGACACCAAAGTAGTACGTTCCGCAACATGACTGTGGTTTAAGACGTCATGGGGTTCGATTCAACTGATTTTAAGGAATGTTTAGATTACAGATTTCGTATCAAACTGCATTACTTTACCCGCTCCGGTCCAGTATAGTTGAAAATTGTCAGCAAGAGGGTTTGTTCCTCGTTTCGTTGACGGAATGGTCAGCGTACTGGCCTTTCGTTCAGAGGGTCCCGGGTTCGATTCCCGGCCGGGTCGGGGATTTTAACCTTAATTGGTCAATTCCAATGGCTCGGAGGCTGGGTGTTTGTGCTGTCCCCAACATCCCTGCAACTGACACACCACACACAACACTATCCTCCACCACAATAACACGCAGTTACCTACAAATGGCAGATGCCGCCCACCCTCATCGGAGGGTCTGCCTTACAAGGGCTGCACTCGGCTAGAAATAGCCTCACGAAATTGATTGACTATAATAGTCCTGATAGATACTCTTTATAACGACCTGTGTTTATTCAAGGGCATTTTTTAAAACCCGAAATACAGAGTGTCCCTGAGAAAAGGTTCTAATGTTTGAAGACTAGGCTGCGCGCATCAAACGGAGGAAAATAGGTCTTATAAACATTGGTCGCAAACCCAATAACTTCGTAGTTATGGCCCAATACATCTACTATCAATGATTACGATGTTCCAACAATTTACGGAGGGTCGTATACAACAAAAGACGGAAATACGTTTCTACCTAAACATTGCAAATGTGGTACATGCATGATGGGGCACCAGCCCATTTTCATCTTAGGTTTAGGTGACACCAAACATGGATCTTCCATGAGCAAGGGATTGGTTGGGGAGAGCCAATATTTTGGCCTTCCTGCTCGCCTGACCTTAACCCTTTAGAAATTTGGCTTTGGGGACATGCCAAGTCCTCATGAATGATGTAGATACAGTTCGAGAACACGTGTTCCAAGTCCTGCGTTATAATCTGGCAACAGCCAGAGGTGTTCCAACGAATGCCTGATTCCATGTGACGTAGGGTAGAAGGATGGATTACAGTGGATGGTGGTCACAAGAATTGTGATCACTGGGAACGGACCATAACTTCCAAGATATTGGGTTTGCGACCAATGACCAATGTTTTCTTCTTTCGTTTGTTGCATGCTGCCTCCTCTTTAAATATTTTAACGTATTTATATTACTTTTGATTTTTCAGCGTTCAGTGCTCAGTGGACTTTGAATGAACAAAGCATTTTCATAAATTTCTTCTATTAGCAGAGCTGTGTGTTCTGCTTGTTGGCCTCTGACCATAGTCCACTACGTCCTTCAGTGCTTCGTTATGCTCCATGGCAAACTGAGTCATAGGTGGCACAGCCCACAACTGTCGGCTGATTGTTCTACCGTGGCTGAGTTGATCGGTAGCTCTCCATTAAGTCACACAGCACATGCAAAAGTGGGACAAGAAAATTAGTCGCATGTTAAGGCTGCCTTTAAATTAATATAAGACCAAATACAACAACAACAACAACAACATAAACAACACCAACACCACCGCCAACACCACCACCAATAATAATAATAATAATAATAATAATAATAATAATAATAATAATAATAATAATAATATTTTACGACTAAATTAATCCCATCATTTTGTCGCTGATGGCAACAATATTTTAGAAAAACTTTGTCCTGATACATTAAAATCAAAAATCCTTTTCACTTGCTTGAGTGATTGGGAGGAAGTATTTTAATCCTAAACGACAGCGTCCTTCGACTTCACAGTGTAGTATTAGTCGTCAGGCTGCCCATAACAGCATTTTACCTCATATCGTGTGGCCAAGGTATGCTGAATCTCATTGGTTGACCGGTTCCGTCGACATACCTCACTTCTTGGAAGTAGAGTGTTGGTTTCATTAATTTAATTTGCTCTTCAAAGAGCCTTTGTTTTTCTTCACATAAGGAGACGAAATTTTAGAATGATTTATTAAAAAGTTGATTCCAATATGCTGATACAACAATAATTCGTCAATCCTCACTCTAATATCTGCAGCAACACCGATGAACATTCTCCCTCATCGAAAGTGTTATTTTTTAGAATAATTAACTCTTTAGAATAGTGATATAGGAAGTAATTTGGCACTAAGACTCAATTTTACTCATTGAAATCTTTATCTTCTTGATGTTACGAAATACAGAGTTGATTGTAAGTAATCGTGAAGTGTTCCTATTATAAACAGTAAACATTATGTTCTTATTAATATGCCAATATTTTAGGTCCGACTCCTTGGATGAATGGTCAGCGTTGAGGCCTTCGTTTCTGAGGGTCCCGAGTTCGATTCCCGGTCGGTTCGTGAGATTAATTCTTCTGGCTAGGAGACTGGGTGTTTTTTATCATCCCAACACTCTCCTCTTCATATTCATACAACACACCACACTACCAACTACCACAAAAACACGCAATAGTGATTACATCCCTTCATATAGGGATGCCAACAGGAAGGGCATCTGGCCATAAAACAGGGCCAAATCCGCACGTGTGCCACAATTCGCATCTGCAACCCCACAAATGTGGGAAAAGCGGTACAAGAAGAAGAAGACTGTCAATTATGGACTACTCAAGCGATGTGGCAAGCCATATCTGGTTCATGCAGGAAGACATTGATTGAATTCCCGTTAAAAAGTCAGTAAATCTAGAAGCGAAACCTTCACTACTAGCGAGACACATAGCCTTGCCGTTCACTGTCCTCTCTATACCATATACTACCGTGGCTGCGAATAGTGGAAGCCGCGTTCTTCTACACCTTCAGAGGCAATCATGGTGTATGCGGAGATGGTTTTGCTTTAATATAGCTATCAGCTTGCTTCCGGAACCCCACTGTCGCAACACTGAAGATGGTAAACAAAAGAATTAGAACGCCTAACAGAGTTGTGTTATGGAGTGTATATTCATAGTGTGTGTATTTATATCGGGAAAAGCTGAATAACTTATTCCACAGTCTTGTTAAAGAGCCGTATCCGCACAATAGTGACTTTCAAAACAGGGTTCACATCATCGGAGTGAGAGTTTGCGTCCTACAGATACAGTGTAGGATGCAACATGTCCGTCGTAACGAGAATTGTACGAAGAAGGGAATAACTCATCTGAATACTATAATGTAAAAAGGGTCAAAGTCTAAGTGCCAATAACTCAACATGAAATGGATCTGGTCATCAGGAATAGACCGCATCAAGGGAAGATCATCATCTCAGGATGATGGCTTTGCCCGATCAGGCATCACCAATAGTGGCGTTAACGGAGCTGTGTTGTACAGTTTCACATTCTCCTGTTTCACCTTCTACTATGCATCGTTGTCTATTATAGTCTATATTATAAACCATTGTCTATAGTCCTGCCTAAGTTGGTGGCATGTACTGGTACAATCTGACATCACATTGTAGTTTACGGGCTCGAACCTACCCAATTGAAATGAAAGGTTTGGATAAACTAACTAAAATGTATTAATCATGAAGCAAGAAATTGTCAAACCGACAAAGTGTTAATAAAACAAACGACTATGACAGGAAGTAGTAGGTTTGAAATTGCCAAAAATTTACAATCTTACGAGGTCGTGCGAATTCAGAACAAAATTGACATCGTGTGCCTGAGGGGCTATTCAAACTGAAAACTACTCTTAAAATTTACTTCAAACAACAACAAGAACAAGAACAACAAGAACAAGAACAACAAGAACAATAACAATTACAACAACAAAAACAAAATCAACAACAACAACCTGGAAGTTTTCCTTTGGCTTTCATGAACAACCTTTTGATTCCTTTTGAGTCCCTTTTGGTTCTAGAAAGTATAAACCTCAGGCCCGATTGCTATCGTTGACTATCGTTGGGGCTGATGGCCAAACATAACTTTCCAATGTTAGAGTCTGATGGTTCGAGGTCATTAGATTAACATTCATCTCTTTGCCAATAAATTCGCAACATCAAAATCTGTTAGATATAAAAAATGCTCAACACTGAATTTTACACAAACTAAGTGCCAAAAGTACACAGCGCGGTTTTCAATAAATGATTGAAGTTAATCTTCAAGAAAGACAAAATCTATAACCTCCACGTTACCAATTCAACACTCGAGTTGCGATTTTAATTAAATAAGTTAGCACTGAACAACTATCCGAATTTAACAGATAAATGTTTAGACAATACTACTCCGAACCGAAGAAATGGTTTTCAGTGAGACAGTAAACTCCCCAAGTGGTTAACTGTGAACATTTTCTTTATAATATTTCTAATTATTGTGGTGGTTAGTTTGAACAAATACCATTGTTCTTGATGAGTCTGTAAGAGAAATCCTGCGTAGCCTACATATACTAATTTACCATGCTAACAGTCCAGTACGTAGTTAAAGAAACATTACAGTAAATTTATTCATTTCAAATTAAATCGTACGTGACCCGTAAAATAACTAACTTCAGCTAAGGAGTCCATCTACATTCGCATGATACACTAATCCACAAAGCAAATATAAATTCTCCTAAAACTCTAATAATTGTATACAACATGGGAAAACAAACACTGGTATCCATTTGACTAGTGGTAAATTGCAGATTCTCCTGTGCAGACTAGGTGACTCAACAATAATTCAGGATGAGTGATCTAGCTGCATCAATTAATCGGACCTGCCATGACCGAAAACCTACTCCCGTAACACAATCCAGCCAATAACCTATGCCCAACCACTACAGTATCATACATCACAAACACCATAAATGAAAACACAACACCTCAGTGGACAACGAATGCATCTAGACTTCAAATAAAATAAATATCGACCTGGATTGATGACTATCACTGTGCCTGCCCAGAAAATAAACCGAAAGATGAACACTAGAACTTCACTGTTACCACTGGTCATTAATAATAGGGCCTACTCGAATATATGCAGGTCACCTAATCGCGAAACAATTGATGATACAACCGAATTTCCACGAAGTCAATTCTAGAACCTGAGGATACAATTAAACTTTCGCTGAGCTCAAATCTCAAATGGTCCTAACACATTATCAGCGCAACAGATGTCCTCATCTAAGAACGTGACCTCCAATGACTCGGTCACCCTACACGTACAAGCGAACAAGCACTCTCCCTGAATATCCCTACATATTCACAAATGGCTATGTTAAGGAAGCTCAAAAATTACTAGTAAATTTCCAAACGGAATCTGAGCCATTTCTTTCGTATTTCCATCTAATGAGATCTACAGAGTTACTATGCATTAAATGAACTTCACTTGGACCTATTGGATATAAACAAACTACGCCTTAGATATACGCTTTTATGCAAAATCTAAAGAATGGGATTTCTATACAATATTTTCTCACACCGTTCAAAATTCATCGGGCATTTAAACAGAAATCCCGCTGGTAACTACAGAACATTCCTTTAGGACTCTCAGCCTGGAATATCACTCACAACAACATGGATCGCAAGGACTCGTAACTACCTGGACCAATACGTATCCTCAACACAAAAACAACACAGAACGATGGATGAAGTAACTTTCAAATAACAATCCTTCGCTAGGAAAAACATAATATTCCATAAAAGACGTCACAACTTCCAAACGCCTTAACATTGATCTCAAAACTCATCGACCTAACCCTGACAGCATCATCTCTCGACAAACATCTCAAAATTATCCGCTTCCTACAAAATTCTCCCATAATGAAATTAGCTTTAACACGTTAATGAAATTATTACTAGTAGCATTTATCTATCTATATATATATATAAAAGTCATTGTATGTATGTGGGTGGGTGGGTGGGTTTGTACCACATCTCCTCCCAAATCATTGGAGCGATTTCAACCAAATTTGATACACTTATGACTTGGTATCAGAAGACAAACCGCGTAGGGGTAAGACATCCCAAACACCCCTGGGGGCGGGGGGGCGAGGGGGTCATATGTAAAAATAAATGAAAATAGTGTCGAATCCATACTTTTCGGGGTCGCTGAGATGAATAGTGACACTTCAATTTTTTTATTTAAAGTCCAAGTTCAGCCCCTTTGGGGGGGGGGCGAGGGGGGAGTGATATATACAAATAATCGAAAATAATGTCGAATACATAGTTTTCGGGGTCGCCAAAGTGAATAGCGACACTCAGGATTTTCATTATCAGGAGACAAACCACGTGGGGGTAAGGCACACCAGGAACCCTTAGCGGCGGGGGGCGAGGGGTGTCATATAAAAAAATAAATGAAAATAGTGTCGAATCCATACTTTTCGGGGTCGCTGAGATGAATAGTGACACTCCAATTTTTTTAAAGTCCAAGTTCAGCCCCTTTGGGGTGGGGGCGAGGGGGCAGCGATATATATAAATAATCGGAAATAGTGTCGAATACATAGTTTTCCGGGTCGCCAAAGTGAATAGCGACAATCCGGATTTTCAGTATCAGGAGACAAACCACGTGGGGTAAGACACCCCAGGAACCCTTAGGGGCGGGGGGTGAGGGGGGTCATATATAAAAATACGAAAATAGTGTCGAATCCATACTTTTCGGGGTCGCTGAGATGAATAGTTCTACTCCGAATTTTTAAAAGTCCAAGTTCAGCCCCCTTCGTGGTGGGGGCGAGGGGGGGAGTGATATATACACATAATCGAAAATAGTGTCGAGTCCATACTTTTCGTGGTCGCTTAGGTGAATAGTGACAACCCGGGAATTTTTAAATTCCAAGTTCAGCCCCCTTTAGGGTGGGGGACAAGGGGGGAGTGATGTATAAAAATAATCGAAAAGAATGTCAAGTACTCTTCGGGGTCGCTGAGATGAATACTGACACTCCGGATTTTTACTATCAGGAGACAAACCACATGGGGGTAGGGCACCCCTGGAACCCATAGGGGCGGGGGGCGAAGGGGTGCGACATAAAAATCATCGAATGTAGTGTCGAATGCATCCTTTTGGGGTCGGTTAGATGAATAGTGACACCCCGGGATTTTTTAAAGTCCAAGTTCATCCCCGTTTGGGGCGGGGAGCAAGGGGGGTGAGATATAAAAATAATAGTATTTAGTGTCAAATATACAGTTTTCGGGGTCGCCGAGGTGAATAGTAACTCTCCGGAATTTTAATATCGGGAGACAAACCACGTGGGAATAAGACACCCCAGGAACCATTAGGGGTGGGGGCGGGGGGCTTGAGATATGAAAGTCATCAAAGTAGTGTGGAATACATACTTTTTGGGGTTGCTGAGATGAATAGTGACACTCCAATTTTTTAAAGTCCAAGTTCAGACCCTTTGGCGTTGGGGCGAGGGGGAAGTGATATATACATCTAATCGAAAATAGTGTCGAATACGTAGTTTTCGGGGTCGCCAAAGTGAATAGCGACACTCCGGATTTTTAGTATCAGGAGACAAACCACGTGGGGATAAGACACCCCAGGAACCATTATTGGCAAGGGGGGTTATATATAAAAATAAACGAAAATAGAGTCGAATCCATACTTTTCAGGGTCTCTTAGATGAACAGTGACATCCCGGGAAATTCTTAATTTCAAGTTCAGCCCCCTTTAGGGTGGGGGGCAAGGGGGTGATATATAAAAATAATCGTAATTAGTGTCGAATCCACAGTTTTTTTTGTCGCTGAGGTGAATAGTGGCACTCTGGACTTTTAAAGTCCAAATTAAGGCCCCTTTTGTAGTGAGTGGTTAGGAAGGTAGATATAAAATAATCGAAAATAATGTCACATCCATGGGTTTAGGTGTCGATTAAATGAGGAGTGACACTCCGGTTGTCGTTTAAGTCCAAGTTGATCCCCAATTGCCAGGCGGGTGAGAAGGAGTCAAGAACAGAAAATATCCAAATGACCGAGATTAAGGATGTTTTTGTACGTTCCAGTATAACTGTCAGCAGAACTTAATGCAAATATTACCTAATACCTGAAAAAAATACTAAGGGGGAAAGACACCCCTTGAAGGCTTAGATAAGGGTACGAAATGTAATTAAGACTGAAAATGACCGATATTAGTGTTGAATCCAAACTTTTCGGAACTACGGGAACAATTTCAAACAAACTTGGTCACTTATGACTTATTATCAGGAAACAAAGTGCGTGGAGGTATGACAACCCTAGCACACCTACGACGGGATGAGATGTAGAAATAATCGAAAATAGTGTCGAATCCATTCTTTTCGGGGTCGCTGAGATGAGTAGTAACGCTCCAATTATTTTAGAAGTCAAAATTCTGCCTCCTTTCGTATAGCGGTGAGAAAAAGTGAAAAACAAAATTTCGAAAATGACCGAGAGAATGGACGCATGTGTGTATACTGGACCTACTATCTGGAGAAATATACCCTAGGGGTAAGAGACTCCTAGCCTCTAAAGTAGGGGCGAAATGTAAATATTAACCAAAATGACCGAAATTTGTGTCTAATCCATAGTTTTCGGGGTCGCTGAGATGAACTGTAACACTCTGGATGCCGTTTAAGATAAAGCTCAGTCCTACTCGGCAGGCGGATGAGAACTGGCAAAAAATTGAAAACGTCCAAAGCGACAGAGTTTAAGGATGTGTGTATGTTTTAGCATATCTCTCAATCAAACTTGGTATACACATGACTTACTATATAGAAAACATTACTGTGGAGGTCAGATACACCTAGCCCCCGCTGGTGTTGGGGAATGAGAGGGGCTGACGTGCAAAAATAAGGAAAATAACCAATATTAATGTCGAAATCCATTGTTTATGTGTCGCTGATACGACCTGTGACGCTGTGGATAGCGTTTAAGTCCACGTTCAGCCTCCATCGAGGCAGGAGCTGAGAAGGGCTTAAAAGTAAATAGTATAAAATGACCGAGATTAGTGTTTACTCGATAATTAAATAATCTAAAACATGAAGTCAGATACATCTAAATAACTATAAAACTAGATGATAAGTAGTAAAATCAACATCTCAAAAAGAATTCTATAAGCATTCACTTCACACTCAACTAACTGGTAATACAAATATTAAAAGTTAACATTCAAAAACTATCCGGGCAACGCCGGGTACTACAGCTAGTTATTAATAACGGTTGACAAAGATTTTTTTAAAATTTACCACTCAAAATGCTCTACATTCCCAGATGTGAAAATATTACCTTAACTTAACCGCTGAAGATGTCCGACTCGTTGGCTGAACGGTCAGCGTACTGGCCTTCGGTTCAGAGGGTCCCGGGTTCGATTCCCGGCCGGGTCAGGGATTTTAACCTTAATTGGTTAATTCCATTGGCACGGGGCCTGGGTGTATGTGTTGACTTCATCATCATTTCATCCTCATCACGACGCGCAGGTCGCCTACGGGAGTCAAATGGAAAGACCTGCACCTGGTGAGCCGAACCCGTCCTGGGATATCCCGGCACTAAAAGCCATACATTTCATTATTACCGCTGAAGATCATTGTACGTTCTAGGATATGAGAGACTCTAAATACTACTGCTGTGACGATAATACACGCTCAAATGCCGTCACACGGATCCCTTAGCATGAATAATAATGATAATAATAATAACAATAAAAATACGGGGCGAGTTGGCTGTGTGGTTAGGGCCGCGTAGCTGTGAGCTTGCATCCGGGAGAAAGTGAGTTCGAACCCCACTGTCGGCAGCTCTCAAGATGGTTTTCCGTGATTTCCCATTTTGACACTAGGCAAATGCTGAGGCTGTACCTCAACTATGGCCACGGCCACTTCCTTCCCACTCCTAAACATTTCCTATCCCATCGTCGCCATAAGACCTATCTGTGTCGGTGCGATGGGACTACAGCCCTGAAGGACCTTGGCCTACCAAGCGACCGCTGCTCAGCCCGAAGGCCTGCAGATTACGAGGTGTCGTGTGGTCAGCACAACGAATCCTTTCGGCCGTTATTCTTGGCATTATAGACCGGGTATAATAATAATAATAATAATAATAATAATAATAATAATAATAATAATAATAATAATAATAATAATAATAATAATATCAACACGTCCCCACGGCAACAAATGACCAATTTCTACCTCGAACACTGAGATACTCCTATATCGCACGCGTACGTCGTAACAAATCTATAAAATTTTACCCACACTCGAATTAAACATCTCAAATTACCCTACTTTACACAACGGAAACATGAGGCGAACCTGCCCTACATATTCTGGAATATTAGCTTAGTAAGTACACAGGGCTACATAAGCGAAATTGTTAAATTATAGACCTAAAGTTGATTCCGACCTCCATTACCACAATCCGCCAGCTACTTCGGGTATTCTTCTTCTTCTTCTTAATAGGTTCAACCTCCGGGGTTGGTTTTTCCCTCAGACTCAGCGCGGGATCCTACCTCTACCGCCGCTAGGACAGTGTCCTGGAGCGTGAGACATTGGGTCGGGGATACAACTGAGGAGAATGACCAGTACCTCGCCCAGGCGGCCTCACCTCCTATGCTGAACAGCGGCCTTGGTGGGGGATGGGAAGATTGGAAGGGATAGATAAGGAAGGAAGCGGCCGTGGCCTAAAGTTAGGTACCATTACGGCATTTGCCTGGAGGAGAAGTAGGAAACCACGGAAAACCACTTCCAGGATGGCTGAGGTGGGAATCGAACCCACCTCTACTCAGTTGACCTCCCGAGGCTGAGTGGATCCCGTTCCAGCCCTCGCACCACTGTTCAAATTTCGTGGCAGAGGCGGGAATCGAAACTGGGCGTCCGGGGGTGGTAGCTAATCACACTAACCACTACACCACAAGGGCAGACTCGGGTATTCTTAATTCTTATGATTTATGTTTTTTCATTGATACATGTTTGGCACATGACATTTAATACCTTTATTATATTTACTGTATGTCATAACTTAACCTAAGAATCTGAAAGAAAAAAAAAATAGATTTTATAAAAGATGCATATTGAACCCTTTAGGTCCATATAGTGGGATACCTACCTTCCTTACCTATCAACAAAGTTCATGAGATCTGTCTCTTGGGTCGTATCGGGTTCTTCGTCACTTGCTGAGGTAAAGGTAGGGTTCAGTAATTCTAATCTATTTACTGGAATGAAAGGTCTGTTTAAAAGATTCCTATTTATTCAGGAAAATTCTGAAGCATTCTGATATGTCAGTGGTATTATAGAAGTCAATTGTGTCCACTGGACACCACAATCATTTTTACATAAACGTCAGAACACTGGTGTGAGACTTTAACGTAACTGCCTGACGGGCATTCATACTAGAAACCATTGTCTCAATTATTAATCATTTAAGAAAGGGAAGTCTGGAAATCCTTAAATTCGGCTTCCATGTGAGACCACATGTACCATCATAGTGATTCGTTATGGTCCAGCCCTCGTAACACGAACTCTGGACTCTGGGTATAATTAAGGCAGTCCAATTGGAGTGTGCCACACAGTGGTTCTACGGCATGGACCCTTAATTGAATCGATGTGACCTGCGTGTATGTCATGGACCGACATCTAATCTTCTAAGTTACTTTAAAGTCATTGTGGATGATGACCGCAAGGAAATGATGCTACAATGTCATATGGCCCTAATCCAAGTCACTGAGGTTGATGACCCCCTGACCATCCAAGTTTCTAGGCTGAAGGCTAAACACAGTTAAGTTACATCGGTTGATGACCAAAGTTTCCACTTTACTATCCCCAGCACATTCACTGCTCAATCAATCAAAGTTCAATAATTACAACAATAGCAATGCTCACAAACTTTGTGGCAGTAAAATCCATTTCCTTCGGATATGTCCCCTTACTCGTTACTTTACATTTAAATATTCCCCAGAAAACAAACTAAAATTTCCAGAATGCATCTCCAAGTTATTCGCTTGATTAAAGTTATTTCAAAATGCGGTTTCACTGAATTTAATAATTAAATAAATTTAAATGATTTATCGAAATGTTAAAGAACAGTAAATTTTATCTCCGCGGACTCTGGTTTCTTCACAAATTCCTACGCAGCTGTGATGTGAATTCAATATTGTGATGTTTGTCTGGCTGGAAAAGAATTGTTACATAATTCATGTCCAGTCATATATATCTTGTCTCGTGAGCTCACACTTTTAAGATCTAATCTAGTCCTAACCGTTATTAACACTTGGATATCCTACTAATCTACGTACAAACCAAACAACTCGCCATATAATTACGATGTCATATCTCGTCATTACCATTTATGAAATTTGCACATCCCTCACAGACAAACCGATCATCACAACCATCGCTCTATATTTTGAACAACCCTGACTTTGGTTACTCTGTTCCTTATACTCAAAGTTCGTGATTTCAAATGTTCATTACGTCCCCAATTACAGTATTTCACAATACTCAGATCATTACCGGCTATGAATTTCAACTAAATCCAGCATTTTAACGTTTTCCCTGGCCAAGAATACAGTACAATCTCAATTCCACGCCTGTCCCGTTATCACAGTTGAGGCCTCTCACCCCCCCAAGTTCGCTTGGCAGTTACATGAAACACTCGGTTCGTTCTACCTGACTGACTTCTCAAAATGCTCCCTTTAAACTCTGCCGACATAATTAAACAAATACGATATCCTAACCAACAAAATGCACAGATTAAGCTTCAACATGCCCACACTAATTATACGCGTCGCCAATTAATACCGCTATGGATTTCTATGAATTTCTTTCCATTCCCAATATAAAACATTCCTCGGGCTTCCATGTCCCGGCTTCAATGACAGGTCCAACCTGATTCACAAATCACATATCAACAAAACTGTTTCCCAGCTCCACAATTATCATCGACAAAGAACTGGAATGAAATCCTCACTAGAAATCTGGACGTCTAATATCGCACAATGCATTAATCATGAATAACTTCGCATAAATGATATCGTATTTAATAACTTGATTTTTACGAGAAATGACTGAAACATTCTACTAGATCTTTTTATTGTCAGTCAGACACAGTTTAAAATGGGCATAGAAAAACGTTTCTCTCCGTGACCAAATTCATCACCCTAGGTTCTCACCCGACAGCGCGCTTCCACTCGATTGAAAATGAATAACCATGGATTATTATTATTAACGTCAAATTGCAGACAGGAAAAATTTACGTCGAATGAACATCTTAATTTGACATCACAAAATATAGGCAGTACACTCACACGGATGACGATCTACATTGGACGTGATATCACTTCGGAACCCTATTCAATAACTTTTTACAACATTATACGGCACTCGCAAGACTTCAAAATTTTATCCAAGTGGAAAATAAAACAAATGACTCTTTTAGTCGTACTCTCACATTTACAAAACTTAGTAGGGGTGACAACTGCGTCGTATATCCCCATTCAAATACACCTTTAGAGATCACGAGACAAGATATAAGAGGTAGTAAGATGGAAAGTCACCTACCTTATGTAGTCATAGGAATCACCTGGGACCCTGGCATTTTATTTAGCCATTTTTACATTCATTGCTTCACAGTTCATTATTAATTTTCTTCAGGTTTCCTGGAATAAAGCATAAAAAAAAGAAAATACCCTTCACTTGTTTGCTGAGCGCACACGATGGACTATAATCATTTCCGCACACGGATTACTTAATCACATTAGAATTTATTCAGTACTTTGACCGTCCTATCTGGTACAATTATTTCACTCAAGAAAACTATCTCCTCACGGAGTCAAGACCTAGCCGCAATGGCTAAAATCTGCAGTTGAACTCAGTCTACTTTCGTTGTTTGATTTCGCAGAGCAGCTCAACAATTTTTCGTCCGCTTTGTAACACAAATGCCGGAGAAGGAGACTTCGTCATGGCGTCCCTTCATATTTATAGCAGTTACCCCCTCTCTTCGGATATCTCCCTTTGCCGCCAAGAAAATTTCTATAAATTTTCTGACTTACCTAAACTGTAATTTCAAGAGTTTTGAAAGTGACTACATGCTTGCTACATTTCTGGCGGTAGTATTCATGGACATTTAAAATTTTTACGGGTTCGATTTGCGAGATGATTGAACCCCTTTGATAGGCACTATATTTTTTGACTTGGCTTGGTTCACGCCATGTACACGCGCTTTGAAATAGTTCACAAAAATGACTTGAGATTCTTCCGCCGTTGACACGTGTGGCTGACGTTACGTACCCCAGAGCGAGGGACCGAAGGTAATCACCTCCTCGTCACGTGTCAAATACATGCTATCAAGAATCCAACTTTTAAATGATTGTCGATTTATGCATAATGTTCTTGGGGCACAAAGGTCATGGGTTCAGTATATACACAAAATTCCACACACGGATAAGAGCACTCTTAAACTGAATGCTAATTCTCGTCTGCACACGCGATTGAACATTTCTATAGAAAAGAATATGGCAATAAGATCAATGAGATTCGTCTATACGAGAGGAAATTCAGACCGTTCTTATCTCGTTTACCTTACTGCGGCACATTAGTGACCACCTATTGGAGATATTGCGGTCGATTCGTACTTGCATGAATTCGCCTTTCCGAAGTTCTCCTTAGATTAACAGACAACGAATATTCTTCCCGCCGGCCTGTCTCTCGTAAACTATGAGTTGGGCTGAGTAGTTCGACTTCCAAAGGATATCAAAGTCGCTATTTAAGTTTTCTCTCACGTGAACAAAGTAGATTTTAAAAAAACCAGATTACAGACTATTGCTAATTATCACAATTCCCTATGATAGTAACATTTACTTTCCACACGTTTAATTCTGCGTAGTGTAAACTCCACAAGACAATTTGTTTCGAATTCAAGTTTCCCACAGGATGACTTTACAATGATAATTTTTCCAGTCTTACGGAGCTGACAGGGAAAAACGTGGAGTACCATCGAAATCTTGACTCAGAGCGTAATGGCGTCATTTGTTTTATTGGCGATGGGTCTTCCGTCAGAATCCCATGGCAAAATTCTGAGAAATGCTGTCAAAATATTCAGAAAAATCCGGCCATCACGGATTCACTGCCCAAATTATTGAATGGGTACGACTTAAGCTTGTAAAGTCGTGTACGTCTGTCGGACTATATTCTCCTTCTTGGCGGCTGTATCAGTCCGCTTCACAATATTGGCGCATGTGTAAATGGCTTCACACGTTATCCATATTAAGTAATGTATTTGTTTAACTGGCATATCTCCTCTTCACTCCCTGAGACTTTAGGCTTTCCAGTAACCGTAAAGGTTTGTCCCACCGGAGCCCGCGTGAATATGATAGCTCGCCACGTGGCAAAGTCAGACCAGTAGATTTTGATGAAGACGGATCGGATATCGATCGCGGTTCTTTTTTATGAGAGCCGGCCACCCATTGGCGGTGTTAGTAAATCTGCACGTGGCTTATGACCGGATTGAGAGCGCCAATAATAAATAAAAATCTTCCAGGGGAGGGACTTGAACAATGACCTCCCTGCAGATAGGCTTGCCCCATATCAAGCACGCTGCGGTGGCACTGGCTGAAACCCACGTTGTGTTACTGTTTGATGCTCATTTCTCGACGTGGCTCTCAAGCCCGACCAAGCCACGTGCAGATTATGCAACACCGCCTCGTAAAGCACATTTGAATTCGCCCGCGAATTAATCTGATTGGTTAACTTCAGCAGCTGATAAAATGACAACGCCGTGGGATATCGACGTAATTATTTAAAATTACTTATCAGTATGACCAACACTCTAACATTCATACTCAGTTCACGTTGTTTCTGACCGCCCTGTACATCGGTCTTTGGAGTTTATCCCTGTTATCTAGTAACATGATTTGATTGGCAGGAGAAAGCATTGGATTTATGGGAGGTAATACCATGTAGTTCCATTCCAGGAAGCACAATTTCTTTCTACCTTTTAGACTAATTTCTTCGTCAATGTACGTACATATATTACACAATGTTGGAATGAGGCAACAACATTGCACAACTACTGTATTAATAGGTATTAAACCAAACCAAACCCCATGGTACTACAGCCCTTGAAGGGCCTCGGCCTACCAAGCGACCTCTGCTCAGCCCGAAGGCCTGCAGATTACGAGGTGTCGTGTGGTCAGCACGACGAATCCTCTCGGCCGTTATTCTTGGCTTTCTAGACCGGGGCTGCCATCTCACCGTCAGATAGCTCCTCAATTCTAATCACGTAGGCTGAGTGGACCTCGAACCAGCCCTCAGGTCCAGGTAAAAATCCCTGACCTGGCCGGGAATCGAACCCGGGGCCTCCGGGTAAGAGGAAGGTACGCTACCCCTACACCACGGGGCCGGATTAATAGGTATTACTTCACTTAATTTGATCCCGGATTTAATGCTCTTGAGTACGTCCCAATCAGATATGTAAATTTCTCGTGCGTTATCCTAAACTTGTATTTTGTTCCCAACAGGAACTTGCACTGGACTCCAGCGTTCACGAAGCGCCTCATAACTCTCAAGAGCAAGGTAGATGTGCAACGATACGTGTCATGAAATGTCCTTCATCTTTGTGTTATGCACTTTGAAATACAAACTAACAGCAAAGTACCTCATTAATTCCTAAACATGACAGGATGGTTTTATCAAGAAAGCAATTACCACCAGAGCTTGTGATATACCTGTATCTCAGAGACGGCTGGCATTTATAGTAACACCGCGACATTATTATTTAATTACATTGAAATGTGCTTCAACTTGAAGACAACGTGACGAGAATATGATAATTAAAATTAACAAGACTGAAGTGATATCTGAAGACGATGGATGTTAAACGACTGATTGCCATATTCAAAATTTGACTCCATGGTATTATTGGTCTGAAGGGCCTTTGCCTACCAAGCGACCGCTGCTCAGTCTGACGTTCTGGAGATTGTGAGGTGACACGTGGTTAGCTCGACGAATTTCCCAGCCGTTATTCTTTGCTTTCTAGACCGGGGCCGCTATCTCATAATCAGTAGCTTCTCATGTAGGGTGAGTGGACCTCGAACCGACTCTCAGATCTAGTTTATTTGACACTCTGTGTCGTACGATGTTGGAATGTAAAATATATCTGGGAACAAATTTGGTGTTTATTCGACAAAATTTCTTTAAACTCAGCCATATACCAACCAACGGATATCCAATGTACACTGCCGTTTAGTGAAGTGAAACGGAACGTAGAAATCGACTACGTTAAAACGCCTGAGGCCTTACAAAACTGTCGCCACTAGGATAATCAATACATAACAAAGATATACGACATCTTTCCGACAAAGGCAGAATATCCATAAAATCGCTTCACAATTCCTTAATTATTCTCTGTCGTCGCCATAAGACCTATCTGTGTCGGCGCGACGTAAAGCCCCTAGCAAAAAAAAAAAGAAAATTATTCTCTGTGTCGGTCAGTACCGGATTCATTATTCTTGTTGTCCTTTGTTTTCCAGGCCGATATTCCCGCTGAGTAATGATATCTTCAGGAAACTAAAAGAGAAGGACAGGAAAGGTCGGCGATAAGAGAAATTGTGAACAATGGTAAGAGAGTATTCATAATTTAAAGTCTAAATTAGGAATGAACACGTTGTATGATAATCTGTGTATGAGTTACCACCATGGTAAGAGAGTCATTAGTATCCAATAGCACAAATAATGTAAGGTCGGAGTGAAATGAAGGCCCACCAGAGCAATTTCAGCTCTTCCATTACTTCACTTTTCAAAATGTCAATTACATGAATGAATGTGACTGATCAGCAGGACTCGGAACTTGAAGACCTATAACTTTCCTAAGAAAGACCTATAAAAAGACCTAAGGTGGTGGTGGTGGTGATTATTGTTTTAAGAGGAAGTACAACTAGGCAACCATCCTCTATATAACGCTGATTAGAAGGAAAAATGGGAGGGCTCCGACACTTCTAAAAATGAAGATATCGGCCAAAGGAAGCAAGGGCCAGGAAGGGCGTGAACATGAAAGACTCTCTGGCCCTTGCAAACCTAATAGCGTCGGGGTCGGGAGAGAACGAGAATTGATCAAGGAGGTCGGATAGGATAGATGAAAGTGAGGAGCCTGGCACAAGTAAGTGAAGAAATGACAGGACTCAGCTTAGGGCAAAAAGGATGTAAAAAATTGTGATCCAAATTCATTCGTAATTTTAGTTTTAATTACATGTATAATGAAGGAATATAATATTTAAAAATGCGAAATTCTGGTGGTATGCAACATGCAGTGCACAAATATATCAGGCAGTATATACCGGTATATTTAGATTAAAATAATTTTAAAAATGAAGTCCGAGTTTGTTAAAAAAGTACTTTCAAAATTTAGAATGAAGTATTTTTACGCCTAGAGTGAATTCAGCGAACCCGCTATGGACATCATGGAGAAATAAGTTGAAATTAGTATAACTGGAACCATGTTTGGCATAACCACACTAATGTTATAGAAATTAGAATTCGGAACCCTTACCTTAGTTGGCTTTGTAGCGTATCGCAGTAGTCATCTACAGATTCACGTTGCAAAACATCGAGAAACTTCTCTCCTCATCAAAGGGTTCAAACTTGAAAAAGGAAATGAGATCATCCTCTTCAAAAACACTCACATCAAAACTTTCTTCTTTCAACATTTCACTTATCTTGCACATAATTTGTAACCCCTGGATGCTTTCAATCACTAGTTTAATTTCCTTTTCTCTCTTTTCAAATATATGTATTTTTTTCTAGAGATATTTAAGAGGTGATGGACTTTTTAATCTTGGATACTCGAGTTCAGGCTTTAATTACTAATGAACCAATAGGCCTATAGCAAAATAAGTTGTACCAATACTTTCCGTGTTTAATTTTGCATCAGAGTGTATAAGACAAATTGTTTTTGAAGTTCATTAATTCTGTGGCTTGGTTCTAAAAGGGCAAATGTCATTTTTTATCGAGATTGGGATATTAACTGATACAAACGCGTTTTATCCTGACTTGCAACATGTTAAAAGGGCCAATGTCTCTGTTAAGTACTAAACGAACACTAAACGTTTAATTAAATAAGCCCTTGCCAATAATGTTAGATTACCAATAAAGATTAGAGACCTGGCAATTTTTAAAGAATACGATAGAAAAGATTAGCGTTTAATAAGGCGACTTCCATAAAGAAAGTATAAAGTTATTAAAAGTTAGTTGTTGAAAAAATTAATTGGAAATCTATAAGCAAAACTTCAAATGCTCATAGCTCAAAAACAGGTTTTTGGACATTGGCCCTTTTAGAACCAAGCCACAGAATTATTTTTATTTATGGTTGTAGTAGATACTGTCAGAGTTTTTGGCTTCTTCGTTACGAACCGTTCACTTAAAAATATATACATAGAAAACTACTTATCTGATAGTTAGGAAACTTTCATTTGTTACTACCGCATGTATTCGTAGTGTAATACTTTAATTAAATTTCTTCAACAACCCCAAAGAATATTCTCATCATTTTTCTACCGGAACTTTTTCTCAACTCAGGATACGTAGAATAAGAAACTTGGGCTTGTTTTGAAGCACCCCGTCGTAGTTATTAGGAACTACAACCAATGTAACCTTACAGTGTGATACCGACTTTGAGAAGAAGAATATTGATGGGGTTGTGTGCGCGCTGGACCATGCGATTAACATCAGAAGGGGTAGTAAATTCGGGTACAGCGTTGCCACGTTCATTAGTAAACACAGCGCGCAATAAACACAGTTTTTTGTATGCTTTCAATTTTGATTTTATTTCCTCGTAAAAATTCCAGTTCCCATAACCTTTTCTCATAAGGATTTTGGGCGTTCATCTACAGTTTTAAAAATGATTGGGTTCCTAATTAAGAAATGTCACACTGTACAATTTTCCCTTGGTTATTTACATGTATTTACAATATATAATTATGTCAATATCCTTCATCTTAAAAATCACCATGTTCCGATGAACCGGAACTGCTGTCATTCACGTTGATTGGCTCCAAATGAAAGACATTTTCAGGCAGTCCATCTTTCTCCTAGTGGTAGTCTTCCTTTTTCTTATCGAGTTTTCTTACATTGTTTCCAGAGATTCAAAAGTGTAGAAATGGACATATCAGTAAAATACCCCATATATTCCAAAAGTTTCAGGAGGAGGATTTTAATTGTTGGGAATACCTTACCCATCTAAAAAACGTGTGTTGTGGCCGAACTAAAATCATCGAGTTGGATTTTCGAACGGCTCGGCCTCAAACACTGCTTCTATCTTGATCTGGATATTATATTTCTATCACTCCCCTTTGAAGTGGATCCTATTCTCTTCACTGACGACAGCGATAATCCAACATAATCGGCCACTTTCTGGTGCACGGGGAACCTGTGTCCCCTAATTTACCCCCCATCCCTCACTTTGAAAGAAACAAAAATCACTCAAAACCATTGCAAGTTCGCCCTCTGACAGCGATGGTCTCAGAGGCACCTTGAAGTGATGTCCGTAACATGCAGAACACAGGCAGACTGCAAAAATAATATGTGAAGAAACCGTGGTCAGGGTAATTTCACAACTGCTGGGGGCGAGAGTACGCGGCAACCCTGTACCCGATTTCACCACCCCGCCTGCTGTTAATCGCACGGTCCAGCACACACATAACTTCCCATCAATATTACTCTTCATAAACTCATTATCACACTGTACGGTTACAGTGGTTGTAGTATCTGATAACTATGACTGAGCGATTCAAAACAAGTCCAAGTTTCCTGTTGTATGTTTATCCTGGGCTGAGAAAATGTTGCTTTAGAGAAATGATAAGTACTCTTTTTGCGGTAGTTGGAAGAAATTATAACTTGAGTATTACACCACGAATACATGTGGCTATAACATATAAACATTTCGTTACATCATACAAGGTGTTTTTCGCTTATATATATTTTAAGTGAGTGGTTCCTACAGAAGAAGCCAAAAACTCGGACAATATTTACTACAACCAAAATAAAAAATAATTAATGCACTTTAAAAACAATTATTTATAATACAATATGATGAAAAATTAAACAAGGAAAATATTCGTATAACTCATTTTGAAGTAGGCGTGTTGGTTCGTTTGCAATTACGACCTAAACTCGATTGTCCATAATAAAAATCTGGCGAGTAATGAAGATTCGAATGGAAAACAAACGTAGTTGGAAGAAGGTGAAATTGTAAAACAAGCTGTTAAGACTTAAAGCATGGCTCAAAAGGACCATTAAGCCAGAAACTCAAAAAAAGGGGAAAAAGGACAAACAAAAATACAACATTTTCTGGCGTACAGTGACCCAGAATGAACGTATATTAGGCTATGTTGGGCCTCATCTTCCGAGACTCGAGAAAAAAAGGGATTTTTCCTCATCTTCCGAGCCCTATTGATCACTAACATAAGCTTATGAACCGACATTTCTAAGCAGCAAAATCAATGCCGGAAAAATGGTCCCCACACCATTGCACCACCACCTTCGTTCTATTTACTGAAGCGTTGGGTGTTTACAAAGGAGGCGCAGACAACTTGGAAGAAAAAAAAACATATAACTTGATATGAGGAGAACCAGAGATGGTTCTTCATTCACTATTGTATAATTGTTGGAAGGACATAGACATTCATAAACTGTTCCTGCTTGAGGCAGAGGTTTTATTCATAACTGAGTAACTTTTTGGTTGAAGATTAATAATTGTTGCGCTGGAAAATTTGTTAAATTTTCACTGTCCGAGTGCTGGTGGAAGAAGGTTGTTCATTAATATACAGTAAAATTAAAGTTGATAGAAATCATAAGCTGAAAAGTTGATATAAGTTCGAGGTTCTTGGTTGGTAAGAAGTGTTGTTGGAAAACTGAGGTTGAGTGTTCAGTTGTGAAAAGTGCTTAGTTATCTATGGTCTGTTTTCAAGGTGTAGATTAAAAGCGAGTAATAATACAAGAGAATAATGCAAAAGGTACAGTATATAGTGATTGTTTAGAATTTACACTTCATCAAATATATACAAATATGTTTATAAGGGGCGTGATTGATTTAACTTGCAAATCACAGCAAATAACGGAACGCTACATTATAACGAAAGTTCTTCGTATCTCAATACTAGGTATATTGATTCAAGTGAGACCACATAGAGGTTTTTTGGTTACAACGTAAATGAACAGCCCCTTCAATTTACCATACCAACAAGCATACATTTTAAATACAATAAAGTTTCACAAGCATTATTACGGGTGCAGTTAGAAAATACACAACTCACTTCATGATTTCAGCTGAACAAATATCTAACAACGAGGAGTGCATGTATTTATCCTGAAACACCAGGGAATAAAAGCAAATATGTCTGAAAGAATGATTTGGAAAGTAATACATCGGATGTAAAATGTTTCTCCGTCTGAATCAGGAAGGTACAACCTGCGCTTTCTTTTACTTCATGTAGTAGGTGCCACAAGCTTTGAGGATCTCCGAACACACCAAGGTATTACCTACTCAACATATAAAAATCTGGCAATGAATCTTGGACTGCTCCTAGATGATCCTGAATGGTGATGCTGTTTGTTGAAGGCATTAATTTTTCAAATGCTCTTTCAATCGAGATAGTCATTCTCCAAAATATGCAAATTTCATCAGCCTTGATATGGGAGTCACTTATGTTAAATGTATAAAAACTGTATCAATAGGATTTATTTAAAGTCTACTGATGCAAACATAGCTTATCAATTGTCTCTTATAGATATTAATGAATCCCTGAAATTGCATGTTTTTCTCTCCCAAGTTGCCAACTATTTCTGACTTAAACAAGTAATGTACCAATTTTCAACTTTGATTTGGCCTCTCATAGCAATTCAGAAGCAACTTTCAATTATTAATGAAATTATTGACATGCTCAAACAAAGCAACGCAAATGTTAAGAGTGCATTTTTCATTTGCGGTTCCGAGGGTACTGGAAAAAATTCATTTATATCCCGATGCTTAATGTTTAAGTGTTACAGTTTGGAGCATCATGTTATATCAGTAGCGTGGACAGGAATATCCGCTGTTTTAATGCACAACGGTAAAGCAGTGCACAGTAGATTATAAATGCTTCTAAATTTAAACGAGAGCTCGGTGTCTGGATTACAATTAAAATTGAAATCACTTGACGATATTCGATTAAGCATGGCTAATAGGATGGATCCCCAGTGGCAGAAAACATTCATTCGCTAATGTGTGTGATTCGTCTTCTAATCGACATTAGGGGTAGTGGCATTCCTTTTGATGGGAAAATCATTGTTCTCACTCACATCATTGGCCCTTCTTCAAAATACGCCTCTTATATAAAACCAAGCGGGAAAATCCACAAAAAATGAAATTTGCTGATTTATTGCACCTCTGTGAACCTCTGTGGATGGTGGGGGATCATATGTTATTGAATTACTAGCCAGAATGTTAGCACATGTTGTTATAGTGACTGAAATATATGGCAAAACATGCACTTCTGCGAAATATATCATCATTGTCTCGAAAGTTGCCATTCTTACCCCCAAATATGAACACTGTAATGAAATTAATTTGAAATCATTAAGATTATACACGGCAATACAAAAACATACACGAGGGTTAACATATTTATTACTGAAGATGAAAGCCACCTACTTCAATTTCCTGCAGAATTCTCTAATTCCTTGGCATTAAGTGGTTTACCTCCACATATTCTTACTCTAAAAATTGGAGCCTCGAGTTGATTAAACACCAATCATAAAACACTTCTTTTTTCTTTCAAGAGGCCCCAATTTTCAATTCTCGTGGCTTTTTGTATAACTTTTTTTTTGCTAGGGGCTTTACGTCGCACCGACACAGATAGGTCTTATGGCGACGATGGGATCGGAAAGGCCTAGGAGTTGGAAGGAAGCGGCCGTGGCCTTAATTATGGTACAGCCCCAGCATTTGCCTGGTGTGAAAATGGGAAACCACGGAAAACCATTTTCAGGCCTGCCGATAGTGGGATTCGAACCTACTATCTTCCGGATGCAAGCGCACAGCCCCGCGCCTCTACACGCACGGCCAACTCGCCCGGTTTTTGTATAACTATCAATAAAGCTCAAGAGGAAACACTGGAAAATGTAGACTTCTATTTACGTCAGCTGTTTTTCAGTCATGGCCACTTACAGGTTGCAATACTCGTTGGCTGAACGGTCAGCGTACTTGCCTTCGGTTCAGAGGGTCCCGGTTTCGATTCCCGGCCGGGTCGGGGATTTTAACCTTAATTGGTTAATTCCAATGGCACGGGGGCTGGGTGTACGTGCTGTCTTCATCATTATTTCATCCTCTTCACGACGCGCAGGTCGCCTACGGGAGTCAAATAGAAAGACGTGCACCTGGCGAGCCGAACCCGTCCTGGGATATCCCGGCACTAAAAGCCATACGACATTTCATTTCACAGGTTGCAATGTCGAGAGTGCGAAGTTTGACGCCCTTATATTTGCAATAGTGCCAAAAAGTAATATTACATGGAATGTTGTATATAGTTCTTAACTGTATATAGTTCTCAGGATTACAATTCCTGACCCGGCTGGGAATAGACCTCGGGGCCCTTCGAAACAAAGCCCAATATGCTGAAAATCTAGCCAAGAGGCCCGTATTTTCTTTTGATTACATGTTCTGTCTTCCTTTACCCTGTGAGTGGGTGTGGTAGAATAAAATCCACGATATCTTCTGTCTGTCGTAAGAGGCTATTAAATGGCTCCAGGAGCTCTAAACTCGGAAGAGTGGGTCGGTGATTATGGGGCCCTTACCTGAGTCATAGCATTGCTTCCACTTACTTGTGCCAGGCTCCTCAATTTCATCCATCTTATCCGACCTCCCTTGGTCAACTCTTGTTCCTTGCCTATCTGACGATATTAGGTTTCGAGGCTTAGGGAGTCTTGGATTTTCACGTCGTTCGTAGCCTTTGCCTTTCTTTTACCGTTGCCTTCATTCTTCGAAGTGTTGGACCTTGTCCATCTTCCCCTGATTAGTGTTAATAGAGAACATTTGCCTGGTTGTAATTCCTCGTAAATCAATAATCACCACCACTACCAAATCTGTCATTCTATCCTCTCTTATTGTTCCTTTCGTCATTCTTTGACACTCATGTATGTTTCATTCTTATTGGGGTGGCCGATCTTCGCTATATAGAAGGCTACCAAGGGGCTAAACTTGACAGTGGGCAACTAATGAAAAGTGAAACATTTATTCAAACACTCTTCCTTGTCAGCAATTTAATACACGTCTTGATTTACTTACGTACTTATATTTGAGTTATTTTTCAAAATAAGGAACTACGTCAAATCAAACTGACGAATTAAATGTTGGTATTAACTGATAGTGACAAGAATAAAATCATTACAAGAAGCAGTTCACGCCCTTGAAAAACCTCATGAAATTATAGCTAAGACTTGGCTCCAAATAGGCCTATGGTATGAATAAAATCGGTACATGGAAGGATCTGCTCGTTATCTTGTTTTTTTTTTCTTTGCTTTACGTCGCACCATCACAGATATGTCTTATGGCGACGATGGAATAGGAAAGGCCAGGGAATTGGAAGGAAGCGGCCGTGGCCTTAATTAAGGTACAGCCCCGGAATTTCCCTGGTGTGAAAGTGGGAAACCACGGAATACTCGTTATCTAGATATGAAACCTCTAAAGACTAAATTCGGCCAAATTAATCAAGTGAATTAGTGTAATAAAAAAAGACCTTCAGGAAATTGCCATCCCATAGGAAATTGTACAAGATCGACTCCAGTTAAAAAAAAGCAGTGAATAACCATCATTTTGCTGAGAAAATTAATTCCAGGACCAATAAATCATGGACTGAAGAACGGAGGAAAATGGCCAGTGTCCAGATGGAGAGATTTTGGGAGAATAAAAAATCAGCATCAGCTAAATAAATTCTATTGCACTCCACAGATGGGCATAACGCTTTAAAATAATAATAATAATAATAATAATAATAATAATAATAATAATAATAATAATAATAATAATAATAATAATAATTGTAATTGTATGACCTCATCTACCGAGGTGCAGACCTTCTAAAGTGACATGTAGGCAGTCTGCGTAGCAATTTTGACATTCCGATTGTGCTGCTACCTAGCAACGAAAGCAGAATTTCTCTGGAACAGATAGGGGAATTGTTTAATAAAATTCCAGTTTCTTTGCAATCATTTAAGAGAAGGCTAGGAAAACAACAGATAGGAAATCTACCACCTGGGCGACTGCCTTAAATGCAGATCAGTAGTAGTGGTTGATTGTGGCTGAGTTAAGTTTTTCGCGTGGCACTGTGTGTCACCAGCCAACACCAATGATATGCAGGGCAAAGATTTTTAACCACGTTTCAAAAACTGACTACCGAGCGCAATAGTTGCAGTCACTTAAGTGCGGCCAGTGTCCAGTATTCAGGATATGGTAGGTTTGAACCCCACCATCGTCAGCCCTAAAGATGGTTTTCCGTGGTTTCCCATTTTCAAACCAGGAAAATGGTGTGGCTGTATCTTAATTAAGGCCACGGCCGCTTTCTTTCCGCTCCTAGGCCCTTCCTGTCCCATCGTCGCCATAAGACCTATCTGTGTCGGTGCGACGTAAAGCAAGTTGAAAAAAATTGACTCCCTCGGGCAGAATCGACTCTGTGAACTTCAGGTCTTAAGTCAGACACTCCATTCCTTTCTGCTTTAATTCCGTGTGGACATTATTAGCCCTGGTAAGGCAGACCCACCAACGGGGTGTGGGTGGCTTCTGCCGTGTAAATGAATCTGCGTGTTAGTGTGGTGGAGGATAGTGTTGTGTGCAGGGTTGCCACCTTTAGTGCTTTAGTACTAGATCTAGTACTTTATGATCATTTTTAGTACGATAGTTCTTTCTGTGGGTATCTAGTACCTTTTAAGAAGGTAGAGTATAAACTCTTCTAGTGAAGCAAAATAACAAGAAATAAATTTATAAGAAGTTTCAGAGCCATCTTGAAGTTTGTGATCAGATTTTTAAGACGGTGGATATTCGTGATCCTATTTTGAGAAATCTGTCCATGGCAAATCTGGAAAATTACTAATAAAATCGCAGTTTCATCAGTATAATCCCATTAACTATATATTTCCCTGTTGTAATTACAGAAAGTGTTAATGAAGATAGACAGGAAACAGTGGTTAGCTAAGTCCTCAGGAACTTAAAAGCTTTTCAGCCTGGTGTGAAAATGGGAAACTACAGAAAACCATCTTCAGGGCTCCCAACATTGGGGTTCGAACCCACTATCTTCCGGATGCAAGCTCACAGCTGCGCGCCTCTAACCACACAGCTAACTCGCCCGGTGTTTTTGAAATTAAAAATCCTGTAGGCGACTACACCTTTCCAAATTTAACGAATATTTTGAAGGCAGTTTTCTGTTTACTACATTCTTCTGTTGCAACAGAACGGGTAATTTTTCTGCTGTTACTGCCAATAAGACTAAATTGAGAAACAAACTCAGATCCTGTATGTTGATTGGGCTCCTTCTGACAAAGGAGGAACTAAAACATTCGTCTGCCCATAATTTTCACATTTCAAAACAGTTCTTTGCTTTGGCAATGTTTTCCAAGGATTAAGAGAAGAGCAAAATATGAAGATCAAAACCGGTAAGTTCTGTTCTTATTTAATAAATGTGGAGTTTTAATAAGTATACTTTGCTTTCTATAACTTACTGTCTTTATGAATAAACCTATTCCATTGTAAATAAATGATTTAGTACTTTTTTCCATAATCTAGTACCTTTTCAGGGGAAAATTTAGTACGAAAATTTTTTGCCCGGTGGCAACCCTGGTTGTGTGAGTGGCAGGGATATTGGGGACAGTACAAACATCCAGTCCCTGTGCCAGGAGGATTATCCAGTTAAGGTAAAAATCTTCGACCCAACACGTGACATTCATATGGACATAGCACTAAATATCAAAGAACATTTCCTCTTTCCGGCTCTATTCTTGGCATATAAATTGTTTCTCAGTGTAACACTTTTCTGTGCGATATTCTGTTTGCTTCTGGCACGTGGAACATCTGGACGACACTTACTTTCGGCGGGGATCTCTCTTGTAAACGCTTTACCAAGCTTGTGAGTTTTTTCCAGCCACTTGTTTCATACCTCTTTTTTGTTTGCGTCCTCTTTTAGCAATGTGCTTTCTATTGCATGACGTCAGCTAGGTTCCTAGGACTAGACCAAGTACTGATGCCAGTACCGTTTAGGAGAAAGCCTCGTGTGTTCCTTTAGAGACATGAAACCTAGAAAACCGGGCGAGTTGGCCGTGCGCGTAGAGGCGCGCGGCTGTGAGCTTGCATCCGGGAGATAGTAGGTTCGAATCCCACTATCGGCAGCCCTGAAGATGGTTTCCCATGGTTTCCCATTTTCATACCAGGCAAATGCTGGGGCTGTACCTTAATTAAGGCCACGGCCGCTTCCTTCCAACTCCTAGGCCTTCCCTATCCCATCGTCGCCATAAGACCTATCTGTGTCGGTGCGACGTAAAGCCCCTAGCAAAAAAAAAAAAAAAAAAAAAAAAACCTAGAACATGGGTTAACATCACAGTTTACTTCTGTGTGCGTGGGATTTATTATACATACTGCCGGGCTGAGTGGCTCAGACGGTTAAGGCGCTGGCCTTCTAACCCCAACTTGGCAGGTTCGATCCTGGCTCAGTCCGGTGGTATTTGAAGGTGCTCAAATACGACAGCCTCGTGTCGGTAGATTTACTGGCACGTAAAAGAACTCCTGCGGGACTAAATTCTGGCACCCCGGCGTCTCCGAAGACCGTAAAAGTAGTTAGTGGGACGTAAAGCAAATAACATTATTATTATTATTATTATTATTATTATTATTATTATTATTATTATTATTATACAATCTGTCCTAAAAATGTAAAAATGCACCGAAAGAGTGGCTGCGTGGTTTGGGTCACTTAGTTATCAATTTGCATTCCGGAGATAGTGGGCTCGAACCCCACTGTCGGCAGGCCTGAAAATGGTCTTCCATGGTTTCCCATTTTCACACCACCTTAATTTTTTTTTTTGCTAGTTGCTGTACGTTGCATCGACACAGTTACTGTAGGTTTTATGGCGACGATGGGACAGGAAAGGGCTAGGAGTGGGAAGGAAGCCGCCGTGGCTTTAATTAAGGTACAGCTCCAGCATTTGCCTGGTGTGAAAATAGGAAACCACGGAAAACCATCTTCAGGGCTGCCGACAGTGGGGTTCGAACCCACTCTCTCCCGAATACTGGATACTGTCCGTACTTAAGCGACTAGCTTAATTAAGGCCACGATCGCTTCCTTTCCATTCCTAGCTCTTTCCTACCCCAGTCGTCGCCATAAGACCTATCTGTGTTGATTCGACATAAAGGAAATTGTAAAGGAAAAAAAAAATATTCACCTTCAGATAAAAGTAATGATTGCTATCTTAATGTAGGCCTAATTTTAATAATTCTGTGGTATTTTCGTGATAGTCGTGGTCATGAATTATTGTGACTTATCTTGCACTGAACAGAATTTCTATCTTTCCCATCGATAATTTTGCCCCTCTAGTTGAGGGCGCAAAAGTATTACGGTAGATTTTTCGAAGGAAAGCAGAAAATTCAACCGGCTACAGCGATGGCATGTGAATAGTGGGCTTCTACTGCAGCGGTCCAGTATCAAGGTGGATCATTCCAGTTTACTGAATCGGGACGTTGTGTGAAAGAATGTAAGTCTCACACTGCGTTAGGCAAAAAAAAGAAAAGTGATTCGTTCCGTCAGTTCCAAGAAACGCCATGGACCTGTCTACGATCTTGAATGAAACGGCGAAGTTTCGAAACTGGCTTGTGCAGGTGATTCCAGAATTCAGTGCAGATGTTCATCGATCAACTGGCTATCAATGTATGAGTGACGTACACAGGGCAGTGTCCTTCAAAGGAGGGAAATTAGCAAGAAAATTCCCTTTGCGATTTTAACAAAGTGACGTGTAGTTACATGTTGAAATAAGCCATAGAACTGCTAGAATATTACTTCCTAATGTTTTCCTCTATATGCAAGACACAGAAGGAAGCTTAGGACCACAAGTCAACAAAACTGCTCAGCAGTTTCTCGAGAAGTACAGCAATGTCCATGTGTCTTTATTTGCTCGGTTCTCAAAACCACCTTTTTACATTTTTTTAAAATACACTGACTGACAGAGCAAATGCAACACCAAGAAGGAGTGGTCAGAACTTTATGCCAATTGCAGGGTAGACTGACGTCACTGAGGTATGCTCATGATGTGAAATGCGCCGCTGTGCTGCGCACGTAGCGAACGATAAATGGGACACGGCGTTGGCGAATGGCCCACTTCGTACCGTGATTTCTCAGCCGACAGTCATTGTAGAACGTGTTGTCGTGTGCCACAGGACACGTGTATAGCTAAGAATGCCAGGCCGCCGTCAACGGAGGCATTTCCAGCAGACAGACGACTTTACGAGGGGTATGGTGATCGGGCTGAGAAGGGGAGGTTGGTCGCTTCGTCAAATCGCAGCCGATACCCATAGGGATGTGTCCACGGTGCAGCGCCTGTGGCGAAGATGGTTGGCGCAGGGACATGTGGCACGTGCGAGGGGTCCAGGCGCAGCCCGAGTGACGTCAGCACGCGAGGATCGGCGCATCCGCCGCCAAGCGGTGGCAGCCCCGCACGCCACGTCAACCGCCATTCTTCAGCATGTGCAAAACACCCTGGCTGTTCCAATATCGACCAGAACAATTTCCCGTCGATTGGTTGAAGGAGGCCTGCACTCCCGACGTCCGCTCAGAAGACTACCATTGACTCCACAGCATAGACGTGCACGCCTGGCATGGTGCCGGGCTAGAGCGACTTGGATGAGGGAATGGCGGAACGTCGTGTTCTCCGATGAGTCACGCTTCTGTTCTGTCAGTGATAGTCACCGCAGACGAGTGTGGCGTCGGCGTGGAGAAAGGTCAAATCCGGCAGTAACTGTGGAGCGCCCTACCGCTAGACAACGCGGCATCATGGTTTGGGGCGCTATTGCGTATGATTCCACGTCACCTCTAGTGCATATTCAAGGCACGTTAAATGCCCACCGCTACGTGCAGCATGTGCTGCGGCCGGTGGCACTCCCGTACCTTCAGGGGCTGCCCAATGCTCTGTTTCAGCAGGATAATGCCCGCCCACACACTGCTCGCATCTCCCAACAGGCTCTACGAGGTGTACAGATGCTTCCGTGGCCAGCGTACTCTCCGGATCTCTCACCAATCGAACACGTGTGGGATCTCATTGGACGCCGTTTGCAAACTCTGCCCCAGCCTCGTACGGACGACCAACTGTGGCAAATGGTTGACAGAGAATGGAGAACCATCCCTCAGGACACCATCCGCACTCTTATTGACTCTGTACCTCGACGTGTTTCTGCGTGCATCGCCGCTCGCGGTGGTCCTACATCCTACTGAGTCGATGCCGTGCGCATTGTGTAACCTGCATATCGGTTTGAAATAAACATCAATTATTCGTCCGTGCCGTCTCTGTTTTTTCCCCAACTTTCATCCCTTTTGAACTACTCCTTCTTGGTGTTGCATTTGCTCTGTCAGTCAGTGTACTACTTGTTCGGGGCGTCGACCTATGAAGATCTTTTCCCCTACTTGGACCATATGTGAGGAACCTGCGTGCATTATGTAAATGGCGGAAGTGTAAAGTGTTGAATGTGAGGAAAGGAACGTTAAAGACGACACAAACACCCAGTCCCCACGCCAGGGATATTAATCCTTTAAAATTAAAAACGCCTGCCCCGCCGGGAATCGAACCCGGGTCCGCCGGGTGACAAGCAGACATGGCCGGACTCTCAAAACCACACCGTGGCCCCGAACAACCCGTGATAATTTACGACTCAGTCGGCAGACAGACCGACGCTGCACGGTTTACCAATGATGTTTCCAATGATGTTGGGAACTGTTTGGCTACAGCAGAAATAATTTTGTCCGCCTCTGTGGTGTAGTGGTTACTGTGATTAGCTGCCACCCCCGGAGGCCCGGCTTCGATTCCAGGCTCTACCACGAAATTTGAAAAGTGGTACGAGCGCTGGAACCGGATCCACTCAGCCTCGGGAGGTCAACTGTGTAGAGATGGGTTCGATTCCCACCTCAGCAATCCTGGAAGTGGTTTTCCGTGTTTTTCCACTTCTCCTCCAGACAAATGCCGGGATTGTACCTATCTTAAGGTCACGGCCGCTTCCTTCCTTGTCTATCCCTTCCAATCTTCCCATCCCCCATCAAGGCCGCTGTTCAGCATAGCAGGTGAGGCCGCCTGGGCGAGGTACTGGTCATTCTCTCCAGTTGTATCCCCTGACCCAATGTCTCCCGCTCCAGGACACTGCCCTTGAGGCGGAAGAGTCGCTGAGTCCGAGGGAAAAACCAACCCAGGAGGGTAAGCAGATTCAGAAAGAAAGAAAGAAAGAAAGAAATAATTCCTCCGCACTTCGTAATCTCCTGTTAAACGTGTGATGTTTACTTTTTCAGTCAGGGCAAAAATGTCATTTAAAAGTTTCAAAATTCTGCTGAAGTGGCACGGAACTTTCCAGGCGTAAGGACTCTTGCTATTGCTCATTCTCAACTATCATCAAGATATTCACACACATGATTTTGTATGCCTCGGTTTGTATTGTAAGTAACCGGTGAAATATCTATTATACTTAACGTCAGTTACCGACCTCGGTAGCTGCAGTCCCTTAAGTGCGGCCAGTATCCAGTATTCGGGAGACAGTAGGTTCTAACCCCACTGTCGGCAGCCCTGAAAATGGTTTTCCGTGGTTTCCTATTTTCACACCAGGCAAATGCTCGGGCTGTACCTTTATTAAGGCCACGGCCACTTCCTTCCCACTCCTAGCCCTTCCCTGTCCCATCGTCGCCGTAAGACCTATCTGTGTCGGTGCGACGTAAAGCAACTATCTAAGTTAACGACAATTAAGTCTGGCTGCCTCCCGGGAGGAAAAATTAAAAAATCTTGCCTCTCAATTTTGAACGTTGCTTTTTATTCATTGAGCACGCTGTAGACAGTTTGTTTCGCATGCTAATATGGTGACCATTACCATTCAATTTGTCCCAGATGTACACCTAATTGAATTGAAAAATGATGTTCATTTACGAACACTAATTTTCGTTGAATGTTAGGCGATACAATATACCACTAATTACAAAACAATAATGTATCCACGTTCCAAAAATTGTTTAAAGTCCTTTCACAGAATGTATGAAGCGAGAAAACAGGTTTCTGCGCAGGCTGCATCATGGATGGCTAGTCCGATGAACACACAGTGCGAAGGGAATAGAGTGGGAGACGGAACACAACACTACCACTACATATTTGGTTGTTGGTCTTAAACCACAGAACATGCCAAAAATGGGAATGTGAAATACGTTTCGTACTGAAAATAAGAGCTGAATACTAATATTTTGAGATAACGGTAGGCTAAGTAAGAGAAGTCAGGTGCATCACAATACAGTTTTGGTATGTGTTTTAAAGATATGTGTTATGCACGAAACGGTACGTGAGAGCTTCACAGCAATCTTAACTTGCCGGCTTCCTTTCTGAGAGCAATTGGGTGAAAGTATACGGAGCATGCGCTACCTGGCTTCGCCCTGTCCGGAGTTGTATCATGTGCGACGATACTTTACAGATTCCGTGTACACATTGAAATTCATATTTGTTTGAAGATCATACGTAGGTGCACCCTATCTTTGATAACACAGTCTGATTTATTCTAGGACATGTGACAGAGATTTAAGAAATTACAAAGGTAAGGTGTGGTGAACTTTCAATAAAACATTCTCAAAACAGTAACACAAACAGTTCCTCTCTCTCTCTCTCTCTCTCTCTCTCTCTCTCTCTCTCTCTCTCTCTCTCTCTCTCTGTAACTCTCATCATAACTTCAGTAGTGGTTATAGAATAGCAGATGTATCAGGCAACTTATGGCAAGCCGAGATGATAATAAACGAGCTTATGGTAAAGTTTATACAGAGTGTCCTTGAAATTTTTTTCCAATATTTACAGAGGAGGCAGCAAGCAACAAAAGAATTAAGAGATACCATATAAACATTGGCCGTAAACACAACATCTTCGGAGTTATAGTCTGCTACCACTACCATCAACCTTCAGAATGTTCCAGTAATTTATGGAGGGTCGTATGCAACAAAAGACGGAACTACGTTCCTACTTAACCAGTGATCGTAAACCTACTAGTGTTTTTTTTTTAAGGTCTTATTATGATGGAGCGTCGGCCCATTTTCATCGTAGTGTTAGGTGACACGTAACACGGGTCTTCCATGAGCGATGGATTGGTCGGGGAGGGCCAATAACTTTGCTTGCCCGATCGCCTGACTTTAACCCCTGAGATGTTTGGCTTTGGGGACATTAAAGACCATGGAGTATGCGGTCACCCTGAATTATGTGGATACACTACGAGAACACGTGTCCAATGACTGTGATGCAATGCGACAACAGTCAGGGATGTTCCAACGAATGCGTGATTCCATGCGGCATACGGTGGAAGGCCGCATTGCAATGGATGGCGGTAGCTTTTTGCGAGGAATAAGTCTTTTTTTTTTTTTGCTATTTGCTTTACGTCGCACCGACACATATAGGTCTTATGGCGACGATGGGACAGGAAATAGTTAGGAGTGGGAAGGAAGCGGCCGTGGCCTTAATGAAGGTACAGCCCCAGCATTTTCCTGGTGTGAAGATGGGAAACCACGGAAAACCATTTTCAGGGCTGCCGATAGTGGGAATCGAACCTACTATCTCCCGAATACTGGATACTGGCCGCATTTAAGCGACTGCAGCTATCGAGCTCGGTAGGAATAAGTCAAAGACATGATGATCATTGATGGTAGTGATAGCAGACTATAACTCGGAAGATACTGGATTTGTGAACGTTGTTCATGGGACCTTTCCTTCCTTCGTTTGTTGCGTGCTGCCTCCCCTGTAAATTTTGGAACATTTTTCTAGGACAATCTGCATTTAGCATTTTCTTGCCCACATGCACAAAGAAAAAACAGATAAAAGATGAAATATTAAGGGAGAATAAAATAAAAATTACAAATGAGGCATCGGCTCACCTCGAACGAGAGACGTTCGCTTGGAAGTAAGGGACGCCGACCAGTAGCCAAGAGCTTCTACCGATACTCGCACACAAACTGCCACTAGGCATACAAGCGTTTAATTTGAAAGGATAATTTCTCCTTAAATGAGATCCACTGATACAAATCCTCTGACAAATATCACTTTATTTTTGACGTAAAGTTTTTTTTTTCTTTTTTTTGCTAGTTGCATTACGTCGCACCGACTCAGATAGGTCTTATGGCGACGATGGGACAGTATAGGGCTAGGAGTGAGAAGGAATCGGCCGTGGCCTTAATTAAGGTACAGCCCCAGCATTTGATTGGTGTGAAAATGGGAAACCACGGAAAACCATTTTCAGGGCTGCCGATAGTTGGGTTCGAACCTACTATCTCCCGAATACTGGATACTGGCCGCAATTAAGCGACTGCAGCTATCGAGCTCGGTGACGTAAAGTTTGAGCGAAATCGGTGACTCTATAGCTGTGACAAAACCGGTGTAGTAAATTCAAATGGAATACAATGCAGACACCGCACCACCTCACATCCAAATGGAATAAATCCTTTACTTGTTGTGTGGCTCGCATATTTATAACTCCTACAATGTACGAAACTATCAAACCCCATTATCACCGCATCCTTATCCAACTCTAAGACCGGCCACCCCCCTAGAACGGACTGTGTCGAGGAAACCTGCCACCCTACCTCTCATGATCATCATTCATCACACCAACGGCAGAAGACAAATTGCCGGCTCTCCTCACCATCGACCTAGCCCACTCACCATCAAATGATATAAAATTATCGTCGTTGTGCCTCGAAATACTGCTATGTGACAATGTTGAAGGGAGAAATACTGGCCCTCAGCACATGTATCAGTTAGTAAGAAAATTCATTGGTACAGTTCAAGCAATACTGAACTTTACATGACGAGAACCTTTCTGCTCAGAGTTCTAAGCTGGAATATTATCACATTGCGGTTTTTCTCGGCGCAACGTTGATATATGCATATACACGCCAGTTGTTCCATACCCATTAGATCAGGTTAAATCCATTTTTCTTTGCAAGTCGTAGTCTGTTCGTGAGTATAACGGTACCGTTATGGTAGTCAATAAACATATGTCAATTTTTCTTTCCACCTGTTTGTTAAACCCAATATGTAAGTAACTTACTCTTTTGTTTTGTATGTCTGTCTGTCTGTTAGGTCATCAGCCCAGAGGCTGGTTGGATCCTCAAATAGCACCACCAAAAGTTATGCGGTTATAAGAAAACCCCAAAAACCAATGGCAGCACCAAAATGAGGCGTACTAGGCAAGATGAGGAGTGAGGTATTTTGCCATTGCTTTCCTCACTGGGTCAGAAAGTGCTATTGCAGCACGACCGACCCTATGAGCAACACCTTTCACAACACTCAGATGCACTAATCATGCTCTGAATGTCATTACTCAGCACTACCCATATCCCAGCAACTTCCATATTGTCACAGCCATGGATGTTGACTGGGACTTCGGTGGAAGCTACACTTTACTCTGGCCTGTGCCAAGAGATGGATGCAAAATTACTATATCCATCAAGAAATGGTTTTGTATACGTCACTTATATAATGGTGTATCGTATATAAGTCTGAATAAACGCATACAAAACCTTTCCACCCGCCGCAATTATCCTTCTCTTCTTAACCACACCTAATCTTCCAGCCAAGGAGAGGTATTTCCTTTTAGGTGGCCCGTCCCACCCCTTCATGGAAGGGAACGAAAGCAATGAAAACTGCGAAAAGCCGAGCATTGTGGCTCTGGGGCCAAGCTCTGCGTTAGGGAGGCGTGTGGATTCGACCCCACTGTCGGCTGTCCTGAGAATAGTTTTCTGTGGTTTTACATTCTCACTTCCTAGCAAATGCTGGGACAGTTCTTAGTTATAGTCCACGGATGATCCCTTGTCACTATTTACCTCACCTGAAAATACCACCGCATCCTTTAAGTGGCCCGCATTACCCCTTCAGGGTACGGAATGAAAAGCAATAACCAAAAGCTATGGAAGCTCAAGTCGCTCAATAGTCAGGGAAAGCCTTAATAATGATTTTGTTTCTATCAATATGATATATATTGATAACAATTATATCTCCTTGGCATTGCATCGATGTTCTTGTTCTTTAAAAACTGTGAGATCGCACTATGAACGACGTAAGTCTATATCTAATAATACATGATGCCCTCTCCTTTTCCTGTCATAGTTGCTACAGTTGTTGCGAGAACATCAGGAATTTCTAACATTCAGTCTTTCATTCTACTCCACAATGTGCTGTGTTGTATTTCATTGTGCTGTTTTGTTTATGTTATACTCTATTGTGCTTTGCTGTATAACCTTGCTACCTAGTATTTGAGAACGGTTTATGCTCAATAAACGGGGCTCCATAGCTCCATGTACACATCCTGAAATAATCAATATCCCTGACAGTTAAGTCGAAATATCGTATGCTGCTCATATAATAATAATAATAATAATAATAATAATAATAATTAAAACATTACAACACCGTGGTCAAAACAGAATGCCTGTATGCCAGTGAATGCCTGTCCATGAACTACAAGCTGGAGAAGCTAGAAGTCCTAGAAAGAAGAATCCTCAGAAAAATTATGGGAGCTGTCCAAACTGAAAGCGGATGGAAACTTCGGAGTAACAACGAAGTTTACCAGAAGGTGGAAAGAATCTCAGAGACCATGAAGAAAAGGAGACTGGCGTTTCTTGGACATCTATACAGAATGAACGCAAACAGACTTACCAAACAGATATTTGATTACTTCTGGAGAAAAAAGACCACTACAACATGGATTAAGGAAACGAAGAAGGATATGGAAAGGTTAAGCATCTTGGAAGACCAGCTGTTAGAAAGGAATGCGTTTAGGAACACACTGAAGAATTTGGAAGGTGTTCAAGCCGGAGGAAGAACTAGGAAGACCGGAAGAGCCTGGACAGATGAACAACGGAAGCAGGCAGCGAACGCATGAAGGAGTATTGGACACAGAGAAAACTCCACACGAAGAGAAAGAAATGAAGTTGTAGCGTGATCCTTAGTGGTCCATTCGCTTGTAAAAATAATAATAATAATAATAATAATAATAATAATAATAATAATAATAATAATGTTGGAAGATACAGCTCACAAATAGTTGAGAACAAACTAGACTTATCATGTATACTGTCATCACCTCTTTTTACAAAAGATCACAATAGAAGATCCCCGATTTGAACAAATGAGTACATGGTACCGGCTGCATTGCTCACCGCATAATTTAAATACGCAGGATTCGTCTGGATCATGGAAAGACTCGATATCGCACAGCTTACGTATGGTGATATCCATGTACCGCTATCGAGTTAACAAAATGTCGCAAGTCTCGGTTAATGTTTGTCCACGTCCTATTCATCATGGCCTCCGTTGTATAAAAGTCCATTAAGATTTCGTCTCTTTTCTTCACAATGTCCTGAATTAGTTTCTCCCTGGCGCCTGTGAATGGTAGGTCTCTCTTTATTCGGAGGTCCTCGATGACGAACGTCTCCTTGGCAAGTTCATATGCTAGGCGAGATTTTGCGTATTTCGATATCGCCAGGGTAGCTTTCAGAAAGCGTGACTTGACTGCTTCGAGTGTCCTCAAATCTGCCATAGTCAGCTTCTCCCAGATGATTTCCAGCCCGTATGTGGCGATGGGAGCTATTTTTGCGCCAAATAATAGCATAGCGATTTCCAGTGAAAATTTCGTGTTTGTTTTAATTTCATATTTGGCTTTAGTTGCCGCCGTTGTTAGAGTCTTCATGTGAGCTCTGTAGACTCTAGCTGTTGTTTGTAATGTCAATCCTAGATATGTGAATGTATTTACTGACTTGAAGAGTGTTGATCCTAGGTAAAACATGTCACTGGCTGCTTCTCTGCCTCCTTTCCAAAACTTCACCTTCACAGTTTTCTCAATGTTGATTTTGATCATGTTATTCTGTGCCCATCTGTTTAATAATAATAATAATGTAAATCTTCAGTCACTCGCTATAGATTTTAATGGATAATGAGATGTCAGAATATTGTACTATGGATTTCTCAACGTTCTTGAAGCCAAGGAGACGGAACACTCTTAAATGTCACTGAACTCAGACGGGATCTAATCCACTGCCTTGAGAACACGACGATGAGTAACTGACTTCATATCAGAGGTCTGTAGAAGATAGCGGTTAAGACCCGGATTTTTTCGAAATACATCCTTTATTTATATAACAGCATGAGGGTATGCCGTAATGATATACCCTATGCTACTTTGTAAATCAATCCTTCGCAGACAATTTAATTAGTGTTTGATAGGGCCCGGATTGTTTGAAAATACATATTCGCATATCAAATGCATGTTTTGAGGATTGTTGGCGTTATTGCATATTATAAATATTATTGCATATTTCAGCATACAAATTTAAAATTAAGATAGGCAACGGAGTTCTTGAATAAAACTCATTTGTTTACCTGGGAAACAGGATCAGCAGGGGTGAACGGAATAATGCAGAAGTACGGAGTAGAATCAGTCAAGCAAGACATGTCTTGAAGAAAATGAAAAAGAAAACCATTTTCCCGACAAAATCAGCATTGAGATTAGGAACAGACTTCTCAAAGCATATGTTTGGAGTGTAGATTTATATGACTGTGAAACTTGGACTGTGGGAACCGAGGCTAAAATTATTCGAGATGTGGTGTTACAGTGTTACAAATGAGTGATGAAAATGAAACGGATTGATAAAATAACAAACGAGTACGTACTGCAAGGAGTGAAAGAAAAGAGGCAGGTGTAGAATTGCATCGTGAAAAGAAGAATGTAGATTATTGGACACCTAGTAAGATATGAAGGGTTCCTAAAAACAAGAATTGAAGGACATGTAGAAGTGAAAAGAACCAAGCGAAGGCCTTGGCTGAAGTATTTTAACCAGATTATGAGAGATGCATGTTGCAGGAACTACGAGAGAGGAAAGCGGAGAGGAGAATTGGGAGCTGATGCCAACCAATATACCGATTGAACACCAGGAAGAAGAGAACCAGTCTCGATGAAAGTGCATATTCTAAGGAAAATACATATTTTACATTTTAAATGCAAAATTGAGTTTTTTTGCACGTAAATGTCGTACTGAAGTCATCAGCTATGACATGGAAATTAATTAATAAAATCTCTGTGAACAAGTGGGTGTAAAATAAAAATGAAACGACACCAGAGTGTGTCTGTGTAACAGGAGAATACCCACGCTCGTTGTGAAATAATATTACGCAGTTAAGATTAGGAGCGAAGCTAGGGAATCATCACTATTTGGCATACAGTAAAAGCAGATTCAATCAGTATTATCACGTGGTTTAGAGGTAACTCGTGTTCCGTTAGTCTCACACTGCGAATTTCTGTTCAATATTCATTGTGCACGCAAGAAAATTTCAGTACATATATATTAACATAGTGTAACGACAATGCATAAGTCAACATTTCCTCTCAAATAAATGGTTGATTTGCTTTTTTGCATAGTATAGTGCGTATTTTATTTTGACATTTTTGTGTAGATTTTATTATGAATACTAATGCGGGATAAAATAATAGCATAGATTATACGAGATATAACGTGTGTACATAGACATATGCGTGGTCAAAAATGATATGATAAGCCGCTCATTGGTTTGACACAGTAAGACAAATGAACGTGACTGGGTACCATGTATAATGGCTACGACAGTGACAGCTGATGTTTTTTATATAAGCGGGTTGGGTCATTCACGCCAAGCAATTGGAAGACACACTATGTATGATAATCATTTACAAATAAAAGAAATATAAATGTCTAGTTCCAGCTGTATCAGACTTTTCCACAAACACATGATCAAGAGAATACTTCAACACTGTGTAATTTATTTGTTGTTAAACATCACCATTATCCCAGAATGGCTATTCATATAGTTGTAAGCTTGAATTAAGGAATTCAGGAGATGATAGTTCGAACCCTACTGTTTGCTGGCCTGAAGGTTACTTTCCCTGCTTCCCTGTTTTCATATCGGTGCTTTACCTCACTCGTACTGCCATGAGTTCCTTAACATTGTTCTCTTGTTACAAGCCACAGAATGTTGAAACTGTATCGTGAACTAATAAGAGGCTCTAGCATCTTTTCTGAGCCGTATGTTTGTTTGTAGAACAATAAATTAAACAAATGATAATTCTTTGAAAAGCTGCCCATGGCGATAGTAAGCAGGCAGTAGTGTCCACAGGTAAGCAATATGAGGAGGAGATACCGAATCTGATGAAAATATACGGAATATAATACATATTTGTTGTGCTGGTAATGTACAAAAGCTTAAACAAATCCAAAATTTTGAAAATGTGTTTGTTTACTTTAAATCAAGTCAAGACCCATGGCGTTCCAGCCCTACAGGCCTTGGCCTACGAAGCGGCTGTTGTTCAGCCCGAAAGGTTACATATTACGGGGAGACGTGTGGTCAATGCGACGAATTCTCTCAACCGTTAATCTTGGCTTTATGTATCCGGACCGCTATTATCAGCGTCAGATAGCTCCTCAATTGTAATCGCATAGGCCGAGTGGAACTCGAACCGGATAAAAAATGCTGACCCGGCCTGGAATTGAACTTGGGGCCTCCGAATGAGGGACAGATTATCTACCCATGGACCGTGGGGCATCCTTATTATTTTTAAATATCATAGAATAAACTTTCAACTTCAAAGTAGAAAAGGAACGTGTATACACATAAAATACAGTACCGGTCAAAAGTTTAGGACCACATTGAAAAATCATGAAGTTCCACCTAGAACCTTCAATTTTGCTACTAGACCTCTGTATCTTTTTTCCCTAGCTCTTGGATCTAATATGATAAACATCGCCTGATTTCAGTGATTTACGCCAAGTATTGTATAAGTTATACAATTTTAAATGTTATAAGGTCACATCAGAAAGTCAACATTTTTGGAAATATTATGTACTGTATCCTCTAATTGGTTTCAAGTATCACCACCAAGATTCCTGTAGAGACTTAGAAATAGCTAGGGGTCATTTTAGTATAAATATGAAAATTCCGAAAAAATGCGACACCCATCTTTTGTGGGTTTATTTTTTTAAAACCAGTGCTAAAATAGTCAATTTTTCCTTGTTCTTGTCATAGGTCTCAGTGTGAACTATCGACATCAGAAACGTATTCTTGGATGCCATCCACAGAGTGCAAATGAAACTATCAGGGCAGATAAGTTTGACGCCGATAGCTCACACTGAGACCTTGGGCCATACATGAAAAAGGCAAAGAAAAATCAACAATTTTGGCCCTGGTTAAAAAAAACACGAAAAAAAACCGGTGCCGCATATTTTCGGAATTTTTATATTTATATCAAAATGGCCCCCACCTATTCCTAAGTCTAGAGAAAAATCTTGTTGGTGATACTTGTAACCAATTAGAGTATTCAGTACATTATATTACCAAAATTTTTGATTTTTTGTTGTGACCTTCCAAGAGTTAAAAATTCATAACTTCTACAGTTTTTGGATTAACTCAATGAAATCAGGTGACATATATCCTATTAGATGTGAGAGCTCAGAAAGAAAATTACAGAGGTCTAGTGACACAATTTTAGGTTCTAGATGGCATTTTGTGATTTCTTTATGTGGTCCTAAACATTTGACCGGTACTGTATATCTTCAAATACTAAGAAATATGATATTCGCATTTGCAGGTAAAACAACTTGTTAATTTTTGTGGGACCAAGCTCGGTAGCTGCAGTCACTCACGTGCGGCCAGTATCCAGAATTCAGTGGTTTTCCATTTTTACACCAGGCAAATGGGACTGTACCTTAATTGAAGCCATGGCCGCTTCCTTCCCACTCCTAGCCCTTTCCCATCCCATCGTCGCCACAAGACCTAGGCTGCTATCTTCCCAGTCCTGGCCTTTTCCAATCCAAAGTTGCTGAAAATCAACCTGTTACTGCAACGTTAGTCCTATAGGAAGAACATGTTTGACAGTTCAACCAGCTGTAGTTCAGATTATTTAAAAATGTTGTGAAGAACTAAGTTTTAAGCCATATTATGTAATTCACAAGTATGTGTCGATATCAAGATCAGATAGTGGATTCAACCCCGGAAGTAGGTAGTTGGATTTATGAAGGGCATAATTAAACCCATTCGGTACTCCATGTCGTACGTTGTCACTACATAAAATATCTTTGGTGACACACTCTATGCTTAGCCTAAATGTAAACTTAAAAGCTTTCCAATTTACCGAACACACAATTTCAAAATTAATACCAAACCAAACCCCATGGCACTACAACCCTTGAAGGGCCTTGGCCTACCAAGCGACCGCTGCTCAGCCCGAAGGCCTGCAGATTATGAGGTGTCGTGTGGTCAGCACGACGAATACTTATTCTTGGCTTTCGGGACCGGGGCCGCTATCTCATAGTCAGATAGCTCCTCAATTCTAGCCACGTAAGCTGAGTAGACCTCGAACCAGCCCTCAGGTCCAGGTAAAAATCCCTGACCTGGCCGGGAATCGAACACGGGGTCTCCGGGATTTCAAAATAAATATCACACTATAACTTACTTGTAAAAGAACACATTATTAAACAAGGAATCAAATACTCACTACCTTGTTTTCAGTTGAAAAGTCACGAAGAAGATGACTTGGCCCTAAACCCCAGCCAGAACTCATAAAATGACCCTTGTGACTTCAATGTTGTTACTACATGAATAAAGATTTATAATGGTGAGATCGAACAGTCCTAGACTAGGACATGATGAATGCAATTCATAAGTAAAGAGAACACAAACGTCTGTGACTAAAACTGAACTCTAACTGGCAGCAGACAAATCACACTGTTGCGCTTCCCGACACCTTAGCCCTGAGTTACATCTGTCGGCATAGAAAGATCTAATAATGTTAATAATGTTATTTGCTTTACGTCCCACTAACTACTCTTTTGGGGTTTTCGGAGACGCCGAGGTGCCGGAATTTAGTCCCGCGGGAGTTCTTTTACGTGCCAGTAAATCTACCGACACGAGGCTGACGTATTTGAGCACCTTCAAATACCACCGGACTGAGCCAGGATCGAACCTGCAAAGTTGGGGTCAGAAGGCCGGCGTCTTAACCGTCTGAGCCACTCAGCCCGGCATAGAATGATCTTGTATTCTGCGGTAGATAACGTTTCAGAGTAGTTTGTTGGATTACTCCTTCAGTAATGAAGATAGTGTAATTCCATTCCAGTGCAGTTCGTTGCAAGTATTAAGTCACGCTGAAGCTACTGGGTACTCTTTCAGTAGATTTGCTGGAGGTGTGATAGCGGAGTGGTATCACCACAGACCCACGCTAACCAGGATTGGAATCATACGTTAACTGGGTTCCTGCCAGTGACTTGCTTACATTCTTACCACAACCCTTAATACGCTCATAACCATATTAAGGGATCTGTAACCTTTATTTTACAACGTCGTTATTGTTCTTGCTCCAATGAAGATCTTTCCTTATATTAAGACCACACACCTTAGCAAATCGGAATGTCAGTATCATTTGCTCGTTCGAATACCAGCCAAATTGTGTGGGATTTTCGAAATGATAAGTCACATTTTTGCGGTTCGGATCCTGTGTAACATTGGAGGTCCCGTGGCTTTAAGTACGATATCGGCAGGGTTGTAAAACTGCAAGCTTCTTATTTAGTAAATTTTACTTTGAGAATGATTCAAGTCTTTCAGTACTCTAATGTAGAGCCTCCGTGGTCCAGGCAGCAGCACGCCCGACTCTCACCGCTGGGTTCCGTGGTTCAAATCCCGGTCAATTCATACGAGATTTGTGCTGGACAAAGCGGAGGCGGGACAGATTTTTCTCCGGGTATTCCGGTTTTCCCTGTCATCATTCATTCCAGCAACACTCTCCAATATAATTTCACTTCATCTGTCAGTCATTAAGCATTGCCCCAGAGGAGTGCGACAGGCTTCGGCAACCGGCACAATTCCTAACCTCAACGCTAGAAGGGGTTCATTCATTCCAACCCTGACCCGGTCGAATGACTGGAAACAGGCTGTGGATTTTAATACTCTATTATCATCCAGAGGTTCAGCTATGTAAATGACTGAGACTACTGACTATAATCTACCAACACAAAGATTTTGAGGAGAAATAGTACATTTTTACTGAAGACCTTACGACACTGGACAGGTACTACAGGAAGTGGCACCTGTGCCCTACTCCTTCAAAGACAAGCGCGCGCTTTCCATCTCAACATTACCCAGGCAAAACGAGGCTGAATATCACTTTCTTGTAGACAGTATTTCTTTCCAAAGTACGTTTACCTATTCTGTCCTTCAAAAATATCTTGGAGGAGTAGCGCGAAAGCCCTGGCAAATCGAGGCTGAATATCACTTTCTCGTAGACATTATTTTTTCCAAAGTACCGTTTAGTTACTCTGTCCTTCAGAAAATATCTTGAAGGAGTAGCGCGAACCCTTGAGGAACAACCTGAAAGCTGGCTAGAACAACGTGGGGAGTAGAGAATACTACCTTCCGAATTGAAGGACTCCTCAAGTGTACTAAGTAGTAGAATACTATGTACCAGTTTGGCAGAAAGGCACCACTCCAACAGGATGGAAACTCAGCTCAATGAATCGATGAGGATAATAACTGGGGCACTGAAGTTATCACAGTTCCATGGCTGCATGTCCTCTCTACTGTCGTACCTGCAGAACTGTGAAGACAGCAAAGAACAGTAGAAATTTGGGAAAAGTACAGCGGCTAAATGGACTAAACCCAGTCACATTCTTTGTGGGATCAAAGACGTGGATACGTCTTCCAGATGTTATCTTAGACCATTGAACCTTCCAGCAATTGGTTCAAGTCAAAATATTCCCCTAGGAGTTTACGTGCTGTAACACATGTTGCTCTCCTAGATCCAATTATAAGTTGTGGTGGTGAGTAGAAATGCGAGCGATACTCAGACCTTTTACTTTTCTTCGAAGTGTTTGATTCCTAGTTAGGTGTGGTAATGAAATGTGGCCGAATACGGCATGGGGTTATCTTCACGGTACTAGAGAAGTAACCCATTGCATTATTTAGCTTCTCATCCACTCTCTGCATTTGTGCACATTCCAGTCATACAGAGACACAAATTCAGCAACAGAGTTTTTTTAGAATTATTTTTAGCGTATGGCAGTTTATAGCACAAGTGTATATGAAACAAAATATGTTCGCAGCTGAGCACAAAATAACTAACAATTAAGTAGATAAGAACATTATTAATGACTGCAAAACGAAATACGAAAAGAGACATTAAAACGGGATTATATATGCATTAGGTAATAATAAAGACAGTAAAATGACACTAGAAACATAACTCCGTAATGAGCGTTATGAAAAGTGATTTTTAAAACTCGACAGACAACATATTTGCATAGTGCTTGTGCATACTCAGCAAGGCTAGAGATTTACAGTCAGATGATTTAACCATTTCATTGCCATAGAGTAGATGCAATAAAGTCCGCCTAGTGGCCATGATCGTTGAAGTCTAAATGGTCTGACACCGTGGTTAGCCGGTTCGAGTCCAGTTGGTTGAAAAAAATTACACCATCAGAATGCTGGCCAGCAGGGTAGGGGAGGTCGTGCCATACAATTTCTAATCACCAGACTGCATGAAAAAAGCCTGGATTAAATTCCAAATCTCTCCGCAGTGCTCATAGGGAGTGAGGGCATATGACGTTGTTGATGGGGATTCGTCCGTAGGAAGGGTACGTTAAAATTGAGCAGACTCCTTGGTGCTATTCGACAGGAGTAGGCAATGTGCCGGCACCGGGTTTCACCCTCTCACTTCCTACTTTCATATATCACGTCATTCATTTCATCTCATTAACTCCTTTGATGAGATTGACGTCAGGAAGGGCATCCGCTCATAAAAACCCGCCACAATAGATTCATCTCACCTCATACCCGATCCAGTAGAGTAACAAGACAAGGGTTGGACAAACAAACAAACAAAAAACAAACAAACAAACAAACAAACAAGCGGTGACATACAATATTTTTTCCCAGTCTCTAGTGAAACTCATACGGGGACACTTTTTAATGATGCTGTTTACAGTTGACAACCCCCTATGGTTGGGGCGATAGAGTAACACCCAGGGTATCCCCTGCGTGCCGTAAAAGGCGATAAACGGCGCCCCAAAGGGATCTGAATTGGGCAGCGTGGGTTGGTGACCAATGGCACCTTAGCTGAGTCCTGGCATTGCTTCCACGTACTTGTGCCAGGCTCCAATCCGACCTCCCTTGATCAAGTCTTGTTCTTTTCGTCACAGACGATATTAGAGAGAGTCTTTCATTTTCACCTCCTTCGTCTTCCTTCGGCCGATATCTTCATTTCTTCGAAGTGCCAGATCTCTTCTATTACTTTTCTCTCTGAATAGTGTTGCCTAGTTTTACTTCCTTTTGAAGCAATAATCACCACTGCCACCATCATCACAACTGACAGCTCTACAGCGATACTCTGGAGAGTATAATATTCCCTACTTATACTGTTAACATTTACATCTCCAGCACCAGTTCTAACAAAATTTAGTTGGTATTAGTTCATTCTTCATCTCTGGCAACAGTAGACATTTTTGTTGATTTTATTTGCAAGATATGAGCAGATTATTTATCAAAGCAGATTATTTGTCAAAGTTCTTGTTATTAATTTCTGTGGAGGTGTGATGCGTATATAAGAACTCAACAAGAGAGGTCTCTTAGCCTCTCTCACCTCAATTCTCCATTTCCTACCTACACGTGGTGCCCCTGTTAAGCTGAGCAACCCAGTGGAAGGTTGGGTAACAACCCCAGCGTGAAGATGGTCGGTGAGCAGAGTGGAATTGGGGGTCAGTGGAAGGCAACGGGAAACCGCCACTATTAATTTTCCCAAGACAACCTCATGGCTTTACTCAATCATAAATCAGTGTCCGGAGTAAGCCTCCCAGTTGGATCTCCAGGGGGGGGGGGACATGGTTGATTGGAGCATCTGAACGTGCAAATCAATCCAAACCAACTTTGTGCGTAGTTAGAAAGATTGCAACCTGGAATGTACGAGGTCTCTTACAGACAGGAAAACTGGCTATCGTTGAAAGAGCAATGAGCCTACATGATCTGGACATACTTGGACTCAGCGAGACACATTGGAAAGGTTGTGGCCACTTTGTCACTCACTATTTTTCTGGAAGCGAGGATCTCAGTCGGAATGGTGTCGCTGTAGTGATTCCTAAAATACTAGCCAGTGCTGTCGTCGGATATGAGCCTGCCTCTGACAGAATCATCTCCATTAAGATGAATGCTTCTCCGTGTAGGATCAACTTCATTCAGGTTTATGCTCCTACTGCAGTTGCACTGGATGATGAAATCGATGAATTCTACGAGTTGCTGGAACACACCATCAGAAAGATTCCTCAGAAGGAAATATTAGTCATTCAGGGTGATTTTAATGCGAAGATAGGCGAGACTATTGAAGATAATCATTTGGGACACGTGGTTGGAAAGCACGGTCTAGGTGTGAGAAATGAGCGTGGTGAGCGTCTACTGGAGTTTTGTGTTGGCAATAACCTGTCTATCTGCAATACTCTCTTCCAACATCACCCATGGCGTCGATACGCATGGATTTCTCCTGGCGACAGGGTTCGAAATCAGACTGATTTCATTTTGGTGAGGCAACGATGGCGGACTTTGTGATAGTACATATATCACACCCCAGAATTATATGTAGAAGTTAGAGATATTACTGTCAGTATTCGATTTATTATTATTATTATTATTATTATTATTATTATTATTATTATTATTATTATTATTATTATTATTATTATTATTATTATTTCATTTGTATATTTTGCCATTTATATTGGTAAGCTGGAAGATATCCACATATGTAGGTATGAGTAATTTGTTTTGCACGAGTGGGAAAACATTGCTTTAATAACTCTGGTAATTTGAATGAGTCATATGGCTACCCCAGTGTTTGTTGTGATGTACTTGTGTCGGGAAATTCATGAGTCATGTATATATCCCAGCCTGATGAGATGAGCTTGTTGTTGTATTAGGAATATTTGGTGACTCATGGAATATACCCCAGAGTTTGTTATTGTCTTGGGAGGAAGAAGTAGTTCAGGGCTTGGGCTTGAGAAGAGGACCACTCATGATTGGCTGGCAAGCACCAATCCAGACGTATCATCTGAGAGGAGGGGGATGTTGATGTCTATAAAGGTTGATCATACGGCGGCAACCAGAGACATTGTAAGGGTGATTGTAGAGGTGATTGTAAAGGAACGAGAAGGAAGATAACTACAACTACAACTACAACTGACGCACTGTACGGGAAGGAAGTGGTGCTGATACACGGTACTGGAGTGACACGGCTGCAATGGACTGGACTTCAAACGTTCGTGGAGCGTAGTCTTGTTATGTTCGTGGAAAGTGGATGATTGTGGAGAGTGCGTGCGCATTAAGTATTGTAGCACTTGTGGCGGCCTAGCATTATATGTTGGTGAAAGCTATCTCAGACTTTCCATTAATTTATATGTTGAGGATCGACAGACGTGTGTATATATCTTTACAACAAGTGTTAAAATATGTGGACACAGTAGTACAAGGTACAGTATCTGTGTGATGTGATAACTGCCGATTTTGAGAATCGGTAAGTCGAATTGATATAGAGACAGTGAAGGGTATTTATCTTCATACATGTATATTGTTCATCGGACTATCTACAAATGGTAGCTTAGTTCTCGCTTTCGTTTTCCCACGATTTTCATTGTTGTTGTTGTTGTAAATATGGAGTCTTCCAGCAATATTTTATGTGTGTATTATATGTATAATGTTGTATGCTGAGGAGGTGCTCATGAACGGAATTTGTTAAGAATATAGTTAGCTGTTTTAGAATCAGTGTTATTGATGAACCTAGGTGCAGTTCCTACCTAATTAGTCGTTTTTAGGAGGTTAGGTAAGGCCTGCAGCAGATGTACCAGTACGCAGCATTATGTACACGCCCTGGGATATAAAGTTTATCATGCTCTTATCTAAATTCGAGGGATCCATTCTGGTGAACTCTGGCGCTCATACTACGGACATTTCAGTTAATTATGCTTATTAATTTTATTAAGTTTTGAGTAATTTTATTTATATATTTTTATTTATGATTTTATTTATTATTATTATCAGCAAAAAAAAAGTTACAACTTCTGTACTGGATTGCAAAACCTATCCTGGAGCAGACGGTGGTAGCGACCACATTATGCTATCCATGAAAATGCGGATCAAACTGAAAATGACCAAGAAGAAGAGAGTGACACAAGTTCGCGTTACTGATAAAAAGGCTCTCCAAGATTTTGGAGAAAGAATAAGGCCAAAACTCCAGCAAGTACAGGAGGAAGGATCAGCCTCCCAAACATGGGATAACCTCAAGTCAATCATTAACTCTTCTCTCCCTGAACCATTTACTAATTCTTCCCAAGCTAAGCACCCCTGGATATCGAACACCACTCTACTGCTGATAGAAGAGCGGAGCACACTGAAGAAACGTGGCATTCAATCCAAGCAAGACGAAGAAGCATACAGTGAACTTTGCCGAAAAATACAGCGCAATTGCAGAACTGACAAGACACGGCATCTCACCAGTATTTGTGATGAAATCGACCAACATCATAGGCTGAATCAAACACCTGAACTTTTTAAAAAAGTCAACAGCATTACCCGTGAGTTCAAACCACGCACATGGGTGATTGAAGATGAAGATGGCAACCTCATTACTGATAAGAACAAAGCAATAGAGAGGTGGAAACAATACTGTGAAATGCTGTATTGCAAAGGAAATAATTCTGCCGAACAGGAAATTTCTTTGAGGTATGAAGAAGAACTTGATATTTTATTAACTGAAATTGTGAATGCTGTCAATCATTTGAAGAACAACAAAGCCGCAGGTAGGGATGGTATTTCGGGAGAAATGCTGAAAGTGATGGGGGAGGAGGGCATGCGTGTTTTACATTTGGTATGTAATATGGTGTGGAAAACTGATGAATGGCCCAAGGACTGGACAACATCAATACTAATCCCTCTTCACAAAAAGGGGTCTATAAGGGATTGTTCCAATTATCGTACTATCGCATTAATATCCCATGCAAGCAAAGTTCTGCTCTACATAATAAATCAACGCCTAAAACCATTCCTGCAACCTCAGATATCCGCAGAACTAGCAGGCTTTGTTGCAGGTAAAGGAACACGAGAGTCTATCCTGAACATAAGACAGATAATTGAGAAATGTCGCGGGTTTTGTGTCCCTGCCTTTATTTGCTTCCTGGACTACAAAAAGGCATTTGATTGTGTTATGTGGGACAAGTTGTGGCAGGTGCTAAAGGAATTTGAGGTTCCACTGCACTTAAAATCGTCACTGAAAAGCCTGTATAAAAACCACGCAGCAACCATAAAGGTGGATGGTGATCTCTCAGGCATTTTCAATGTGACAAATGGAGTAAGGCAAGGTTGTATATTATCACCTCAACTCTACAACATCTATGCAGAGTGTGTCGTCAAAAGAGCTCTCAATGGCTGGAATGGTGGAATTTCGATTGGTGGCAGAAAAATTAATAACCTACGCTTTGCAGATGACACTTCCCTCATCGCTGGTAGTGAAGAGGAACTTCATGACCTGCTTATAAGGGTGAAGAACACTAGTCTTCAGTATGGTCTAGAGATAAACATAAAAAAGACCAAACTAATGGTAGTTGATCGGTAAGGTGAAATCCAACTTACGGGATACCTAAAAGACCTGGATATAGTTAAGGAATGTGTATACTTGGGGTCTGTCATCAATGACACGGAAAGCTGTGATAAAGAGGTTAAAAGGCGTATTGTCTTAGGTCGTGCTGCAATGGTTAAACTTACTAAGATCTGGCAGAACCGGGCAATATCAAAAGCCACGAAGATGCACTTGGTAGAATCACTAGTGTTCTCCGTCTTTTTGTACGGCTGTGAGACCTGGACCGTGAATGCTAAAGACAAAAAGCGCATTGAAGCCTTTGAGATGTGGTGTTTGCGGAGAATGCTACGTGTACCCTGGACAGAAAGAAGAACTAATGTTTCCATTCTGGACGAACTCTGCATCAAGAAACGCCTATCTTCCCGTGTGAGTGAACGTTACCTCCAGTTCCTTGGCCACATTTTAAGACGAGATGGAGAGAACTTGGAAAAGGTAATTTTACAAGGCAAAATTGAAGGCAGTAGACCACGAGGAAGAACAGCAAACAGATGGATAGATCAGGCGAAGAAGATCACTGGGCTACCATTTCAGGTCATATTAACGAAATGTGAAAACCGCTCGGGAGACATCTTGTGAAGGTTGCAACAAGGAAATAATGGAGTTATGAGGTCACGACGCTCAGTAATGAGCACAACGACTAATGATGATGAGTATTTATACATGTTACTGGTGCGAATTTTGAGTATGGCAGAAACACAGCCGTCGTGAAACACGCTTGGCAATCACAGAGTCCCATTTGAGATAATTCCGCGTTCTCAAACCAAATCAAATCGAATCGAATCGAATGGAATCGAATCATGTTGAAAGTTTCTTTACGATTGACGTCAACAACAATACGACCATCCCTTCTAAAAATACTATATTTACCGGGCGAGTTGGCCGTGCGTGTAGAGGCGCGCAGCTGTGAGCTTGCATCCGGGAGATAGTAGGTTCGAATCCCACTATCGGCAGCCCTGAAAATGGTTTTCCGTGGTTTCCCATTTTCACACCAGGCAAATGCTGGGGCTGTACCTTAATTAAGGCCACAGCCGCTTCCTTCCAACTCCTAGGCCTTCCCTATCCCATCGTCGCCATAAGACCTATCTGTGTCGGTGCGACGTAAAGCTCCTAGCAAAAAAAAAAATACTATATTATTTCAGTCAGTTACCTCATACAATTCACAATGTCAAGTGCTGCTGCAAAACCCATTAGGTAGTTGCTCAGGTTGAGGTTTTAAATTATACTCGTACAAGCTGGTTCATGTCATCCTTATTTCTCTTCTTATATTACCTCAATCATTTTCAACGCTGAGAACTTATTATCGTCATGACACGAAGAGAGATCTTCGTACCTCACACCGGCAGAGCTGGATGTCAGAACAGTGTGCTTAGCTCCTTCATAATTATCTATCATGCCTGAGTTACGGACTTGTTCTTTGCTTAGCGCTCAGAGCAAAGTTTCCTATTTAATCTGAAAACGTCATAAATAACATACGTATAATCACATACCATAAACATTATTTATTGCCTCGAACGGTGCAAGAATTTCAATATTCAGCTAACCTCTTCCCGTTTGAGAATCAGGTGCTATAATTCTTCTCCTTATTATAATTGTTATTCTAATTAAATTGAACAGTTGAAATACGCATAAAAGAGAGAACTATATTAACATGTAAATACAAGGAATGTTGAAACATAATAATATACCAGCTATTTATGGCCACCCACAATTCAGTTAGTAAAAAAGTGTGAAGGTGATCTAGACCTCGTTCTTCATTTCATTCCGAACTCCGATTGGAACAGAGTCCTTTGTTGTCAGCACTTACACTGTATACAAAGTACTCATTCCGAAGGCTGGTTGGATCCTCACGACTGACCTCGGTATGATGTCATCGGGTGATGCAATATCACCACCATCTTGAGGTACTAAAGTCACCGTGCCACGCGGCTAACAACTAGTGTAGCTCTGGACTCCGTCGTGTAACATGTCATGTGAGGTGTCGTCTGATTTGTTTCACTGCGTTATACCAATATTACATAAAATAATAAACATTTGAGGAAGTAATGGTACTCAAAATGTGCGAAAATTTTCCTTCTATCGAGTTTCGAAAGGCTTTTCTTGTTCTCATCCAGTATCGACGATTGTAGATTTGCATGGATTTAGTCTTTTATTTTTCCGATTCACGGCCGTAACATGTCTTCATACAGCGAGTCGGCTACCCGGTAAGTGTTATTCAGCTGGAAGAACCTATTCAGGAGATGGTAGTTTAGAACCCCACATCTGTAGTCATTTTTCAGAGGTTTCCCATATCCATACCACATAAACGCTAGGGTTGTACTTTAAATAAAGCCTTGACTGCTCCCTTGTAACTCCTAGCCCTCTTCGATCCCAGTGTCGCTGGAAGCTTATCATAAATTTTCGAACGTTAGAAAAGTCCCTTAATCCGTTCTTGCAGTCTAAACTGCCAAGTAGACAACCTACATGGTGCCATATTAAAATGCCTGCACACGGTGGCTGAACCATACGATTATTATTATTATTATTATTATTATTATTATTATTATTATTATTATTATTATTATTACGGGGATACCGTGGTGAACAGAGGTGAAAGAAGGTGCGGGCATGAATGGATCAAACTAGGGCAATCAGAAGATTAACTTAAAACTTTAATATTAGAGTTGTATTTCCTTCTCCTTTTTGTTTCTTTTCAAAGATAGACTTTACAAAAATTTGCTTACAAATTAGATGACAACGTTTAGGAAATCAGAATAATCCACAAATGACAAATTAGCAACCTTGAGCTTACCAATGTTGCACGAACATAACTGCTCCCATTAACAAACAGTGAAAGAGACGGACCTCCCAATTTCTTTTACACCAATGTAAGAGCCTCCTCGCTCTACAAGTTTGTCTAGGAGGCTACTCTCTAAACCTTATAACCTTATAGCCTTCCAAAGGCACCATTCAACTTTTACATTAATACACAGAGCGTCTTTCCTCTATAAAGTTTACCTTTTCCAAAAAAGCTCCAGGCCCATCAAAGGCACAACCTACATTTTACCATTCGAACAGTATTTACGGCCTTAGATGCTCAACAGTCAAACATCTTAACTTTAAGGGAATGAAAATGATTAACAGGGGGTATCGAGTACGCATCCTACCAGGCCTCTGTGAAGAACAAGTTCAGTTACTGGACCAAAACTCAAAATAGTGAGGAGGCGGACTATTGTGCTCCTTAAAAATCGAAAAGAAAGTTTAAAAACCTATTTGGGCTTATAGCCCGAAGTTACAGAGGCTAATCCTATACTGCCAAGGTGACTAGATGGAGGGAATATTTAAATTACAAGGATTTCAAACTGAGAAAGGTTACAAAATCATAGTCACCTCAAAATCAAGTTGATAGGGAACGCGAGAGGGTATCTCACTCTTTATTCCCTTATTTCAGCTAAGTTCTTTTGGTTTGTTTGAGATTTACATTAGAAGATTGGAATTTAGAAGTTTCGAAATTTACATTTGAACTTGGAATTTACGTTTCAGAAAATTTAAGTCACATAGTAAAGATAGGAAACCTTCCCCTCGAGCTAGCTTTCGAAGATTATCACTAAATAAAATCCGGGCCGCCATTGAGCTGATGGACTGCTCGATGATGGACGAGGCACCCTGCTGCCTCCTTTGTAAACACACACACTAGACTAGAGCGATGAATAAGACCACCTGGTCGAAAATGTGCTAGATTTTATACCCGAGAGGAAGGTTCTGGAGAGCTCTGGGCTAAGACCCGACACACATCCATTTTCATTGAGTAATTAAATAGATGCAAAACAGAGCTTATTGGCTGAAAAATTAATATACAAAATTTTCTATTGGTCAACATCCAAAGTTGGCGGGAGGAGATAGAAGTGTTGCAAACTTTAACACACCAAAACAAAGAGTAAACAATTCCGTTTAGTAAACCTTAAAATAACAAATTACTTTGCAACCTTAATAGTCCCTCTTCACACTAGAGGGCGTAACATAAGTTTTTTTGGTAGAGACATCTGTAGAAAAAAGTCCAAACTTCTTGTATTAGTTGTTGCAACTTTAGGATGGCAGATAGCGTTCTTCCGGGCGCTTGATTTAAATTATTATTATTATTATTATTATTATTATTATTATTATTATTATTATTATTATTCCTGTTTCCTGTTATGCGACCGGGTCAGGAATAGAATGAATGAAGCCCCTATCTAGCGGCGATGATAGTAATTGTGCCGTCCACCGAAGCCTGTCGCACTCCTCTGGGGCAATGATTAATGACTGAGATGTGAAATTATATTGGAGAGTTTTGCTGGAATGCAAGATGTCGGGGAAAACCGGAGTACCCGGAGAAAAATCTGTCCCGCCTCCGCTTTCTCCAGCACAAATCGGGAAATGAACCACGGAACCCAGCGATTAGAGGGCGGTGCTATTATTACTATTATTATTATTTAATTATTTAATGAATTTATTCCCAGATTTATGGGAAAAGTCACGTCTTCCACTTACCCACGTCATAAGATTACAGAGGACCGAAGGTGCATCACTGAAGTTAAAATGTCAAGTTTGTCAATTGAATCGCGCACTCAGAAGTAACAAAGTAGCCTCTCTTTCTCGAAAAGAAAAATGTTCTCTGCCAATCCGATTGTACAATCGTTCTTAACAAACAAAAGAGAGCATCCTTTGAATTTTTGTCGGTATAGTTCTGATACACCCTGTATAGGCCTATTCACTAAAATGTAGGCCTACTCTAAATTTAGAGGGGAACAGGATCCATCAAGAGATTACCTCACTCCACAATATTTTCCTGTCACACCTGTAAAATTATTTTTAGTTCATATGGATTTTTAAACTACCTTTCCCATAACGCTAGAAGTTAAAAGCGTATTCATTCCACGAATAATGTTCCGTTAATGGGTTATTATGGACATAAATTGTTGTGAAGAAACAATTTAGTACATCTAATAGCTTAAGGGGGTGGGATTTATAAGCAGCTCTCTCTGCAACAGACACAGTCTCGAAATGAATGAGTATACTTAAGTGATTAGGGAGATAGGACTGCGGGAGTTCACCTGCACCTGCCCTCCAAAAAAAGACAATCTGGCGTCGTGTAAACTGCACTGCGCTTTGTAAGAGCAGAAATTTTAGAGTTGAACCGAATTTGAGGTGCATATTGTTTTAAGGTGAAGTAAATGGAGTAACCATCCACAATGAACTCACGAGTGACAGAGAAAGATGAGTGACTGTGAGTAGTTACAGTCTGATTCAAATAATATGGCATTTAACTCTAACTATCTCAAAGTGCAGTGCAATATCCTTCATGAGAAAATCGCAAGTTAATGCATTCAAGCATCATAAAAAGGGTCAAGAAGTGAAGTGTATTACCAACATTAATGATCTTGATGTTGCCGGGCTGAGTGGCTCAGACGGTTAAGGCGCTGGCCTTCTAACCCCAACTTGGCGGGTTCGATCCTGGATCAGTCCGGTGGTATTTGAAGGTGCTCAAATACGACAGCCTCGTGTCGGTAGATTTACTGGCACGTCAAAGAACTCCTGCGGGACTAAATTCCGGCAGTTCGGCGTCTGCGAAGACCGTAAAAGTAGTTAGTGGGACGTAAAGCAAATAACATTATTATTATTATTATTATTATTATTATTATTATTATTATTATTATTATGTTGATGTTCTTTATTATGTTGATGTTCTTTCTAGTAATCAAAATGGTTTATCTTTCAATGATCATATATTAAATAATTTAAAAAGTTACGCTTCCTCACAAGAAATCAAGAAATTGCAAGAGTTTTAAATCTGTTGTATCATTGAACACTCTGTATTTCTCGCTTATACGATCTAGTCTAGAGTACTGTTCTGAAGTGTGGATCCCTTCACAGCAATAAATTAATTCATGCCTTAGAGCTAATAAAGATCAGATTCTCAAAATGGATCAGTAAAAAGTGTTTGGGTATCAAGCTGTCATCGATAGATTATGATCTGGTTTTGTACAGAGATACATAGTCACTTAGAACTAGGCGCAGGTATGTTAATGCACGTTTCATACACAAATGTATCGGTACTTTCCTTGGTTTGATCCTAATTTACTCCAGTTGCTACAAATTCATGTTCCTTCCCGTAACACCCGCCAGGCTGTCACCTTTCACTTATCCAGGGAGAACTGAATCACAGAGGAACTCCTGGTTTATGCAAGCCTTAGGATCACTGAATGAAATTAGTGGGATGGTGGATGTTTTCCACTCGTCTCCCAGTGAAATTCGAAGCCATCTGTCTGGCGCTTCATGGCAGACAGTTCCTTGTATCCTGTTCTGCGTATTTGGAAACTGGAAGTTATATTTCCTTCTTTCATCTATCGGTAATTTCAAATGTATAAACTCTTTTCTGTTTTCATGTTCTCTTCTTCCGTATGTGTTTTGTAAACATTTGTATAACATATATTACTTAATTATTAGGTTGTTGTTACCGAGCTTGATAGCTGCATTCGCTCAAGTGTGGTCAGTATCCAGTATTCGGGAGGTAGTGGGTTCGAATCCCACTGTCGGCAGCCCTGAAGATGGTTTTTCGTGGTTTCCCATTTTCACACCAGGAAAATGCTGGGGCTGTACCTTAATTAAGGCCACGGCCGCTTCCTTCCCACTCTTAGCCCTTTCCTATCCCATCGTCGACAGAAGACCTACCTGTGTCGCTGCGACGTAAAGCAAATAGCAAAAAAATATATATATATTTAAAATTGTAATAATTTATGGAAAATATGAGCGACGACAGTGTTCAGTGCCTTATTTTGAAGAGGAAGGACCATTGTTTACAACAACAAATAGGCTAATCATAACGCCATTGGATGATGCAATAGTGATGTCATATTGAATTACTGAAACCGCCGTGCCGCATGGCTAACAATTAGTGTAGTTCTGGACTTCAGTGTGGTAACACGTCTTGCCACATATCGCTTGATACAGTATGTCTCAGAGGGTCATACACGTAGGCCTATGTTTATAAAACGAAAATCAAATAAGCCGGGTTGAGTGGCTCAGACGGTTGAGGCGATGGCCTTCTGACCCCAACTTGGCAGATTCGATCCTGGTTCAGTCCGGTGGTATTTGAAGGTGCTCAAATACATCAACTTCGTGTCGGTAGGTTTACTGGCAAGTAAAAGAACTCCTCCGGGACAAAATGTAGGGACCTCGGTGTTTCCGAAAGCCGAAAAGGTAGTTCGTGGGACGTAAAGCAAATATTATTATTATTATTATTATTATTATTATTATTATTAGATGCGAAAAAGACCGGAAAACTGATCACGCAAAGCTCACTTAGAAGTTGTGCATTTCCTTCTTTGCCAGGCAGCCTTCAGTTTTTCTCTCATCGTGGTTCTTCGTACTTCTGTCCACTTAGCTCCTGTCTTCTTCTTGTGGTTTCTCTCTCGGCCACTTTGATTCCTGATTTTTCCAGGTCTTGGCGGATTTCCGTTGTCCACCTATTTGTTATGATGTTTTCTGTTGCCTCAAGTAAGATTCTTGTCAGTCTGTTTTCTGGAAGGCGTTTGATGTGTCCGTAAAATTTCAGGCGTCTTTTTCTTATGTCGGCCGCAAGGTTTGAGAGCTCCTCGGTTTTTGTACGAGATTGCAGTCTATATACTTCGTCAGTCAGTTTTGGGCCGAGAATTTTTCTGATGATTTTACGTTCCTCTTGCAGGATGCCTTCGAGTACTGCTTTCCTATTGAGATCCAGTGTTTCACTCGCGTATGGTATTTCAGGTTTGATCACAGTGTTGTAATGTCGAATTTTGGTGAAGATTGAAAGGCATTTTTTGTTGTAAATGTTTTGCGTTCGGCCGAGGGCTCTCTTCATTTTCTGGATGCGGACCTCGAGGGCCTTCTGTTCTTTTCCTGTTGGTACTATAATTTCTCCGAGATATCGGAACTCAGTTACTTTTTCGATTGTGCCAAATTTCGTGTTCAAATTCTGGAGGCTGCAGTGGTTGCACATGACCTTGGTTTTTGAGAAGGAGATTTGAAGGCCGAATTTTTCTGAGCATTCCTTGAGGGTTTCGATTTGGCTGATTGCCTGTTGTTCGTTTGTTGCAAGGATTGCGAGATCATCTGCGAAAGCGAGACAGGAGATTTTTACATGTTTTCTTGTCATACTTAATGGTTGCCAATTTCCTTGAGCTTTTAGAGCTTGTTCCCATTCTCTCATGATTTTGTCCAGGGCTATGTTAAAGAGTAGTGGGGAAAGTCCATCTCCTTGTCGGACACCGGTTTTTATCTGAAATTTCTCAGATATATTTCCCATGAATTTTACTTGGGAGGTTGTGTTGGTGAGAGTTAGCCTGATGATTTTTTGAGTCTTGTTGTCCAGTCCGTACTCACTCAGTGTTTGGAAGAGGGATTGCCGGTCAATGGAGTCGTATGCTTTCTGGAAGTCTACGAAGGTGCAGACTGTGGGTTGTTTTCTTGTGTGTCGTAGTTTCAAGATGGTTTTCAGGTTGAGTATCTGTTCTGCACAGGATCTGTGGGGCCTGAAGCCCACTTGGTATTTGCCTATGAGTGGTTCTAGTTGTTCCTGTGTTCTCTGGAGGAGGACTGTAGAGATGATCTTGTATGTGACTTGCACCAGGGAAATTCCCCTGTAATTGTTCACATCTGTTCGGTTACCTTTTTTGTGAAGTGGAACGAGGAGGGCGTTTGTCCAATTTTCTGGTAGTTTTTCTATTGTCCAAATTTCTTGTATGATTTGTGTGAGTTCTTGAAGAGAATTCTTTCCTAGATGTTTAAGAAGCTCTGCTACGATGCCGTCGTCTCCGGATGCCTTGTTGTTTTTCAGTCGTTGTATGTATCGGTGTATTTCCTCTTGTGTAGGTGGGGATGAGTCTGGGTTTGGGTTCGGGTGGGGTTTAAGTGGAAACCTTTCCATTGGTTCTGGACAGTTGAGTAGTGACTCGAAGTATCTCGCGAGTTCCTTGGTGTTTTTGTCATCTGTGAGTGCCAATTTTCCGTTTTGGTTTCTGAAGCAGAGGTTCTCGGGCGTGTACCCATTTAATCTGTTGCGGAAGACTCTGTAAAAATCTCTGGTGTTGTAGTTGCGGAAGTCCTGTTCGGCCGACTTCAGTTGGTCTTCCAGGTATTTCCTCTTGGTTTGTCTGATGAGTTTAGAGGTCTGTCTGCGGACTTCGCGGAATTTTTCTTCGTTTATAGGTGTACGGTTGCTGATGAACTTCTGGTATGCGTTTTTTCTATTCAATATGGCTTGGTCACATTCGGTGTTCTAAAACGGGTGTCTGCTCTTTTTCTGTAGTGGGATTTGCTCTGATGCACTCTTCATGATTTTCTCATGGAATTCGTTCCAAGTTTTGGCTGGGATTTTTTCCCACATTTCCCTGAGATTTGATGTTTTTATTTGTGGTGTGTCCAATTTTTAGTTTGCCTTGGATTTCTGGTAGAAGCGTTTTGGGGTAAATTTCACTTTGATTCTTGTTAGGTGATGGTCCGAGTCAATGTTGGCTCCTCTACGGACTTGAACGTTGTGTACTTCTTTTTGTGCTAGGAAGGAGATGGCGACATGATCGATCTGTGTTTGTCGCAGCAGGTGTTGGGTGATTCCCATGTGAAGAGCTTATTGGTTTTTTTCCGTAGGGATGTTGACATGATTTTCAGGTCGTGTTGTTGACAGAGCTCGATTATTATTATTATTATTATTATTATTATTATTATTATTATTATTATTATTATTATTATTAGAAAATCAAATAGTGAACATATGACAAAAATGTGGAGCGAAACATCGTGAAAGAAACTTTTCTTCTGGCCAAACTACCCTTCCCTGTTTTTCTGTGATCACTAGGGAAAGGATTTCTAACCCTCAGCTACTGACATGGAGTCTCACAGACTCGTGTAGTTGATGGATCATTCGCTTCATTTCAGACCTTTCACTTTACATCCTTGTTCTTTCTCATGCCTTCCTCTTTCATCGTCTCAAGAAATCACGCAGCAGGTCATTGTTGGGATATAATGTGAAACCGAAATAATGTCTGAAGTAGTGTATGAGTCTCACACACTTGACGTCAGAACGATGAACTACGTGTCAGTTTTTAATCAGATAAGATAAAATATTTGTTGTTGTTTGATTCACCAGTCCGTAGACTGGTTTGATGCAGCTCATCATGCCACCCTATCCTGTGCCAACCTTTTCATTTCGACGTAATTATTGCATGCTACATCTGCTCTAATCAGCTTGTCATATTCATACCTTGGTCTTCCCCTACAGTTCTTACCGTCTACACTTCCCTCAAAAACCAACGGAACATGTCCTGGGTGTCTTAAAGTTGTGTCCTATCATTCTATTTCTTCTCGTCCAATTTAGTCAAATCGATCTCCTCTCACCGATTCGATACAGTATCTCTTCATTCGTAATTCGATATATCCATCTCACCTTCAGCATTCTCCTGTAACACCACATTTCAAAAGCTTCTATTCTCTTTCCTTCCGAGCTAGTTATCGTCCATGTTTCAGTTCCATACAATGCCACGCTCCAAATGAATGTCTTCAGAAACATCTTTCTAATTCCTGTATCAACGTTTGAAGTGAGCAAATTTCTGTTCTTAAGAAATCTCTTCCTTGCTTGTGCTAGTCTGCATTTTACTTCCTTCTTACTTCTGCCATCGTTAGTTATTTTACTACCCAAGTAACAATATTCATCTACCTCCTTTAAAACTTAATTTCCTAATCTAATATTTCCTGTATCACCTGCCTTCGTTCCACTGCACTCCGTTACTTTTGTTTTGGGCTTACTTAGTTTAATCTTGTACTCCTTACCCAAGACTTTGTCCATACCATTCAGAAGCTTCTCGAGATCTTCTGCAGTCTCAGATAAAATAACAATATCGTCAGCAAATCTCAAGGTCTTGATTTCCTCTCCTTAGATTATGATTCCCTTTCCAAATTCCTCTTTGATTTCCTTTACTGTCTGTTTTATGTCAACACTGAAAAGAAGGGGAGACAAACTGCAGCTTTGCCTCACTCTTTTGTGGATTGCTGCTTCTTTCCCAAAGCCCTCAGTTCTTATCACTGTAGACTGTTTTTATACAGATTATAGATAATTCTTCGTTGTCGGTATCTGACCCTAATCACCTTCAGAATCTTAAATAGCTTGGTCCAATCAACATTATCGAATAAATATATTCTGTAAATATTTATATATCACAATCTACCTTATGATGTTGTAGTCTGGTATTTTTTCATTTGTGCACGGTTTAGTTTCCATTTGATGAGAACAAATGTGAAATGTGAGATTTTTCGGTCTTTAAAAGAATGTTAACATAAGTCAGAAAGCACGCCATGTCGAATCTTACACAAAAGTGTTTTCTACAGTGCATGCTAAACTAATTGATAATACTATGTTCATGGAATCTTATAATAACAGACCATCATTTGAAATTTATTCCAGGGCGTCTCTCAGACCCAACGTGAGGAACAGTGTTACTGCGTTCTCACCTCAGCTGCTGAGGCACTAATTGGTTAGAACGAAAACGTATTTTAACAAGGCGCAGGTATGATTTGGCCGCTCTACAGTTATGTCGGTGAGTTGCAAACATTTTAGGGGTTCCGATAATTCAGATCGCTAATACTGTAGTTATGCAAATCTCACTGCAGAAGAGTTGTACGGGTAGACGAAATTTGCGCCTTGGTTAAATACGTTTACATTCTAACCTGATTATTCTTTACCTATGAGTGATCAACCTACCTCCGGCTCTGTTTCATGCATATAACTTTTTTCCTTGAGTTCCATTCTCAAACTTTATCTTCTCATTGCGAGTACATCCCATCCTTTTTGTATCAGCAGTCCTTGTCTCTTATTCCATATCAGTTACTTCCAGCTTACGAATAAGAAAACCCAGCTTTCACTCCTGTACAGCTTGATTAGTATAGAGACGGATCGATGTACTGATAATTTTGTCCGAGAGTTCACTTTTAACACAATAATGTTGATCGAACTGCATTAGCTTTGCTACATCTCGACAGGATTTCGCTCAATATACAACCACCCTGAGAAAATACACAACCTTAGTGCTTTAAATGATCCATCTCTTCCAGTTTCGTTTTCCATTCATGTTATGTTTCTTTCCAACTGATATTATGTGGATATTCTTATTTTCACAACGGCCCTAGTACCCAACTTTGACAAGACAATCATATAGCATGAGCAAAATAATCTAACTCCCCAGCTACTTTCCAAGAATATTCAGGCATGCAGCATCTATCGGAAATGAGTGGCAGCAGAAGAGACAAATCACATCCCAACAATGGTCAATGTAATGTTATTGTTGATCAGTTTTATGAACTTTCGATATTGTAGGCCTTCGCGTTCAGTTTTCTTCCGACTCTTTGATATTTGGGCATCTAATGCAATGGGAGTTCTTCCTTCCTTCCTTCCTTCATGAATCCCTCTTGTCCTATTCTTAAAGCGATAGTTTTTTCACCGTTTTTCTCATTATTCGTTCATTTCCGTGTTCGGTCAGCATTTCCAAAAAACTGCATCTGCGATGGACTTCTTGTTTCCTCTAAAAACATCTTATGATGTACATGGGTTGTTCAGGAGGGGACAGGTAAGTAGGTGGGCTGGGTCTTGTTCAGCACCACATTCACACGAGGTGTCTGCGTTTGCTGGAAGGATCCCTCATTTCTTCAGGTTGGTCTTGCATCGAGGGACGCCCACTCTTAAGCGATTGAGGGACTTCCATACAGGGTAAGGTAGGTCGGCGCCAGGAGCTAGTTCTTCATTTGGTGACACGCCTGTGGGCAGTGAGCTCCTCCATCTGTTAAGACGAGTTGTCTCTAGTATTCCCTCCAGTGGCAGTTGACCACGCGGTTTTACAATTTAAGACAATCGTGACCAAAACAATCGCCAGTTAACACGATTGAGCAATATTTCCACGTTACAAAGCTCGGCGTTGACATCGACTAAGCAACAAAAGTATAAATTCATGAATTCTGTTATCTTAGTCGGTATAGTAAAACTGTATAAGATATAAATGATCGGAAATTGTATTCTCTATAACTTTTGTCATTTAGTACTTTTCGACAGAACTAATTAGGTAATACAATTTAAATTTTAGGCGCCTTACCTTAAAATATCATTTCATACAGCGTGAATAAAATTATATATAGCCTAGACTGTAGTATCTCATTCCCCGACTTTAGATACCTATTTTCTTTAAATTCACTTCAGCCATTTTTTCGTGGTTCGACGTTGACATGGACTTAGCAATAAAAATCAAAATTCATTAATATCTCTGTTAACATAGCCAGTACGGTAAAGATGTAAGACATAGCCTAAATGATTCTATAAATCCTATACAACTTTAGTTATGTAGTAGCCTATTTATCGATAGGACCAATAATAACAGATATTCGAGTTTTAAATTTTAGACCTTCCCCTAAACTTTCATTTCATTCAGCGTGAATATAATTGTCCGCCTCAGTGGTGTAGTGGTTAGTGTGATTAGATGCCACCCCCGGGGGCAAGGGTTCGATTCTCGGCCCTGCCATGAATTTTAAAAATGGTACGAGGGCTGGAACGGGGTCCACTCAGTCTCGGGAAATCAACTGAGTAGTGGTGGATCGATTCCCACCTCAGCCATCCTGGAAGTGGTTTTCCGTGGTTTCCCACTTCTCCTCCAGGCAAATGCCGGGATGGTACCTAACTTAAGGCCTCGGCCGCTTCCTACCCTCTTCCTTGTCTATCCCTTCCAATCTTTCCACCCCCCTCCAAGGCCCCTGTTCAACATAACAGGCGAGGCCTCCTGGGCGAGGTACTGGTCATCCTCCCCAGTTCTATCCTCCGACCCAATGTCTCACGCTCCAGGACACTGCCCTTGAGGCGGTAGAGGTGGGATCTCCCGCTGAGTGCGAGGGAAAAACCAACCCTGGAGGGTAAGCAGATTAAGAAACAAAGAAAGTGAATATAATTGTATATTGCCTAGATTGTAGTGCTTCATTCTCCGATTTTAGATGCCGATTTTCATTAAAATCTCTTCAGCTATTTTCTCGTGATGCACGTAGACAGACAGGCAGACATAGCTGGCGGAAAAGTACATTTCCTTATTAGTGTGAACACGGCCGATAGAGAAATACCATTTTTTTAAAATTCTGAGCAATGTAGAAATTATTATTTCTCTTCTTATAATGGCAACCGCTTGGTGGCCATGATAATTAAGGCGCAGGTATAAACGGTCTGACACCGTAGTTAGCTGGTTCGGGTCCCGTTAATCGAAAATATTTTCTCCATCAGTATGTTGGCCGGGAGGTTACGACATTCGGTGGCATACTATTTCTAATCACTAGATTGCGTACCAAAATCCTGCATTCAATTCCAATCCTCTCCGCAGAGTTCATAGAATACATGACGCTGTTCATAGTGATTCGTCCGTCGGTTGGTGACGTTCAGTTCTGAACACTCCCCTTGGTGCTTTTCGACAGCAGTAGGCTATGTGCCGGCACTGAGTTTCACCCTCTGCCTTCCTGCTATCAAATGTCGCGTCATTCATTTCATCTAATTAATTCCTTTGATGAGTCTGACGTCAGGAAGGGCATCCGCTCGTAAAAAACTAGCTACGAAGATTCGTCTCACCTCATATCCGACCCTGTAGATAAACGGGACAAGGGTTGGATATACATTTTTATACAAGTATCATTCATATTTGAAACTATTAGACTATTATTTATTATTCCTAATAATAATAATAATAGTTCATATTTAAAATATTAATCAACAACACCGAACAACTCTTCAAGTTAACTAAAGAAAGGTATACTTTCTGTAGGGTGTTCGCCAACGTCTGGGAGACCGGAGATGGCACTTGAAGAAGAAAAATGAATATACTAACATTAATATTAAAGGATTTTGTTTCTTTAAATTGACTTTCAGCTGTATTCCATTGTCTTATGTCAATAATAAAATTAGTTTGTGAAACTGTGTTTTTATTCACTCTACATTTATCCACCTCTCAAATTAATACGGATGAACATGCTTACCTGAGGGTGGAAATAACTGATGCCATGAACCATTTTAATGGCAGTACCTGTCTGAGTCTGCCGGCACGCATTATATTCACTGCAAGTACTAATATTTTTCTTTTAACATCGACCTGCCTTTGAAGGATGTGTATCCCAGCAGCTATAGTTGAACAATTACAGTTCAGAGCCTCAGGAAAAAGTTTCATTTATCATAAATGGGAGTGATGAATAATATTATGTGTTCTCTAACTGAATTGCTGTGCTCGTGGCGACATTCTAACTGCTGCCACAGTCTGTCCAAGGAATCAGGACCCTCTCTGATGTGAATTAAAGCGATGAAGTATAAGAGAAACTGTCAGGTCTGTCACTAAAATTGTCTGCTTCAATCAGAACGACAATCAGCTACCTTAACAACACCAGTTCTCTTCAATCAACACCTACTGCTACCTGTCTTGTTTTTTTAATATGTGTTGCTGCAAGTAAGGGGCTCGGGACTTCGCGATCAACAGCCCTTACATTTACAAGGAACCTACCCCACTTTGAGGTCAGGTAAAGCACAATCAGTGTTGTCAAGAAGAAGGAGTGAATTGCCACTAAAGTGGTGCTCCACCAGAATCTCACTAAGGCAGGATTTCCCAAACTTCTTGTGTCTGAGGGCCCCCTTAGCATATCGCAACCATGTTCAAGGAGCCCCTAGCCACAGAACATAATACTGAATTCAGTGAATAAAGCATTAGGACTAATATTTACTTTCCTTCAAATCTAAATGTAATTTCATTTACATTAAGATACTTTATAAATGCATAGAAATAAAACATTGTGACACACGACTAATAATTACAACAGTCTGGATCTGAAAACTTGCGTGATAAAATTCACTTGATACAGTTGTTGGATCAATGGGATGGATGGGGCTGTTTTATGAAGACCAAACATTTTACAAGCGCAGTCACCGGAACCGAAGATCAGCATCAATATTAGTGCCCTTTCTGTACTTGTTTTTATTTTTGTGAGAGCAGAAAAGGAACACCCATACAGGTATGTTGACAAGAAAAGCATCAAAATCAGAATTTCCTTTCCAGGAGATCAGAGACGTGGAGTTGTGATGTAAAGTCTTAACAAAATGCTGCCAACTTGTACCTTTTGTCGGCCAAGAATTACATATACACTACTGCATGTAAGTTATACAACAGTGAATAGATATGTTCCTAAATTTAGAATAATGATCTATGAATTGTGTTTGTACAATGACATTTCTCTCTTTAAACACTTACAACTTTATTATTGTTGCGGACTCCTTGGATTGTCGTCGCGGCTCCCCAGGGGACCGCGGACCACAGTTTTGGAATAGCTTTACTAAGGTTCAAGTTAGGTGTATATAAAGGCTGTAGCTAACGGTCGAGACATGACATGATTGTCCCTTTCCTTCATGGATATGAAGAAGGTATTTGCGACAACACTGAATTTTCCATTAAAGATTCATGCGTGCAGCTAAAATGGGATATCGTCCTTGCAGCTGCGAAAGCCGCTGTGTTTGATATTTCAGCTTAGAAATTTGATCGGTATGTTTCTGTCATCCATCTCTGTGGTGTAGTTGTTAGTGTGATTAGCTGCCACCCCCCGAGGCCCGGGTTCGATTCCCGGCTCTGCCAAAATTTGAAAAGTGGTACGAAGGCTGGAACGGGGTCCACTCAGCCTCGGGAGATCAACTGAGTAGAGGTGGGTTCGATTCCCACCTCAGCCATCCTGGAAATGGTTTTCCGTGTTTTCCCACTTCTCCTCCAGGCAAATGCCGGGATGGTACTTAACTTAAGGCCACGGCCGCTTAATTCCCTCTTCCTTGTCTATCCCTTCCAAAACTTCCCACCCCCACTCAGGCCCCTGTTCAGCATAGTAGGGGAGGCCGCCTGAGCGAGGCACTGGTCCTCCGACCCAATGTCTCACGCTCCAGGACACTGCCCTTGAAGCGGTTGAGGTAGGATCCCTTGCTGAGTCCGGGAGAAAAGCCAACCCTGGAGGGTAAGCAGATTAAGAAAGAATGTTTCTGACACCTAAAGTTCAATATTGTGCGAGTTATATCAAAGAATTCTCGGTATGATAAACGTGCTGCGGGTCAGTATTTCTCCAAAAACATCACGTAGCTGTTTCAACAGGCGCAACGACGATATACCACTTCTCCCTTGACCTATACCTCTTTATTTGATTTGGAAATCACCGTACAACATCGATAGAGCAAATTATGGCAATTGTGTAAATTGATTTCTTCCACCAACAACTCAGTGATTCAGGACATCAGATTGAATACCTTCTTTCATTCATATGCTTCCATTTTACAGGTGTCAAGTTTTATTGTTGGTTATTCATGGCATATATAACTTCTACACTCAAATGACAGACATCAAGAAGTGGTGCTAGTATCATTAAACCTCGGAGACTTTTGGAGAGCGAAGGATAAGAAAGTTTCTTAGCACTTAGGTGTTGTTGTCTGAAACACATTGCTGCCGATTTTCTCATGATCTGTTTGCCTTAAACATGTTCAACCTTCTAAAGTTATTTGTGGAAACATTTTCAATCACTTTATTTGGCTGTAACTGGGCCATAAAAGAAAATATTTTCCGTTTGCGAAAAGTTAATGATCATGAATATCTCTTTCGTCTTTGGCACCAAGGCCTACGGTACCGACCAATGAGACGTTACTGACGGTACACTTTCAATTTCAACACACTAGTTATACAAATCCACAGCCGCAATATCTTTGGTGACGAAAGCCTACGGTGACGTCAGTTCAGCCACACCTTTTGTCGCGTTACTTTACACAAATTTTGGGATGACCCCCAGATATAAGACATATTCACGTAAAAATTTAAAATATTCGACGAGAAAATCATGGATGTTTTGCTATGAATGATTTGTATTCCCGAATTCAGCCGTTGGGTTTAAACAGCTTAATTTGTATTAGTTACCGGATCTAATCCACTAGAATTCCCATTGGGCACATAATAATGAAGTATCCACCAGACAGATATCATTTTTGGCGATAAAGTTACCAAATTGGCAACACTTACAACACTATTGTTGATATTATTAACACTACCACAGAATACCTCTACTATTTTAGCTGTTAACGGAAAGTCCTGTCCACAGCAGAACGATGGAAAGACCTATTGAGTGGTGCGAAACGTACATTGATGAGCAATTAATGCGCCCCTTTTGGACATGATGTCAGTGACGTGGTGTGACAAGGACTGTACAGGATATCGAAGGCGTTATGAAGTCATACTGATCCATGACCACCGCAAAAACTCCTATATTGCTCGGAAATTGGTTGGAGTAGTGTCCAGGTCGCACAAATCCTTCTCCATTGCATTTCAAGGATGCTAATTGGGATTGACGTCTTTAGGATTTAGGCAAGCATCCCTATGTTTGTGGAATGTTCGTTGAATCAATCGGCCACCGTTTAGGAGCGGTGGGCCGGTGCATGGTCTCGCTACAGGGTGCTGGAGGCGAACGTTCGCCGGTGAAGGACGTTGGCAGATATCCTAGTGTTCTCATTTCATCCCACTGAACAGTCCTCATACGAGGATACTGCTGCCACCCGCTGAGGTGTAACCTGCTAGCAAGAAGGATCCATTGTATCATGTGCTTGGTGCCATATTCGTACCCTGCCTTCGTCGTGTACCAACTGGTACCTCGACACATCTGACCAGGCAACCTTTCTTTTTCCGCTACTTAGACAGTCCCAAGGCGGTGTTCCTCTACCCATGTCAGCCATTACGCCTTTTGACCTGCGGTTAGCAGTGGTACTGCTGTGGAATGGAGATTCCTGTACCAAATTGTGAAGAGATCGTTCTGGGTGGCATGGCAGTCACACTTCGTTGTTGTCCAGCATTGGCTTTGCTAGTGACCTGCAGCATTCCAGGCCCGTCTATTTCCTCTTATCATCCGAGCTAATTGACGGTGAGCTTTGTCATTAACACGTTGTATAGTTCTCTCAAATTCCTCGTTAACGATCGGCGACTCAAATATGAAGGAGTACGACACCCCGACAGTAAACACATTTATGACTGTCTGCAATTGCTTCTGTTTTGACCAGTAGGAGATGGCTCTTGACAACAGCATGCTTGCTCTGTCGGTGACAGTCCACATGGAGTACTTCAAAAGCAAGCCCGTCCCGAAGCCGACTCCCTTGTCAGGTCTCCAGTGTTGCTCAGCTGTACGCAGTTCTGTCCAGTCTCACTGTTCGCTCTCAGAGGTTAAGTAGTTGGGGAAATCCCGATACCCCGTGGACAAAGAATGTAAACACGTCGGTCAGCTAGGCTTCAAAAGCGTGCCGGTCGTTATCGAGAAAACTCCAAGCACTTCAGTCCACGGCAGTTGACCCTGGTTGTGGTGGTATTTCCAGAATCCACGTACTCATGGAACATACTTTGTATTTGAGAAGGGGCCACCGAAAATCTGCCCGGAATCAGATGCGCAGAGATCTTGTGTCTGCCTATCCTATGGTAAGCTGTTACTCAGACGATCAGTACGAGGTCTGACGACATGGTTGTCACAATCTACGCTGAACTATTATCTTTACTGGGCCGGCCACATTGGTATTTTGCCGAAACTGCAGCTACCTCTAATTCAATTGCACATCAATGTATCTGCCTATGAACAGGAAGTTGATCCATAGGAGATAACAACAATCGAGGGAGTTCTCTACGCAGTTTGAGTCACGAAGCTCTGATTTTGTATTCGGTAGACAGAGGGTTCGAACCTCTCTGTCGGCAGTCCTGAAGATGGTTTCCCTAGGTTTCCTATTTTCACACTAGTCAAATACTGGAACTGTACCTTGATTAACACCACGGCTGATATCTTTCCACGCCTAGCATTTAGCTGTCTCATCGATGCCGTGAGACTTATCTATCTCGGTAAAACATAAAGAAACCTGTAAAGACGTAAAATAAAAAGTCATGAGCTTGAAAAGACGATCACGTGACTTCGAATGTAATATTATTCCTCAACCTTTTCCGTCTGTTCACATTTTATCAGCTCATTGTTTCCTAACCCCGACAGAACTGTAGTTTTTTAAATGACTATTCCCTACCTTCAGTTGGTGTGAGAAAGGTAACCGTATAATACCATCTTCAGGACTGCCAACGGTCAGATTCGAACCCAGTCTCTCTCCAATGTAAGCTGTCATCTATATTACTCAAACCTCGTAACCACTCGCATGGACGCTCATGAGTTTTGATCCCATGTGTATACAAGGCAAGATTTCTACAGTCTATTCACAGCCAAGAAAGAATTTATGTCAGTAATCAGCTGCGTAAGGGGGACGTGATAACAGAGTTGTATTGTCACTAGTTTCTCACAAAGGCGCCCTTTCTTTGAATCTCAGCCAATGCACGTGGGATTTTAGAAATGGAACTTCATGTCTCTGAGGATCGAATTTCACGCAGAACTGGAAGTCCCGTGACTAACATGACGAAATTATATGTCACGTAAAAACACGGTATTTTAGAGATGGAAGTTCATGACTTTGCGGACCACATTTCACGTAAAACTGGAGGTCCCGTGGCTAACATGATGATATCATCTGTCACGTAAAACCACAAGTCTGCTTGCTTTCAATAATGATTACGTACGCATAAGGAAACCGGCTACATGGCTAAATGGTTAGCGTGCTGGCCTTTGGTCACAGGGGTCCCGCGTTTGATTCCCGGCAGAGTCGGGAATATTAACCTTAATTGGTTAATTTCGCTGGCACGGGGGCTGGGTGTATGTGTCGTCTCCATCATTATTTCATCCTCATCACGACGCGCAGCTCGCCTACGGGCGTCAAATCGAAAGACCTGCATCTGGCGAGCCGGACTTGTCCTCGGACACTCCCGGCACTAAAAGCCATACGCCATTTCATTACATTACGCATAAGGAGGCGGCTTTACCGAGGTTCTGAAGGGTGAAGAGCCTGTGTTCGATTCCCTGTCAGGAAGTCGAAATATTTAAAAGAATTCATTTCTGGAGAGAAACATGACTCTGAACTTCAAGGAACCTACACAATAACTAAGTACCAGATTAGTTCCTGTAGGACGAGGCATAAAGCTAACTATCGTGATCTGCCTACAAACCGCGATTACGCATACTGAGATCGTCTATATCTTTCATTCTTGCAAGGCTTTACATGGCCTGCACGCCGGTGACCTTACTTTACTTGTACCTTCACGTTACCAGTGACTGAGTATTCTTCTTCTTCTTCTTCTTCTTCTTCTTCTTCTTCTTCTACCAATTGCTTGCGGCCGACACTAGTTGTGGATTAAGCTCAGTTTTAAGGCCGGAAACATTTTTGAGCCAACTCTACTTGAAGGACGTGTTCACGTTTGCATGTTTCTGTTGGTAGTGCGATGGGTTATTTTATGCGTTGTATTAAGACGACCACTATCACTCAGACACTGAACTAGGGGAATTAGCCGGATGCCTTTAAAATCCCCAGCCAAGCCGGGAATCGATCCCGGCGCCCACTGAACTTGCCTGAAAGATATTCCGTATGATATTACGAACTACGCAAAATTCAAAAGTCGTCCTTGTAAAGCGCTTTCAAAATTTTCCACATCATCGCCATCTATTACTATAGGAAACTATTACCATACATAATTCGCGCCATCAAACTTCACATTTTGCAAGTGATACCTTGGATTGTCCAACTAGAGCACGGTACTTTTGAACTACACGTATATATCATAATATGCCAGTGGGTTTATTGTAGCACATACAAGAACATAAATAAATAAATAAATAAATAAATAAATAAATAAATAAATAAATAAATAAATAAATAAATAAATAAATAAACTAATTAATTTATGTACGATCGTCCATGATTCAAGCGCCAACGCGCCTGGCTCTCATCGCCGGTTCCTTGTTTCAAATTCCGGTCACTCCATGTGAGATTTGTGCTGGACAAAGTGAGGGCGGGACAGGTTTTCCTCCGTGTACTCCCGTTTTTTCCTGCCATCTTTCATTCCAGCAACAATCTTCAATATCATTTTATTTCATTTGTCAGTCTTTAATCATTGCCGCAGAGAAGAACGCTTCGGCAGCCGGCAAAATTTCTATCCTTGCCGCTAGATGGGGCTTCATTAATTCCATTCCTGACCCGGTCAAATGACTGAAAACAGCCTGTGGCATTCATTTTCAATTAAGTGAAATATTCATATTCCTTTAACGCTACCTCCCCATGTTTACCGAGCTCGAGAGCTGCAGTCGAATAGTGCGGCCAGTATCCAGTATTCGGGAGATAGTAGGTTCGAACCCCACTGTCGGCAGCCCTGAAAATGGTTTTCCGTGGTTTCCCATTTTCACACCAGGCGAATGCTGGGGCTGTACCTTAATTAAGGCCACGGTCTCTTCCTTCCCACTCCTAGCCCTTTCCTGTCCCGTCGTCGCCGTAACACTTATCCGTGTCGGTGCGATGTAAAGCAACTAGCAAAAACCTCCTCATATTTCTGTGATATTGGTAGAGTATTAAGACCCAGTTTGGGACTTACCCGAGGATTTGAGTTTGAATGACCTTCAGACTGCCATGCGTGGTTTTATTGAAAATACCACCGAAAATCACCAAACTCGGAACACTCATCACTCCTGAGATTCCCACGCTTGCCATGACGCAGTGTTTCATCCTACACAATATGTTCCTATTCGAAAGTTGTACTTTGAACTTCAACTTTTGCCCAACATCTTGAATTACCACCGTTGCAATATATTTACCTTCCTGAGAAAAAAACAACCATGGGCGGTATACGGACCAAAAAAGAAAGAAAGAAAGAAAGAAAGAAAGAAAGAAAGAAAGAAAGAAAGAAATCTTGAGAGAATTTCTATTTAACTGCGCTTCAGTGCTCCATTTGTAAAGGAATGATATATGTTATGTCTTATAAGTTTTCTGTGGCTTCCTAAGTCATAGATTGTAATCATTATGTTACACTGGTCGTCATTTTTTCTTTCTTGTTTATCGTTTTTGTTTTTTGTAATATTCATGCGTTAATCATGCGACTTTTTGTTTTGATACGATTTCTTGTTATATTTTATATTCATGGTATCCTTATTTTTTGGAATCATTTGTTGTTATTATAATAACTATAATGTACACTTTAGCGTTGACGTGTAGGCCTACATTTGCTTTTTTCGTGGTAAACTGCTGAAATGTGATATACATTTTTCAGGTTGTTGTGGGCTACGGATGTTCGTAATTTCATTCGTAGATGATAATCAAAGACATAATTTATGTTCAAAGTTACTATTTTTGTGTCCCCCCATTGGGATGACATATGGTTATTAGGTTGACTATGCAACAGAGAAAGAGCACGTCACCCCGACAGGGGTGACGGCCTTTTTAGCTTTGTTGTTGTGGAACACTATGCTCTGTGTTGTGAGCTGTTGATTTACGCGCCTCTCAACGAGTTCCTTGTAATTTACAGTTTTGTGACAAGAATTTAATTCATGTTATGTGTTTCTGTGTTGAGTAAGCCATGGTTACCGATAGAGAGATAAAATAACAACTTGAAAAGTGTTTGAGTGTTGAATCAAGAAATGTTGACATTTAGGATTTACAATGTGATAACACCTTTTCCGAGTCAGAATTCGACAGTAGTTTGTGTAGTGAAGACACTAGCGAAGATTCCGGTGCTGCATCGGGCGATGATTCAAGCAAATCACCAGCCAGCGACAATTACTGGGGAACATTCTCAGGTTTGCAGAAACGTTTTTTATTCACACGTAGCCCCGGTTTACAGTTTCATCTGAGTGCTAAATCTCAACCAGTATGTAAGAATACAGCAATAATAGACTCTAAAAGCAACACAGATTTTATGAAGTCTACCGGTTTCTTAATTTCATTTGGCTCGTTGGAATTGGCAAGAGAAATCCTGAGAAGGAATCAGACATAAGTACAAATAAATCCAGTCGTTTTGCTGTTCAGGTGAGCGGAAGTAGTTTTAGTTGTTGGTTGAGGTTTCGTTTACCTGTTCTCACAGTTTAACACCGCTAGGTTCCTGGAATCTCGGCATTACCACGACCGGATCTTGAGCAGAGCAACGACAGAGGAATACCAATAATTCAATCTCGCATCATGGATCAAACTATCAGTTACTCTGGGAACCAGGAAAAGAAGCTCCAGAGAAATCTCATAACTCGTCAGCTGTGTTCGGCGATGGGGCCAGCCGATTACAGACGCTACAGGATGTTGCTAAAATAACGAACTAATTTTTCACGTTCGCGTTATTTCAAAAATTCCTCGTCAGTTTCATCCACATATTTAAATGTTTAAACATCATTCATTAAGGAAATTGTATTTGACGCTGTATCTTGACAAAAGTAGTGTTCCTGTGTTTGTCTCTTGTTAGAATCCAGAGCAATATTATTATTATTATTATGATTATTATTATTATTATTATTATTATCATCCGCCTCTGCGGTGTAGTGCTTAATGTGATTATCTGCCCTCTCGGAGGCCGGGGTTCAATTCCCGTCTCTGCCACAAACATTTTAAAAGTAGTACGAAGGCTGGAATGAGGTCCACTAAGCCTCAGGAGGTCAACTGAGTAGAGAGGTGGTCGGGGGTGGGGGGAGAGTCGAGTCGATTTCCTCCTCAATCATCCTCGACGTGGTTTTTCGCGGTTTCCCACTTCTCCTCCAGGGAAATGCACGGATTGAACTTAAGGACACGGCTGCTTCCTCCGCCGTTCCTTGCCCATTCCTTCAAATCTTCCCACCCCCCGACACGGCCCCTGTTTATCATAGCAAGTGAGGCGGCCTGGGTAAGGTACTGGTCCTCCACCCCATTTTTATCCGCAGACGCAAGTGTCTCAAGCTCCAGGACACTGCCTTTGAGGCGGTAGAGGTGGGATCCCTCGATGAGTCCGAGGCAGGGAAACCAACCCTCGAGGGTAAACGGATGAAATAATAATAATAATAATAATAATAATAATAATAATAATAATAATAATAATAATAATAATAATAATAATAATAATAACTTTTAAATTGTATTGCAACTTTCAATTTCACTAATTGTTATTTAGAATTGTTTAACATTGTAGATCCAATTTCACAATCGATTTTAATTTTTCGTGTTCTTTACAAACTGTATTTTAAAATCGATATTCATTATTATTATTATTATTATTATTATTATTATTATTATTATTATTATTATTAACAAATATCCTGAAATTGAGAGATACCTTGCGGAAATGCCTGCTTATAATGGCAACGTAATGAAATTAAAACGCTGTACATTATAATTATTATAATAACAACAAATAATTCCAAAAGATAAGGATACCATGAATGTAAAATATAACAAGAAATCGTATCAATACAAAAAGTCGCATGATTAACGCATGAATATTACAAAAAACAAAAACGATAAACAAGAAAGAAAAAATGATGACCAGTGTAACATAATGTTTACAATCTATGACTTAGGAAGCCACAAAAACTTATAAGACATAACATATATCAATCCTTTAAAAATGGAGCACTGAAACGCAGTTAAATAGAAATTCTCTCAAGATTTCTTTCTTTCTTTCTTTCTTTCTTTCTTTCTTTCTTTCTTTCTTTTTTGGTCCATATGCCGTCAATGGTTGGTTTTTCCCTCGGACTTAGCGAGGTATCCCACCTCTACCGCCTCAAGGGTAGTGTCATGGAGCGTGAGACTTTGGGTTGGGGGATACAGCTGGGGAGGAGAAACAGTACTTCGCTCAGGAGGCCTCATCTGCTATACTCTACGATGGTTTTGTGGGGGATTGGAAGATCGGAAGGGATAGACAATGAAGAGGGAAGAAGGCGGCCGTGACCTTCAGTTAGGTACCATCCAGGCATTTGCATGGGAAATTGGGAAACCACGGAAAATTACTTCAAGGATGGCTGACGTGGGAATCAAACCCTCTACCCAGTTGATCTCATAAGACTGAGTAGACCCATTCCAGCCCTCGTACCGCTTTTCAAATGTCGTGGCAGAGCCGGGAATCGAACCCGGCCCCCCGAGGGTGGCACCTAATCACTTTAACCACTGCACCACAGAGGCGGACCTTTCAAGATTTACAGAACATGTATAAATGCATCGGTTTTTGCGGTTTCCCTGTGAATGTAAGATCTTCGGTGCAGCTAGTTCAGAATCCAAACAGCCTCCGCCCTGATGAATTAACAAACAGTATTGAAGTAGAGATTGCCTAGCTGAGAGGGTAAACGCTTCTTAGTTCATCCGGAACGACGTAGGATTGATTCCCCATCAGCACTTCGAGAAATTTTGAAACAAAGCTTTCATCTCCGGCGCTGGAATTCACTAAGACATAGACAAAATCACCTCCGTACATGCCATGAAGGCCCTTGGAGGAGTGGAAGGTAAAGGCTTCCACCATTGTTAACCGCGGCACGTAATGGGGTAGAGTATTAAGCTCTACGCCCGGCCGCCTTTGCCCCGAGGAATTAACCTGGTACTAATTTTTGGTGTAGGCTGAGTGAACCTCAGGGCCATATGTAACTCCCGAAGTGGAAATCTCGTTTCTTAAAATTTACGACTTCCTGATGGGGATTCGAACCCACGTCCTTCCGGGCAAACCGAGCACTCCTTTTCCTCCTCGGCCAGGCAGCCCCTGGAATTCACTAACTGCTATGCCAAAAGTGAACATCAAGTCTAAATCCCGGGGCATTCTATCCACATTTACAGCCAACGTTAGGAGTATGGAAAGTACTTTAAATTTACTTTACCCTGCTCGATAGCTGCAGTCCCATCGTCGCCATAAGACCTATCTGTGTCGGTGCGATGTAAAGCAACTAGCAAATAAATAATAATAATAATAATAATAATAATAATAATAATAATAATAATAATAATAATAATAATAATAATAATCATAATAATAATAATTACTCTCCACTCCTGCACGGGCCTCCACAGGCTGTAAGGGAGTGGCTAAAATTAAGAAGTTACATAATTTTAGAGAAAAAGGAAGAATGATAGCTTGTCGATTTATAAATTTTAGGAAACGGTTGACATTTTGCAAGTTATGTGAAGAAAGTAATTAGAATTGTTTGTGAGCAATATTTTCACAGATTCATATCTGGTAGAGAATAGAAGCTTTTGAAATGAATAAATGCCCAAAACTGAGATGGATAGTTCCAATTGCAAATGAAGAAACGAAGAAATGGAAGATGCTGGAATTGGTGAGATCAAAAAAAGAACAATACTTGTAACATCTTCTGTAAGTAGCATCTCCTTGGGAACAGACTGTGTTGAATGTGAGGTATAGTTCATTAGTGACTTACAACATAAAGTGATGCGTTATTATTTATTTACTTTTCGTTGAAAAGGATTCAAACCATGCCAAACCCCAAGGCGCAATACCCACCAATGTCCAAGGCATACCAAGCGACCGTTGTTTGGCCCGAAGACTAGCAGGTTACGAGGTGTCGTGTGGCCGGCACGATGAATAATCTGGGCCGTTATTCTTGGCTTAAATAGGACTCAAAGCTTGCATTAATATTAAAGTTACCGGACGAGTTGGCCGTGCGGTTTGGGGCGCGCAGCTGTTAGCTTACATCCGGGAGATAGTGATTCCAAACCCCCCTGTCGGCAGCCCTGAAGATGGTTTTCCGTGGTTTCCCATTTTAACACCAGGCAAATGCTGGGGCTGTACCTTAATTAAGGCCACGGCCGCGGCTGCTTCCTTCCAACTCCTAGCCCTTTCCTAACTCATCGTCGCCATAAAACCTGTCTGTGTCGGTGCGACGTAAAGCCACTAGCAAAAATACTACAGTAAGCTCTTATTACCAACGGGATATCTCCCGATTTCAGCCCCCTGTCGGTGGAGGCGGTATAATAACGCGCACGGCATCCTCTGCCTGTCGTAAGAGGCGACTAATAGGGGCCCCACGAGCTTTCAACTTGAGAGCGTGGGTTGGCGACCAGGAGGCACTTACCTCAATCCTGTCGTTGCTTCCACTTACTTGTGCCAAGATCCTCAATTTCATCTATTCTATCCGACCTCCCTTATTGAACTCTTGTTCTTTTCCTACCCCAACGGTATTAGGTTTTCGAGGCCTAAGGAGTCTTTTATTTTCACGCCTTTCGTCTTATTTAGGTTGACACCTTTATTTTTCAAAGTGTCGAAACCTTTCCATACTTTTTTCTCTAGTTTGTATTAATAGAGAATGGTTGCCCAGTTGTACTTCCTCCTAAAACAATAATCACCAACACACTCCCAATTATAATGCATCTGTTAATAATAATAATAAGTCTTACGATTTGCCACCTTACAGGCGACCTGCGCGGCTGTGAGAATAGAGTCCTATCTGTAATGAATTCTAATGCTGAAGACTGCTCACAGACCCAACTCCCGAGCCATCAGAATTAACCAATGAAGGTTAAAATCCCCGATCTGGCCGGGAACGAAACACGGGTCTTCTTGGACCAAAGGTCAGTACGCTAAACTTTTGGTCATGGATCTTGACATAATAAAGTAATAATAGTACATAGAGTCCCTTAAGATGAACTTTTTTTTTCGTGTGGCTATTTCGAGCCGAGTGCAGCCCTTGTAGGCAGACCCTTCGATGAGGGTGGGCGGCATCTTCCATGTTTAGGTAACTGCGTGTTATTGTGGTGGAGAATTGTGTTATGTGTGGTGTGTGAGTTGCAGGGATGTTGGGGACCGCACAAACACCCAGCCCCCGGGCCATTGGAATTAACCAATGAAGGTTAAAAGTCCCCGTTAGGCCGGGAATCGAACCCGGGACCCTCTGAACCGAAGGCCAGTACGCTGACGATTCAGCCAACGAGTCGGACTAAGATGAACTGAGCACATATTTACCGTCTCGGTTAGACAGCTTTCCTGTGCGATCAGTACAACTAGTAATGACGTCAAATGCACTTTAAATCTGATATAAGATAATCGCTTCTTACATTGAAATAAGAAGGCAGCGAGTGCTCTGAGCTTCAGATGATATAGAGCACATAAGAGTGTTACACCAGTGGGTGGTCTCCTTAGAGCAGTATATAATTAGCTTCACTGTACAGAGGCAACAAAGAGAAGCACTGACTAATTAGAATATGGGAGGATTAGTTTCTTTTGATTTATTGTCGAGTACGTTACTTCCTGTATTCATTCAGGCGGCTTTGCCATCCCATCCGGTACTCGTGCTAGGCGCAGGGACTCTCTCTCACTAAGTTGTTGCTGCCTTCCAACACACACACACACAAAGAGCACTGGAGAGGGGGAAGAGGGAGAGGAGAGAAGAGAGAGAGAGAGACAGAGAACAAGTGCTTGCCTTAAAACCACTTTTGGTTGCATGTGCAAAGTGCATGATGCATTTCAGTTACATTCGGCGTGCATCAAGGCTACAACTATAAACTACGTTGGAGTTGGTGGGGGAAGTTGGGAACTGTCTGGTGGAAGGAGGGGGAGTGTTCGTGGCTGTGTTTTAAAGTAAATACTTGCCGCTGCTACCAGGACCTTGAAGCTAGGCGACACCCTGCCCTGCCCTTTCCATTTTAACATTCTGAACTATTTCTAGATCTATGACAGTTATTATCGTGGAGCTAGGCTAATATAACGTCTTAATGATCAAGGTCGGCAACTAAAACTGAAGAGAAAAATATCCTAAATAATTACACTTCTGCGTATCTAGTTCCTGGTTTCACCGCTCAAAGTGCGCAGTCGTAACGTCAAACTAAAATAATCCATGCACGATTTATGACAATATTGATGGTACTGACGGCGATAGCTAAAATTATTTATTGAAATAACGAATACGACGCAGCAGACTCCGATATACTAACTTTCTAAAGGAATCAACTGTAAAAAAATGTCTTCAGAGATATTTCCGTACAACACTTCTTCTCCTTCTCTTCTTCTTCTCCTTCTTCCACTTCCGCTTTTATAAAACCTCATCTAACTTCTACCTCCCCCTGTTCATAACTGATAGAGTATCGATCTCTGGATCCGATGTTCGCCAGTTCAAACCCCGGCAGAGGTAGATATGAAAGCCGATAAATGTCGTACGATATTTGCATGTAAAAGATCCCTGGTGACTCATTTGGCGTTTACCCGACAATATTAATTTAAACACTGCCGCAGATCGCCCAAAAGGAAACTAGTCTGTCTGCCGTTGGCACAATGAAACGGAATGCTAAAACTGATATGCAGGCCCCCTAAGTGGCATCATATCAAAATACCTACACAAAGTGGCTGTATCCATAGGATTGTTGTTATTAATTTGCTTGTGATTGAATGACGCACGAACACATGAAAGGTTTTGGGCGATGCGAGAAAGGGAAAAGGCTAGAATGGGTACGGTAACAACCGTATTCTCAACCCTCGACTGGCATTGTGGGGTCTTTAAAGATACTAATGACTTTGAACAACCCTGGCGCTCCCTTCGCATTGCATTCTGGCCATCGCCGTTCAGTGTAGCTGTCACTTGGTGCAAAGTCAACTGCTATTTTGAGTTGCAGCTTTTAGTAAATATTGGTTTTCTCAAGAACCTTGATTTGAATTTTGTGCGGTGCCGTTTACGATCCCACAACGGCGTTGTTTTACGAAGTTTGTCGTGACTTAAAATTTTGTAAATGTTCATATTTCATTCGAAGTGCGGGTTTGACTTCTTCTTCGTGTAAGCCTTGCTGTGGCTTCCATATCTCGGTGTCCGGACATTTGCGGTCACTGCAGCAGGGGGTGGGCCTCTTTAGCTTAATCTCAGGGTATCCCCGCTAACCTGCCTGAGCTATGTACTGCTCCCTCCTTGCAGATCAACATTTTTCTCTCGCCGGCATTATTTAAAGAATGATACCTTCAGACACAAACACAATTCTATATCGAAACTTCCTGGTGTAAGTATTTACTGTTGTGTGCTGTAATGGATTTGACATTCACTAATAAGGCAACTGGTTATATGTACAGAAAGTATAGGGAAGGTCAACATGAAATTGTCACCTGGGTGTGTCTGGAGGAGAAGAACAAGTGATGTCATGTTTTTGGTAACATACAATTCTGTAGATGATAAATAAATATATTCTATTTCCTATCCGGCCTCTCTTGGTCAACTCTTGTTCTCTTCCGACCCCAGGTACGATGTTTGCCAAGCCCAGGCAGTCTTACATTTTCACGTCTTTCGTGGCTTTTCCCTTGTTTTTTCTCTAAAAGGGAGTCGGACCTATTCGAATGTTTTTCTGTTTAATTTTAAGGGAGGATGGTGGCACCGTTCTAATTTCCCACAAAAGCAGTAATCACCACCATCACGAAAACTAAATCATCATCGCCGGCGATGTGAACGGTGTTGTACACATGTTGACTTGGCCCTGTTTTTCGCCCGGATACCCTTCCTCATTTCAACGCTGTGTGGAGACCCTTCTTGATTTCAACCCTGTGTGGAGGGATGCATTCACTATGGCGAGTTTCTGCGGTATTTGTTAGTGTAGTGCGTTAACCAGATGCGATTAAAATCCCCGAACCGTCCTGGAATCGAACCCATAACCTCTGATTCGAATACCTTGACGCCAATCATTTAGCTAATATAAAAACAAAATATGAGAAAAAAATTTGAAGTACACACAGAAAATAATAATTTTATTTGTAGGCCTAAAGATTTTGTTCCAAGGTTTTGTAATATTTCACAAGCTCGTATATTTGATATTTAAACTCTGACACTCCACAAAGTAAATTTTTATATACAAACATCAGAGGCTAATTCAAAAAATAAGTTTCTTATTTATTTATCGTGGAATAATTAAAGGTAGGCCAAGGTAAAAGACACTGTTTTATTCCGCACCAGTCCTTCATTTTTAGAAAAACAAAAGTTAATCCATCGTTAATTAATTAAATGAATTTATTTATTTATTTATTTATTTATTTATTTACTGGCCTCCGTGGCTCAGGTAGCAGCGCACCGGACTCTCAGCGCTGGGTTCCGTGGTTCAAATCCCGGTCACTCTATGTGAGATTTGTGCTGGACGAAGCGGAGGCGGGACAGATTTTTCTCCGGGTTCTCCGGATTTCCCTGTCATGTTTCATTCCAGAAACACTCTCCAATATAATTTCATTTCATCTGTCAGTTATTAATCATTACCCCAGAGGAGTGCGACAGGCTTCGGCAGCCGGCACAATTCCTATCCTCGCCGCTAGATGGGAGCTTCATTCATTCCATCCCTGACCCGGTCAAATGACTGGAATCAGGCTGTGGATTTCCATTTATTTATTTACTGATTTATGTATTTATTTATTTATGGTAGTTTAACGTCACGCTAACATATTTTTCGGAGAAAATGCGATGGGAAAGAATTAAACTCAGTGGCTCACACGGTTGAGGCGCTGGCCTTCTGGCCAAAACTGGCAGATTCGATCCTGCCATCCCACGCTCCCAAGTTGTGAGCGCCCGGGGCCCTATTTAGTCGCCTCTTACGATAGGCAGGGGATACCGTGGATGTATTCTTTGTCTGCGTCCCCGACCCACAGGGGGGCACAATCTCCAAATTCGAGTACCGGTACATACAATAATTTGGTCGACAGTAAATTATATGTTTTAAAATGCTGATTCCCATCACACTCTATCCAGGCTTTAGATTGGCATAATTATTGCATTGAAATAATTTTGGCGTGTTTAAAATCAGCTGAACTAAAGCTTCGTCAATTATTTTTGTCGCTTTTAGGTAAGCGTCGCTATAATTTAGTTCCTTTGTACAAGATAATCATACTTAAGTCGCTTTTCAAGCTTAATGAGAGATTAAGGAAAAACACAAACATACTCTCACTCGCACTCAATTAAAAATGTTGATCTGCAAGGAGCGAGCAGTTGTTCAGGCAGGTTAGCGGGGATACCCCGAGATCAAGCTAATGACAGCCACCCCCTGCTGCAGTGACCGCAAATATCCTGTGACAGCTGGGGAATTTCTGTGAGTGGGCACAAGTTTATCTCAGTGACCGCAAATGTCCGGCGACCGCAAATGTCCGTGACCGCAATTGTCCGGCAACCCATATCTCGCCCTGGCATGTCAGTGTGTAATCCTTGGATCAGGACGCGCAGATGGCCTCTCGCGATTTTCTTCACCATCCTCAACATTATTGGAATAAATGCTTTCATTGTACAGACATCGATCAAAAACTACGTGCCTGTCACTAGCTTTCTGTTTCTGAAAACATTGGACGGACAAAACTGAACCCTACCTCAATGAAAGACTTATCAATGACCGACTTCCGAAAGAACTGCGAATGGTAGTGTCAAGAAATTTTAATAAGAAAACTGTTCCAAAGGTGCAATCATCCAATCAAAACTCGAAAAGGAAGTGATGTGCACTGTGCCCTCGCTCTGCTGAGAAAAGAAAGGCAGATCAGTACTGTGTGAAATATGACCGTCCAACCTGCCAAACTTGCAGTTCCGTAAGTATTGTGGAGTAGAAGACATGTAGCGAGCTTAAGTTCAATTCATGGGAGTGGGATTTTCTTTTAAAATCAGTGACGGTAAAACAATTGTGCATTATCTCACAATCTATAATCAGTAAAGATGTTAATTCCTCATTGTAGGTAACTGACGTGTATTTATTTTTGAAACTTAAATAAAAGGTGTTTGTGGTCATCCATTCTATGGTATCATTTTCGACCCTACAACACCATTTACGTACCAAAGTCTTCACATCGCCAGTCGGGGGTTAAATAAGGTACAGCCCCAGTATTTGTTTGAAATGAAAATTAAAGAACACGGAAAACCATCCTTAGCGTTTCCGAAGGTGAGATACGAACCCATCATTTCTTGAATGCAAACTCACAACTATGAGACCCAAATCGTGAAGCCAATCCGTTCGATATTATTATTATTATTATCATTATTATTATTTTATCTATATATTTAAAAAGTTTACTAAAACAGCCTTGTCCAGTCCGTCCGTCCTTTCTACTGGACCGATTTGATTCATTTTTGAGTTATTCCCTCCGGAATTACCTCCCGGTGTATAATGGGGCATTGACAGGTCTCCAAGTTCAGCCAACGTTGGGAAATCACAAAATCAAATTATTAAATGATCACTCCAATATTTTCAGGCGAAGGCTTAACGTACCCCACAAAACATTCTTTCTTGCCTGGTTGTATACAGTTAAGGAGCAATATCTTTACCTAAATATATCAGCGGAGCTAAACGGTAAAAAATGACGGCGACTATAAGCAAGCCTGCAATTCAACCAAACTTGGTACAAATATTACTAAATACTATCTAGTGAGAAATAGCGTGGGAGTAAAACACACCTAGTATACATAGGGGTAGAGTGGGGAGGGACTGGTATGTAAAAACAATCGAATCAATACTCTTTGGGATCAGTGAGATGAATTGTGACACACTGGTAGCAGTTCAAGTTCAAGTTCAACCTCCGTCCGCATGCTGGTCAAAAGGGGTAAGAAAGAAAATTTCCAAAATGACCGAGATTAGTGTTGAACTGACAGTTATCGGATTCGCTAGACTAATTGGTGACAGTCCCTATGACAGTAGGAATCGAGTACATCATATCCATACCGCGGCGTCTAAATACATACAATTACTTATTATTATTTATTTTAAAGGATCAGCTACTTCTCACACAATATGGCCTGCCACAAGGACAAAGTTCCACGTGAAATAAAATCATATAAAACAAAAACTTTTAATTAAACACACAACAATAACTAAAACTACAAAATAGTTCGTAAAACCGCAATCAACATCATAATAATGAAATCCACAAAAAATCACTTGACGCATAATTAACAGGTAATACAAATTCTAAAAGTTTGTTTCTTCAGCCCTTGTTCCGTTTATTTACGGGGTCGGATATGATGTGAGATGAATATGTCGTGGCGGGTTTTTATGACCGGATGCCCTTCCTGACGTCAACCTTATCAGAAGAGTTAATATTAATTTCGTGTGGCTATTTCTAGCCGAGTGCAGCCCTTGCAAGGCAGACCCTGCGATGAGGGTGGGCGGTATCTGCCATGTTCAGATAACTGCGTGTTATTGTGGTGGAGGATAGTGTTATGTGTGGTATGTGAGTTGCATGGATATTGGGGCAGCCCTAGCACTCAGCCCCAGGACCACTGGAATTAACCAATAAAGGTTAAAATCCCCGACCCGGCCGGTGATAGAACCCGGGACCCTCTGAACCGAAGGCCAGTAGGCTGACCATTCAGCCAACGAGTCGGACATCAGAAGAGTTAATGAGATGACATGAATGGCATGATATATGATAGTAGGAAGGGAGAGGGTGAAACCCGGTTCCGGCACACAGTCTACTCCTACCGAATAACACAAAGGGGTCTGCTTAAGGCTTAACGCCCCCATCCGACGGATGAATCATCATCACCGCTAACGGCGTCATATGCCCTCACTCAATATGAGCACTGCGGAGAGGTTTGGAATTTAATTCAGGATTTTGGCACGCAATCTGGTGATTATAAATTTTATACCCTCACCTCCTCTACGCTGTCGGCCAGCATTCTGATGGTAAATTTTTTCGACCAACGGGACTCAATAATAATAATGTTATTGACTTTACGTCCCACTAACTACTTTTTCGGTTTTCGGAGACACCGAGGTGCCGGAATTTTGTCCAGCAGGAAATTTTTTACGTGCCAATAAATTTACCGACAGGAGGGTGATGTATTTGAGCACCTTCAAATACCACCGGACTGAGCCATGATCGAACTTGCCACGTTCGGGTCAGAAGGCAAGCGCCTCAACCGTCTGAGTCACTCAGCTCGGTAAAGGGACTCGAAACGGTGTCAGGCAGTTCCGACTTCAACGCCTTAACGATCATTGCCACCTGGCGGGCTTATTACAAATCCTAAAAATAAACGTTCAACACATTACCCGGGCAGCGCATAGAGCAATTTTATATCAAGGCACGTTATCTGACCGATTATCCGCCTCCGTAGTGTAATGGTTAGTGTTATTAATTGCCGTCCTCGGGGGCCTGGGTTCAATTCCCGATAACGCCATATGCAGCTCACCTCCATTTGGGGTGTGTCTGAAAATAGCTGCACCACCTCGGGATGAGGACACGAGTTTACTTAACTATCTGACATGTTTATCATAATGAATGCAGCGGAGCAGCACACATTCTCTCATTATTATTCTTATCATCTCCTCACCTTTATTTGGGGACGGCATGTCCTTCATTCATTCTTTTCCACTACTGTCCGGCTCCTATTTAGGTTAGCCACCTTCGGTTCAGAGCGTCCCTGTATCAGCTTCCGGCCGCGTCTGATTAACTCCCTCGGTTCAGGGACTGAATGTTTGCTTTTGTCTTAATAAGTACCTTTTCATTCACACAAAGCACTGTAGTTTTATTTATCGCTCCAGATGTAAGGGTACAATATGAAAAATAAATGTTTCCAAACCGAAAGTAATAGATTTCAGTGGAATACGAACAGGTGATGTGGATAATCTTAGATAATAAAGTCTTAAAAGATGGAGATGAATAGTTGCTCAGCTTGTAAAATAACTAACGATGGTGGGAGTAAGGAGAATTTAGAATAAAGTCGAGCATGGAAGGACTTTCTTAGGAAAATAACGTTCATTACCTCAAAAATAGATAGGCGTAGTCTGTTAGAAAGATGTTTTGAAGATTTTGAAGACTTTTGTGCGTCGAGCATTGCACTAACTGAGTTGAATTAATAACAATAACTGAACCGGAAGGGAAATAAAAGATTTTGAAATGTGGAGTTACTGAAAAATGTTGAAGGTTTAATAATATTATTATTATTATTATTATTATTATTATTATTATTATTATTATTATTTAATTTTTTAATTTATTTATTTATTTATCTATCACAAATTGTAGATACAATTCAGGGATGGTGAATGGAGAAGGAGCATAGTCCCACATAAACGAATGTGCCTCCATCACCACTATTGTTAGACTGTATCAGAAAAAAAAAGAGATATTGAATCGAGTATGTGAGAGTAGAGAGATTTCCTGAAATTTATCCTTGACTGTGCTCTTGGTGTGTTAACACCCTATCCTCTCCTGTCATCTTCCTTCAGAAAAAGATATTGATACGGCACTTCTTGAGACACGCAGGAATTCTTCAGTTAGTTTTCAAGGCAAGTGGTGATGATGATGATGATCATGATGATCATGATGATTGTTGTTGTTGTTTAAAAGGGCCTAGCATCTTCGTCATCGGCAAATCACTTCAAGGTGGGAATCGAACCACCCTCTACGAAGTTCACCTCCCGTGTCTGATTGGACCTCGTTCCAGTCTTTGTAAAACTTTTCAAATTTCGTGGCAGAGCCAGGAATAGACAAATCAGACAATTATCTTTGGGAGGATACTTTCGAGAAGACAACCGCGGACTATAAGTCCAAAAATCAGGAACAAAACTAGAGAAAATTATCGACACGATAATCTACAAGGGATGAGCACGTACACTTTTACAAGAGCATGTTTGCTCCACTCACGTACATCGTCTAGGAGTTTGAGCTCCAAAAGTAATATAATCCAGCCTCTCAGAGGCACAAGCTTCTTTCAAAATTATGATTGACACACTTCAAATAATGTGTTTACAGTCTGTTACACACTCGTCTATAAACGACTATCAGGTAAACAGGGGCAATGAGTGCCCGTTCTGAAACGCCACAAAGACAAGGTTTAACATGATTGGCCATGAATAAAAGGCTAGGAGACGAAACACTTGAACTCCTTTTAGGAAATACTCTTAAAATCCTATCTGGGCTTATGGCCCGAAGTTGCAGAGGCTAAGCCTATACTACAGAGGGGCCACTAAATGATATATTTTAAATGCCACAAATGAGTTAAGAATTTTAAGGTATAGAAAATTTTAGTCTCTCCATACCAAGTTTAATGGGAACCCATAGAGGGTAATCACACTTTGATCCCTTAGTTTACATGTTTCCCAGAGAGGATTTGAGCAGAGTCCTCAGACTTGCCGAAAATCTACATTTAAACTATGATTTTATAACTTTACATTAATAAAAGATGTTTGAATGTGTATAACAGTAGTTCAAGTTCCATAACACAGATGGCCTTGTAGAAGGAGCTCAGTTTAATAGGACGGAAAAGGTGTACCCCCGGTACAATGGTGGTGGTGATGATGATGATTATTATTATTATTATTATTATTATTATTATTATTATTATTATTATTATTATCATCTGTTTACCCTCCAGGTTCGGTTTTTCCCTCGGTCTTAGCGAGGGATCCCACCTCTACCGCCTCAAGGGCAGTGTCCTGGAGCTTCAGACTCTTGGTCGGGGGATACAACTGGGGAGTATGACCAGTACCTCGCCCAGGCGGCCTCACCTGCTATGCTGAACAGGGGCCTTGTGGAGGGATGGGAAGATTGGAAGGGATAGGCAAGGAAGAGGGAAGGAAGCGGCCGTGGCCTTAAGTTAGGTACCATCCCGGCATTCGCCTGGAGGAGAAGTGGGAAACCACGGAAAACCCCTTCCAGGGTGGATGAGGTGGGAATCGAACCCACCCCTTCTCAGTTGACCTCCCGAGGCTGAGTGTACCCCGTTCCAGCCCTCGTACCACTTTTCAAATTTCGTGGCAGAGCCGGGAATCGAACCCGGGCCTCCGGGGGTGGCAGCTAATCACGCTAACCACTACACCACAGAGGCGGACTATTATTATTATTATATTTATTTATTTATTTATTTATTTATTTATTTATTTATTTTACGTCGCACCGACGATGATAGGATAGGAAAAGGAGTGACCGTGTTCTTAATTAAGTTACAGCCGCAGCATTTGCCTGGTGTAAAATTAGGAAACCACAGAAAACCATCTTTCGGGTTGCCGACAGTGGGTTTCGAGCCCTCAGTCTTCCGAATGCAAGTTCACAGCTTAGTGTTGCCAGGTCTCCCGAAATTTCAGGTGATCTCCCGATTTTTTGCAAGACACCAGAAAACCCGAAAAAGAAAAATCTCCCGACATTTATTCTAATTCAAATTTAAGGAAAATGAATAATAGTTATTAATGGTAAAAAATATATTTGTGCCAACGGCCGTAGGCGTGTTGAAACACCGGATCCCGTGAGTTAAGCAACATTGGGCGTGGTCAGGATTTGGATGGGTTACCACGCGCTGTTGGTGCGTGTTAAGGGAATGGAGGAGCGGAAAGGAACTGGCCACCCTACCGCACGTAAAACTCCGGCTCAGGAACACCTCTGTGGAGGTTCGGACCTGCCTTCGGGCAGAATAACCCTTACCTACCAATATATTTGTACAGAAAAACTCTTTCCTCGTCTCATTGCGTGAATTTTTATCGATAACATCACTCGTGACCGACTCTGTGGTGTAGTGGTTAGTGTGTTTAGCTGCCACCCCCGGAGGTCCGGGTTCGATTCCCAGCTCTGCCACGAAATTTGAAAAGTGGTACGAGGGCTGGAACGGGGTCCACTCAGCCTCGGGAGGTCAACTGAGTAGAGGTGGGTTCGATTCCCACCTCAGCCATCCTGGAAGTGGTTTTCCGTGGTTTCCCACTTCTCCTCCAGGCGAATGCCGGGATGGTACCTAACTTAAGGCCACGGCCGCTTCCTTCCCTCTTCCTTGCCTATCCCTTCCAATCTTCCCATCCCTCCACAACGCCCTTGTTCAGCATAGCAGGTGAGGCCGCCTGGGCGAGGTACTGGTCATTCTCCCCAGCTGTATCCCCGACCAAGAGTCTGAAGCTCTAGGACACTGCCCTTGAGGCGGTAGAGGTGGGATCCTTCGCTGAGTCCGAGGGAAAAGCCGAACCTAGAGGGTAAACAGATGATGATGATGATGATGAACATCACTCGTGAGGTACTTCCCCGCATTGATTTTAGGCTCGAATTGCGCAATGTCTCCCCTCTTATTGAACTCAAAACTCATGCTTGACTGCATCATTCGAAGGGAAATCACCGACCTGCATATAGAATACAAAATCTGCATCCTGCTACGACTTCGAAATTGGCACAAATTTCTAACGCCTGATGAATAGCGACACCTAAAGGAAGATTGGGGAGAAGCAGAAGAAGAAGAAGAAGAAGAAGAAGAAGAAGAAGAAGAAGAAGAAGAAGAAGAAGAAGAAGAAGAAGGTAGTGGCCAGAGAGTACGGGTGAGTGAAACTGTATACTTTTCTCATAATAACTTCAAATGACTATTGCGTTCTGTAATTAAGTTACAACACTTCACTGCTCGAGAAACTACAGAAATTTTCATTTAAAATCCCGAAATTTTTACGTACAATCTACCCATTTTTTATTTGTTGACCTGGCAACACTGTCACAGCTACGTGACCTAAATCGCATAGCGAACGCAGACGGTCACTGTAGCACATGAGTTATCTTAATAGTTCTCTTTCACCTACATCCTACATCGTAAACTTTTATCGCGAATTCGTCTCCACAACATGCCTATACTGTCCCTGGAGCAATGCGCTGGAATCTCTTACATTGCAAAGTGATTATTGTCTGCACTTGTCAGTTAAGTTTAATTACGATCAACAGAAGCTTTAATCACTGCACGGTAGAGCTTCTCGAGTTAAAAACAGAGGAAGGTATAGCAAAGCCATGAGGGCCCTTGAGGGAGCGGAAGGTAACATACCCTACTCGACCTACCCGTATATCAGTAATTGGTGATAATGTGGCCGACCCCCTCCCCCCCCAAAGATTAAACCTGGTGCTCATTTCTCATGCAGGCTGAGTGCTCAGTGCCATGTGCCCCTCCAGAATTAGAAATCTCGTTTCTAAATTAGTCACCTTCCTGACCGTAATAATAATAATAATAATAATAATAATAATAATAATAATAGTATCCGCTTCAGTGTTGTAGTGGTTAGTGTGATTAGCTGCCACCCCCGGAGGCCCGGGTGCGATACCCGACTCTGCCACGAAAATTTGAAAAGTGGTACGAGGACTGGAATGGGGTCCATTCAGCCTCGAGAAGTTATATGAGTAGAGGGGGCTTCTTTTTCCACCTAAGCAATCCTCGAAGTGGTTTTCCGAGGTTTCCTACTTTTCCTCCAGGCAAAAGCCGAGATGGTAATTATCTTAAGGCCACGGCCGCTTCTATCCCTCTTCCTTTTATATCCCTTTCAATCATCCCATCTCGCTACAAGGTCCCCAGTCAGCATAGCAGGCGAGGCCGCCTGGGCGAGGTACTGGTCGTCCTCCCCAGTTTTACCACCGACCCAAAATCTCATGCTCCAGGACACTGCCCTTGAGGTGGTAGAGATGGAATCCCTCGCTGAGTCCGAGGGAAAAACCAACCCTGGAGGGTAAACTGATTAAATAATAATAATAATAATAATAATATTAATAATAATAATAATAATAATAATAATAATGTCCTCCTCTGTGTTGTAGTGGTCAGTATGATTATCTGCCGGAGGTCGGAGTTCAATTCCCGGCTCTGCCATGTTTTAAAAATGGTAGGAGGACTGGAACGGAGTCCACTCAGCCTTGGTAGTTCAAATGAGTAGAGGGGGGTTCAATTCCCACCTCAACCATCCTCAAAGAGTTTTTGCGTGGTTTCCCACTTCTCCAGGTTAAAGCCGGGATGGTGCCCAACGTACGGCCACGGCCGCTTCCTTCCCTCTTCCTTCCCATGACTTCCAATCTTCCCATCCTCCACATGGCCTCTGTTCAGCATAGCAGCATAGCTGGGTGAGGTACCGGTCCTCTTTCGAAGTTGTATCCCCGACCAAATGTCTTATGCTCCAGGACAGTGCTCTTGAGGCGGTAGAGGTAGGATCCCTCACTGGTCCGGTAAAGTTGACGGTAAACTGATAAAATAATAATAATAATAATAATAATAATAATAATAATAATAATAATAATATTGTAATAGTAATCTTGGTACCATTGAAAACGGAGGAAGGAGTATTTAGACATAGGGGGAATAAAGTTCTATGCAAGGACGAAGAAAATGAAAGGATTTCAGACACGATCAGTATGGGGAGACTTATATTTTTTGGTTATATGATGAGGATGGATAACAGCAGATTGACAAAACGAGTGTTCAACCATGTTTAGAAGAGCAGGAACAGCAACCAGTGGATCCAAAGAGTAAAAAAATGTATGACAGACCTTGGAATAACAGAAGATATAATACGAGACCGAACAACATTCAAGAGTTTCTAGGAGAAGGCGAAGAAGGAACGTAGTGACATTGGTATAGAAGAGAGGAGGAAACAGCGAACTGAAAGGATGAAGAACTATTGGAGGTCAAGGTACATGCACAGGGTTACTTTAAGTGGTCTTAAGATGGATAAAATCGAAAATAATAATATTAATTTCGTGTGGTTATTGTGGTCTTGTGCAGCGCTTGTAAGGCTGACCCTCCGACGAAGGTGGGCGCCATCTGAAGTGTATAGAAAAGTGCGTGTAATTGTGGTGGAAGGCGACTTGGCAGTGAGCTTGCATCCGGGAGATAGTAGGTTCGAATCACACTATCGGCAGCCCTGAAGATGGATTTCCGTGGTTTCCCATTTTCACACCAGGCAAATGCTGGGGATGCACCCTAATTAAGGCCACGGCCGCTTCCTTCCAACTTCTAGGCCTTTCCTATCCCATCGTCGCCATAAGACCTATTTGTGTCGGTGCGACGTAAAGCCCCTAGCAAAAAAATTGTGGTGGAGGATTGTCTGTGGTGTATGAGTTGCAGTGATGCTGGGGATAGCACAGTCATGCAGTCCGTGAGGCAATATTATTAAAATCTCCGACATGGTCGGGAATTGAACCCGAGGCCCTCTGAATCGATAAGTACTGTGCTGACCACTCAGCCAACGAGCCAGACTTCCTGGTTAATAGAACCCACGTCCTTCCCGGTGAAGCAAGTACGCCTCTTCCTCTGTTGGTGGGGCGGTATAATATATTCATTGTATCTCCTAACCATGGTAGCAAGCGACTAAAAGGGGCGTCCCAAGTGACTCTTATTTTTGAAGCGTGGTTTGACGACCATGGGCCCCTAGCTAAGTCGGGCATTGCTTCCAATTACTTGCGCCGGGTTCCTCACTTTTATCTTTCCTATCTAACCTCCATCGGTTAACTCTTGTTCACTTCTTCCAAGGATGAATGAAGAGGAAACACGATCCAAAGTAGTCTGAGGAGAGAAGAATAAGTGCAATGATGAAAGAATACTGGAAAGAACGGAAAAGGGAACAACAAGGAAGGATGAATTATTGGTAGTCTCTAGGAGGACTCATCATAAAGAAGGCGAAGAATAACAAGCTAGGAGAGGAATGGAAAAGAAGCGACCATGACGTTGAGAAGTGAACTACTCAAGCCACTACTTGAAACTGAAAAGATGAAGCAATAAAGAACCATTCCAAGACTTGACAGCCACGTGGTCTAGATTTAGTGTGTCTGCCTGTAACCCGAAGGCTCTACGTTCTTCTCCCGGATTGTCTAGAACAGCGCCTCTCAAACGCCCAAAATCTCACGCGTGCAAACAGCGGCGCAGAGTTCCTGTGTACAGTTCATCGGTCCCGCTCGGCTCGGCTCGGACCAACGCTTCGTCTCTGGGCTACTCGGCTCAACTCGGCTCAACTCAGCTCGGATTTGGAGCGCTACGGAACAAGTGAGGAAGAGGGAGACGGGCGAGACAGGCGTGGGGAAAGAGAGAGACAGCGCTATTGCTCCAAATCGAGGAGTGGGAGTCTGCACTCTGGTCAACCAAGCGAAGCCGTCTTTTGCACCGTGCACAGTGTATGCACCCTAAGAGGCCCTGGTTTAGAACGTTGGGTGGAACTTAGTTCAGTCATCCCCGCGAGGCCAGCTGAGAAGCTGTCTGTTACGAGAGACAGCAGACTTCGATGTAAAAACTGATCATGTGACACTCCTATATCTGTAGGCCATCTAGCTGAGCAGTTGCATCTTAATGAATTGTATGCGCCACAGGTTTGATCTTTCATATTGGGAGGTTATTTAATACTGCTTATCTTTCACGAACAGGGGTGCTGTAATCAGGAGCGTAGTCAAGGAGGGGTTACTGGGGGTTTGAACCCCTTCCCCATCGAATTTTTTCAAAACAAAAAAACAGAAACTGTTAATAAACAAGTGAAAGCCGACTCGAAAGGTTGTCTCTTTTGAATATCCATAGAGACAACATAGTAAAACCAAGAGATCTCTTCAATCTATTTTCTAAGAAGAAGCCTGGAAAGTTGGATTTTAGATTGTAATCTGAACATACCATTCTCCCTAAAACAATTCATTTTGATCACATTGTTCTTGTTCTGTATTTTAATGTAAGATTTTGTAATGAACCGGTACTGCAATCTGAATATCAGCATAATTTACCTGTATCGGTGTCCTTATGACACTCGTGCATGCGCGTACGCCACATTCACAAGCACCTTCCTTATGTCCTATCATCATTTTGTAAGTATAAACCCCCAACTCCCCATAGGTCGATCCTCGCTACGCTGCTGGCTGTAATGCACAGTTCTACCCTCTTTAGTACAGTAAAAGTTTTGGAAATATAGTAATGATATGAACAAGCTGTGTAGATAAAAGAACGAACACCGATGTATCAAAGGAGGCTGATGAGGAGAGAAACTTGGTGGGCATAATGGATAAAAGGGAACTTAAACTTTCAGCTCATACATTAACGCATAATCGTATTTTGCAACAAATTTTGGAAGAAGAGAATCTGGGAAGGAAGTCGACAGAAACACCGATGAAAAATACCTGAAAGGTAATAAAAGTTGATGTTATGCGGAGCTGAAGAGGGCAACAGAAGACATAGATCTCCTGCTGTGCCTACAATGTGTGACCTTGATTGATTGAGTTCACCTCTGCCCTTGCTTATATACTTATTTATTTACTTACCATATGGCTTTTAGTGTCAGGAGTTTTCGAGGAAATGTTCAGCTCGTCTGGTGCAGATCTTTCTTTTTGGCGCCCATGGATGACCTGAGCGTCTGGTCTCAGCACATAATCTACTCCTGTCGATTTAATTCGAAAGGTGTGCTGAAGGTTTAACGTCTCCATCCGACGGATGAATCACCATCAACAGTGTCATATGCCCTCGCTCCATATGAACACTCAGGAGAGGTTTGGAACAAAACCGGTCTTTTGGCACGCAATGTTACTAAAAATTGTACGCCACCACCTCTCCTAACCTAGCGGCCAACGTTATAATGGTGAAAATTTCCACCAACGAGGCTCGAGCCGGCTGACGCCTTGACAATCATGGCAACCAGGCGGGTTCTTTTTCCTATAGATTATCGCTGTCACACTCATTCAATTCTTCCTCCCCCTCCTTCTCATTATCCTCATCATCACCATCATACTCTTGAAGTTAAAACGTGAATCCATTGACCTGTATGACAAGGGGAGTTGAATAAACAACAGAAATTTTAACGTTTTGAGTCTTTTCTAAGACTTTCCGTCTTGAATATTTTGCCATTCACGTTTCAGTTACTAACCAGGCTAGCTGAGGTGATGGTGGTGATCATTGTTTTAAGAGGAAGTACAACTAGGCAACCATCCTCCATATAACACTAATCAGAGGGAAAAAATGGAAGGGATCCGACACTTCGAAAAATTAAGGTATCGGTCAAAGGGAGTCAAGGGCCACGAAGGGCGTGAAAATGAGACTCCCTAGCCCTCGCAAACCTAATAGCGTCGGGGTCGGAAAAGAACAAGAGTTGACCAAGAGATGTCAGATAGGATAGATGAAAGTGAGGAGCCTGCCACAAGTAAGTGGAAGCAATGCCAGGACTCAGTTAAGGGCCCCGTGGTCGCCAACCCACGCTCCAACATTCAGAGCCCCTGGGGCCCCTTTTAGTCGCCTCTTACGACAGACAGGGGTTACCGTGGGTGTTATTCTACCGCCCCCACCCACAGGGGGACCAGGCTAGTTGAGCACGCTTAGGAGCTTCTCAAGGAGGTCTGGATTAGGGATACGTGAATGTTGGAATCTTCCCTAAAATAGTGAGCTTCCCATTTGTGTATTCCGTCATTTGATGTACACGTGAATGATGGGTTGGTACATTCTACAAGTACCATTACCGGGCGAGCTGGCCGTGCGGTAGGAGCGCGCAACTGTGAGCTTGCATCCGGGAGATAGTGGGTTCGAATTCCACTGTCGGCAGCTCTAAAGATGCTTTTCCGTGGTTTCCCATTTTCACACCAGGCAAATGCTGGGGCAGTACCTGAAATAGAGTCACGGCCGCTTCCTTTCAACTCCTAGCACTTTCCTATGCCATTGTCACCGTAAGACCTATCTGTGTCGGTGCGACGTAAAACAACTAGCAAAAAAGTACCATTCCGCAATCTTGCATTAATTCTTTGACTCTCTATCCTAATGAATAACGATGGTTCTACTTTTATGTTCTCCTGAGTCGCCGAGGTGCTAGAATTTGGTCCTGTGGGAGTTTTAAATCCGCCGACACGAGGCTGATGTTCTTGAGCAATGAGTCGGGATTGAACCCACTACCTTGGGCTCATGCTATCTACCGTCTGAGCCACTCATCCCAACCCATCCTAACGATATCTCTTGACGGCCTACGTATACTCATCATAATTGGGATGCTTATTTCCAAAAGGCGACCGTTGGGTTCCGTGCTTCAAATTCTGGTCAGTCCATGAGAGATTTGTGCTGGACAAAGCGGAATCGGGACAGGTTTTTCTCTGGGTTTTCCGGATTTCCAAGTCATCTTTCATTCCAGCAACACTCAGCAATATCATTCCATTAGTAATAATAATGTTATTGGCTTTACATCCCACTGGCTACTTTAAAGGTTTTTGGAGACGCCGAGATGCCGGAATTTAGTCCCGCAATATTTTTTTTACATGTCAGTAAATATACCGACACGAGGCTGTCGTATTTGAGCACCTTCAAAAACCACCAGCCAAGTTGGGGTCAGAAGGACCGTCTTAGCCACTCAGCCCGGCCCATTTAATTTCATCTGTCAATAATTAATCATTGCCCCAGGGGAGTGCGACAGGTTTCGGCAGTCGGCACGGTTCCTATCCTCGCCGCTAGATGGGGGCTTAATTCATTTCATTCCTTACCCGGTCGAATGACTAGAAGCAGGCTGTGGATTTTTATTTTTCGTTTGCAAAATATACCATATCCGAAACTGAAATTTTACGGGAGAGAGGAAAAAATTCAGCGTGAAAAATTTCAACTGAAAATTAATTACAGCACATTTAATGTATTCAGATCGTATAAATCCATTGTTATATAAAGTATTTATATAAGAACGTAAGAAGAAAACTTGCTTAGTAATGACAATAATACAGTTCCAGAAATACTCAAGGAAAACAGGATCGATTCGGTAATTTTTTGGCGCTGAAAAAAGCATAAATTTTATTGAACTAATCAGAAGTCGGACAGTACTTGGGCCCTAAATATACAATTATAAGAATTGATTTATTTACAGCGAATATACGGATTGTGGTATTTGGTACCGCTACTCGTACTTATTGGCATCAAACGAGATTTTCAACGTCCTATTTGACATCAATTTGGGTCATTTTTAAGGTCGGCGGATGCTTCGGCCTGTAGATGGTCATGGCTGGACTGTGGTTCGATGGCTCTACACTCCGACTGATCAACCGAGCAGAGGTGGGATGGCCGTGGCTCTACGCCTGTGAATTCGGGAGACGGGGAGAGGCTGGACCATACCGTCGGCTGTTCTGAGAATGATTTTCCGTGGTTTTCCGTCCTCCTGCACTAAGACGAATGCCGGAACAGTTCCAAGTAGAGGCCACGGCCACCAACCCTCTCACCTTCTCCACACATCTCCCTGGCCTGAGAGACGGCGTTACCGTCTAGGAGGCCCGCCGTCCCCTTCAGAGACGGAAGGAAAGTATTTTAGTAGTAGTAGGTTTTACTATTTCTTTTTCCTTCATCTTATGAAGCTTCCTACAAATTGTATTTTATAAATGTTATTGGTTCATTTATTAATGCTATTCGATTTCAATGTACTGGAATATTTAGTACCACATGTTACTGGTGCTCACAATCTTAAAAAGGTTCGCAACCGTTGATCAAATTTAATATTTCTTTCTTTGACATATTGTAGAAGACTTTAAGAATGTGTGATTAAAACGTAAGAAAGTCTTTATAAGACATCTTCTCTCAAAGTGGTTGTTCTCTTCAGACAAACGAGTTTAAACCCATATAATTCGAATCTGAATTCTCTTCTGTACGGACAAATGTCCTCGCAGCTTTGATTGGCTCATGAAGAAATTCCTTTCAGCACTTTCATGCTGAATTAACTGTCAACGTGGCGATCTAAAGTGTTTGGACCGATTGACTTTTTATCTACTTTACCAGGAACGAGCGGCATACGGAACTCTTTCTTTTTCTCATCTGTCCCTCAACCTTGAAGACTATATCTCTGACGACGTTTCATTCCGTCGTTCGCGGTCTTCAGCCAAGTGGTTTGCATGTGTGAGAGGTGTCTTGATTACATGTTTTATGCATTTTGTCCAACGTGAAAGAGCTCGTCAACTATCCCTCTTCCCAGGAACATTTCTTAGGATTCCGCAAGTTTCAAAATTACCTTTTCCACGTCGCATGACAGGAACAAAGATTTGGAAAATTCTTTGTTGAGAAACTGCTAATAGCGCGATATTATGGGCACGTGTCTCTGAAGACCATTGTAAAATAGTGGAAAATCACTATATTTGCCATCATAATTTGGCCAGATACACTTGTTCTAGGTGGACAAAAATTATTACGTGCAGTGAATGAACATTGTAGATTGTTTTTTATTATTAGTTATTGGTTAATTTTAATTGTTAATTTTTTATGAGAGTTTATTTCTTGCATTGTTTTTTAAGTCTGCAAAATCACTCCAAGCTGTCGGATGGGTAAACTCAGAAACTACTCGTGTGATATGAATGATATTTTTACATGTGCTACCCACAGCATGTAGCTACAAAGTAGACTACAATCATGATATTTGGTAAAATAGTTCTTTTGTGGGAAAATTTCTAAAATTGTTATTAATATTTTCATAAATTTTGTTGAATATCTTATGACCCATGCTTCATAAATAAAGAGCTATGTTCATGATTGTAGTCTACATTTCAGATAATTGCACACTGAAACTGTGTGCAAAATTTCAGTGGTCTATCATTAACGGTCACTGAGATAGTAAAATAAATATTCTAAAAAATACAATTTTTCAGGAGAGCCAATTAAAGTAAAAATTTAAGTTTATGAACAACCCGTCTAGTTTCAGTGCATTCCAGCTCCATATTCCTCATCATCCTGCTGATTTTTCATATTCCTTCTCTTTGTTCTGGCTTCTTTCGAGCTTTCAAATACGGCCCTCTCAGCATCAATTACTCTATGGCGATCAATTGCAGCTAATGCTGAAGCCATATTTTCCCCTGGAGACATTCCTAATGACTCCAGTACCTTACGTCTGGATGAAGCACCTGAATTGAAGCAGATTATTGCATCCAATACACCCATTTTTAGAGTAGGGAGATCTACAAATCTGCATTTTGGCACACGTTCCCAAACGCAATGATGGAAACCCTCATTACGGTTCTGTGTTCGTCCATATAAACATTTTTCGAAGAGATTTTTGGCACTAAGATCTATATAAATAGGTTTTATGGCTTCAATAACAGCATAAGGTAATGAAAGTTTATGAGAATAATCTTTACCCTCTGCTCTCTGGTACCCACACCAGTAGTCTGTACCTGAAGGACATAACATGTGTTGTGGGTGGTCATCAGCTGATGCTTTGTGGAGTAAATTAGCCCACACAGATTTTCTCATAGTTTCCCAATTACCCTGGTTTCTCCTTATAGCTAAGCCATAGTACAGTTGTAATAAGTCCTGGAGGTGGTTTTCTGTGGTTTACCATTTTCACACCAGGCAAATGCTGGATCTTTATAAATAGAGAATGTCTTGCATGCTACTGGCTTCTGTTTAAAACCTAACACGTTGCAACTGGCAGGTCTAAGAGCAATCAGTTCTTACGCACAGCAGCCAATCGATAAAATACTAGTTACCACTTTCCGATATCTTTACTGGTGGAAAAGTTATGACACTTTCAAATATTTGACATTTAAAGGGGCTTGGCTAGTTAGTGCAGACATTTTTAAAAACCAACATTTACGACAAAAATATGCTTGCTAACATATGTAAACTATATATATTCTAAAAGAGAGAACTCCAAAGAATAGTAATACACGAAAATAAAAAATTCAAATTTTTGAAAATAATTCACGCACACGTGCCCTTATGCTGAGCTTCTGGAGAATGGACTCAATGATACGAAACGCTGTCCAAAGGACGGGATGATTTCTTATTTAGCTGTACACCTCAAATGAATATTGATCTATAGCTCTTGAAGTCCATGTTATAGCACTGTAGAAGAAGACAGAAAACATTAGAGTCTGGACTAATATAATGGAGTATCCCATCGTCGCCATAAGACCTATCTGTGTCGGTGCGACGTAAAGCCCCTAGCAAAAAAAAAAAATATAATGGAGTAGACAATCCTTCCGCGACTTACTAACTTTTAAATGATTAACTGGTAAAATGTTAATTAACACATGATAGAGAGAGAGAGAGAGAGAGTGAGAAGCTGTAAGAGACGAATGGAGGGGAAATGTTTGAATTCCTGGCATGTAAATAGTGAAGGGTCCCGTGGTCAGCCAAACTAATTCCTTAGTCTTATTGCTTGGCTTTCGTGACCGAGTCTGTTGCCTTTCCCAGCAGATAGATCCTTAGTCAAGTGCTCAGTCCAGAATTTAAAATCTTGGATTAAGTGGGAATTGAATCTGGGACCTCCAACTAAGAGGCAGTCACTATACCGCTACACTATAGAGCTGCAAAAGACGACACATATTTCGTTATTTAACAAGTTCGTGTGTATAATGAATATCCAAGTAGAAGCAAAACATCCTTCCATTGGTTCAACATGTAGCAATTTTCATTATTAAAAAAACAGCTGTATTTTGCGACGGGCATGAACCGAGGGTGTCCGTGATTAGTGTAGTGGCTTAGTTACTGGATTTATATCCGGATGGGCAATATTTGATTCACAGTCGATGTTAGGTTGGAATTTTCACCTAAAATATCACGTGGTGTCAGAAAATGGAGCTGTTTTTAAACTGTTCTTTCAGATACCGAGAATTAGGCGGAAAGCTCCAACGACCCCATTGACCACTGAAATGACTGGGACAACCGGAAGGAAGGTTTTTCTTTATTTGTATTTCGCGGCGATTTGTTTCAGTTTAAAACCCTTGGATTTTATTGTTGAAAACAATAACTGAATGTGACATTGTATGTAGTGAACAGAGTTAAGTAATAAACTGCACTTGGGCAAATGCGGTGAATAAATCAGAATGAGATGAAAGGTGGAGTCCGGAAGGAATTTGACGAAGTGTTATGTCGGAATAATTCTTATAATTACATAAATTCCAGCATTTAACTATTTTTGTAATTTATTTCAATAAAGTATTAATTATCAAACAAACTAAAGGAAACTCCTCAAGATAAGTATATAATAATTGGCTTCTTTAAGCTCTTCTTTGATCCACCGTCCAGCAAAAGACGGCTTGGCCCACTGAGAGTTAATCACTAGCTAGAGCTAAATCGCTTGAGCAATGGGGGGCGAGAGGTCAAAACTTAATACAGTCCATAACTAGAGGCCGACTCCTTGAACTGAGCAAGCAGAGTGCAGGCAGCATCTAGTACACGCTTCCTAGAGTGACGCTAGCCTCCCACATTAATGTGCCTTGCGTTTGAAACACCACACAATGAACAGTTCAGAAAATGCATTGCTCACCTTTTCTTTGTTCATTAATAACATAATATAGGTCCAAATGTGCTTGGAATATAGATGCTATGAGGTATGGGAACGTTTAAAAAATTAACCTTACTCATTTGGTGGTGATGCAAATGAGCTAATCTATTCCTTTCAGTACAGTGTCAATTATTTTTCAAAGTTGTAATGAGGTTCACACAAGGCTATGTATGATATATCACCCTCTTTTTTTATTACTTTCTATGGATCATTCACTGAACGAAACAGAAAGCCAGACCAGACAAAAATAAATCAAATCCAGTGGCACAAAGACCTATTAAGGGCGTTGACCAGCCAAGACAGCTGCTGTCCAGACAGATAGCCTTCAGATTATGGAGTGCGACGTGATCTGAATGACGTCGTCCCCAGCTGTATTGATTGGCTTTTGTGACCGGGCCAGTGACTCTCGTATCAACAGCTCCTCGGGTCATCTCACGAGGTTGAGTGACACTGCTCCATCCCTGTCTGAAATTAAAATCTCTGGACTGACCGCTAATCGAAACCCGGAACTCTACAACTACCCGTACCACACGAGACTGGCAATGGAGAGCCAAGCTAGTATAAAACATGTGGAAATCTTGTAAAGGGTATTGGAAAGTGTCAGAGTTTCGTGTCCCTAACCGCACGGCCAACTCTCCGAGTGATTGGAATGTTCCGCCTCACCAGCGTTAAAATTGCCAAATGCATGTACTCTCCTTGACATAAAAACTGAGTAGAATATTGCACGGAAGAATCGGCGTCTCGTGCTATGGCCTATCATAATAAAATAATCCTTGCCACAATAATATACGGTATACTTGTTCAGGACATACTTTGTCAATGAACCTGGGTAGTTCCTTTATATTAGGTTAAGACAAGCAGCGCTTAGTGAAACTTGTATTAAATTCAATGATTTGGACTCGTTCTGAAAGCATACAAATGCATTCATTTATTGATACAGTGTTTTCAGAAAAGGCTGTGGCATGGTAAAATGAGAAACAGAGACTGGGAAAAAGGGACAAAGTGTTGGTTGCCACATGTCAGAAAATTAAAATATCAGTTCCATTTGAATGTATTTGATACTAAGTGGAAATAATAAATACGAATAATATAATTTCACGCTTGTTAATAAAGATGTCTAGAGAATGAATTTTTAGAATCTTAATTTTTTTATTTTCTTGTGTAGTAAACACTTTAAAATATGTTTACAAATATTTTGTACGCAATTTTAAACATGAATTACAGAAACGTATTTAGCAGTCATGTTGAGACAGTGGTGAGTTGAATTAATTGGCTCTTGTAGTGGACAACGAAGACTTTCTCCAAGTTATTCATCATAAACCGATGTCAGTCGTCTCGGAAGATTGCACAATACCGGGAGGTGGACCGTTCAACGCCACAGGAAGATATTCTTGCAAATTTCATCAAAGGAATGTCACTGACACACAAATTTTCACGTTCATCCAGGTCTTCTTTCACATACAACAATTGTCTTTAATTTTGATTCTTCCGGTGTTTAAAAATGTATTTTATAAGAAACGTTCTAAGCCTTCAATTTATAAAAAGGAATGTTGGAAGTGAGAAAAGCTTTGCATAAATCTGAGGAATGTGAATTGGAACTTGTTCCTAAAAGAACTTATCTTGAAATGACCATTTTTATATTTACTACCTGCTAAATGCTAAAATATTTATCGCTGATCCGTATTTACAGATTTTTCACATTTTTGACAGAATATAATTATTGTTCTATCACTTGTAAAAATTCCATGGTTTTCAGTTTGTGAAAATTCCATTAAATTAAGTAACGTCATATTGTAAACAAGAATGAACATTTGACTTTACTTTCGGTAATACAACGATCAAGCAGACTTTTCATGAACCCATCAAAAAGCTCCTATGCGTGATCAACAGTATACGTATTCCATCTCTATTAATAAAGGGTAAAAACATTACAAGAGTGAGAAACCTTGGCGTGTGTATGACTGACCGGGAGAGTCAAATTTGACCTCACTGACGAAGAAAATGCATATTGTTCCTGAAACATGTGTGATAGAATAAATAATTTTCAATCGTTAAAAGTGTATTGGCAAGGTGCTCCCAACATAAACTATTTTAAATGGTTTCCTTAATATATTTAAATGAGAAATGTCAATGCCAAATAAGTCTTCTGAAATTTAGAGGTTTGAAAACTTAAATCACCCCATGCCAAGTAGGGAATAGAACAGTGTCCTCAGAAAATTCTACATTTAAACAACAAAATTTAGAAATTTACATTAAGTAAAATAGTTTGAAACATTCCCCTCACACTATCTGCAGGAGCTATCACATATCTATGAAAATTCTGCCATTACCTTGAGTCGATGGGCCTTCCTCACGCAGTTCGCTTCCCTACCTCCCTTAGGACACGCAATACTCAAATCACTGGACCAATTAAAACAATACGGCCGTAAAGCACCTTGCTTTTAGAGTATTTTTAAGGAAAGACTCCAGACTCTTTACTGATAGGATGGATTCCTACACACACGGCTGTTTTAATTGGCTAAAGAAGATACATATATCCAAAAATATGATAGGTTGATTACAATCGAGGAGGAACCAGCTGAAGTGTTGACATCCTTGGTACATAAGAAAAACAATCCTAAGAACCAGGTTAACAAACATAAAAAATACAACTTTTTAATTAATTAATTAGAGTTTATCCCACTAGAGGGAGCAATTAAACCTATGGTAGACATCTAACAGTTAAAGACCAATTTATCTGGTAGTACACCAGTTCAAGTTTGTTTACAGAGGTGGCCTTAGAGACGGTGTACAACTCCCCCCCCCCCCCCCGCCCCCGGTACAGACCTCCACCACCAAGGTTTTAAATGGGATGTGCAGCTTAGAAATTTTTAAATCTTGAGATACATTAATTTTTATAAAAACGTATATAAGTCGGAGTGTATGTTGGCGGAAAGTTCGTTGTTGTTTGTTTGTTTCGGATTATTGAAATACAGTAGAATTCCATTAGTCCGGAACGCCCGATGGTCCGGCACCATTCCAGGATTTTTTAAATGTTATTATCTCTTAATAATGATCTCTCGTGAACAATTTGGTGCATTATTTTTCGAAACCAATTGAAGTGTATTTTTTTATTATTTCAAAGTTAATAGTGCAAATGTATCTGATACAATCCATTTGTTATGCATTGACTTACTTAAATATCTCTACAGTATCTCTGGAAATATTCAGCCTAGAAGGCTGTGTGCTATACTGAGTACTGGAAAGCCAACCATAGGATAAAAAACAGATTTCAAAAATTGAATGTATGGGCCACGTTCAAAAACGGATGGGAACATGCCTTCAAAAATTGAAGTGGACAGAAGGAAAAGAGAAGTTGTAGATAGAAATACTCTAAATGTTAAAGGAAGACTTACAGATAAATACATCGATGAACTCCGGCATTATTACGGAATGGCAATAAGAAACAACACGTTTGAAAAGAGGAGTGTTATTAAACTAATGATTCTGCTGATCAACATTTTACTGCAAAGCGCCGTGTTGCAGCTGTTTTCGCAGTACGCCTTAACTTATATCGTAGTAAGAGGTAACGCCCGATAGTCCGGACTGTATGAACGGCCGCCACTGCCGATGTCTGGATGGGGACGCTCGGGCCCCTTTGGTACCCTGAGATACCATCCTCGCGATATACTGAGGGTTGAAGCCAAGGTGATGACAGCCAAAGTAGCACGATCCCACTCAGTGATAGAGAGGGAGGTCAAGTCCAGCCCCTCGGCATCTTCCAGTGATGACAGTCTCAAAGGACGCAGTTTATCTAGAGTCTTAGTCGGAACGAGGTTGGCCCATACCCCGCGCCGGCATCCCTCCCAGGTTGATATCACATGGCCACGGACGGAAGTTGTGCACTGTAACATGCAAATCTTGTGGTGAGAGTGTTTTTCAAACCGTGCTACATATAATGTAGATGAGATAGGCGACTTTGGATGAGGAACACGCGGAGATTCCGACTCAGGTTTGGAGACAGGGGCGGTTAATGGCAGATTTTATAGAAAATTCGAAGGGTAGGTTTTTACAATGTAATTTTAACAATGAACCAAGGTTTAGTATGCAACTTAAACATGTGAATAAATACTAGTTTACATACATAACTTTTGATCACCAAAAGTAGCAGAAGGTCTCATCCTCCTTACTTCCAAAAAATTAATCTTATATTAATAAAATACACTAAGGAAAAGAATATATTTAATTCAGGAATTTAATCATTTGGTGGCATATAATGAACAGAGCTAAAGGCTTTCACACAGGCTTTACTTCAGACAGGTGAACACGAAAATTCCTTTCGGTCTCAGGATTACTCACCAAAAGGGAGACAGGAGTGAGCGAATCTAGAATTACACAAGGTCCATGAAATCAGGGGGCAAGATTTTAACCATGACCTGATCTCCAACTTTTAAATTGGTGGGGTTTTCGTCCATGGCCATACCCCATTTTTACTCCGCCGAGTTAAAGGCTAATGATAACCAATGTAAGGACATGTCCCAACGAGAAATATCTTCGTGGTGGAAGGCAATAAGGGCTGAGCGAAGATTTCGATTAACCTGTTCACCTAGAGATGGTTGTGGGTATTATGTCGAAAGAATGACATGTGCAATAGAGAGATCAAACAGAACTTACGAAACAGATTGGAAGTTAACGCCTTAGCATTATCGGGAACAATATACTGACATGGTTGAAAAGATGCAAATTTTGAACTGAGACAAGAAATAGTAGTTTGTGCAGTGGCCACCCTAGTCGGAAACAGCCATGAAGATCGAGTTAAACCATTCACACATACACACAAGAATGGATTTATTCCCGTTCCCTTTAGACTGCGAGAAATGTCCTACATAATCCTACAAATGTATATTTGCTCTACTGGGCGAAAGGCTTGGCGTGATGACAACAGCTCTACTTCGGTAGTCAACGTGGGCTTTATACAGTTATTTAATTTCACCCTACTCTTCCAGATAAACAATTCCCTTATCTTCTCTCTAGTTTTAGTGATGCCCACATGTCCCCCTAATGGGGTCTTATAACAATATTTGAAAATTATAGGTACTAGAACTGTTGGAACAACAAATTTCATCTTTTAATTGTGCATTGAGAGGCAACACAGGACCCAATTTCTCAAAACATAAGGGACGACATGTTCCCCAGAAGAGAGGGTTTCCATAATGGGAGACAGCGCCGGATCTCCACGTTGGTATTTCGCTAAGTCGTGATATAGCACAGCGCCATCAGTCAGAATGGTACTTATAACAGAAGGTGTGGAGGGATATGGCGGATGGCCTTCCTCCGAATCAAAAGAATCAGGATCACTGGAAAACATTCTGCTTAACCCATCTGCGACCACGTTCTCAAATCCCCGTATGTATCGCACGTCAAACTGGAAACCTGGAATTCTGATAGCCCAGCGGGCGATGCGCCCGGTACGAGGGGGTCTGGCTTATACCCAGCTTAGAGCCTGATTGATGGTCTCTAGTTCAAACATGACATGCTCAAGATAAAGGCGGAATTTTTCTAAGGCAAAGAGTAGCGCTATTCCATCTAATTCGTATATAGTGCATTTGGCCTCTTGAGATGACAGTGTACGAGACGCATAGGTGATGGGCCGCCTTTCGAATTCAGATTCCTCTAGAGGAACCGCAGCGACAGCTGATGAAGATGAATCAATCTGTACAAAAAATTTCCTAGAAAAACCCGCCATAGCCAAGACAGGGGCGTTGAAATGTACCAATTTGATATCCTCGAAGGCGGCCTGTTGAGAAGGGCCCCACATGAATTTGCCACATTTCCTGCGAAGAAGATTCAGGGGTGCCGCCCGATTAGAGAATTTGGGGATGAATTTTCCAAACGAATATACCACACCGATAAATCTAGCAACCTCTTTAGGGTCTTTGGGAGGCCGAAAATTACGGATGGCTTCTAGGGTGATCTGCAGAAACTCCCTCAGGTGAAACAATATGCTCCAAGGTAGACATAGATGGTTTAGCAAAAGGTACTTTTGACAGCTTAACCGTCAAACCTGCATTACGAAGACGTTGTGATAGTACATATATCACACCCCAGAATTATGTGTAGAAGTTAGAGATATTATTGTCAGTATTCGATTTATTATTATTATTATTATTATTACTATTATTATTATCATTATTATTATCAGTATTTCATTTATATATTTTGCCATTTATATTGGTAAGCTGGAAGATATCCACATATGTAGGTATGAGTAATTTGTTTTGCATGAGTGGGAAAACATTGTTTTAATAACTCTGGTAATTTGAATGAGTCATCTGGCTACCCCAGTGTGTGTTGTGATGTACTTGTGTCAGGAAATTCCATTCGTCATGTATATATCCCAGCCTGATGAGATGAGCTTGTTGTTGTACCAGGGAATTTCGATGATTCATGTAAAACTCCCCAGAGTTTGTTATTGTCTTGGGAGGAAGAAGTAGTTCAGGGCTTGGTCTTGACAAGAGGTTCACTCATGATTGGCTAGCAAGCACCAATCCAGACGTATCATCTGAGAGGAGGGGGATGTTGATGTCTATAAAGGTTGATCATACGGCGGCAACCAAGAACATTGAAAGGAACATTATAAGGGTGATTGTAGAGGTGATTGTAAAGGAACGAGAAGGAAGATAACTACAACTACAACTGACGCACGGTACGGGAAGGAAATGGTGCTGATACACGGTACTGGATTGACACGGCTGCAATGGACTGGACTTCAAACGTTCGTGGAGCGTAGTCTTGTTATGTTCGTGGAAAGTGGCTGATTGTGGAGAGTGCTTGCGCATTAACTATTGTAGCACTTGTGGCGGCCTAGCATTATATGTTGGTGAAAGCTATCTCAGACTTTCCATAAATTTATGTTGAGGATCGACAGACGTGTGTATATATCTTTACAACAAGTGTTAAAATATGTGAACACAGTAGTACAAAGTACAGTATCTGTGTGATGTGATAACTGCCGATTATGAGAATCGGTAAGTCGAATTGATATAGAGACAGTGAAGCGTATTTATCTTCGTACAAGTACATTGTTCATCGGACTATCTACAAATGGTAGCTTAGTTCTCGCTTTCGTTTTCCCACTGTTTTCATTATTATTATTGTTGTTGTTGTAAATATGGAGTCTTCCAGCAATATTTTATGTGTGTATTATATGTATAATGTTGTATGTTGATGAGGTGTTCATGCACGGAATTTGTTAAGAATATAGTTAGCTATTTTAGAATCAGTGTTATTGATGAACCTAGGTGCAGTTCCTACCTAATTAGTCGTTTTCAAGAGGTTAGGTAAGCCCTGCAGCAGATGTACCTGTACGCAGCATTATGTACACGCCCTGGGATATAAAGTTTATCATGCTCTTATCTAAATTCGAGGGATCCATTCTGGTGAACTCTGGCGCCCATACTACGGACATTTCGGTTCATTATGCTTATTAATTTTATTAAGTTTTTGAGTAATTTTATTTATATATTTTTATTCATGATTTTATTTATTTATTATTATCATCAAAGAAAGTTACAACGTTTTAGTGCTTCCTCTAGATGAGCTAGATGTTCTTCTACAGTCTCTGAGAAAATAACATCATCATCTAAATAATGATAAACGTATTCAAATTTAATATCAGAGAAGACCCCATCTAGCAACCTAGTAAGAATCGCTGCGCCCATGAGGAACCCGAAATGCACGCGGTTGCATTCGTACAGGTTCCAGTCGGTAGCGAAAGCAGTCAGATGTTCCGATTCCTCCGCCAGAGGTATCTGATTTTAGACTTTGTTTAGATCTAAAATGGTGAATAAATTAGCCTTACGAAACCAAGTAATACATGAATGCAAGAATACCCTTCTTCAGGAGTAATGGACACAATACTCCTTGAATCTAAGAGGGCAGTAACAGGTTCGTTGTTTATTTCAATTTTGATGTAGGCACAAATCCTGGTGTATCGGAGGCAATTTGCAGGCATTCTTCAGGACCTTTAAAAATTGTGACGATCTTCTTTCGTCAGAGCATACAATCGTATCGTCAGATTGAAAGTGGGCTGAGCCTGGAGAGACAGAGAAGAGGACTCAGACGGGCTCTCTAGTCAAATTCTGTTGATGTTGTTACCAGAGGTAGAACAAGAATGTGTACTATTCTGTAAATTACAATTCGTAGCCAGGTGTGTAAATGATCCACATTTGAAACAGCCTGAAGAAGATGCCGATCCATTTTTGGATGCTTTGTTATTTAATAGAGGACACTATTTCTCAAATAGTCCATGGACCCAGAAACTTAAACTTTGCGAAGAGTGAAAGTCTTACGAGGAGGTGGCCGGGAAATATTCGAAGAAGGTGGTGGGTCGCGAGTGATTCGCAGTGCATAGGCATATTTTACTCCTTCCGCATACACGGACATGGCCTCAAGTTCCCTAAACGTTTGAGGTCGGGAAGCAAAACACAAATATGATATGTAACAGGGCGAAGTTCCTTCAATGATATTTAGTACAATTTGACATTCGCTATTGTACCAGGAACTGTTCCAGCCCGGTACATTATTTTATAATTGCCGAAATATTTGGAAAAGGGACAGCGATAATATGTGTTCGTATGCACGACATCTTATACGAGCGCGATACGAAGCTCCTCGTGGCGAGCTGGACACGTCACAAGCAATGAACCTGCGGGTGACGTCACTGCAACATGTTGTTCGCCTCTCTCTCGAATGTACTGGAAGGATTTTTTAACTTTTTAGCCGATAAAGATACGGAAATGAGACATAAATAATCGTGTAGCTCATGTTCTGAACGTAAACATATGTCAATTTCAATAAAATCCATCACGGCATTCAAGAGATATAAGCGAGAAAGGAATCACACTTCCCCAGTGACGTGGCGAGTGGGTCGTAGAGAATATAAGCAGCGGACCAGATAGTAGCAATTCAGTTCACATTCTTTGTGATGTTTGGGACATCACTGCATGTTTTCAATTATTGAACTATATAATTAGTTGATAAGATGTATATATTTAATCACTGATATGTCATTTTTAAATTAATAAGTGTATATATATATGGGGTTTTTATCATCCATTTCAATCATCATTTCATTTCTTTGTATCGCATCTATAACGTATTCTGAACGATCAAATTATTGGGTAAAGTATTTCAACATCATTCATATTTATAACTTGCAGTAAATTTTCCAATAGCCGTTGTGAGGTGACCAGAGTCAGCAGGCTAAATTCAGCCCATTTCCAGGAAAAGTACGTCATCTAGGTTACGAGAGATCTTACCCTCTCCACCTCATGAAGAGACAGTTGATATATTATAAACGCCAACTTTTCGAAATGCACGACCTGGCGCTTTATTTCAGCGGGAAAGTTCAGCCTATGTGAATGAACGTAATGAAGAAACGTGATGGATTCACAGCAATACATAGGAGAAGGGATGAGACCTCGAATCTTACTGGACCATGTGATATGGCTGATGGAAGGAGACTTTTGAACCTATATACGTCGTAGACGAGAGATGGAGAGGACATTCTTATTCTTACTCGTGAGCAGATTGACACTCTGATTCTTATCCAGATTATCATTCTGATTCTCACTCTTGGAAGACACTCTTACTACGATTCTACGTCTGCACATCGGAGAAGATTTTAACTTAGTTCACTTCGCATCTGAGTATATACTACTCAAAAGTTACACTCATTGGGACTTGTTATCTCAATGACGAGAGGTAGTCAACGGGAGACCGGTTTTGACTAGTATAGGGGAGGAGAGCTTTTATTATGAATTTAGCTACGCTACTGTTCCGTAATACGGAAGAATACAAGTGTATTCTCTCCATGAACATAACCCATGGTGGTTTTGCATTTAAAATTAGGACTCATTACGACTTTATGTAAAGAGTACAGTAGGAAGTGTTAAAGACAGGAAATGTAGAAGTAGGACTGGAATCCAACAACAGATGAGGCAGCCTGTACGAGAGATCCACCCATCTTCAGCTTCAAGACAACAGAGTCTACATATGGTGAGCTTATGGTATAAGTTACTGCAAGTCTTCGCGCAACAGTATATTTTCTTAGAGTTAATTTCATTCAATTTTTCTTTTGCTTCCGTAAGTTCAGATTTCGTTAATACGCCGTTACGTTACGTTTTTCATCCTAATAAATAGCTGTTTTAATTTGTATGTTCTGAAATTATTATTAATGACCCTTAAATTCCAAGTTAGTGTACTTAATGATTTGTGTTCCGTTCACCTCACCCCTGGGAGTTTTTGAGTCTCATTACGTATTATTATTATTGTTATTATTATTATTATTATTAATTATCAACTTTTGTTTTCAAGCCATAAGCTTGAAGACTGGCGCCCTTGGGACATTGTTTATGGAGAAACAATGACATATCATTTATTTATTTTATTATTAAAGTGACCCGCCACGTTATAATTTTGTCAAACATCTGTGGGCCGAGTGGGTACGTCACATCTCCACAGCTGGCTCGCATGTCATGCTGCACGCGACGTGTCGAACTCGGTATTCATACTGCCGGACATCGTAATACTTAGATAATTTCAACGGCAAGTTGACACTTACTTTCTGTAAATACCAGTGAGTAACTTATATATTGTGGGACTTGCAATTCGTCCGACATTCAAAATTAGGAAATTAACGTGTGTGTAACATCAAAGTCATAAGACATGTGATATTTCACCAATATTTGAACTTGACAAATATCATAATTTTCGTGCGAATAACCATAACAAACTTGAAGTTAGCACGGCTACTTTATATTGTAATGATCTTGGACTGTTTCAACTTTGAATATCATGAGTGTAGGTTGCAACACGCTGACTATTTTGAGTATTATCAAAGCCTAAAACATTTTAATTTGTGCCGAAAGACTGTTCGCGTATCGTCATAACAGACTGTACCATTTAAAACAACTCGTGTGGATAGACTGTATAATGAACTTGGTAATTCAGTGATATTGTGAAGTGTAGGACTCATACATGAATACTTGTAGAACTGTGATAGTGAGAAGGAACATCACGAGATATTACGAGAGAGAGAGAGAGAGCTATTTATTTGTTTATTTGCTGTGAAAGTGAGCCATGATAAACTGTGCTTCGAATGAAAGTTATTCTTGACAATACGAACAGTGTGCAGTAAGTGTCGAGATGAACTGTGCAGGGAAGTGTATTTTCTCATTATCGTAATTTACGACAATAGACAGTGCTCCGACGTATTTCTCATCCAGTGAATGGTGATTATTTATGATACAGTGATAATCAGTTCTAACAGTGCAAAATCAATTGGTGCACATTTCAACCTAGTCAGTTGGACTTTCTCGTGTTAAAGCCACTCTTTTAGTAACATGATAAATCCTGACTCGAGACGACGGAGATTGACGGAGATCGACGTAGATCGACGGAGATTTGATGCAGATCAACGTGGACGTGGTACTACGAGAGACAGTTCCAGGGACGTGGTACTATGGAACATCGTGGTGTTTGCTGATAGCTGAGTTCCAGATTGCTCCTTGCAGAGCAGTATTCAACTGTTCGAGCTCAACAAGAAGGCGTATGTCAGGAGATATCAGTGCTTTTTCCATTCAAAACCTAATTCTAACTTTGAACAGAACTTTCATAAACAGTGTCATTACTGACAAAGAACATTAAAGGCTCACTTAATATTTTACTTGCAACTCTTAAGTAAAGAAAGACTTTCAAATAACAGTGTGCTCTCGTCGTACATTCTCATTTATTGGAAATTTAAAATATCAATTGAGTGCTTCATCCATAGTGGAAGTGTGTCATAAACTCTCAATTTACAATATTTACGTAAAGTGTACAATAATTTACAAAAAATAGGACAATACTCAGAACTTATACAAGAATTTCAGATTTACTTTTAAGTGTTTTATATTTGAGTTTGATGTGTTCACAAGAAGGAATTACCATATTTACTTTATTTAATTTATATAGAAAGCGTAATCTGAAATTGCAAGTGCCAATAGAAAAGAATTTAGGATTTCTTATTTACTTACAACATGCTTTATTATTAATTTATGCCATGAAAGTTATGATGGGCATAACTGATTGAGAAAGACATTATTCAGTTGAATTTTAGTTGATCAACTTCATTTTTCGATATTCTGTTGTTGAAATTGGGATTTATTTTCTAGTAAATATCTATGATTCGGCGATATAATAGGGTGACCTTCCAGAGATTGAATAAAGGAAAAGATATAACATCTATTATTTTGTCTTGCGATCCTCCCGCTCTGTACCATCTCCTAAGGACTAGGCACCCCTTAGAAAGACCTCATGCTCTTTAAAATCAACTATTCCTGGTACAGTATAGAACAAGGCAAAAACCCTCGTATAGAACTTAATATCCTGAATGAAATCAGCTAGTTTTTCATGTAGCCTTGTCACTTTGAAATCAAATTTCTGGAATAATTATGAGAGGGTTCTTGCAGGAATGGAGTTAACCAACAAGTGAGCATGGAAAACTTTGATGGGACCTCTCCCTGATATGGTTTTGACTATTTTTCTGCTAAGACGCCAATTGTGTAGGGATTGATTACTTGTAAAATTTGGATCCATGACCTTGGAACTCCACAAGAAATCTTAAGAAAGCGATAACATCGTTGATGGAGTTAACAGAAAATCTAGAAATGTCTTTAAGCAACATGTCTAAAGGATGGGGTAAGTTGCTAAAGCCGGGGGATATTAACGAAGAGGGCCCCGGAGGGTGAAGTAATTCGAACGCGGCATTACTATTAAAAGTGGTGGAAGATATTGTTGATTGCCTACAGTATTGGCTATCTATTCAGATGGGGCAGAAGTTTGTTGTTGCTCAACGGATTCCCCACTATCAGACAACTTATTCGGGTTCTCTTCATTATTCATGGTTAATGAGGCAAAATAGTCACTCTTTCTACTAACAAACCCGGATAACAACTGGTTCACCTTACTGGACAGTTCGGAAATATGTTGGCACAAGGAGTTACCAATACTGGAATGTTCTTCACTAAGCTTAAGGGACAATGGATCCCCCACACTATGGCAAAGATAACAGTCTAGACTGAACACGTTAAAATTGGTTACCGGAGGGTTCACCTCCTTCAAAAAACTCAAAATGGATGCAAGATTGGTAATATTCGTGGTGATCGTGGATAAGGCCTTACCAATTTTCTTCTCTCCATAAACAGGAATACAAATGGGTAACTCCAAAGGATCTTTGAGTCTAGACGCATCTGTCGCAACCGTGCCACCAGACTGAACCTTTCTAAGAGCTAATTCATAAATGATCTCTTCCTTGCGCAAATACCAAGAAGCAAAAACCTCTCTGGGGCTAGGCACAATGAAAGAAACGTTGCCAAAATTTTGAAAATTCGGAAATCCGAATAATTTATAGTGTTCAAATCCAAATATTAGAGAAAGCCGTCAATAGGGTCTTTGTCTAGGCCCATTCAACCACGCTCTGCTACCACTTGTTAAGGTAATATCGTGGCCCGCAGAGGGATTAAAAGCGTGAGGTTTGAATGGGTGGACAAGGAATTAACTAGAGCAGAACTTAAGAAATTTTGAAATTTTAATTCTTTCCTAGTTTAAAATTTGAAAAATAGGAAATCTGAATGAATAACAACAATATTAGTGAGCTCGTTAGCTCTAACATTATAGGATACTCAGAAGTCTGAACTTCAGGTGCCAAACTTGAGATAATTATAAATGTGTTGATTTACATAGGAAAGAGCTTTATTGCTCTTGATAGGAACAATATTTTACAAGAGCATTTTTGCTCCGATCATTTACACAACATAGGAGTCTGCGCTCCAAATATACCACAGTCCCGGCTCCCACAGGCATTAGTTTCTTATGGCTCATTTCAATTCCGCCGTACAACCAATCGGTTGGCCTCAATTAAAGTATTTGTTCGCACTTGCCCCGCTGTGGGCTTATCTATTGCTCAACACTTACATAATTCACTGTTCTCAAAGGAAACTAACACCAGAAACAATTACCTAATAAACAGGGGCATGATTGCCCATACTAAATGGCCTTAATGACAAAAGGAAAAGGTTGGTTATAACCGTCCATAAACAAAATGCAAGGAGGCGAAACACCTGCGCTCCTTTTAGATATAGAAAATATCCTAAGTGGGTTTATGGTCCAAAGATACGGAGATACCGAGATCACTAAATGAAAAATGTTAATGCCAAATAACTCTTCTCAAATTTAGTGGTTTGAAAACTTTAGTCTATCCATGCCAAGTTGAATGTAAACCAACAGAGGGTAATCACTCTTTGTTTCCTTACATTACATATTTCCCAGTAGGAAATAGTACAGATTCCTCAGACTTGCTGAAAATTCTAGATTTAAACCACCAAATTTGGAAATTTACATTAAGTAAAAGAGTTTGAAACCTTCCCCTCACACTATCCTCAGGAGCTATCACATATCTATGAAAATTCAGCCATTACCTTGAGTCGCTGGGCCATCCTCACGCAGGCCGCGCCCCTGCCTCCCTTAGGACACGCCGCACTCAAATCACTGGTGCAAGTAAGACAGTACGGCCTTAAAGCGCCGTGTTTTTATAGTATTTTTAGGGGAAGCTTCCAGACTTTTACTGATAGGCTGGATTGCTATACACACCCCTGCTTTTAATCGGCTAAAGAGGATATATCCAAAAACCTGAGAGGTTGATTACAATCGAGGTGGAACCAGCTGAAGTGTTGACAACTTCGGTACATTAAAAAATAATCCTAAGAACCAGGTTAACAAACATCAAAAGTACAAATTTCTTTATGAAATAATTAGAGTTTATCCCACTACAGGGAGCAGTTCAAACTATGGTAAAGACATCTAAGTGTTGAAGGCCAAATTATCTTGTAGTAAACCAGTTCAACTTTGTTTATATAGATAGCCTTAGAGAAGGCGCGTAGTTTAACTGTCCGGGGAAGGTGTACCCCCAGTACAGTTATTATTATTATTATTATTATTATTATTATTATTATTATTATTATTAATTGAAAAAGTATATCATGGAATGATATGTCATACTGTAAATTTAAATATTATTGGTTTAATTCCAAATGCTGATCATGCACACAGGAACATTGAATGTAATCATAACATTAATTATACTGATAACGACTTTAAGCCAAATTAAAGTGATAGAATCAAGTGTATTTTTATTGCCATTATAATTTGACGAATACACTTACAGTTTCATTAATGAAAACCCAGACAGAATCATTGATCCAAACGCATTATCACACAATGCATTCACAACAAGTAAGACTTCGTAAAGCTGTGAGAGACCTGCAGTTATTAGATGTAGATGGTGCTAAGTTCAATGCTGCAGCCTTCACCTATTTCCCACGAAGTCGTCATCATTTTCATGAATGTTATGTTTATATAATGAAGCTCAGATCAATATCTGGTAGGATAATCATTAGTTAGCACTTTGTATTGAGGTATGTGAATGACCTCTGAGTCTTGATATAAACGCCATTCTTAACGTATCCATTCCCTGCGATGAGTGATGTGAAATTGTCGATTTTTTATACTATTTGGCACGTAAGGCTATAAACTAAAAAAAGGAAATAAAATCGCCACCCTATTTTCTTTTTTAATGGATCATCACTGCCATCTTGACTAGTTAAATATTGAAATCACGAGACATGACCATCAACAAACTAACCTGGATATAAGCATCAATAATGGAGGTGAGTGATCAATCAAGCTATTCATAATTAAGTCAGTTTTCAAGCTCAATGAGGAATTTTAAGGAAATAAATACTCTCTCTCCCCATCACTCAAAGTATTGTTACATATGTCTGCATTTATTTTGACATACGCATTACTATAATCATATCTTTCGGTGTTTACCTGGAGTCACCAATTCAGCTCCCTTATGGAAATTTGCTATTACTTGTCGGATGAAGTGAAACCACGCTGTAACAATACACACAAGCAAATATATTTCATGTACATATGCCGTAAGTCAATAAGAATACACAAAGGCTGTCTGCAAACCATACAAAAGTCGTGAGAAGGCAAGGTTAGGTTGATAACGAAATAACATTCCATTTAAACTGAATTGATGTTTATAGAAGAGATAACGATGTTTTCCTTTTCGGAGGTCTTGCGGATTTTTTTGCTTCTTATACATCCCGATTGAATTCTAAACATACGAGTTGGAGATAAAATAAGACCGTATTAATAAGTGCTGCGTTCGTCATTTAATACCAACTACATCATTAAATGCATTGTTCGAACATGCCACAATTCTAGTTATCTGGTATTACACAAACAGATATTTAATCCTGCAGAAAAAAATGATTTACTTATACCCGCAAAAGTAACACTAGTGATTTTCACAACACGGCAGTGGAAGTACGTGTAATCTCACAAGTCACAAAAAAAAATCATTACTACATAGTGCCAACATGCATGATTAAGTGTAACTGTAAGACGTCGTATCGGTAAGTATGGTCCCTAAATTCTATGTTTAGGGATACTGAATCGAACCCTACAATTAGAAAATAAATATAAATAATTTTATTCAGTATTATCAGGGGAGAAAGAGTAAGGTGTACACGCTTGCATGGCAGGGACTATAGATAGCGCAATGGGCTTGAAGCTTATTGTAAAGAAGACCAAGTGGATGGTTATAAGTAGGAAAGCAGATGCCATTCGAGGTAATCTCACAACAGCGAAGGAACAAATCGCGAGAGTGGTAACATTTAAATACCTGGGATGTCACATCAATGATGACTGGGACCTTACTCACGAGATCCGATGCAGAATTGAGCAGGCCAGAACTTCTTTTCAGAGACTTAGGAAACTTTTGACAAGCCGTGACCTTTCCATTTCACTACGGACACTACTACTCCGGTGCTACGTTTTCAGCATTCTGTTATACGGCGTTGAGGCATGGACACTAACTGAGACCATGTGCAAGAGATTGCAAGCATTTGAAATGTGGACGTACCGAAGGATGCTGAAGGTACCTTGGACAGCTAAAATGACCAATATAGACGTTTTGCACCGTATGAACAAAGAAACAGAAATTCTCATTACCATCAAGAGAAGGAAGCTAGAATACTTTGGTCATATGATGCGGAACTCTAAATACCACCTTCTGCAAGTAATACTCCAAGGGAAAATTAATGGAAAACGTGGCCTGGGGAGAAGTAGGACATCATGGCTCGGCAACTTGAGCCAGTGGTTTGGGGTGACGAAGTTTACTCTGTTCAGAACAGCTATGAACAAACAACAGATCATGCTACTGATCGCCAACGTTCTGCGAGGACATGGAACATGAATAAGAAGAGAAGAAGAAGAAGAATATAGTTCAGTGAGCTTGACAGACTGTTATGTCATAGCACCATCGGGCTCGGTGAGAAAGCGAGGAGCAACTACGGCATATCTCAGTTTTTTAGTGCACGCATTCATACATACAATACATACGGTATGCAGCAAACATATTAAGTTACACTGAAAGTATTGCTCATCTGCTGACCATGTTTTCCTAGAAACGAAGTATTTATTCATTGTATATAGTTTGTCATATTGCAAATTCAGTGTTGTGTTGATTTCTGCAATTATGGTTCTCACAACAGAGAGATGGTGTTTATAGTGGAACATTATTTCCGGTAATACGGAGTGGAACGTCAGAATGGGCCCAGTTTGCTTCGTGTTAAAGAACAGGACGAGGAGCCAAATAACAGAACAATGCTATATTTAAAAACAATTGAGATCCTTAGGCTTTTTCAATCGTGAAATTAGCAACGTTTCGCCCCAGGGAAGAAGTGGGCTCATCAGTTGGATTGCTGCACCTTTCCAAGACGCTGGCGACTAGTGCGCCGTAGACACACCATTGCAAGCCTCTTATGCAGGACAATACAGTGACGGTGCACTAGGGGAAGCATGTGCCTCCACTTGTATAAATGCCTGCCCTTGACCTTTATATCAAAAACAAGGTTCCTAGAAGGAAATCATAATTTGGGGCAAAACGCTGGTAATTTCACGATCGAAAAAGCCTAAATAACTTAAATGATTTTAACATATGCAATCGATGAAATCGAATTATGGTTTCCTTTTAGGAGCCTTAGTTTTGAATGTCATCTTTAGTTGACAATTTCCATCATACGGGATCAGTCTTAAAACATGAAATAGGACAACAAGGCGTCCAAGTACCGTCACCACAAACTATAATCATGGACGACTTCTCCAACAGTTGTTATAATAATAATGGCGCATGGCCTCCGGAGAGGCCTGGTGCGTCTTTTTTTTTTTTTTTTTTCGTAAACTGCCAATTAGGCGACCTGCATATCTGTGAGGAGCAGGGCCCTACCTAGGATGATTTCTAATGCTGTATACGCCACACATACCCAGCCCCCAACTCATTGAAATTAACCAATTAAGGTTAAAGTCCCCGACTCGGTGGGGAATCGAACCAGTTTACAAGACGACCCACTTACGAAGATTACCAAATTACGCAAGAAGATAACGGCATTTTTTCTGTCCGTGAAACAGCCTTTGTTCACTTCATCATCATGCTCAATAATCTTTTGAAACGTTATGAACAACGTGTCACTCTTGTTGGTGAACAGTTTGAACACATATTCTTATATACATAAAAGGCTTCGCTGGCTGACTGACTAACTGACTCACTCACTCACTCACTCACTCATCAACTACCAGCCAAACCACAGAACCAAGAAACGTGAAAATTGGACAGTAAAATTCTCTTATGTCACAGGCAAGATATATACGAAAAAGGATCTTCCGATATAATAATAATAATAATAATAATAATAATAATAATAATAATAATAATAATAATAATAATAATAATAATATCGATCTTGATAGCTGCAGTCGCTTAAGTGCGGCCATTATCCAGTATTCTGGAGATAGTGGGTTCGAACCCCACTGTCGGCAGCCCTGAAGATGGTTTTCCCTGGTTTCCCTACTTCTTTTTTTACTATTTGCTTTACGTTGCACCGACACAGATAGGTCTTATGGTGACGATGGGAGAGGAAAGGCCTAGGATGGGAAGGAAGCGGTCGTGGCCTTAATTAAGGTACAACCTCAGAATTTGCCTTACCACGGAAAACCATCTTCAGGGCTGCCGACAGTGGGGTTCGAACCCACTATCTTCCGAATGCAAGCTCACAGCTGCCAAGTAGACCGGTGGTTTCCCCATTTTCACACCAGGCAAATGCTGCGGATGTACCTTAATTAAGGACACGGCCGCTCCGTTCCCACTCCTAGCCCTTTCCTGTCCCATCGTCGCAATAAGACCTATCTGTGCCTCTGTGCGACGTTCAGCAAGTTGTAAAATAATAATAATAATAATAATAATAATAATAATAATAATAATAATAATAATAATCTTCATAGTTATAACTCCCAATAAGTACTTCTACGGTTTTCGGGGCGCCGAGGTGCCGGAATTTTCTCCCAAAGGAGTTATTTTACGTGCCGGTGAATCTACCGACACGCGGCTAACGTATTCGAGCAGCCTCGAATACCACGAACCTGCCAACTTGGCTTCAGAAAGCCAGTGCCTTAAGCGTCTGAGCCACGAAGCCCAACTTATGATATACGGATAGGAAAGGACTGAAAAGGGAGTTAATCCTCCATTTATGGGAGTCGTTTAAATAGGAGGTGTGAAATTCGGCATATAGAACCATTATTAAAAATCAGCCATGTTTGAATGTTTTTGGAAATTAAACATTAAAAGGCGATGAACATGGGGAAAGTGTTTATATATTTTTTACAGTTGGTGTTATGTCGCACCGACGCAGATAGTTATTATGGCGACGATGGGACATGAAAGGCCTAGGAATGGGAAGGAAGCGGCCGTGGCCTTAATTAAGGTACAGCCCCAGCATTTGCCTGATGTTAAAATGAGAAACCACGGAAAACCTTCTTCAAGGATGCCGACAGTGGGGTTCGAACCCACTATCTCCCGGATGCGAGCTCACAGCTGCGCGCTCCTAACTGCACGGCCAACTCACCCGGTGAACAAGAGTTGACCAAGGGAGGTCGGATGGGATAGATCAAAGTGAGGAGGCTGGCACAAGTAAGTGGAAACAATGCCAGGACTCAGCTAATAGACCCGTGGTCGCCAACCCAGCTCCAAAATTCAGATCCCCTGTGGACAGCCCCAGTATTTACCTGGTGTGAAAATGGGGAAACCACGGAAAACTAACTCCAGGGCTACCGACAGTATATACGTAGATCGAACTCACTATCTCCGAATGCAAGCTTACAACTGCACACACCTAACAACACGGCCAACTCGCTCGCTGGGGAAAGTCGTTCTCAAATGTATGTATACAGGGTGTAACAATAAGGGACACATTCCTCACACGTAGAAAAAATATGTTATTTTGAAATATGTCCGGAAACGTATCTATACGCGGTGTAACAATAACGGACAAATTCCTCATGAGTAGAAGAAGAAAATAAGTTATTTTGAAATGTGTCCGGTAACGCTCTATTTCCATGTTAGGACTCATTTTCTACAATTCTACATACGGCAGTGCATTCATCATGGGAAACACAGGAACAGAACATACCAACATACCACATGGTATGTTCAAAATGCCCTTCGTTAGCAGTGACACATGCGTACCCAATACATCAGCGCATCCAGGGTTCAGTGCGACAGCGGGTTGATGCGGCGCGACTCGCTGTTCTCTACTGACTTGTAATGCAACACTCAAAGGAGTTTTACGGGAAAGCCGACAGCCAAGTGGAGCATCCATGCACGCATCGAGCAGCTCAGTTTGCTGGTCGTTACACTGCACAATCCAGTGAATGCTCGAATTACATTGTCATGTTCTCGTACAATATAGTCGCTACCTTCAATAAATGCCACAATTGGACTTGGCAAGTGACGCAAATAAACATTTACAAACATATAATTTGAAGAGTTACATATTTAGACACAAGCGAACTTTTGTTCCGTATACTAAATAACTGGCAAAACAGCTAAAATATGTAATTAATATCATTTTGATTTAATTTAATATTTGGTTGAAATATAGTTTCACTAGGTGGTTATGTATTTATGACATATTTTTTAAAAATTGTAGACGGTCTGAGTGGCTCAGTCGGTTGAGGCGGTGGCCTCCTGACCCCAACATGGCAGGTTCGATTCTAGCTCAGTCTGGTGGTGTTTGGAAGTGCTCAAATACGACAGCCTCAGGTCGGTAGATTTACTGGCACGTTAGAAAACTCCTGCGGGACTGAATTCGGGCATCTCGGTGTCTCCGAGAACCGTAAACATGTAGTTAGTGGTACGTAAAGCCAATTCAGTTATTATTAAAATTTATAAACTAAGAATTTTAACCCATATGTTGATAACATATTTGTTTAAAAATACAATTATAATTGTTATTTGAACTATAACATGCCTTCGTGATCTTATTGGTAGGGCAGTCTCGTTCCCATTTCTTCTTCTTCTTCTTCTTCTTCTTCTTCTTCTTCTTCTTCTTCTTCTTCTTCTAGATCTTCCAGACTGCACATCTTACAGCATGTAATGGTTTTATTATGCAGCCCGTTGCATTCTTGTGGGATAAAATGAGTCATGATTGGAGGGCTGGTTGCTTAAAATCATGATACATCTCGAGATTATACCATCGAAACGCTACTTTATTTAGTCGCGCACTGAATTCCTCTCCGCAAAAAACGCACTCTCGAAATAAAGTTCCCAGTGATACCGAATGAAAATTTAAATTGTAGTGCAAAAGTGACCAATGAAAAGATACCTAGACAAGATATTCAATTATTCCAATAGTGAAGGTATAGGGAATATTAAGTAACACAATTAAGTACGGAACAACATTCCGCGTCGCGACTAATTAAATTTCTGTTCACAAGAGCGCAAATATGTATTTATCAATCTCAGTACCTTTCTATCTGCAACCCCATCGTATGTATTGAAAGATCGTCCATTTCGCACGTCGCGGTTGAAGACTGCATGTTGTAAATGTTTAACTGGAGTGGATTGCATCCCGCATGTGTGTTTGTGTAAAAGAATCCCTTAAGTTGATTTTTGTGATTAGTTTGCTTCTTAGGTATCAATTACATATTATTGTCTTATATTCGAAATTATTTTCTATCTTGGTGAAATCCGCATTGTGTTATTTCCTAATTAACTAGACTTCGATGTATTTTAAGGAAGAAAGTGCTCTTCTCCCTTACAACTCATTTACAGTCAATTAGCGTGCAATATTTAAATGTTAATTTGGTACAAACAATATTTCATGTTTTACCATAAGTGAATTTTAATGTATTTTAATGAATTTTCTAGAATTAACGTAGACTAAATGACGTAATTTGCTTTATTCATTCATGTTCATAAAATAAACTTTAAGATAACATTTCTGATGATATTATTAGGACATTAAATCCTTTTACACTAATATGCACAATATTGAACTTATCCACAACTTGTACACATTTTTGCTTGTGGTTGTAGAACAATTTCAGATAATACAACTTGATTATAGCTAACTAGAAGAGTTGCATTACAAGTAAATTAGCATTTTCAGCAATTCACTGCTCATCGCACCCTGTAATCCAAACATCAACGAAGATGGTCACTGGAAGATTAATTTGGCCTAACGTATGGAAAGCTTGCAAGACTTAGGCTCGAGTATGTTTGTAATGGCAGAAATATAAGGTCAGCAAGCACAGGCAATCAGCTCTAGCATGTATTCCTGTACCTAATGAACGATTCATGCACATCGATGTGGACATCGTTAGCCCCTTAAGTTATCACCTTGCAGAAGGTTCCAATATCTATTAACGGTTATAGACAGGTTTTCCAACACGCTGGAAGCAGCTCTTTGGAGGACCAAACAGCAACAACTATAACCAGAAGCTTAATTTCGTGTTGCATTTTCAAGATTTGGCATACCACTCCGCATCACAACAGAACAAGTTCGGCAATTTGAGAGCGAGTTCTTCAAAACCATTGCTAAGAGCAAAATTACTACCACTTACCATCCTCAAGCTAATGGACGAATAGAACGTCAACATCGAACACTGAAAGAAGGGCTTAAATCCCATCTGCTTAAATCACATTCTTGGATGGAGTCACTTCCCCTACTCGTCTTAGGTTTACGTACCGCAGTCAATGAAGACTTGGGATGCTCACCTGCAGAGTTAGTCTACGGCACAAGCATCCAACTTGCAGGCAAATTTCTGTCTGATACCCCTATCATCACCCACCAAGACTTTGCGAGAAGTCTTCAGGAGACAATACGCTTACTGAAATCTTTTCCCACATCCAAACACGGGAAGAGAAAAGATTTTGTCTCCAAGGATCTGACAACATGTTCCCATGTGTTTCTGTACCAAACCGCCGCATTAACACCACTACAACCAGTCTATACAGGCCCCTACAAAGTGAAGAAGCGCAGTCACACGTATTTTCAAGTTGAAAGGTTAAAAATATCACCAATGATCGCTTGAAACCGGCCTTAATACTGAAGGAACATTTTTCAACTCAGCACTTGCAGTCAAATACAAACAAAGTGCAATAAACTGATCATTCACCACTAACCCCTGTATCCGTAGCATCTGAATATTCTTTGAGAAGAAGCAGATCTGGTCGAACAGTTCTTTTCCCCCGTAGATTTGTGACACGCGAACACGCCGCACAACTACTGAAAACGAAAATACACAGCCTGTTTACAGTCATTCGACCGGGTCAGGGATGGAATGAATGAAGGCCCCATCTAGCGGCAAGGATGGGAATTGTGCCGGCTTCCGAAGCCTGTCGCACTCCTCTGGGGCAATGATTAATGAGTGACAGATGAAAGGAAATGTTATTAGAGAGTGATGCTGGAATGAATTATGACAGGGAAAACCGGAGTACCCGGAGGAAAACCTGCCCAGCCTGCGCTTTGTCCAGCACAAATCTCGCATGGAGTGACCGGGATATGAACTACGGAACCCAGCGGTGAGAGGCCGGTGCGCTGCCACCTGAGCCACGGAGGCTATAATGGACTAGTGAAGAAATAATATTTTCATTATTTTTAAATGAATACTCATGTTGTTCATTTTACCTTGTAAGTTCCGCGTAGAGAAGAAAAGTAAACACATAATCATGGGACAAGCCTAGTGTGTTTCCTATGGATACTACAATATCCGGGATTTATTGCATCCCATGCGCGTGTTTGTTTTCTGAAATTACCACGTGTGCTTGAGGGTTAAACATCTACGTGCAGATTTAAATAATTGGAATATCCTAGTTCCTCTTTGAATCATGATCATGTTTAGCCGCAGCTAATAGGGCACAAAATACCATACCGGCGTTGAAGACATTGTGTGTTTGTACCATTTATGTAAACACAATTTGGTCAGCACCGTATTACTTGTTACCAACCAAGCGTAACTTCTCATTTAAACTTTTTATTTGCAGATTATTGTTCTGTTTTGATATTTTCTTGCTTCTTCCGAGCAGTTAATTACTAGCATTAACTGTATCTTAAACGCCAAGACTAACTTATAATCACGATGAATGACGGAAGATACACCGCACGTGCATGGCATGTTACACTGTAGAGTGCAGCAATTATTGGCTGGCAATCAGAAGCTCGCTTCCTCAGATGCAGTGTTTATCTAGTAGAACCGGTCTGGAGCATCAAATGATTGCGGATGCACTAGTTTGAAATTTGTATAAATAACAATATTAATAATAATAATTAATAACCATTGCAATATGATTATTTATATGAAAAAATACATAATCGCCTCACGCTTGGGCGTCAATTGTAATCTAATTCAAAATATATGAATAAATACCGAATAAATTTATAACATAATTCAAATAAAACAAATGAATAAAACTAATATTTCGAAATGTCCGTAGTATGAGGGTCAGAGTTCACCAGAATAGATCCCTCGAATTTTGATAGAGCATGACTCTCTCCTAGGGCATGTACATAAATCTGCATACTGGTACCTAACCTTCTGAAAACGAATAAATAGGTAGGAACTGCACATAGGTTCATCAATAACCCCACTGATTTTAAATTAATAACTATATCCTGAACAATATCCGTGCCTGAGCACCTCATCAACACGCCAAAATATACATAAAATACGCTCACAAAATAGCGCTGGAAGATTCCATATTTACAACAACAACAACAACAACAACAAAAGCAGTGGGCAACCAAAAGCGAGGACCAAGCTACCATTTCCAGTCAGTCCGTTGAAAGTTCTTTGCAAAGCATATATATGTGCATGAATACCCTTTACTGCCTCTGTGTATCAACACAACTTGCATATTCTCATTATTGGCATTTGATATATCACACAGATATTGTACATTATAATACTGTGTTCACTGACTCCAACACTTGGTTTAAAGATACATTCACTCGAGCAACACACGCTTGCTCTTCCAGAACATAAGTTATGGAAAGTCTGAGATATAGTACCCCATACCTTTCACCAACATATAATACCAAGCCGCCACAAGAGATACAATACCAACAATACCAAGTGCCTAAGCACTCCACAGTTTTAGGTTATTACCACGATTCACATTCCACAAGCATTATCAGACCATGTTCCACCAAAGTTACATCTCCTCTTCCTACCAAAATTTGAAGTCAGGTCTCCTCCACCAAAGTTTCAAATCTAGTCCTCTCCGACGTTTTCTCACATACCTAAATCGACCTCAGCTTCCTCCTTCCTCTTACATGATACGTTTAGATTGATCCTGGCCATCCAGTCACGAGTAGAAGATCCTCTTGCCATTCCAAGACCACGCCCTGAACCTCTTCCGTGCCACAAGACATTAACAAAGCGACCTCATCGGACACTGGGATGTCCGCACGACTCATGAAAACTTTCCGAGTTGTAATTAGCACTGATTTCCCATACGTTTGTACAAAACAAATTGCTCATATCACACATGGAGATCTTTCAGCTTAAAATATTAAGAACAAAATATACAACTGGAATAATGATAATCATAATAATAAATCGAATAATGACAATAATACAGTGCGAGGGTGTGATGTATTCACTGTCACAAGATATATGGTAAAGTGGATGGATACATAAACTCAAACGAATATTTGCCCCAATCATCTTCCTATTACGATCTTTCCTTCTTTTAAACACTGTTCTTACCGAGTGAGTGGCTATGTGGTTTGGGTCACGTAGATATCAACTTGCTTTCGGGGGATAGTAGGTTCGAAACCCACTGTCGGTGGCCCTGAGGATGGATTACTGTAGCTTTCCGTTTTCACACCAGGAAAATGATGGGGCTGTTCCTTAATAAAGTCTTCCTCGTGAACACTCGAGATTTACTTCGGAAGACGCGAAGCAATGTTCTTTGCGAAACGTAAAGAATTTCATCTGGTTTTGACACGGTGAAAAACCAAATGTCTACAATTAATTACGGGCCTTGAGAGCATCAATGTAAAAAATCAATTAGTCTTCTTGTGTCAAGTTATCATTCTTGGGAGCTGTTAACATATTAAATTCCCAAACAATTCTTCGGTTTTCGATTTCTAGCTCTGTCATAGAATATTTTAGCTACATAATTTTGCGGGAGCTGGGACGGGGTGAATTGAATATCTCGGGAAATCTGATAAAATAAATGGTTCACTTCCCCCTTTCGACCGATCTAGACTTCAACACCAGTTCAACACCAGATCCTGATGATCGCCTCAGAGAAGACAGTCTTGGTAATTGTGATAAATATAATGTGCGCGATGTTTTAATTTTGTATTGTCGCCTGTGGACAGATTTGAGCCAGAGAAATGATACAGAGTGACTTTCAAGAAAATTACCTTAATATAGGGAGTTGAATAAATAAATAAATAAATAAATAAATAAATAAATAAATAAATAAATAAATAAATAAATAAATAAATAATACGAAAATTTCATAATGGATCGACCTCCTCCTAAACAATTTAACTGAACAATAGTTTATTTAAAAAATTGATACTGTATCTTTGAACCTGTTTGATAAGCGGGACTAACCTGTATTGCTTACTTAATCTCTAATAGTGCAGGTGATGATATTAAGGGTGCCGATCAGTACAGAAAATGCAATTGCTTCGATCGCATTCTCGAGGATTTCAGTCTTTTTAGAAGCTTCATTGTTTCACTAGGAATAGTGTCTCTTTCACATCAAACCGCAGTCATTTTAGCCACGCTGCCACTGACCTCGAGATATTAATTTACATAAAAGAACTGGAGCTGCATCGACAACTAAAATGAAGAGGTATTTCATACGTAAAGGATAAGGGATTCATAGGCATACTCATTATAATCTGTACTCTTTTAGTAGAGAAGCAATCTCATGCAAAATGGAATGAACCTAATAATGTTAATGGCTTTACGTTCCATTAACTACTTTTACGGTTTTCGGAGACGCCGCACAGTGTGTCGAATCCCATATCTAGGTGGAAAAAATTCACTGTCGCCAATCAAAGCGCAACCTGGCTCATTCGATAGTAAACAAACCAGATGTTGACCTTCAGTCTTTCTTTTCGCTTTCTGGTACGTAGGATGGAGGGGGCAGGTGCTGAAACATCTTCCTTGCAGTTATCAACTCAGTTGATAGGAGGTGTCGGAGAGAAGCGAACGTTGTGTTTCTAGTAAGTTCAACAAGGTGTTGTATTCTGTGGTTCATGGAATAGTGAAAAGAGGTGTGTGTTCTCATTTTAAGCATAATACAAGCGTTCTGCAGTAAACAAGTTATTTACAGTGCGTTGTGAAAGGAAGCAGTTGTAGAAAATTAGATTGTTTTTACGATTTGCTCGAAAAAAACTTTATGAGTGCCTCATAGTGCCACTTTACTTTAAACGTCATTCGATGGGAAATTTAATGTAGATTCAGGATCTGTATTGGTTTTGTTGCGCACGAATGTGCATGATGGTTTATTTTCTTATTTTCAGTGACTATGTGGGCGTTACCGCGAGAAGAATATTTCAACGCGTGGCGGTCCTGTCGTAAAAAGGGGCATTTAGAAATCATATTTCAATATGTTATGGATAAATTAGAGCCTACAAATCTTACTGACACTCAATTTCTGGAGCTAAGAAACAAAATGAAGTTGATATCCCGTAATATCAACAAAAATGGGAGAGTTCAGGAAGAAGAGAACAATGATTCCGAGAAAAATTCGGTGATTAGGGAAATGTGACGGATTTCATCGTGTTAAGTGAACAAGACGACATTGATCCAGCGTATGATCCAAAAACAAGTTGTGTACCTAACAAAGCCGGCCGTCACCCTAAGGAATTTAAGGACTCTTCCATAAAGACGAAGAAGCAAAATGTTTGTGATATTACCGAATCGCGTAATTTGGAGGAAGTCGCGTTTGCTGCTGAAGATTCTTTTCGATCAACCGGGAAAAGATGAAGGCTTAATAAAACGATATCGTGTATTACTAGCTGCTCTTTCTTCTGGCTCTGAAATAAATGTGAATAAATTCAAAGAATTTCGTGCGCAAACTGCGGCTTTGTATGTCAAACTATATCCATGGAATTATATGCCCGTAACTGTGCATACCATATTAGTACACATTACTCAAGTAATTAAACTTTTTCTTGTGCCAATAAGAACTTTATCTGAAGAAGCTCAAGAAGCTAGAAATAAAGATTGTCGGAGGTTTCGTGAACTTCATACTCGAAAATGTAGCAGCTTAAGATGTTGTTGATTACATCAAATCCCTTAATAAACAAGTACCGAACAATGCCACGTAAAACTCCTGGTAATCTACCTATGGAAGCTATTGAGTTACTTACTGACTCCCAAGATCCTTTCACATCAAATGAAGAAGACCAGTATAGCAACGACTACGATTCTCTGGACTCTACAGACGAATCAGGGGACGATTGAACATTGGACATGTTGTTGTTATGAACAGGATGAGATTGATGAGACAATTACTTGCAAATACTGTGATATGATCCTTTCACGTTTTTTATGAAATGTTTCTGAGTGTAATCTTAACCTTTTTTATATGGAAATATAATATATATAATATTGTTTTCGTGTGTAAGGTGTATTTTACTAAAACTACGTATTTAAAATACGTTTTTAATCTGGAAGAATTTACATACAATGCCTTCGTCTATTCCCTCAAATAAGGTGTAACAAAAATACTGGACTGAAATTCTCATTGTTATTCATATTTTATCCAGTTTTAAATAGTATGTTTACCACTGTTATAAACTATAATATACACATCCAAATCGTGTTTTTACTCCCGTAAATGGACGATTCTTTTGTTGCTTTCGGTCATTTTTTAAACCTCCCCTTGCCCCTCACCCCTATATATTTACCCCCGAACATCGTACACTTTAGACGATGCCAGATATGAATTCAGCGACCTCGAAAACGGTATAGTGCCAACTTTTAATAGGATCCCAGGATTATTAACGACGTTATTAATTTTTTCCACCTAGATCGGGGATTCGGCACACTGTGCGCCGCGGTGTCGGAATTTTCCGCACGAGTTCTTTTACGTGCCAGTAAATCTACTGACACGTGGCTGACATATTTGAGCAAATATTACCGGCCTGAGTCAGGGTCGAACCTGCCAAGTTTGGGTCAGAAGGCCAGCGCCTCAACCGTCTCAGCCACACAGCCCGGCATGAACCTAATAGAGGTGGTCTTAGACGAGTAGGGAATGTCAAATATAATTCATTGCATGTGACTAGAATAAGAGCACAATGAAAATACTGAATTATTCCGATGAGCTACTACGATATAAGTGAAGCCCAGATTTTTATTCAGTAACAGGTTAGATTGCAAACTAATTTGGTTAGTAGGAAGTGTCGACCACCCGCTCTTCCACAATGTGGCAAGAGTAACATAATATAGGGGTTCTGATGGGCCGTGCCCCTAATGTTTATGCAAGCCCCATAGCATAGTTGTGGAGGTAGACTATACTTGCTACTCGCTTCAGTAAGTTTGCATTCTAACCTATTAATGCATAAAAATCCGGGCTCTAGATATAAGAGTGCAAGAGGAGGAGAATGCCAGCAGTCATAAGGTTGTCTGTCGTATAGATCCTAAGAACGAGTTTCGGAGATTGGTAACCTCCGATATACACTGAAGAAAATGGAAATTGCAACACGTAGAAATAATAGCGCTACAATGCTGCAATTGAACATGCAGGACGAGTGTTCGGTTGTGATTCGATGATTACAATTTCAGGTCCCTCTGACCGCACGTTTGGACAACAATCAATACAGGATGTGTCCACCACGAGCTGCAATACATTGATGAATTCGTCGAGGCATGGAGACAATAAGGCCCTGGATCGCTTCCTGAGGATTTGTGGTCCATGCTTGCTGCACTGCACGGGTCAGTTGTTCCAGAGTTCTGGGTGACTGAGGACAGTTGGTCAGTTGTCGACCCATCATGTCCCACGCATGCTCAATAGGACTGAGGTCCGGGGATCTGGTGGGCCATTCTAAGGTTGTGATGTCGTGGAGAGCTTCTCTGGAGATGCGTGCAGTGTGAACGCGGACATTATTCTGCTGAAAAATCCCATTTGCAATGTTCGCCATCATAGGGACAACCACTGTTATGAGTACCCTATCAACGTACTTTCGAGCGGTTATAGTGCCCTCAACAAGCACTAATTGTGATTTCACATTAAAGCCAATAGCTCCCCAGACCATAATGCTTGGTGTTAGCCCTGTGTGCCTCGTGACAATATGATCTGGGCGGCCCCTCTCCCCGGTACGTCGGCGCATACGATTCCGGTGATCACTTCGGGCAAGACAGAAGCGCAATTCATCACTAAAGACTACCCTATGCCATTCGTCGACCCAAGTCGATCGTTCTCGACACCATATCAGCCTTACACGTCGCTGCTGTGGGATGAATGGATCACCTTCTGCAGGGACACGGGCTGGTAAGCCAGCTGCACGCAGGCGATTACCAACTGTTTGTTGTGTAACGTGGGGGGCCGCAGCTGCTCGAATTTGCGCTGCTGTTGCATTAGGTTCCACCCGCACCATCCGAATGATGCGGCGATCCTCTCTCACAGTTGTCTGTCGCGCTGCGCCTGTGCCAGATCTACAAGTGTAGGTACCTTCAGTTGACCACTGCTGTCATACACGTTGTACCGTAGATGCCTGTCGGCCAACACGTGCAGCGACAGTCCTTAGCGATAATCCAGCCTCACACAGCCCAATTATCCGAGCCCTCTCAAACGGCGACAGTTGTTGATACCGTGCTCTTCTCTGTCGTCCAGGTATGTTTGACGCAGAACACTTCATTGCACAGACTGCAAGTCAACTACGCTACACCAGAGTCCGTATACTGGAGTTGATTCCTCCGCGACCAATCACGTGGAGAGACCAGTAAAAACAATCCAATGGGTCTGAAACTTTGATCGTTTACATATCTACATGGCATCGTTCCATATCTTGAAAATCAACACAAACGACGAATGCATTTATGGTGTTGCAATTTCCATTTTCTTAAGTGTACAGTACATATGCTGAATGGGGAATAACGGCATGATGCTTCCTTTCTATAAGCATGTGCTTAGGGCATTGAAATTGTGATTTTCCTGTAGTTAACCAAACAGTCTACTGTAGGTGTTTTCCTTTTCCGAGCGAGTTGGCAACGCGGTTGTGGTCACGTGGCTTGGAAGAGATGGTGGGTTCGAACCCCACTGTGGGCAACCCTGAAGATGATATTCCGTGGTTTCCCATTTTCCCACCAGGCAAATATTGGGGTTGTATTTTAATTAAGGACGCGGTCATTTCCTTCTCAGTCTTAGACCTGACCTATCCAATCGTCACTGTAAGGCCTGTCTGTGTCGGTGAGACGAAAAGCAAATGCGGCACGGAGAGTAAAGGAAACCTGCTGTTCTATTCCCCAAGAGAATCTTCCTTGACATATAATGACAATTTCAAAGTGCGGATAGGAGTTTGGCAAGGCTGTATCCTTTCCTCCTTCCACTTAATATATATGGAGAATATTTAATGAGAGTTACACTTGAAAGATGGAGTGAAGCAGTTGGCGGTCGGAAGATTTCAAACTGGAAATTTGCCGATGATACTACCCTTATCACAGCAGACAAGGAAGAAACGGGTCTGCTCAAGAGAGTTGAGGATATAAGTAAAAAATTGGGTCTGGAGATCAACCGCCAGGAAATGAATATAATTTGTTTCTTGAATGGCAATTATTATTGTGGGTCATGTTAAGTCATATTTTTTAAAAGTTAAGAAATCCTCTTTATGATATCTTGATTTGTAGTGTTAATTTTTCCACCTATCTGTGGTATACTGTACCATGCTGTTTGACCTTGATACTGTACTGGTTACGACCTGTACATGAGAATTTTTTGAGTATAAATGACATTTAATTATCACGCGTAATGTTCTGAGCACGCCTGATTTGTTTACCGTCAGCGGGGCAAGCAAGCGAGTGAAGGACAGCTGTGTGCTGTGACGTAGCCACAGGGGCTAGCTAGACCGCCCACGTGTTCCCAGCCTGGACTCGTATATTTTAGATTCCACGTCACATCTTCCAGATTGTTCGACGGGGAAAATTTTGTAACTCCCGTAATAATTATGCTAGCGGCTTAAGCGATATGTCATCTTGTTTGGGATCACCTGAACGTCGCAATGCTCGAGTTTCAAGTCAATCCATCGAGGGATTCAGGAGATATTCAGTCAAGCCGTATTGTGACGTAGACGTCCCGGATCGAATAAAAGGAGGGCCCACTGTAGCCTGTTCACTCAGTTACAGCTGAGTAGTCAGCGTGGACACTCTCGCTGCTACTATCGTCGTGTACTGACAGTCCCGACGAGGAACTCTGTAATTTTCTAAGTATTCATAAAGTGAACTTGTATTTTTTTCGAGTGTGGGAGAACGAATTCTTCCAAGTATTCTCAAGTGGACTTGCAATATTTCGAGTGTTAAAGAACATTTTCTAAGTCTTCATAATTGAACTTACAATATTTATGTGTGTTCAAGACTGGAATTTTTCCAATTATTCATGAAATGGACTTGTATTATTTACGTGTGTTAAATTCATATTGGACTTGTATTATTTACGTGTGTTAAAGAACGAATTCTTCATAAATTGAACCTGCAATATTTGCGAGTGTTAAGAGACTCATTCCTCTAATAAACAGTGATTTATAAACTTTGCTAGTGATGATCTCTGAATGTGCTCAAAGTTCCCGTAAGCATAAATTTGTGATTTTGCCGGTACTGATTCAAAGACTTATAAACTTTGCCGGTGATGAACTCTAACTTCATTCAACGTCTTTAAAACATAAATTTAGGATTTCGCCTGTGTTTATTCAAAGACTTGGATACCTTGCCAGTGATAGACTGTAAATTTATTCATGTGGATGGACTTGTGTTTTTCGTCCATGTTCACTCAAAGACTTGTACATTCGCCAGTGTTGATTCAAAACTTTATAAATTTCGCCAGTGATAGACTGTAAATCTATTTAGATTTTCATGTGGATGGACTAATGTTTTCGTCTCTGTTCATTCAAAGACTTGTACCTTCGCCAGTGATGAACTTTAAATTTGGTCATAGTTTCATGAGAAGGGACTTGTGTTTTTTTGCCAGCATTTATTCAGAGATGAGGACTTTGCTAGTGGTGAACTCTGAAATTATTTATTTTCCTCGTATACAGAGACATATCATTTTACGAGTGTTAAATTTTGAAAGTCTTGATGAATAATAACCAGTGACTTCGCTAATAGGTTAATCACCCAAGGTTTTTATGAACTCAAATTTATCAGTACTGCGAGTGACCTTGGAGACATCAACCCTCTCAGTCATGTTGGACTGAGGTAGTAAATGATTATCTGCAACATCACCAGGATCATCGGGGTTCAACCTGGGCCTCGAACGTTCAAGGCATCTCTACCTTCTACCAACCCAGACAGTCCAGCCGCTTCTTTACGGAGTCCCTGGAATCTTCTGGAACGTGTTCCAATCTGCTCGGCTTGGTGAACTGGAGAATCCGAGCCATATTATAGGACTATGTGGAAGACAACTTATATCTACCTGGAGGTGATGTGCAATTTCATGTCTTATATGAATAAACTCATGTTCAGTCAGAGTCAAAGTTTTCTTGTAGATAGGACCCTACCTCCTGTACCGAGCCCTAGCTACTAGTCACCCAGTTTTAGCCCTGAGAACTATATTCTTGCTTACTTTAAAATATAATCTGAGAGTTGGGCTCATTTACCGGTACAATACACAATACTGAAGTTCACAGAAAGCCGTAACATTTATATTATTGTATTCATCTGGCGGGGTAAACTGTCGTGAAGTCGTGACAACCTTTTGGAATTGAAGGTTTAAGTTCCTTAAAGTTACACCACATCTTTCCTGAAATTTTAAGTCTGGCAATATAGTGATTTTAAGGCACTTTTAAAATAAAGACATAGATATGCCAACTGGATTAAAGCCACTTATATATTTAGTAAAGCCGAATTTTCCGCCAAATTACATTGGGCTTCATCAGGGCTTGTGAAGGTCTGCCTCCGACAGTGAGCAAAGAAATTCTTCGAAGGAACGTGGAAGCCACTTTGTTAACTTATCTTTGCCTCTGTGGTTGCTCTTGAAACTCTTCAGCAAAGGAAATCTTGTACATAACACTGCATTTCTATCCCTATTCTTATATACCCTCACTTCAGATACTGTTGGATTTCCCCTCCTTTGGTCTGGACTCATTTGACTCATAGTGATGCAGTGATTTCTTGGAAAAGTCTTCGTAGATTGAGAAGCGGGAGTAAGGCATTTGCGGTCAGAGAATTTTTGTTCTGATACACGCACCCATCACTGTATACAATGCTTGGAAGTAGATCGCAACACATGAAACGAATACAGATACTATTAGCTCACCTTCAGTTTCATTCCTGGTGACTTTCCACTTTGTTGATGGTTGTGATAACATAATATTTCGTAATAATATACTGGTCCAGCTTTTGTCTTTACCTTTCTCCAAGGTAGACCCGTTCTTCTCACTAACGTGGGTTTTCTACTCCATTGAGCCATACACCTGTTAATTTTCAGTGTATTAAAATAAGTTTTGTATAAAATCTTCCTTACGTCCCCCATTTATAAGAAATACTCGTAAGTAGCAGAACGTCTGGAAGGCTTTGGACCATTAATTGAGTTGGTTATTTTTATTGGAAAAAATAGTGTCAACATGAGATGCTACATAGTTACCATCTCAAACATCGTTATCTCACGTGACTTAAAAATTGTGGTAAGAGCACAACACTTGAACTACACAACGGAGATAGGGACAATTCTGTGTTGGTTCTTTCTCCATCTGCCGCCCATAAATTGTAACAAAAATTTTTGGAAAATAAATAAATAAATAAATAAATAATAATAATAATAATAATAATAATAATAATAATAATACACATCTAAATTCAAGATAAAATGTGGGCAGTGTTTTCTCACTTATCGTGAACTTGCAATTGTTTTAATAGATCACTGTTGAAAATGGAATGACAAACTTATACATGGTTTTAGAATGAATAAACTAAGATGGTCTTTGCACGCAGTTTTCACTTCAGTCTGATATGATAAATTAGAAATAGAATTTTCAGGCACGACGTCATTTGTTACGAGTGTACTCGGAATAGCGTTGTGGAGCATAACATTCTGCTTCTGTAAATAACATAATTTGATGTTCTGCAAAAGATCACTTACGTGGTACTAGAACTAAGTCATCGATAATCGTTAATGAATCGGTGGTGGAGTGGCAACCTGTAGTTGCGAGGTCGCTGGTTCAAACCGGGCAGAAGTAGTCGGATTTTCGAAAGGTGCAAAATAGACCACTTGATGTTCCCCTTGCCGTGCAATGTCGGATGAAATGATGTCTTTTGTTACATTTGGTCTTACTAAAACTCAGCCATAAATAGCCCAACAGATTCTGGTTTTCCGTCCATCTGAGAGAATAAAATGGAACGTCAAAGTTGGCATACAGGTAACGTGAATGGCGTTACATCCAAATGTCAGCACACGATATGAGACCATAAGATATTTCTCCTTCTTCTTCTTCGTGCTATTACCATCAGAGTGGAGCATTTTCTGGGAAGAACTACAGGGTCAACTGTTCAACAAACACATTCACCTAACCAGGTGTTTTCGGTCTAGTCTTATACTGAATTCCGCTTACGTCTTAGTTGAGACCATCGCGCTCACAGGTATGCCTCGAGAATAGCATGGATTTATATTTTGAAGCAGCGATTCGAAACAATTTTATGGTTTTCAAAGCCTGAAATGTTGAGAAAGAATGGGATGGAGAACGTGATCTCATCCGTCCCCCAGCGATGGGAGTGGGTACACCTCCACATTTATTCAGGTATTCCTTTTTCTAGCCGGAACTCTATCTAAGATTCATCTATTAAAGTAGGAATTTAATGACTGTTGCTCCAGTACATGCGTGTCGAATTCAACTGGTATCGCTGTCTGCCTTCACCCACTTAACTTTGTGCTCTACTTTCCGAAGTTCTTAAACAGGGATGTGAACAATGTGATGTGATGGTTGAATAAGGCTCGTTGTTCACCGTGAGGTGTTGATTGATTGATTGATTGATTTATGATGATGATAATATTAATAATAATGTCCGCCTATTTGATGTAGTGGTTAATGTGATTAGATGCCACAACTGGAAGCCCAGGTTCGATTCCCAGCTCTGCTACTAAATTTGAAAAGTGGTACGAGGGCTGCAACAGGGTCCACTCAGCCTCGGGAAGTCAACTGAGTAGAGGGGGTTCGATTTACATCTCAGGCATCCTCGAAGTGGTTTTCCGCGGTTTCCTACTTCTACTCCATTCAAATGCCAGGTGATACGTAACTTAAGGCCATAGCCGCTTCCATCCCTCTTCCTTATCTATCACTTCCGATCTTCCGATTCCCCACAAAATTCCCCTGTTGAGCATAGCAAGTGAGACCACCTGGGAGGGGTGCTGGTCCTCCTCCCCAATTTTATCCCTTCGAACTAAAGTCTCACTCTGATATAGATGTTGATTCCCATAGAGAATCTGAAATATTTGTCCTGAATGAGCAAATTTATAATACCAATATAAATGGTCCGTTATTGGACATTATAAATTTTCCAGCTAGCTCATTCTTGGTTGCCAGCGTTTCGCCCTCGTGTGCTAGGGTGGGCTCATCAGTTGGTACCCAGCACACCTACCAATACGCTGGCTAGTGCATACCGTGGAGGCCACTGCGTAGGCTAACTGGAGCCACCGGCAGTGCCAGTGCACTAAGAGACTTTGTCTCATCACTAAAAATTGATGCCTGCTTGGCCATCAGATGATATAGATGTTGATTCCCATAGGGAATCTGAAATATTTGTCCTGAATGAGCAAATTTATAATACCAATATAAATGGTCCGTTATTGGACATTATACATTTTCCAGCTAGCTCATTCTGATGGCCAAGCAGGCATCAATTTTTAGTGATGAGACAAAGTCTCTTAGTGCATTGGCACTGCCGGTGGCTCCAGTTAGCCTACGCAGTGGCCTCCACGGTATGCACTAGCCAGCGTATTGGTAGGTGTGCTGGGTACCAACTGATGAGCCCACCCTAGCACACGAGGGCGAAACGCTGGCAACCAAGAATGAGCTAGCTGGAAAATTTATAATGTCCAATAACGGACCATTTATATTGGTATTAAAGTCTCACTCTCCAGGGCACTGCCGTTGAGGCGGTAGAAATGGGATCCCTCGCTGAGTCCGAGGGAAAAACCAACCGTGGGGTTAAACATATTACGAAATAATAATAATAATAATAATAATAATAATAATAATAATAATAATAATAATAATAATAATAATAATAATAATAATAATAATAATAATAATAATGGCGAGTAGCCTCCGGAGAAGCTTGGTGCAGATCTGTTGAGTTGACTCCTTATAGGCGATCTGCGCTTCTATGAGGATTGGGTCCTATCTATGATGAATTCTAATAGTGAAAATGGCATACAGACGCAGCCTCCGAGCTTCCAGAATTAACCAATAAATGTTAACATCCCCGACGCGGCTGAGGATCGAACCCAGGTCTCCTTGAACCAAAGGCCAGCACGATGAAGCCATGGGCCGGACATGATTTGTGGTGATCGTTGTTGAAGGACGCGAAACAGTAAGGTAATCAATCACCCTTTTATGGTCACAGATGAAAGAGGAAGAGGTCTGACACTTCAAAGAAAGAAGGTGTCGACGAAATGAGTGGCCATGAAAGGTGTAAAATTGAAAGACTCTTTAGGCTTCATAAACATAATTCCGACCGAGTTGCAGAGAACAAATTTGACGAAGGGAGATACAATATAGGCCCGGTAATTCGAACTAATTTGGGCTGGCGCTACCTCGAATTCAAAAACTATGTTTACACTGAAATAAGAACAAACCAAAAGGGAATGTGGCAATAGAAGTTTAATGAGCACAAGGAAAGGTTAAACAATACTACTGCATATTCCTGTGTCAGATATCGGCTAAAATTACTATGTTCGCAACACCCAGAAATTTAAAAAGAAACTATTCAGAGTGTTTTGTTTTTAAGTAGAGCCTCGTTTCTGAGCAGCAATATCGCAAATTTTCTAATAAGCATAGTGTCAGTGAACTTACACTTGTTGCTCGATGTAACGCAAAACGAAAAATTGTTCATGTGAGAAATGTATAAAGAGGGTTTTACTCTATATTTCTAAAGCTTAAATTTAGTAATACTGGCTCGAATTTCATGGAACCACGAACTACTGGGACTTAAATTATCAGAACTAAACTGTGTAGCAAGTGTGAAAGTTCGGAACTTGCCTGAGAGGAACGGAAGCTATTCGAAACTTAGCTACTAGACCTCTGGTCACCCAAGTTGAGAATTCTTGGGGCATCAGGAAGACTTGCACCATTCCATCATCTTTCTAAAATAATAACAATAATAATAGTAATAATGTTGGTTTTACGTCCAACTAAGTAGGTAAACGGTTCTCAGAGATGCCAAGAAGCCAGAACGTTGACCCACAGTAGTTGTGAGTAAATCTACCGACTGAGCTTCATATACTTGAGCACTTTCAAACACCACTAGACTGAGCCGGGATCAAACCCGCCGACTTTGGCATAGAAAGCCAGTGCTTGATGAATATTGAATTTTCACGACCGCATTGTAATCGAAATCCACTTAGGTCGTGTCACATACATGTAGTACGTATTGAAGAGATGTTAAGTACAGAACAAAAATGGCCAACCGGACAACCTCCAGATTTCGCGAAGTCTATAATAATAAGATCTCCTCAATTTTTACTGCATGCTCGTAACATGTTAATTAATAACAGAATCAAACAGATGGGAAATGGGATGTGTTGGAATGTAGCTAAGGAAATGTTGTATTTCTATGTGAGGTGAAAGCAAAACTTAATGTAACTTCATGTTTTTTCTTTAGCTTGTTTTACGACTTTAAGATGTATCTCAATAATTTGGAAGATCATTAATATCTTTGCTTATATTTAAATAATATTTTAGACATATTTTATAAAGAGATACATTTGTACGTGATGCTTTGGTCCTTGAATAATCAATTTGCTTCCATTCACACGTGGGGTATCAACAGTGTGTATTAATAATGTTTATTTTGTCTGTCTAAACAGTTTTTCTGCTAGTGGCTTTACGTCGCACCGACACAGATAGGTCTTATGGCGATAATAGGATAGGAAAGGCCTAGGAGTTAGAAGGAAGCGGCCGTGGCCTTAATAAGGTACAGCCCCAGCCTTTACCTGGTGAGAAAATGGGAAACCACGGAAAACCATCTTCAGGGCAGCCGACGGTGGGATTCGAACCCACTATCTCCCGGATGAAAGCTCACAGCCGCGCACCCCTAACCGCATAGCCAACTCGCCCGGTGTCTAAAAATAAGATTTTCATCTACGTTATATTCATTCTAAGCTCTCCAGTTGAGGAAGAGATAGATTAGCCAAATAAACGTTAATGTACTCGTAATTGTCTTACAATTTTTCGGACACAAAATAAAAATGCTTAACAAGATTTTTAAAAGTTTTGATGTATGAATTATGCTAGAGAAGTCTCCGGCCTTCCTGGATATTCTGAACACCCCTGATGCAAGTTCCGTTTGGATCATTAAACGCCTATATTAGAAATCCACATTCTCTCGTACAAATTATTCATACGGTTGTTTAGCATTAGAGTTTTATGCTTTGTTGTATCCGATAATTTTAGCCATTTTCAACGCCTAATACGCCAAGACGAAAGGTAGAAAATTCCTAATGATATCGACAAGTGAAAAAGTCAGTCTATGTGATTGACGGGTTGTAGAGAGGAAAGCTGACTTCCTCACTTGTGCCATTTATCTAGCTCTAGCAAACCGGTCTTCGACTTTTATAACTGGCATGTTACCAAGCTTGCTAGAGGCCATCAAGAGCGTCTTAATATTGTGCTACATTATGTAGTCCATTGCTGACTGTGCAGAGCTTAATTCGGAAGGCACGAGTGAAAATAATCACAATCCCATTCATTCTGAACTGAACTAAGCAGCAAATTCAGTAAGATGGGTTACGGCGAGGGAAGCTATTTGAAAAGAAAGAAAGAAAATAAGATAAATGGAGACTAATGTAGTGGATACTGAGTCAGTGGTGATCTGTAAGAATTTCTCAATCGTTTCAATTTATTGAAACCGTCAGACCCAACATTTTGTGGTGCGTTAATGTTACGTTTCTTTGTGTGTTCACTGGTTGGTTTTATTAGTTGGTTGGTTGAATCCTCAACAGATACCCCCACGGCTCTCAACCTGGTAGTTTCGGTTGGTGACCGCTGCTCCCTTAGCTGAGTCTGTTCTACTCACCCGTTCCCCATGTGAATGGGAGCGATGGAATACCCATACGGTACACCCTCTCCGTCGTAAGAAGTGACCAAAAGGGGCACCAAGGCTCTGAACTTGGGAGCGTGTGTTGGCGAGCATGGTTCCCTTAGCTGAGTCTGGCATTACTTCCACTTACTTGGGTCAGGCTCTTCACTTTCATTTTTCTACCCGTCCTCCCTTGATCAACACTTTTTCTCATCTAACCCCGATGAAATTAGGTTTGCGAGGACTACGGAGTCTCATTTTTGCACCCTTCGAAGCCCTTTCCTTTTGCCGATACCTTCATTCTTTGGAATGTCGGAACCCTTCCATTTTCATTCTGATTTTCGTTCCTAAGTTTCAAATTATAATACATTCGCCATATCTTCTTCTTCATCTGTTAACCGTCCAGGGTCGGCTTTTCCCTCGGACTCAGCGAGGGATCCCAACTCTACCGCCTCAAGGGCAGTGTCCTGGAGCTTCAGACACTGGGTAGGGGGATACAACTGGGGAGAATGACCAGGCGGCCTCACCTGCTATGCTGAACAGGGGCCTGGTGAAGGGATGGGAAGATTGGAAGGAACAGGCAAGGAAGACGGAAGGAAGTGGCCGTGGCCTTAAGTTACGTACCATCCCGGCATTCGCCTGGAGGAGAAGTGGGAAACCACGGAAAACTACTTCAAGGATGACTGAGGTGGTAATCGAACTCCACTCTTCTCAGTTGACCTTCCGAGGCTTAGTGGACCCCGTTCCAGCCCTAGCACCACTTTTCAAATTTCGTGTCAGAGCCGGGAATCGAACTCGGCACTAACGTGTCCGACTTGTTGACTGAATGGTCAAATAAGAGAATAGAGGGCAGAAAGAATGAAAAAACAAGCAAAAGATATATCCATCTATCCACATAGGTTTATGACTGAGTGATTGATTTTTTCCTTATATATTTATTGGTTCATTTTAGCCCTTTATTATCTCAACATTGCTAAGAAACCATTCCTAATAATAAAAATATGTTATTGTTTTTAAGTCCCATTACCTATTTTTATGGTTCATGTTTGTGGGCTACTGTAGTCACGTCCTAGTTCGTGAACCATGGGCAACGGCAGAGTGGCCTAGTAAGTGGTCCTGAGAGTCGGGATACCAATTGCTATGGAATGGGAGTGGGCATCTCGGACATATTCTGAGTCGTGGACCTCCTAGTGCTCAGGCGGCTAGGACTATACAATTCACCGGTGGTCCATAACCCGTTAGAGGAGAGATCCTCACTTGGACTGTGTGCAAGTAGGGTAGTATACTGCTTCATGAATTTACCGAGCTCAGAACATTTTAAGCAAGCCTCGGGCCTATGGGAGTAACGGGGTCCGACTCCCATTTGACAGGCGAGGGACTCCTTGGAAACAACTTGGCGAACGAAATGGAATTCGATGGGGAGCTATCAATATTAATGGGGCTTATGGAAGAAAGAAAGTAGAACTGGCTGAGTAAGCTGAGAGGATGCATCTGGATGTGCTAGGAGTACAGTAAGTGACATTCGGGTAAGGGGAGATAACGAGGAAGAGATAGGAGATTATAAAGTGTACTTCACGGGTGTTAGAAAGGGAAAGGCAGAGCCTGGGGTATGGCTGCTTATCAGAAATACCATTGCACGCAACATAGTTTCGGTTAGGCTCGTAAAGGAGCGAATTATGTAGGTAGATTTTTCAGTTGGAGGAATTAGGACTAGAATTGTCTCTGTGTATTCACCATGTGAGGATGCAGATGAGGATGAAGTTGACAAGTGTTATGAAGCGTTGAGTGACATCGTGGTCGGGGTCAACAGCAAGGATAGAATAGTGCTAATGGGCGATTTCAATGCGAGAGTTGGGAATAGAACTGAAGGATACGAAAGGGTGATTGGTAAATGTGGTGAAGGTATGGAAGCTAATGGGAATGGGAAACGTTTGCTGGACTTCTGTGCTAGTATGGGTTTAGCTGTTACGAATACATTCTTCAAGCATAAGGCTATTCACCGCTACACATGGGAGGCTAGGGGTACCAGATCCATAATAGACTATATCTTAACAGACTTTGAATTCGGGAAATCTGTTAGGAATGTACGAGTTTTCCGCGGATTTTTCGATGATACAGACCACTATCTGATCTGTAGTGAACTAAGTATCTCTAGGCCTAGGGTAGAGAAAGTGAAATCTGTCGGCAAACGAATAAGGGTAGAAAATCTCCAGGACGAGGAAATTAGACAGAAGTACATGGATATGATTAGTGAGAAGTTTCAAACATAGACAGTAAGCAGGTTCAGGATATAGAAAGTGAATGGGTGGCATACAGGGATGCTGTAGTAGAAACAGCAAGGGAATGCCTAGGAACAACTGTGTGTAAAGATGGGAAAAGGAGAACATCTTGGTGGAATGATGAAGTGAGACCAGCTTGTAAATGTAAAAAGAAGGCCTATCAGAAATGGCTCCAAACAAGGGCCGAGGCAGACAGGGATTTGTACGTAGATGAAAGAAACAGAGTGAAACAAATAGTTGTTGAATCCAAAAATAAATCATGGGAAGATTTTGGTAACAACCTGGAAAGGCTAGGTCAAGCAGCAGGGAAACCTTTGTGGACAGTAATAAAGAATCTTAGGAAGGGAGGGAAAAAGGAAATGAACAGTGTTTTGAGTAATTCAGGTGAACTCATAATAGATCCCAGGGAATCACTGAAGAGGTGGAGTGAATATTTTGAACATTTTCTCAATGTAAGAGGAAATCTTCCTGGTGGTGTTGCGAACAGCCAAGCTCATGGGGAGGAGGAAAATGGTGTTGGTGAAATTATGCTTGAGGAAATGGAAAGGGTGGTAAATAAACTCCATTGTCATAAAGCAGCAGGAATAGATGAAATTGGACTTGAAATGGTGAAGTATAGTGGGAAGGCAGGGATGAAATGGCTTCATAGAATAGTAAAATTAGCATGGAGTGTTGGTAAGGTACCTTCAGAATGGACAACAGCAGTAATTGCACCTATCTATAAGCAAGGGAACAGGAAGGATTGCAACAACTATCGAGGTATCTCATTGATAGTTTACCAGGCAAAGTATTCACTGGCATCTTGGAAGGGAGGGTGCGATCAGTCGTTGAGAGGAAGTTGGATGAAAACCAGTGTGGTTTCAGACCACAGAGAGGCTGTCAGGATCAGATTTTCAGTATGCGCCAGGTAATTGAGAAATGGTACGGGAGGAATATGCAGTTGTGTTTGTTTCGTAGACCTAGAGAAAGCATTTGACAGGGTACCGAGGGAAAAGGTGTTCGCCATACTGGGGGACTATGGAATTAAAGGTAGATTATTAAAATCAATCAAAAGTATTTATGTTGACAATTGGGCTTCAGTGAGAATTGATGGTAGAATGAGTTCTTGGTTCAGGGTACTTACAGGGGTTAGACAAGGCTGTAATCTTTCACCTTTGCTGTTCGTAGTTTACACGGATCATCTGCTGAAAAGTATAAAATGGCAGGGAGGGATTCAGTTAGGTGGAAATGTAATAAGCAGTCTGGCCTATGCTGACGACTTGGTCATAATGGCAAATTGTGCCGAAAGCCTGCAGCGTAATATCTTGGAACTTGAAAATAGGTGCAATGAGTATGGTATGAAAATTAGCCTCTCGAAGACTAAAGTGATGTCAGTAGGTAAGAAATTCAACAGAATTGAATGTCAGATTGGTGATACAAAGCTTGAACAGGTCGATAATTTCAAGTATTTAGGTTGTGTGTTCTCCCAGGATGGTAATATAGTAAGTGAGATTGAATCAAGTTGTTGTAAAGCTAATGCAGTTAGCTCGCAGTTACGATCAACAGTATTCTGTAAGAAGGAAGTGAGCTCCCAGACGAAACTATCTTTACATTGGTCTGTTTTCAGACCAACTTTGCTTTACGGTAGGGAAAGCTGGATGGACTCAGGATATCTTATTCATAGGTTAGAAGTAGCAGACATGAAAGTAGCAAGAATGATTGCTGGTACAAACCGGTGGAAACAATGGCAGGATGGTACTCGGAATGAGGAGATAAAGGCTAATTTAGGGGTGAACTCGATGGATGAAGCTGTACGCATAAACCGGCTTCGGTGGTGGGGTCATGTGAGTCGAATGGAGAAGGATAGGTTACCTAGGAGAATAATTGTCTCTACTATGGAGGGTAAGAGAAGTAGAGGTATACCAAGAAGACGATGGTTAGACTCAGTTTCTAACGATTTAAAGATAAGAGGTATAGAACTAAATGAGGCCACAACACTAGTTGCCAATCGAGGATTGTGGCGACGTTTAGTAAATTCACAGAGGCTTGCAGACTGAACGCTGAAAGTCTATAATGATAATGTATGTATTACCTATTTTTAACCTGTTTTCGAGAGGCAAAGGTGCCGGATGTTTGTCCCGCAGGAGTTCTTTTACGTGCCGGTAAATCTACCAACACGGGGGTGACGTATTTGAGCACCTTCAAATACCACCGGATCGAACTCACTCAGCCCGGCAAATCCTTCCTTGTTTTGTGCGCCGTGAAACAGGTAGCTTAAAAGAATTACTTTCTCACATGGGTTTGATGAATGTATTTAGAGTGTCTGATAATCCTGCTGCGTTTCCCCTTGAAACAACGATCACCGCTCCCATCATTGCCAATTATCTTAAAATGGGGAGAAATGACAACTAAATTCTAATCTACCTTAATCTTTTTTTTTTTTTTTTGCTAGGGGCTTTACGTCGCACCGACACAGATAGGTCTTATGGCGACGATGGGATAGGAAAGGCCTAGGAATTGGAAGGAAGCGGCCGTGGCCTTAATTAAGGTACAACCCCAGCATTTGCCTGGTGTGAAAATGGGAAACCACGGAAAACCATTTTCAGGGCTGCCGATAGTGGGATTCGAACCTACTATCTCCCGGATGCAAGCTCACAGCCACGCGCCTCTACGCGCACGGCCAACTCGCCCGGTCTACCTTAATCTAATAAATATCCTGTCATCCTCCCTTTCACTTTGAAGAATTTCCCCTATTGGGTGATACGGGACAGTGCGCAGCTTTAGCTATATAATTTTACTTTTGAAGCCTTAAATATTCTAATTGCATTCTAGAAAATATTTCAGAATTATTTTTACCTTATAGCAACACATATATTCAAGAACAAAAGAGAAGGAGCGCATATCATTTTGTTAGTTTCTCGCGGTACATATTTCTCAGACACAATTTGCTATAGGATTTCACAATGTTTGTGTCTACATGGGAAAATAATTATATTTTCTTTTTGCTAATTGTTTTACGTCGCACCGACACAGATATATCTTATGGCGACGATGGGACTGGAAAGCCCTAGGAATGGGAAGGAAGCGTCCGTGGACTTAAGTAAGGTACAGCCCCAGCATTTGCCTGGTGCGAAAATGGGAAACCACGGAAAACCATCTTCAGGGCTGCCGACAGTGGGGTTTGAACCCTCTATCTCCCGAATACTGGATACTGACCGCACTTAAGCAACTGCAGCTATCGAGCTCGGTTTGGTAATAATTAAAATTTAGTCTGATGGAATATTAAATGCGAGAAACGTACATAACCATGCAACCATTTTTTTTTCTGGGCGACTATAGGTTTTCTTATATCTACATGTTATACTATACGACAATTCAGCCGATCATTTGGGGAGTCATAATACAACTATTTTTCTTTTCAGAATGGTGCCTAATATCTAAACTTTGTTATATTACGTAGGCTAATTGTAGCACAGTAACATATAATATAACCTATAGGTAACCTGAGACTATACAAGCTGTATACTGGATTGGATGTTTCAAGAAATATTCGGTATATATTCACCCTATTCTCACATTATATCTTGATTATAATCTGCTAGACGAGGATAGGTTTAAATGGTCAATCATCAATTTTAACAATAAAAAATAACGAGTTTTATTTTTCTTTCTTCCATAATCAGTTTACCCTCCGTGGTTTGTTTTTCCCTCAGACTCAGCAAGGGACCCAGCTCTACCGCCTCAAGGGCAGTGTCCGAGAGTGTGAGACTTTGGGTCGAGATGTGTGTTACAACAGGAGATGTGGACCGGTACCTCGCCCTGGAGGCCTCACCTGCTATGCAGAACACGGGCCTAGTGGGGGATGGGAATATCGAAAGTGTAGACAAGGAAGAAGGAAGGAAGAGGCTTTAAGTTAGGTACCATCCCGGCATTTGAGTGGAGAATTATGTAGTGGAAAACCACTTCGAGGATGACTGACGTGAGAATCGAAACCTCCACTACTCAGTTGACCTTCCGAGGCTTAGTCGACGCCGTTCCAAGCCTCATACCACTTTTCAAATTTCTTGCCAGAGCCGGGAATCGAACCCGGGACTCCGAGGGTGGCAGCTAATCACACTAACCACTGCACCACAGAGGCCGACTCAATGAATATTCTACTTCGAAATTTCGAACACAAGACTCATCAGCAGGTATAATTTCCTATACATTCAATTACATGTTTGCTAGTAACATGCTGGGTTCAATCTGACGGTAGAATGGACAGCTTAATGAAAATCTACAGCCTGTTTCCAGTCATTGACCAGGTCAGGAGTGGAATGAATGAAGCCCCCATCTTGCGACGAGGATAGGAATTGTGCCGGCTGCCGAAGCCTGTCGCATTCCTCTGGGGCAATGATTAATGAATGACAGATGAAATGATGTTGGAGAGTGTTGCTGGTATGCAATATGACAGGGAGAACCGGAGTACCCGAAGAAAAACCTGTCCCGCCTCCGGGTTGTCCAACACAAATCTTACATAGAGTGATCGGGATTTGAACCACGGAACCTAGCGGTGAGAGACCTGCGCGCTGCCGCCTGAGCCATGGAGGCTCACAGCAGCATAATAATATGGTGGCCTTAATGTAGCAGCCGAATAGACACAGCAATATCTTCGAGATGTGGGTTCACAAAATGATGCTTTATTTCATGGATCCCTAAGCAAAAATTGAGTATTCTCTCTAAAATATCTAACCGCAGAGATCCTTTGTTTAATTTCGAGGAAGTACAGTTCGTGAAACTTTTAGTGATACTTCTTTTTATGGAGATGAGTAGTCAGGAGGGAGTTATCCCGGTTCCGGTAATACTGCCAACTGAATGGAAATGAAATATGAATTGAATAGGTATCGATCTATATGAATTTTGCAAACCGTAGTTTCCGTGTAAGAGATCTAGGTTGTTCCTGTGATGTACTTTGATTTTCCTCACTCACCTTGAAGCTTAACCTATATTTTGACTTTGCTGTTTAAATAACAACAGTATTTAAAGAGTTGCATTTATATCGCCAGGTGTCTCACGACGATGCATAATCGATTCATATTTTTTGTGTCAGAGTTTGCCAGTACGAATCTCGAAGGTAACCGAGGTCTACCGATTCAGAACTAGGGAACCGAAGTATCACTAAAAGTTCGGCGTACTGTAGAATGTTGTACAGTTTGTGTCATGGAAGTCAAAGGCACTAAGGGGAGTCATGACTGAAATGTTGCAATTTTCGAGCAAAAATCGAATTCTCCCTCTTTCAAATCCCGTCATCAGTTTTTCGCTACCACCATTCTTAAAGCCCTGAATGCCGGATTTAAAGGCTCACGTCCCTTTCTCTCACGCTGTCAGACATCATTCGCTTCATACTGTCCGCCTACGTAGCGTAACGGTTAGTTTTACCAAATACAGTAGAGACAATACGCGACACACTGCGAGATATCGAGGGACAGCGATTAGAGCTCTGTCTAGCGGAGTGACCTGGAGTTAGTGATTCTGTCATAAGAGCACGTGTATTTGTTTGCGAAGCTTCGGGCGATATTTATACATTTGCAGTAAGTTGACATAAGTAAATAGTAGCGTGTGTTTTTCCATTATATCCCCTCTCAACATGAGTGGAAAGATATGTGCTGGGTTCGGCTGTATTAATACTACTTACATTTTCTTGTCACGAGGGAACGGAAGACCGCGAATCCTTCTGCACTTAATTATCTTTATTATTATTATTATTATTATTATTATTATTAAGAAAATGTAAGTAAATATTGTGTTTGCATATTTATTCTTCAAGTGACACGAGATTTTAATAGCACTTCCTAAACTTCTGACCTGCGCAACCCATATTTTAACTGACTTGAAGTATAATAAATTTATGTTATTGTACAGTGCTGCAGTTAATCCTCAATATCGATGTGTGTTGTTGTGGGTGTGATCAGTGGGTCTGATTTGATACAGGAAAATACATATGCCTGTGTGTGTGGCTGCTTGTGTTCCAAGTTACCCCGTATGGAATGCCGTAATGCGTTGTCGAACACTGAAGAAAATGTGGGTGACGTAAGAAATGTACATATATTGTTGGAACAAATGGTGATGCAAATTTGCTTTACCCTAATGTAATGGCAAGTATTGCTTATAGGGAAACTTTGAATGTTTTTGAGGCTAAATGTATAGATTTTCTTTCTGTTAGTAGGCTTCAAGTTAAGAGGAATATTGTCCAGCTGTTAAATGTTAATTCATTGATCCATGTGTGTAAGGAATGTGCCTATATTTTTATTGACGAGTATCTTAATGCGATGAGAGAATACTTTTTAAATGAGAAAAAATACAAATGTAGCCGTAAAAGTTCAAACAGGAATGTTAAATCTAAAAGTAATGCATAGATGAAGGATCAAGCCCTTTCACAGCAGTCCGTTTCACATCTTGACTATATGTCTAATTTCAGTCTTTAAATAATAACCTGTCAAATAATTCTTCATTCGTTTATCCAGAATTGTTTTACCAACACTGAAGTTAATATCTTAATAACATTTTCTTTCTAGATTGAATTTATTTATCCATTTCTGTATATGCATTTCCATTGAAATTTGAATTTAGTAAGAATTTCCAGGTAACGCCACTAGGAGCGCCACTTGCGAATTGTCTCCCATGTTAACAACGCTAAATCCAGAAGTGTCACGTATTGTCTCTACTGTATTTGGTGTTACTAGCTGCCGTCCTCGGGGGTTCGTGTTCGATTCCCGGTGTTGTAGTGTCCTCCGTCTTGCAGTAGTGCGAACTTGTATAAATGTACATAATTCTCAATTCCACATCAAGCCTACTCATTGTAACATTAATGTGCTCCAGATAAGAAGCAAGTCGACAGACAATTTATTTCTATGTATTTTGTGAAAGATTTCACTAAAATAAACTTTTTCAGTTGTGTTATATATTGTTTACTTCTTGTATACACCACCCGCTACTGTCAGAAATTTAAGAATGGCAGGGGGCTGGTTTGTGTTGGGGGTGTGCCTGAAAAGAGCTGCACCACCTCAGGATGAAGACACGAATTTACTTTTGTCCGGTTCCATGGCTAAATGTTTAGCGAGCTGGCCTTTGGTCACAGGGGTCTCGAGTTAGATTCCCGAAAGGGTCGAGAATTTTAACCATAATTGGTTAATTCCCCTGGCACGGAGACGGGGTGTGCGCCGTCTTCATCACCATTTCATCCTCATCACGACGCGCAGGTCAACTACGGGAGTCAAATCAAAAGACCTGCACCACGCCTCTCCCGAGGCCACACGCCATTAATTAAGCTTCAAGCTGTGAAGTGCAAAGCTCTTTAGGACTACCATTACAAAAATGCCGCTGGAATATATTTACCTCTGTAGTACTCCTACGCTGTGCGTATGAAACAGACATAATTTACAGTCCAGGGTACTTTTAAAGCAAGTATAGTTCTTAAAATTTCAGTTGCGTTTTTCTACCTAAAACGTTTACAGCTCTTTGCCATTCAGATTTTTTTTTTTTTTTTGGAGACATGTTCCGACCAAATTCACTTGAAATTTTCAGAGAATGTTTCAATATGTACGGTAATTAAAAGTAGTTCTGATTTTTATTATCATTTCAATATTAACTTCCTATTTTCGCTTCTAAAATAGCACGAAACTCGATTTTGAATTGAATGAATAATGAAAATTTGAAAAAAATTATTATCTCCAATACTTCGTAACTAACTGCAAAACGCGGAGTTGTTCTTAGATGTGTATTTAGACAAGCCTTCCAAATTGTAGCCCAAAAAAACTGAAAACTGTGCCGCATGAAGCATTTTCCAATCAACATACAAAAAAAGTTTGTCAATAACTTTGCAATAAATTAACTAATCAACTCCAAATCGTTGTTGGATTATGTGGCATTAATTTATGCTTGTGTTTTAAATTTGGTTTTGATATGTTGTAAATTGTAGAAATATTGCTCCTGGCCCTATGGTGCCTGTTGTTTCGGGAAGAAACCAAGAACGTGAGGGAGGGTTTCTATCTCCATGCAGTGACGACAATCGGTTTTCTTGGCTTCTACCTGGAACGCTTTGGACTGCTATCACATTACAGTTCATTTTAATGGCATTAGTTCAACACTTAATTCAAAAGTCAAGAAACGCACTAAACCGGCCAATTACTACTGTATAAGAATTAGTTACGCTGTACGGAAGCTTATCGCAGACTAGCTGCGACCCTGACATCACTGGGTGAACTATGAGAGTCAGATGTCTATTGGATCATCCAATCAACAGATTTTGCACAGCGAAGAACCGGCATCTCTATTTGGGCTCGCATTGTGTTATTATGTTGTGTTTTGTGAACAGCTATGGTTGAGCGCACATTCTGTTCGTATTTAAGTCCTACAGTTACGTATGTTCGTAGTCTTGCGGATGAACGCGCACATTAATTTCGAGCTCGTCCGATATGATCGTTCAGTATTCACTTTTTTGTCCTCCATTGTTAACTTGAATAACCTATTTATATTGGACCATTCTCTTCTGAGAATCAGAAGACGGTGTCGTAGTGGTTAATGAAATATATCTGAAAAGGAAAGAATTAAGGGAATTCCGCCGTATCTGGGAAGATTTTTGTTATGTTTTCACAATTGACTTTACGTCGCACCGACAAAGATAGGTGACGATGGTATAAGAAAAGGTTAGGAGTGGGAAGGAAACTACTTTTTTTTGGCTAGTTGTTTTACGTCGCACCGACACGGATAGGTCTTACGGCGACGATGGGACAGGAAAGGGCTAGGAGTGGGAAGGAAGTGGCCGTGGCCTTAATTAAGGTACAGCCCCAGTGTTTGCTTGGGGTGAAAACAGGAAACCACGGGAAAACATCTCCAGGGCTGCCGACAGTGGGGTTTGGACCCACTACCTCCCGAATGCAAGCTCACAGCTGCACGCCTCTAACCACATGGCCAGCTCGCTCGGTACTTGAAGAGTGACATCAAGCGATTTTATAGTTATTGCCTGTGACAAAAGGGACATTTGAATATCTCCTTGACAATTTGAAGTCTAACCTGACTAAGTGAGCAATTTTCGTAGAACCATATCAACTGAGGAAAGGTTAGTGGTAACTTTGAGGTAAGGCTATAAAATCATATCTTGTTACCTTAAGAAATAATAGTATTATTTTTTACGTCGCTCTAAATACATTTGACGCTTTTCGGAGACATCAAAGTGCCGGAAGTTTGTCCCGCAGGAGTTATTTTACATGTCAGTAAATCTGCCGACACAAAGCTGACGTATTTTAGCACCTTCAAATATCACCGGACTGAGCCAGGATCGAACCCACCAAGTTGAGGACAGAAGGCCAGTGCCTCAACCGTCTGAGCCATTCAGCCTGGCGTTATGTTAAGCTATCATTTCCAGCGGTATTTATTTAAGTACTAGAAATGTACAGGTCCACCAGTCTGTAATAAACTATTACGAATGTAAAGGGTTTTAGTCAAACAACGATCCATTCCAGAGGCTTAAATGAAAGTACATATGTTAACATCTGCGCGTTACGGTTCTGTGGGGGTGGTAGTCAGAATTTATTGAGAGAAATTCGGCAGACCAGCATCTTCATTTGACAATTGTTGCGGAGTAGACTGATGTGCACTGAATTGAGACGAACCACTAGAAAAGTCGTATTGTGATGTTTATAAGCTGTTCTGCTTTATCTTTAAGAACATGCTGTACCTCCGGTCATACAATTCTCCGCTGAGGCATTTTTTAAATGGTAAAAGACTCATTGGGAGCTGGGCAACAGAATCATTCACACGTTCTTACTAATATTTTAGTTCTTGCTCCTGAATCGGCAATAACCTCTCGTCTAACCTTAGTTTTTGAACTTCTTCTTTGGAGGAGGATTTAATTTCTTAATCGGAGTTTGTTCAGGAATGTGTTGCAGAGGTGAAGTTTTGCTACTTCTTGGAACAGATGACACCGGAGAGTCATTGGAAAATATTGTATAGTCAAGCTGTGCTCCTTCAGTACCGAGTCGTTGCGAATTGGGACAAAGAGTGTTAAACTTCTCCTAGACGTATCATTAAGGAAGGACACTTGGAGACAGGTTCTGTGTTGGGCCCATTGACCGGATTTTATCTTAGTAGGAGAGTTCTCTTCCAAACGTGTCCTGAAGCCCTTCCTGACATCATCAACTCAAACATGAGAGTAATATTTTTGTTATTGTTTCAGGTATCTGGCAACCGGCTCATCGTCCAAGGCACTAGGATTGTCCTTCAGGATTTCTGATAACATGATAGGTATCGTAATACAAGAAACCTTTCGAGCCATTTGGGATAGGCTTCAAGGCACTCATATGAAGTTTACATCAGATTAAGGTATGGCTAGTTTTGTAAATTAATTTTGGAAAAAAGTGGAAGTATGTATAGTAACTACAGTTTTTCTCTATTGGACTGTAGCTTTTTCACGTGTAAACAACTGATTTATTGGTATATATGTAGGGGCCTACGGTAAAGAGAGGGATGGTGGAATATTTTCACACTCTAATCTTTCAAGACAGTTAGAAAACGGTGCTCTGAATGTAAGATCAGGTAACGTGTTAGCAGGTACTTATGTACTGTATCTTTGCTTCACGTCTTAGCAGCCAATGAAGCTTACTCTTGCATTGTAGGGTTTTAAAGACATACTTACCGTGTCCATATCCACAAAGAAATCTAGGTCATGAAGAAGAAACTTACAATAAACTTCTAGCAAAAGCTAGGCAAGTTGCGGAATGTTCCTTTGACCTACTCTGTAGCACGTGGAGGGTATTGTTAAAATCGAATGAAGTCCATCCCGACCGAGCTAATGGCTATATAAAATGTATCTGTTTGCTCCACAACATAATATTTGATAAGGGAGGTAGTGATGATTTTCTCACACAAACACAACCCAAAAGGGCTACTACGATCACAATCACTTCGCATTATCGTCACAAAGCATACGAATAATACTTGGAGAAGGTAAAAAGCAATTACAGTACGACTATAAATAGCTTTCTCTAGCCTTCTGATTAAATTGACTTAATATTAAAATAAAGTGTCGTGGGAGAAAACAAAGTTCTTCACCAACATCAAATAAACTAGCAGAGAGATACTACTAGAAAGAAGAAAAATCAAGAGGACTGAGAAAGGTAAGTATTTCGGTGAATGAATTGAATACGAAAGAACATCTTCATCCATGAGAGTCAACAAGCTGGAACTGGCCTATCGACTGACAAAGAACACTTATAAGACAAACTGCCTGTCACACAACCTGAAACTGAAGCACTGCACGTCAGAAGCTCCGTATGCCATAGAGTATCTTTCAATGAACCGAAGAGGTCTGGTGGAGAAACTGGAAACCAGAGAGAAGATAATTGTCAGGAAGATCTTAGGTTCGGTAAAGGAAGATGAAGAATTCAGTAGAAGACACAATTCTGAGCTCTACGAATATATGGATAGGCTCATGATTGTGCTAGGGAAAGGAGAGTAGCTTTATATTGCCATATAGTAAGACTGCCTCCCAAGAAACTTACCAATCTCCTTTTAATCTTCTGACAGAACAAGAAGATTCGTACCACTTGGCTGACAGAAACGGAGAAGGACATTAAAGAACTGGGAATATCAGACCTTCAAAATATATGGTCTGTTTGACATACCCTGAATGAACTCCATGGATGTCAGGAAAAACCTCGGGAGGAAGGTACTTCCTGGGCAGATGAAAGAAAGGAGTTACACCGGCAGAAAATGTGACAATACTGGGGAAAAATCAGAGGCCAAAAGTGAACAGGCGTGGTCCAAACTAGGCCCATTCGAACCAAGAAGGGGAATAATAATAAGAAGAAACGTGTCATAATGTTCACAACAACTATCATAACAGCTAGGAATGTGCTCAATTTAACTAAAGTTTGTATAAAGAGACCAGTATACACACATCAACCGAAATACTGCCACTACGTTGCTAAAAATCCCTTTCTACAGTATGGAAAAATCGATTATCTTGAAGTACTAATAATATTGCACAAGTTTCCGCACCCCTCTGTCACTCACTACACTAATGGCATGACGATGAGTATCGCCGAAACAACTTCTTGAGAAGAAAAACCAATTACGAGGAGAAATAATCAAGGAAAATTTTTGAGGTCGTCCCTTTTCACAGAAACGCTATTGTGTGGTATTAAATGCCACTATTACTAAAATGTTTTCATTCCTCCCCTGAAGGGGGAGGCGGGCCTCTTAGACGGTGATGCCGTCTCTCAGGCCGGGAGATTTGTTACAGTGAAGGAGATGCTTGGAGAAGGTGGGGGAGGGGGTGGCAGCCGTGGTCTATACTAGGAACTGTCCCGGCATTCGCCTTAGTACCGACTGTTAGGGTCAGCCATGAGGTCAAGTTCTGTCCCGTCTCCCGAACCGGATTTTCTATAATCCGGATCAGTTCCGGTCCCACTTAATCCGGATAAACGAAGTTCTTGTGTACTTGGAAGTCAGACTGGATACTTAGCAAGAACAATCGAGGCTATCACTACTCTAAAATACAGGGACAACCCACCCATAAAATCGTGGTTCCCCCAATAGAACTTGAATCGACGGTATATCAGGTCCATCATACACTTACGCTTCAATTATGGGAGCTTCAACAGCCATCCCTATCGTCTACACGTTATTGCGCGTGTGATGGCTACTATAGATTACTACTTCTGTCTGTCAACGCTACAATATACAGCAGCAACTTTTCCTCCAGACTCTGATCGCTCTCAGCCAGCCACTGCCAACTAAGGTTATAGTCCTCCTGGCTATAAAAGACTTCGGAATATATAAAGCCATCAACATATTCCTGCAAGAGGCTCAGCTGCTTTTTAAAATCTCAAATTGATTAAGAGTGTCATCTCTTTCTCCATATATAGCATTTATTTTTGTATTAACTTGAATGTTCTCAAGTACATCGTAACACTGAAAGTTCTACATGTAATACTTTGTTAAATAATTATTCATTTTTGCCTATAGATTGTTTGCTTTCAGCCTTTTCAGTTCGGCTCATTTTTTGTATGATATGAACTCTGTTGTCTTCAGAGCAGAATTTAAATGGGTTCATTTACGTATTGTATGTGTTTATATGTATAGGATTGGCAGTATGATCGACACAGACCGAATGCCATATAAATAAAATTTGAAAAACTAGCCACTATATGACTGTGATTATTTAGCTCATGGTTGCAATGACCAGTCCGGAACAAGAATATCAGGAAATTAACTAGTCAACACCTGTCTATATCGTATAGATGTAGCTTAATTTCATAGTTTATTTTATGAAAATATACCGGATAGTTCTCCAGATACTCAGCTTCAAACTTGGTATTACATACTTTCTGCGCCCACAGTAAGTGCTAATCAATTAGCCCATGGCTGAATCTTCCTTGAATATAACTGGTAAGGAAGAAAAGAAGGAGCTGCCGGTATTAGTTCCTTTGTTTTTTAAAGATATACAAATGTGAGAGTAATAGTTTTTATAGGCTAAATGACAGGGTTTCTGAACATTAACGTTGTATGGTCTTGATGTTAACTTAGTCTATGCGGATGTGGATACTTAAAAAATTCAACCTTAAGCCTGTTTCTCGCTAGCAAGAGAGTACCGACATGAGAATTTTGCAGAACATTGTTAATAGTCACCTAACGTTAGCAGAACAAATATTAGTTATTTTTAAATTTACTGTACTTTCTAAATATCTAGAACGGTTCCCCTTTCCAGCTTTATGTTCTTATTAATACATTTCCGTTCATCGCAAAAACTATAGCATTTCCCTTCTGTTCCTACTTTCTCAGTACCTAGTGTATGTTACGTAGTGCACACCATTTCTTTCTTCTTCTCTCACTATTTCATTCGCTGGAAATAATAATAACAATAATAATAATAGTAATAATAATGGGCCTTCGCCTATCAAGTGACCACTGCTCATCCCGAAGGCCTGCAGATTACGAAATGACGCGTGGTTAGCAAGGCGTATACTCTCGGCCGTTATTCTTGGCTTTCTAGAGCGGGGCCGCTATCTCACTATTAGATGGTTCCTCAAAATTTCTCACGTAGGCTGAGTGAACCATGATTGAGCCCTCATATCCAGGTAAAATCTATGACCTGGCCAAGAATTGAATCCGTAACCTCCAAGTAAAATACAAGCTCGCTACCATGGGGAACACAAATAATAATAATAATAATAATAATAATAATAATAATAATAATAATAATAATAATAATAATAAAGACATTCTGATGCATAGAGAGATACCGGCTTGCCGTCAGTGTTATAATGATGAATTCTGGTATTTATACAAAAGCACCCTTTGTTGTATATGTTCCGGGTGGTTTGAAAAGTACTACCATTTTTGTTTGTTCTTGTATCTAGTCCATTTTATTGGATTCAATCACCAATATATATTTATTATTATTATTATTATTATTATTATTATTATTATTATTATTATTTGTCGTTTAGGCCTACTGAGAACCACGGGGCTCGTATCAACTCTTCGGTAAAGTTGTTGCTTTCTTCTTCTTCCAATACTCCTTCATTTGCTGACTATGAGCCAGCTTTCTCTCCTCTGTCCACTTAGTTCCTGTAGTCTTCTTACTTGTAAGGGACGTTGGGAAAACACCGTGTCGGATGGCTTGACGGAACAGTAGTCGGTCGTGAGTTTGTCCCAGTCCCGACTTAACTGACGTGATCCATTTGTTCTTAGAAGCCTTGCCTCTTCCTGTTACTGTGAATATCCTGTTGGCGAGTCTTTTGGAATCCAGACGAGGCTAAGTGTCCACAAAAGTTCAGGCGCCTTTTCCTTATAGACGTGACGATGTCCTCCTGATGTTCATACGGTTCATCATTATGGCGGATTCTCCTCTCTGATTGGTCCTAATATCCTCCTCAGGATCTTCCTCTCTTTTAACTCCAGCTTTCTGAGGGGGCCCTTCCTATCCATTACAAGGCACTCGGAAGCATACAGAACAGATGGTTTGACGACCGAATTGTAGTGTCTAAGTATGAGGTGCTTGGAGAGGCACTTACATGAATAGATACTACGACACGTGTGATAAGCCCTTTCAAACTTGGTACATCTGGCATCTATGGCTAGGTTCTCGCTCAGATTAGCAGAGATCCATTCTTCCAAGTACTTAACTGCAAATACTTTTCGTATGGTAGCGTCTGTGAGAGGAATTGTAGAAGGAGCCTCCTTGATATTGGTCATAAATTCAGTCTTCTGGATGCTGATCGTCAGACCAGTCTTAACCGCTACACCATAAAGACTCTGTAAGTTTTAGGCAGCCTCCTCTATATTGTTTGCCAGTAGAATGAGGCCATCGGCAAAGGCTAGGCACGGGACAATGAGATTGTCTCTCTTGTTCCCAAGCTTCAGTCCAGCTCCCGGTGGTAGCATCGTTCTCCATTCCCTAATGATCTTTTCCAGGACACAGTTGAAGAGAATGCAGGAGAGACCATCACCCTGTCTAGCTCCTATTCTGATTGGAAGGCTTTCGGATAGTTCACCTCTGAACCTGACCTTGGACGTCGTGTTTCTCAGAGTGGCTTGAACCAATCGTAGGGTCTTCCCATCCAGACCAAGTTCCCATAGTATGGAGAAAAGTGTGTCTCTGTCCACAGAGTCATAAGCTTTCTGAAAATCTACTAGGACCACCACCCAGGAATGTCCACCTCGGCTTTTGTAATTGAGAACTGTCTTAAGATTGTGTATCCGTTCTGGACAAGATCTAGTCTTACGGAAACCAGCTTGGTATTCACCTAACTGTGAGTCTAGCTGTGTGGTGACTCTATTGAGCAGGGCTACAGAGAGGATCTTGTAGGTAATTTGTAACAAGGAAATACCTATGTAATTGTTGAGGTCTGTCTTACTTCCCTTCTTGTGGGGGGGATGAATCACGGCAAACGTCCATCCTTCAGGTAGGGATTCTGTTGTCCATATGTCCTTTATGATTTGATGGATGCTCTACAAAGACTGGTCATCTGCATGTTTCTACATCTCGGCAACTATGCCGTTTTCACCTGAAGCCTTGTTGTTCTTGAGACCACCGATGATGTCCTTTTTTTCTTCTCTCGTAGGTGGTTGAGAATCAGGGCTCCTGTGTGAAGGATCATGGAAAATAAGTTTTTCTTTATTTTTATTATTATTATTATTATTATTATTATTATTATTATTATGGCAGACCTCTTACTCTGAGGCTCGGGGTTCGATTCCCGGCATCCTTCTTCCAAACGCTAGAGAACTTCTGTAATGTCCGTAACGACATGTCTGATTCTCAATATAAAACTAAATACGAACTATCAACCCCATTCTAGCTAAGAACTATTGCAGACTTAGCTCGTAAACGATTGACTATAGTATAGTACACATATACATAGTGCACATTTCCCGCGTCCAGGTGAGGATACATGAGTTCCAGACTAGCTCTTGTTAAATGATTCTATCTGATTAATGTTGCTGGGGTGTGGGTTCCGCTTGAGAAAGTACGCCGATGGCCTATGGTAAATCTCAACCTACGCAGAAGGACGTCTCCAACACGCTATCAGTCGGATACCATACTCGCATGTCGCCGTAATTAATCGCAAATTCCAGGTTAATACGATATTTCAAGTGATTCGTACGTGTTGCTAACGAAGTCGCAATCAGAAAATGAGTCATTACAGTCTTATATCTAGTTCTTATACTAAGTAGGCATTAAAAGAATTATATAGTTTCACTACTCAGCTTTTATTGACAATTCAGTCTAGGTATCAAGTAAATGTCATGTAAAATATCGTTAAAAGTTGCCTCGTATAACGTAGACAGCTTCATAATGCTCTAAACATCTCCATGCGTTGCGATTACGTTGAAATAAAGAAAAATAGGTTTGGAAAAACCCGTAACAAGTAGTTGAAAACTAGGCCTTAATCATCGATTCATTAACTCTGGCCTGTCGAAATGCTAAGTCTTAGTTAGGTAATGTTCGTAGAAATCAAATGAAAAAGAAAAATTAAAATATATAAATCAAATGAAACATATTAAACATAGTTGAAAGAATTAGATGCATCCAATTGGTTAAAAATGAAAAGAAAATTACACTCCCTACTATATACATCATTTCAGATTATAGTTTCAAAATAGAATGTAAAACGCAGTGAAAATAACCAAATAAATAATTAATTAAGATCTGGAATCTCTTCTCAATGAGCTGGATTGCTCCTCAAAATTATTTAAAATTCTATTATTTAATCTTTAATTCACATATGACTGGTGAAACGAATGTCACTTTGCTAAAACTTAACATTTGTGTCCATACACAGTAGAAAATCGTATGGGAAAGCAATGTCTGTTTTCTTAGGACTTCAGTTAACTCATAAGTTTGAAAATTTTCAGGTATGTTTCATATTTCATAGGGTCTGATCTCCATATAAGCAAATTCATGTCCACTCTAAGTCGTAATTGATTTCAAATTAATTCTATCATAAGGCTAATGTAGCTCATTCACTCAATTATTATCTTAATCCATGGTTAAAATTCAATTTAAGTGCGTATCTGGCTGAATGTAGCATTGCCAAGTGGATTTAATTAACTTTCTAACAAATTATACCGTAAGTGGAAAAATTGACATGTTAGAAGACTCTACCTTCATCTAAAAATCCATATATGAATGACTAAGTCACCAGTGATGTGTCAAATTACTCCCATAAAATTATGAATTTGGTTACCATGTGTGAGAGTGCTTGAAAATGGTCGTAAATAACTCAGTGAAGGCCTAAATATTAACGTTATTAGCCTCTTGGCTCATCTGATGATCCTACATACTCAAATAACTCTGTATTGATGGCATTGAGATCGTATCCTAACCTATTTTGTGTATCTGGGAATAAAAACAGCAATTGAAAACAATACGTTTCAATATATACCTTAGCATGCATAATTTACACATACTATCATCTCTCAGAAGACTACTATGACCAACTTTTCAAATAACAATAACTATCACCATCACAACTTAACATACGCTTATATTATTACTTCATTCACCATATATCACTTCAATTATCACGTAACATTCATATTAGTGCATCTCAAGCACCTATCTCATTAAATACGCTGCATATGTGCCATAACCTTCACATATAAAAAACATTATCCTTACCGTCATAGTATCAAAGAAAAGTGTATCACAATACTAAGCTGTACTACTATACTTCGTCGTAAACATTCCCTAAATACGATCTCCACGCTTGCTATTTCGTTAAAGCCATCACACATGTATATTACCATTCATATAATACTCTAACACTTCGCTGATAACAATTTAAAAAATATCTATCACTTTCTCTCACACCACATTGATAAATTTGCGAACGGCATTCACTGGTATATTACGCCTATATATGGGATTAACAGTAACTTCAGATGAATACCTACTTCCATGTAATTACATTTCAATAATATACACGCACGCATAATGTTACAAATCATATCACACATAGCCAAAAAATAAAGGTTTCTACTTACGAAAAACGACTCATAGGGGACTTAACTTTGCTTATTGGGCCCTGTTTGCCATCTCGCTGTTGGTCATCGGGGATGGTAGGCCTCGCTCCATGGTTCTGCTTTAGGTAATCGGATCCATCTCGTCTTCTCAGCTGATTACCAATCCTTCTGGGTCATCAATCTCGTAAAGCGCCACCATAGTCGGAGTAGTCTCTGCCTTGATCTTTTAGAACATCATAGCGGTCTCTAGTACGTCAGGAACAGAATAATACAATGTATTAGTTAATATTGACATGCTGCAACTTGTCTTCGTTTCGTACTGCCTATGATATCAGAACATATGTGCTCTGGGCCGTCTAGTTTAGCTATAACAGTTCTAACTGTGCTACTATTTGTCAACTCTCTCGCTTGCTGAGCGAATGTAATTTTTCCGTGCTTCTTAGGAATGCACTTGACAGCTGGTTGGATTCTGCTCTCTACGATGTGCAGTATCGGACAAATATAAAGCTTCCAAGTCCAGCCGTGACGTATTAGTTGTACCAGACTTGAAGATTCCTTTTTGCTGGTCTTAAATTTCGCGCAGTTATTTCAATATATACAGTTGACGTTGAGCAAGCTGCCGCGGATTTTATTCTCCGTCAATAATTGATCTTGGAAACAGATAAGTTGGCTTATTTCTATACCCGACTCCGTCTTACTTGGCGTAGTGCTGAATTGTGTCGAGTATTCTAATGGAAGTGTCTTTTTTTAATAATTAGTTTAAATAATCCGCTTCTGTCATTCTTTTCTCACAGCCTTCTAAGAATGGTTCTTTCGGTGACTACCGGTTTAAAGGATTATCATTTCGGCTCGTACCGATGTTAATTGTTTTCACATTGTTCTTTTAATGGTTTGAACGCCATTTTTATTCCTACTGCTGCAAATATAGAACGGTGAAATGGCACAATAGGGACTTCTAGTGTTGTTTTAGGGTGTACTATTCACCCCAAGATTTTTTCGCAAATGTTTAGGAAAACACTGTATATGTTACAGCTAGTCCATATGTCCGAGTAAAAATCATCTCGAGGACAGAAAGGCCTAGGACTCTGCAAGTTCGCATGTAGGTAATCTCTAACCTGTAATTTTTATTTATTTATTTATTTATTTATTTATTTATTTATTTATTTATTTCATATTACCAACAGAGATATTTCTCCAATTAAAAGTGGCTTAGTCACTATACGTTAATTATTAAAAAGAGCACATATTAGGAAGAACCTAAATATCTAAAATTATCTAAAGTATAAATCTAAAATCTAAATATCCAAAAATTAAAGGAATTATTAAGAAAGTAGCAATCTGAATTTACAGTACACAAGCTGATGTATCCGTGCATCGCTACGAGATTCTCAGAAAGACTGACTTTGTGGTTTTCCTAACTGAAATCAACATAGGTCGTTACAAAAACGTCAGTAGGAATGTATCGATTATAAGCAATGTTATCATATGAAATACTCGATAAAATGAAAAACCGCACATTTTCTCACTTCTAACGAACAGTACTACGGTACCGATCTATCAGTCCAAAGTTCCAGAGCTAGAATGACCAGGCCGCGGACTGCCGTGAACACTCCTCTGCCATTATTCCGTTAAATATGCGCACTGACCATTCAAATCAGTGCCTCAGAGTAGGGACTGAATAGATAGATAGATATATAGATAGATAGATAGATAAAGCCTTTATTTTCTGTGGCGAAGTTAGGGCTCTTGGCCCTTTCTTACACTTAACCACACACATATTGTTATTATTCCATACAATGACATTGATTAACTTAAAATACCAAGAACTACAAATAACACTAATTTTAAGACAAAAATATGAATATATACACGCAAAGAAGAAAGAAAGAAAAAGTAACTGCCTACATAATACAGGTTTGGAAAAAAATTTCAATACACAACAAAAGAAATACGAATGCAAAAATACTAGTAAGCTTAATAAAAATATTAAATGAAATTTAACTAATTGTATCCTTGCAAGACTAGATCTAAGTTAAATACTGTACTTACTACTAGCTATTTTTAGGCTACTTCTACTTCGTAAATACAATATGGATGTTTTTAATATAATTTAAATTATCATATTATACCAATATCTAATTTATTGTGCAATATTCTCATATCATTTTCACACACAATCACTCGTTCCACTCATACAGGCACTGTACCTTGCTGGAAGCACTTAACGAGGAACTGCTGGTAGGAGGTTTTAAATATACTTTTCGATGCAGCATCCTTGATGTCCTTGGGAAGAGCATTCCACCATCCTGAAGCGGTGATAGTAAATGATCGATGGCATGTGGTTGTTCGGTGGACAGGTATTTCTAGGAGGAACACTGAGCGAGTATCATGGAGATGTAAAGAACCAAGATGAGGAAAATTGCAGGAGAGATAAGCAGGGATGTCTTCCGAAAGTACCTGGTGCACAAGAGTATTTGCATGTAGTTTACGCCTGTCATCTAGTCGTAACCAAGATAATTGTTTATAGTAGGGAGAAACTCGAGCGTCATACTGTAAATCCATAGCATATCTAAGACAAGCATTTTGAGTGCGTTGTAGTTTCAAGCTTAATTCTTTTGTTATATCCGTAAGAATTACATCACAGTAGTCAAAAACGGGAAATAATAATGACCGAACAAGTTGAATTTTTAGTGATCGAGGGCATACATTTCTGAACCGTTTTAAGGGGTGCAACCCACAATAAACCTTTTTGCAGATATTCTTAATTTGCGCTGACCAGTTTACAATTTCCGTTATAATAACACCAAGGTTAGAAACTGATTCACAATAAGGTATAATAGTATTATTTAAAGTTACGGGAGGAATGCAATTTTGTTTTAAAATGTGAAGATTCTTTGATGTACCGATGATAATGGCTTGCGTTTTATGGGGGTTTAATGTAAGGTTGTTTTTAACTGCATAGCTATTAATTTGCTCAAGGTCAGCGTTTACATTACATATTGCTTGTTGTATATTATTAGTTCTAGTGTGGTAATAAATTTGCAGATCATCAGCATAAAGATGGTACTTGCAGTGCTTAATTGATCTGGTGATATCATTTACATATAAAGTGAATAGGAGAGGGCCTAGGACTGACTCTTGTTGAACACAAATATTTTTTGTTCGCCACGGCGATTTATTATTATTTGCAACCACACACTGCCGGCGGTTTGTGAGGTAAAAAAAATGCCAGCACGTTCTGGCTAAAGTTTAAGGACTGTAATTTGGAAAGAAGCATCCTAGGATCGACAGCATCAAATGCGCTACTGAAATCTAAAAGAGTAAGTATTGTCACTTGTTTGTTGTCCATTGCATATCTAATGTCATCTGTCACTTTCAGCAGAGCTGTCATGGTACTATGTTTTTTCTTAAAGCCTGATTGGTAAGAGTCGAGTAAAGGATATTTATGTAAGTACGTAAGGATTTGCTCATGTACCAGGCGTTCCAGCACTTTGGACAGGGGTGGTAGGATAGCAACTGGTCGGTAATCTGAAGGAATACCGGGTCCATCCTTTTTTGGGATTGGGATGACGAGGGCATCCTTCCACGCCGTATGGGAAAAATGATCGGAAAATTAATACTATATAACTTTAGTTATGTAGTATGTATCCATACGATCACTATTAACATAAATTCTGCTTACCCATTTTTTCGTGACTCGGTGATGATATGGACATAGTAACAAAAATCCAAATTCATGAATATCTCTGTGATAATAGCCTTCACGGTAACAATTTCTATGTAACTTTACCCGCTTTCTTCACACCCTACCCTTTTCCTATCCCATCGTCGCCATATGACCTGTCTGTTTCGGTGCGACGTAAAGCAAGTTAAATTTTAGGCGTTCCCCTAAACCACCATTTCACTCAGCGTGTTACAGCCAAGATTATAGCGACTTATTCTCCGACTTTTCATACCGATTTTCATGAATATAGGACCACTAATAACATAAATATTTGACAATTAAATTTTAGTCCTCACCTAAACTACCATTTCACTCAGCGTGAAAACATGCATAGCCTATATTGTAGCGACTTATTCCCCGACTTTGCCAACCGATTTTCTTTAAATTCTCTGCAGGCGTTTTCTCGTGATGCGTGTACAGACAGACAGACAGACAGACAGACAGACAGACAGACAGACAGACAGACAGACAGACAGACAGACAGACAGACAGACAGACATTACGGAAAATTAAAAAGTGTATTTCCTTGTTACTATAGACTCGACTGATACAGAAATAGCATCCCTTTTAAATTCTGAGCATTGTACAGACAACACTCTTATTTAATATATGTATATATATATATATATTGAACCCATGACCTTTGTGCCCTAAGAACATTATGCATAAATCGACAATCATTTAAAAATTGGATTCTTGATAGCATGGATTTGACACGTGACGAGGGGGTGATTACCTTCGGTCCCACGCTCTGGGGTACGTGACGTCAGCCACACGTGTCGACGGCGGAAGAATCTCAAGTCATTTTTGTGAACTATTTCAAAGCGCGTGTACATGGCGTGACCCAAGCCAAGTCAAAAAAAATATAGTGCCTATCAAAGGAGGTCAATCAACTCACAAATCGAACCCGTAAAATTTTTAAATGTCCATGAACACTACCGCCAGAAATGTAGCAAGCATGTAGTCACTTTCAAAACTCTTGAAATTACAGTTTAGTTGAGTCAGAAAATGTATAGAAATTTTCTTGGCGGCAAAGGGAGATATCCGAAGAGAGGGGGTAACTGCTATAAATATGAAGGGACGCCATGACGAAGTCTCCTTCTCCGGCATTTGTGATACAAAGCGGACGAAAAATTGTTGAGCTGCTCTGCGAAATCAAACAACAAAATTAGACTGAGTTCAACTGCAGATTTTAGCCATTGGGGCTAGGTCTTGACTCCATGAGGAGATAGTTTTCTTGAGTGAAATAATTGTACCAGATAGGACGGTCAAAGTACTGAATAAATTCTAATGTGATTAAGTAATTCGTGTGCGGAAATAATTATAGTCCATCGTGTGCGCTCAGCAAACATGTGAAGGGTATTCTCTTTTTTTATGCTTTATTCCAGGAAACCTGAAGAAAGATAATAATGATCTGTACAGTCATGAATGTAAAAATGGCTAAATAAAATGCCAGGGTCGCAGGTGAGCCCTATGACGAACAATGGTGTGACTACATGAGGTAGGTGACTTTCCATCTTACTACCTCTTATATCTTGTCTCATGATCTCTAAAAGTGTACTTGAATGGGGATATACGACGCAGTGGTCACCCCTACTAAGTTTTGTAAATGTGAGAATACGACTAAAAGAGTCATTTGTTTTATTTTCCACTTGGATAAATTTTTGAAGTCTTGCGAGTGCCGTATAATGTTGTAAAAAGTTATTGAATAGGGTTCCGAAGTGATATCACGTCCAATGTAGATCGTCATCCGTGTGAGTGTACTGCCTATATTTTGTGATGCCAAATTAAGATGTTCATTCGACGTAAAATTTTTCTGTCTGCATTTTAACGTTAATAATGTAGGAATCCATGGTTACTCATTTTCAATCGAGTGGAAGCGCGCTGTCGGGTGAGAACCTAGGGTGATGAATTTGGTCACGGAGAGAAACGTTTTCTAGGCCCATTTTAAACTGTGTCTGACTGACAATAAAAGATCTAGTAGAATGTTTCAGTCATTTTTTCGTAAAAATCAAGTTATTAAATACGATATCCTTTATGCAAAGTTATTCATGATTAATGCATTGTGCGATATTAGACGTCGAGATTTCTAGTGAGGATTTTATTCCAGTTCTTTGTCGACGATAATTGTGGAGCTGGGAAACAGAGGTTAGTTTTGTTGATATGAGATTTGTGAATCAGGTTGGACCTGTCATTGAAGCCGGGACATGGAAGCCCGAGGAATGTTTTATATGAGTTGAGATGAGATGTGCGAATCAGGTTAGAGTCCTGTCATTGAAGCCGGGACACGATAGCCCGAGGTATATTTTATAATGTTGGGAATGGAAAGAAATACATAGAAATCCATAGCGGTATTAATTGGCGACGCGTATAATTAGTGTTGGCATCTTGAAGCATAATCTGTGCATTTTGGTGGTTAGAATATCGTATTTGTTTAATTATGTCGGCAGAGTTTAAAAGATGAGCATTTTGAGAAGCCAGTCAACTGGAATAAACCAGGTGTTTCATGTTACTGCCAAGCGAACTTGGGGACGAGAGGCCTCAGCTGTGATAACGGGACAGGCGTGGAATTGAGATTCTACTGTATTCTCGGCCGGGGAAAACGTTAAAATGCTGGATTTAGTTGAAATTCATAGCCGGTAATGATCTGAGTATTGTGAAATACTGTAAAATTTGTTTAATTGGGGACGTAATGAACATTTGAAATCACGAACTTTGAGTATAAGCAACAGAGTAACCAAATTCAGGGTTGTCCAAAATATAGAGCGATGGTTGTGATGATCGGTTTGTCTGTGAGGGGTGTGCAAAATTCATAAATGGTATGACGAGAGATGACATCGTAATTATATGGCGAGTTGTTTGGTTTGTACGTAGATTAGTAGGATATCCAAGTGTTAATAACGGTTAGGACTAGATTAGATTTTAAAAGTGTGAGATCAGGAGACAAGATATATAACTGGACATGAATTATGTAACAATTCTTTTCCAGCCAGATAAACATCACAAGATTGAATTTACATCACAGCCGCGTAGGAATTTGTGAAGAAACCAGAGTCCGCGGAGATAAAATTTGTTGTTCGTTAACATTTCGTCAAATCATTTAAATTTATTAGATTATTAAATTCAGTGAAACAGCATTTTGAAATAACTTTAATCAAGCGAATAACTTGGAGGTGCATTCTGGAAATTTTAGTTTGTTTTTCTGGGGGAATATTTAAATGTAAAGTAACGATTAAGGGGACATATCCGAAGGAAATTGATTTCACTGCCACAAAGTTTGTGAGCATTGCTATTGTTGTAATTATTGAACTTTGATTGATTGAGCAGTGAATGTGCTGGGGATAGTCAAGTGGAAACTTTGGTCATCAACCGATGTAACTTAATTGTGTTTAGCCTTCAGCCTAGAAACTTGGATGGTCAGGGGGTCATCAACCTCAGTGACTTAGATTAGGGCCATATGCCACTATAGCATCATTTTCCTGGCGGTCATCATCCACAATGACTTTAAAGTAACTTAGAAGTATAGATGTCGGTCCATGACATAGACGCAGGTCACATCGATTCAATTAAGGGTCCATGCCGTAGAACCACTGTGTGGCACACACCAATTGGACTGCCTTAATTATACCCAGAGTCCAGAGTTCGTGTTACGAGGGCTGGACCATAACGAATCACTATGATGGTACATGTGGTCTCACATGGAAGCCGAATTTAAGGATTTCCAGACTTTCCTTTCTTAAATAATTAATAATTGAGACAATGGTTTCTAGTAAGAATGCCCATCAGGCAGTTACGTTAAAGTCTCACACCAGTGTTCTGACCTTTATGTAAAATGATTGTGGTGTCCAGTGGACACAATTGACTTCTATGACACCGTCGACATATCAGATTGCTTCAGAATTTTCCTGAATAAATAGGAATCTTTTAAATAGACCTTTCATTCAAGTAGATAGATTAGAATTACTTAACCCTACCTATACCTCAGCAAGTGACAAAGAACCCGATACGACCCAAGAGACAGATCTCATGAACTTTGCTGATAGGTAAGGAAGGTAGGTATCCCTCAATATGGACCAAAGGGTTCAATATATATATATTAATACTTTTCATATTCAAAGTAGACAAATGACCTACAACAGAATGCTGAAGGCGAGATTGATAGATCGAATCACAAGAAAAAGACAGAAAAGAAAAAACAGGGAAAGTGGTTTCGGATATACATATGTCCGATAAGAGAAAAATTATTTCGAGTCTTCAGCCCAAAGGATGGTTGGATCCTCAACAGTTCCATAACAAAACTGTCATAGATAGCCAAGGCGTCACTGATGAGGCAGGTAAATGAGAGTAATAAATTTGTTCTAACCCGTAGAACAGCGAAAATTACTGCTATAAAGATTGTCTGTGACTGAACAATCTTAATCAACATTATACCATATCTGTCGGGCACTTTAAGAATGTTCCTTGTTAATCGTAAACGGAAAATATTATTCCTACATGAAATTGAATATTAGAAGCTGGAGTTCTTACGAAGAGACACGAAATTTCTGCTCCATTGTTGCTTTACATTTTGATAAGGACGACGTGTTAAAGCGTGAATATTAAAATTACTCAACATATCCATTAATTCTGCCCGGGGCTCAATCCACGATTTTGAGTGCAAAGGTAAGTTTGCTAACCACTAGTCCGTTCAAACGTATTGAATCAATTACGTAATGTCAGTGATGCTGTAGTCCATTTCCAATGCAGGGTAACAGTGTATTTCAATTAAACGGGAGATTATGGATCCTTTGGAATATTTTCCAATAGGCTATTCTATATTACAAGCTGCGAGGGCATTCCAGTGACATCCTTCAATACGTTCTGACTTTCCTTTGTATCAGTATAACGTCTGTATGAGTTGTGTTTTATAGCCTTAGGGCAACGAATAATTACCAGAAGTGGCCAGGATATCGTATTGTTTTGAAAAATAACTATTTCCTAAACTGATAAAAATAAACTTGAACCAGTGTGTATTTCGATTACCAAGCAACTTAGTCTATCTGTGACTTTGAGCTGTTCATCCACCTCCCTTGCCGGGGTTTGGCGGGAGTGTCGAATCGCCGTAATATTATTATATGGAATTGTTTACTTATTCATAGTCCATCAATTTTTATAAAAATACGAAGGGCGAGGGCCTAATTTTGGAAAATTGACATGTTTTAAATTTGAGAACATGGTCTCAAAGGCATTCTTAAAAAACAAATGAGGTGATTTTCTGATGTCTTTATGGCAGGAAGAACAGTACACTTAATCATTAAGTAGACACAAAAATGGTATTACGGAATTCAGATCAAATATATAGTAAAGCAAAGCAAAGCAAAGTCATCTCCGTACAGGCCATGAAGACCCCTGGAGGGGTGGAAGATTAAGGCTTCCACTATCCGCAACCTCGGCACTTGGTGGGGTCAGTGGTTATCTGTACGCTCGGCCGCCTTTGCCCCCAGGTACTCAATTTTGGTGTAGGCTGAGTGAACTTCAGGGTCATGTGCACCTCTGGAAGTGGAAATCTCGTTTCTTAAATTTCATGACTTCCTGACGGGGAATCGAACACACGTCCTTCCGTGTGAACCCGGCACGCCTTTACCGCCAGGGCCAGGCAGCACTTTAGGTAAAATATATACTACAATTTTATTATATACTATAATTGCTTTTTAGATTTTGAAAATATATAACTGTATAGTAATTTCTAACGTCGTCACATCGCAGACTGAAACATTCATCATGATATTTTACACGTTTAAATATTCCTCCATGGTACTATTATTGATGGAAGGTGAGAAGTACTCTACAGCGGATTTTTTTTGCAGTGACAATGGTAGAGATTATTGTCCTCAAGGGAAAGTACAACTAGGCAACCATCCCCTCGTAACATTTATTATCGGAAGAGAAAAAAGGGGAAGTCCGGCCTTTCGAAGCATAAAGGTATCAGGAAGAAAGAAAGGATCGGTAAAGAAGGGCGTGAAAATGAAATACTACCTTCCTTGTCAAACTCAGTCAGGTTGAAGGGGACAAGAACAATGTTCGTGACTAAGAATCCCCCAGAAAGCCTTGCAATCGATAATCACCGTCGATTTCGACATTTCACACACAGGCCATTTGTAACTCAGACGTGTGGCTTTATTATCAGATCGCTTTCGTGAATACCACAAAATCTAAATGGCATGAAACATTGAAGACATCTGGGGAACTGGCCACACGTGTGCACGAATATTTTCTCTTGGGTAATAAAAATTCCTCCGATGACACGCTGTATGAATGATTCTAAGTGAAGATTCTACTACGTGTAGCTGAACTTTTTAATTCTGCGCTACTGGTATCGCCGTACCATGGATAAGAAAATACAAAATTATCATTTGATTAATTTCATTGTAAAGCAGGTATCAAAGAGAGATAATTCACCTGATAGCCGCGCCTATTAGGGAATCGTAAGATCGGCCAACTAATTAGTTCATATAAACAACATTTATTTTATATGATTTTTGGATTTGATTTGATTTTAACTCAATATGAAATTTACGAACCATCAGGTGGATTGACTCTTTCAGATGTTATCTGAAATAAAATAAAATAAAATGCAATACATGGTATTTCAAGCCAGGGATTACAAATGCTAATCGCCAATATATTTTTCAACGCCGAGTCCGCTATGGTTTGGATAAAGGTGTCTCTGATTTTGTTTATCCTTAAGAAGTTCAGCGTCTCTTAGGAATTGTCCCTCTAGCGCCAATCATAAGGCCAATCACTTCCTATTTTGTAATTTCATACTTCTTTCCGAGATCCACACTGCCATGGTTCATGTGGCCTTTTTGTCCTCACACACACTAATCGAGGCTGCTATTCATTTTCCTCGAATTTTACAGTGGGATCGAACACCATACCCATATCTTTCGCCCGGTCGATGACAACATCAGCTCGTCTTGTGTATCCATTTGTGCAAAGACATCCTACTTCTTCATAGATCTCAGAATGTTGTTGTTTACAGAGGCTTCCAGCAATCAATGTGCGAACTGTATTGCGTCGATTGATTCTCATCAGCTCTCCCTTACGATAGAACCGAACTCGTCACATCTGTAAAGGGATGTATTAAGGCTCCTTCCAAGGAGAGATCGAACTGTGATGACATTATTTTATTAAAACCTAAAACACTATAACTCGGTTGTATGAATGATTTAAATAATGAAACTCTGGCAAGATTTCCCTAGAAGATAGATACAAATGCGAAAGTTCAATAAATTTTAATAAATGAGAATTTATTTTGGATGTGTCTGGTACTGAAACAATACGAGCGGATGTGTTCCGTTTATAAACAATACAAAGTATATTTCTTAATTCAACTGATGTCAAGACAAGACCAAAAGAGTTACTATAAGGGTTTCTCATAATATCAGAGGAGTAAAACAGTGCACTAAAACCAAACCAAAACCCATGGCACTATAGCCCTTGAAGGGCCTTTGCCTACCAAGCGAACGCTACTCAGCCCGAAGGCCTGCAGATTACGAGGGGTCATGTGGTCAGCACGACGAATCCTCTCGCCCGTTATTCTTGGCTTTCTAGACCGGGGCCGCTATCTCACCGTCAGATAGCTCCTCAATTCTAATCACGTAGGCTGAGTGAACCTCGAAGCAACCCTGTGGTCCAGGTAAAAATCCCTGACCCGGGGCCTCCGGGTAAGAGAAAACAGTGCACTAGGTACAGTAATTTCCAACATAGTCACAGTGGACATTCGGACACTTGTAAAAAATTATTTACATTTCCATGGAAGAGAATCAAAATTATATTTTTAGGGTTTTGTTTATCAATCCCTTCACAACCAAATCGTCAGCTTCACAGATATATGTTTTAAACTTGCTTCTTCGTACATAAATTCAGTACCTTTAACATAGTATAATTCCTTCAACGAATATGGGCAATATTCTTCTAGTATGGCAAGGCTTCTAATGATAACCAATCAAGACCAAAATGTTCGCCACCATAGCGTAATGGTTAGTGTTATTAGCTGCCGTCCTTGGGGCCCGGGTTCGATTCCCGATACTGACATAAGTTTAATAATGATTGGTTTGTGTTTGAAATGGCACATGAATATCACCTTAATTGGGCGTGTGTCTTAAGGAGCTGTGCCACCTCGGGATGAGGGCACAAGTTTTTTAGGACCAAAATGTTTTTCGAGTAATAATGAAGTATTGGGCACTTTCACCGGAAAGATCGTAACTCCCGCTGGTATGGAAATAGGAAACAACAGGTCCTTGATTATCTTGGCCTTTATGCGGACGTTCTTGTAGCGTCTTAAAACAACCCTATAATACATTTCACCCTAAATAATAACATAATACCTCTTGTTGTTTGTTTGAAAGGGAAATATTCACTAGATGTTAAACTGAAAGCGCTACTGAACAGGTATACAGAGAGTATTCTGTCCGTCTCTGTTTGTTTGTTTGTTTGTTTGTTTGTTTGTTTGTTAGGTCATCAGCCTAAAGGCTGATTGAATCTTCAAATTCCGGGATGAGTGGCTGAGACGGTTGAGGTACTAGCCTTCTGACCCCATCTTGGCAGGTTCGATCCTGGCTCCGTCCTGTAGTATTTGAAGGTGCTCAAAAACACTGACTGACAGAGCAAATGCAACACCAAGAAGGAGTGGTCAGAACTTTATGCCAATTGCAGGGTAGACTGACGTCACTGAGGTATGCTCATGATGTGAAATGCGCCGCTGTGCTGCGCACGTAGCGAACAATAAATGGGACACGGCGTTGGCGAATGGCCCACTTCGTACCGTGATTTCTCAGCCGACAGTCATTGTAGAACGTGTTGTCGTGTGCCACAGGACACGTGTATAGCTAAGAATGCCAGGCCGCCGTCAACGGAGGCATTTCCAGCAGACAGACGACTTTACGAGGGGTATGGTGATCGGGCTGAGAAGGGCAGGTTGGTCGCTTCGTCAAATCGCAGCCGATACCCATAGGGATGTGTCCACGGTGCAGCGCCTGTGGCGAAGATGGTTGGCGCAGGGACATGTGGCACGTGCGAGGGGTCCAGGCGCAGCCCGAGTGACGTCAGCACGCGAGGATCGGCGCATCCGCCGCCAAGCGGTGGCAGCCCCACACGCCACGTCAACCGCCATTCTTCAGCATGTGCAAGACACCCTGGCTGTTCCAATATCGACCAGAACAATTTCCCGTCGATTGGTTGAAGGAGGCCTGCACTCCCGGCTTCCGCTCAGAAGACTACCATTGACTCCACAGCATAGACGTGCACGCCTGGCATGGTGCCGGGCGAGAGCGACTTGGATGAGGGAATGGCGGAACGTCATGTTCTCCGATGAGTCACGCTTCTGTTCTGTCAGTGATAGTCACCGCAGACGAGTGTGGCGTCGGCGTGGAGAAAGGTCAAATCCGGCAGTAAGTGTGGAGCGCCCTACCGCTAGACAACGCGGCATCATGGTTTGGGGCGCTATTGCGTATGATTCCACGTCACCTCTAGTGCGTATTCAAGGCACGTTAAATGCCCACCGCTACGTGCAGCATGTGCTGCGGCCGGTGGCACTCCCATACCTTCAGGGGCTGCCCAATGCTCTGTTTCAGCAGGATAATGCCCGCCCACACACTGCTCGCATCTCCCAACAGGCTCTACGAGGTGTACAGATGCTTCCGTGGCCAGCGTACTCTCCGGATCTCTCACCAATCGAACACGTGTGGGATCTCATTGGACGCCGTTTGCAAACTCTGCCCCAGCCTCGTACGGACGACCAACTGTGGCAAATGGTTGACAGAGAATGGAGAACCATCCCTCAGGACACCATCCGCACTCTTATTGACTCTGTACCTCGACGTGTTTCTGCGTGCATCGCCGCTCGCGGTGGTCCTACATCCTACTGAGTCGATGCCGTGCGCATTGTGTAACCTGCATATCGATTTGAAATAAACATCAATTATTCGTCCGTGCCGTCTCTGTTTTTTACCCAACTTTCATCCCTTTCGAACCACTCCTTCTTGGTGTTGCATTTGCTCTGTCAGTCAGTGTACGTCAGCCTCGTGTCGGTATATTTACTGGCACGTAAATGCACACCTTCAGAACTAAATTCCGGCACCTCGGTGTCTCAGAAAATCGTAAACGTAGTTAATAATAATGATAATCTTCAAATAGAGCCACCAAAGTTTATGTGATTATAGGGAAACGACAAAATACGATGGTGGAGTCAAAATGAGGCGTACTGGGCAGGATGAGCAGTGAGGTAGCTTGCCATTATTTTCCTCACTGGGCCAGAAATTGCTATTGCAGCACGATCATCCTTTATGAGTAACACCTTTTATAACATTCAGACACACCGATCGTGCTCTGAATGTCATTACTCATACCTCAGTAGCTTCCACACTGTCACAGCCGTCAATGAGACTGGGACTCCGGTGGAAGCTACATTTTGCTCTGGCCTGTGCCAACAGACAGATGAAATATTACTGCAAAGGAATGTCAACAGGCTGGGGACAGTGTTAACGATCGCATTTTGCGTGCCGGAGGAATATTCCAAATTATGAAAGAATATTTGTGCATTCTTGCGGATCGATTACAACATCAGTCCTCTTGATTTTTCGTTCAATTCGCGCAAAAACATGATCGTACAGGTGGAAAGAATGCCTCACCACTGGGAACACAAATTATGTTTACTTTACTGTCCAAGAAACACATTTCGTTTGAACAAACCCGGTGTATCGTCAGGTGAAAATAGCATGATGTACCAAAAAGTGACATATTCTGCATTATAGAAATCTATTTGGATCATATAAACCCAGTAGGAACACAATTTCTTAGACGAAGTGATGTGCCTAATTTCGCAGATAAATCACTGCTTAAATCCTCTTTGAAGGACATCTCTTCATTCTCATTGTCACCTCATCAGGTTCAGTGAGATTTTACGAAAACATATTCTTTAATCTCAAACATTTTATGGGCGTTCTGCTGGACCCTGGCTCGATTGCATTGTTGCGACCAGAAATTCTAGAGTTTTGATGTCTCATTTACATGATGACAATGTGTACAGTCCCCGTAAATAAGTTTGAAATATATCGGAGTCAATATTCATATTGGTTTATTGTTATCTGTTGACGGACTATTTAGTTTCATGTTTATCAGTTTATTGGCGCTTGCAATATTGGCAATTCGCTGGTATCTCAGTCCCATGTATGGCTTTAGAGTGTCGGCCTCAGGATTCCAAAATCAAGATTTCAACTTCCAGAGGTAATCGGAGGTGAGACGTAGAAAACCATCTATTAGAGACTCCATGTAAGAGCATCTACTGGGAATACTGACGGATGTTTCTTGACACTATACTTCTGTTCCAGAAATGATTCAAGTTAAGAGGAGACTATTGAATAAAATAGAGATACTTCGATCACATATTATGAACATATCGAACCATGGAAAAAATTAATGGAGCAAGGAAATGCAGAGAAAAGCAATTGCATCACACCATCGTATTCTGTATAGGACAAATATTGTGGTTGTTAAATACGTATGTACAAGGATATTGCTTTACAATTGTTTCGATTCTTATGCCCAGTCAAGCCTAAGCAAGCATCGCGCGCAGTCGTGCTGGGTCGAGTGTGCAGGTAGAGCGGGAGTGGAGTGTGGCCGGTGAGTGCAAGAGGGAAGACGAGAGTGAAGAGGAAGATGATTGGTGTGGAACAATATCGGGTAGTTATCGTAAGATGGCAGGGGAGAAGGAAGAAAGAAACAACCAAAAGAGAAGGAGATAAAGTGGATATGAGAATGAAGGGTGAGATGATATTGGTGGTAGCGCTGATTATGGTGCTGGTAGTCATAGGGTGCGTGGAAGTAAACTCCGGCCCGACTTCCAGTGGCAACATGAGCTGGGAAAATGTTGAGGGTGGTAAAAGAGGTTGTGAAAGAAGTATGCCCATTTGAACTGATTAAAAATATGATTCAGGAACAAGTGAAAGAGTTAGAAAATATGAGGCAATGGATCCAGGGAAGAAACAGTCGATTCTTATGCCTAGAAGTTGAATTGCTGAGTCGCCTGAAGAGGTAGAGCCATCAATGGTAGTGTGTTGGTGTCCTGATCCCACTATTACGGGTTCAAACCTGAAAGAAACAGTTAGACTTTTGAAGGGCGGATAAAAGTCCGTATCTCATGATGCCAACATTTAGAAGATCTTAGATGACACATATTTAATATTTACCCGGAAAAATAAATTAAAACTCAGGAATAGAGTTAATTCCAGATGTTATAACATCTGGTAAAGTACAGCAGAACGTTGAAATTGATACACAGGCGTTCAAATTGGCGTCAAATTAAAGCGACTGCAGCGTAGTCCATATCAACGCCGAGCATTGCTAACATGGAGATATTGTTCAATTGTGTTAACTGGCGATGATTTTTGTCATGATTGTCTTAAGGTGTAAAACCACGTAGTCATCGCTACACATCGACAAGGAAAAATGTGAAATTATTTCAAATATGATAAAAAATTGTAATGGAACGATCGTTTGAAGAATAAGATGAGAGGGTCCATGAGAGAATGAAGGACTGTATTTACATTAGATCCCCTAATATCACAGAGTCGGAAGAATACTAATTATGAAGGCTTACTACATAGAAATCTCATAAAATTTGTCAACAATAACATTACATTGACCATTGTTGTTATGTAATTTGTCTCTCCTGCTACCACTCGTCTCCGGCAGATGGGATTACAGCATGCCTGAATATTGGCGGAAAGTAGCTGGGTAGATAGCTTTGTACATGCTGTATGATTGTCCCTTCAACGACGGGTACTACAGCTATATTACAAAGAAAAAACCACAGGAGATGTTTGTAATATCATCAGTCCTGCGAGATAGGAACTGTGAGATGGAACAAGTGGTCCACGGCGTAGCTGAGGCCGGATCATCTCTCCGTATGGTTAAAAAAGTATTAGGGGTTTTAGTAAGGGTGTAAAAGAAAAGGGCAAGTATAGTGTAGTATTCATTGAAGAACATTACAGGTTTTCGGCCCAAATATATGCTCCCGTTACAAAGATAAAAAGATAAAAAATATGAACTAAATCTACCACGTGGTCGCAAAACAAAAAAAATTAAAAATTAAAATAAAATAAGTCTACAATGTGGACGCTCACATGGGCGGATAACCTATCCACATGTGAGTGCCACCGTTGTAACTACCTTACTGGCCGGTCTTGCCCCCCACCCCTCCTCCTGGTGAGAAAATAAAGGAGCCGCCCTCCCTGGAACGGCACGTCCGGTCGAAAGGGCATGTAAATCACTGGTAAGACCCCAATTAGAGTATGGTTCCAATAAGAAAATCCACGTCCTTGTCCTGCGGCTGCGCAGCTCTTTTTAGGCACACATCCAATGGAGGTGAGATGCATGTACCATTTTAACCACATATCAGCTCTACCGCCCTTCTTAAAATCTGACATTATCGGGAATCGAACCCAAATCCGCGACCACGGCAGCTAATACTGCTAATGGTCACACTACGGAGGCGGTTGTGGTTCCAGTGTACATAAAATTTCACGTTAAGACATTATTGGAAATTGAAATCTACTGATGAACAGGGATGGAAATGCTCAAAGAAGGAGGACTACTAATGCCAACATTTTTACACTGGGAAGTGATTATGTTTTGTCTAGGCGTGTGGGAAATCACATTCATGATCTATCTTGAGAGGAGTACAAACAGACTCTTACATTCGGCTAAATAGCCTAGTGTCAGCTCAGGTTCTGTACCGAAAACTGACAAGCAAACCAAAGAAAAATTAGTATTCATCCAGAAGAAAATTGTGCAATGGGAAAATGACGAAATGGACAGATTGAATGTTTCGAAATGTGTTTCGCACGAAGCTTAAATGTTATCTTTAGCTTCAAAATATCTTCTGAATAAAAGCGCTTGCAATTGAAAATCGTTATTATATGGCTTACTGAAGTGTTGCGCGGAGTGGCCATGAAAAAATTGAAGGTGTGCTGCTGGTTGCAGAGTTCGTGTACTGGCGGGTGCTGAACAGGTAAAAGTTGCGGTGTTCGTGTTAGTCAGGACTGAAGACGTGATGCTAAAGTAGCGGAATCTATTGACCATAGAGATACCACAGGTTCAAAATAATTGTTTTGTCGCTCGTTTAGATGGTATCAAAATATCCAATGGTTCATCCACAGAATTAACTGCAGCACATGATTTAATATGTATTATTGCATATATATATACTCTAAAGTAAATATGGAAGTGCGCAGTGATTTGTGTGGTAGTACGAGTAGTATAAGACCCTGGGTGACGTTATGAATTATGTTGCTTTTAATGCTAGGAAAACAAATCAGTAACCGAACACCTTCCCATGCACTTTTACCTTGATGAACGATCTGGCCTGACGAAGATTATTTTAGAAGCAAGATTCCTTCGGCTTCTTCTACGTGATAACTCTTACATGCTATTTATGATCCCTTGTGGATATTATTACATCGTGCCAGACGATAAATTTTAAGGAGAAGATTGACATTATTTATTTGATGTTACTTTGTATTTGATGATACTGAATAAAATTCAGGATGTTGACGCCTAGTATTAATTTTTCCTCTTTTAATTCTCGTTTCCTCTCCCTACTTCAGCTAGCGCTACCTGCCTCTGTGGATCAGTAATAGAGTGTCGGCCTCCGGATCCCAAGACAGCGGGTTCAAACCCTGCAGAGGTAGTCGGATTTTTGAAGGGTGGAGAAAAGTCGTACGCTTTCGTCATGTAAAAGATCCCTGGTGACAAATTTGGTGTTTACTCGACAAAATTCATTAAATCTCAGAGGGTTTCGGTTTAATCTGTCTGCCATCTAGTAGGCCTCGGGTAAAACAGAACGTCGAAATTGACGAGCAGACACCCAGATGGCGTCAAATTGAAATGCCTGCTCATGGCAGACGAGGCCATAGGATTATTATTATTATTATTATTATTATTATTATTATTATTATTATTATTATTATTACCTATCCAGTGAAAGTGTAGGAGTAGCGTGCCTTCCTCTCGCCCGGAGGCCCCGTGTTCGATTCCCGGCCAGGTCAGGGATTTTTCTCTCGGCCTGAGGACTGGTTCGAGGTCCACCCAGCCTACGTGATTAGAATTGAGGAGCTATCTGACGGTGAGATGGCGGCCGGTCTCGAAAGCCCAGAATAACGGCCGAGAGGATGCGTTGTGCTGACCACACGGCCCCTCGTAATCTGCAGGCCTTCGGGCTGAGCAGCGGTCGCTGAACAGACCAAAGCCCCATCAAGGGCGTTAAGTGACGTGGGGTTTGGTTTTGGATCCAGTGAAAACTGATGGTTTTGAGTGCTAATAATGATAATCGCATAGCGTCAGTCATTGTGTAGAGGCATTTGGATCTGATGCCGCTTAGGTTGTTTGCGTGTCAATTCCGACGAACCAATTTACTCCACTATATGTCAGAGAAACTAGAACCCCATTGGACGACCTAATGCTCAGCTTTTATTCAACTGAGCAGTTCTTGAAGGGCCTATAGTTGGGGTGTCATCCGCATATCTAATATTGTTTATGACGATTCCATTTACTTACATTTAGTTTGCTTAGATATAGTAAATATTAAGACTATATAATAATTATATATTGATAGTAACTAGTCATCCACTACACAAGAAAGGAAACAGAACAGATGTTAATAACTACAGAGATATCTCGCTACTTCAAGAAACATACAAGGTCCTATCCATGGCACTCTTTTTAAGGTTAGAACAACAACTCGAACACGAAATCGGGGAATACCAGACAGGCAACCGGAAAAAGACAATCGTGTGTGGAACAAATTGGGAACCGGAAGACAATACTGAAGGACAGAGCTGCCAAAGACAACAAATACGTAGCAGTGTTTGTAGACTTTCGGAAAGCATACGATTCAGTCGTTAGGATCACACTGTATGACATCCTTAAAGAAATGGGCATAGATAACAAAACATCACTACTAATAAAGGAGACCGCAACAAACACATACTGAAATGTTAAGTTCATGGGTGGGATATTTGGACCCTTTGAAGTCAAGACCGGCGTAAGACCAGGAGATTGTCTATTTCCACTTCTGTTCAATTGTGTCCTGGACAAGGTCATGAAAGAATGGTAAAAATACTTTAAGGACCAAGTAATGATAGAGTGCAAGAAAGAAAACATCACTACCAACCTCTTAGCATTCGCAGATGTTCTTATGCCGCTGTCAGACAACATCGAATCAGGTATAATGCAAGTTCACACTTTGGAAGAGATTGCAGTGAAAACCGACCTACAGATATCGTTTGAAAAGACACATTTTAAGACCAACATTAAAGAAGCCCAAAAGTATTTAATGTCAACAAAGAGTAAGATAAATAAAGCTGTTAAATTCAAGTACCTTGGTAACGGGTTCGATAAAAAAAAGGAAACTCTGAGAGAGACAGAAAACTGGAGCTTGCTTTCCACCTTACGTAAAACACATACAACTAGAAAGCGATTACTTTTAGGACCAAAATACGACACAATCAGGGATCAGAATACCTACGATTACCAACCGGAAAAGAAATTGAAGAAATTAAGAAGAAGGAAAGAAAGATTTTAAGAAAAATTCTCGGAACAAAAAGATGTGCTGACACATACCAATTACTCAGTTACAAAGAAGTATTAAAAACGTGCCTCAGGATTTCAGATGAAGTAATCAAACGAAGGGTTAAATTCTTTTTACATATTTCAAGAATGCCCGACAACAGACTCACTAAGAAATTGTTTAACCATTTCAATAAGCCCAATAGGAAAGGCAACTCTTATGACAAGTGGTTTGTCAACACCAAGGATCTACAAGAAATGAACATAATGATTCAAGACATCCACAACAGAACCACTTTCAGGGACAAGATACACACATTTGAGGGGTTACCAGAGCCAAAACAGCGACTAAGAAGAAACAACATTGTACGGCTGAAAAGCAAGAAGCTGTATGCAAGAGAATGAAGGAATACTAGCACCAAAGGGAATTGAAGTCGTGAGGAGTTATTCACGTGTTCCATAACTGGCAAAAATCGATCATGAATGAATGAATGATAGGTAGTCATGTTTCATTTTGCACTCTATTTTAGTTTCCATTAAAAACTTTACAAAAATACTAATCTGTAAAATCAGTAAAATAGGTTTTTACAACGTGAAATTCTGTGCGTGTTGTCTAAAGCTCAGTGTAAAGAGTTTTATGTGCCTTTAGAGTTGTTAATATATTTATGCTGCACATAAACAAGTCCAATCTACTGTCATCATCAGCTAACTACTCGGAGACGCCTAACTAACCTTCAGCGATTTATTATATTGTTTATTCTCCAAGTGCCGTGCCCGGTCTCACAGATTTCGGTGCTCACCCTGGAGTAAGTACTCATTTCTTCTGATTGATTTTTTAAATAATTTATTTGGCATTCGTCAAACAATCATGCAGCCAGCAAAACATCACGGATAAATACATCAAGTACAAACTATATATAAAAGAATACTATATCTAAAATGCATGAAACAGATGAAATACCTCAACACACACACACACACACACACACACACACACACACACACACACACACACACACACACACAAATACAGTGCGTTTTATTCAGTTCACATCACACGCAAAAGAACCTTCGGCGATAAATTTCTCATTCAGATCTTCAGATCAGTCATATGAAATAACTGGGCAAGTGCTAAGTAAATGTTGGTATCAGATCTTCTTAGCAAACATAGGGAAAGGGACATGAATAAGGGCCAGTTTTTCATATAAAACACGTTGTGCCTGTCGATATTTACTGCAACCGAGAATGATGTCGTTAAGACCGGCAATTTTTTCTTGGTCCTTGTCGCACATAGGGGAATCCACCATTCTAAATCGATGGAGATGATTTGGGTAGCAGCCATGACGGAGACGGATGCGTATGATGGACGTGAGATGGCGCCTATTAACACGTAAATTTTCAAACCAGGGTAGTGTTGGTATGCGAGGCTGATGAGCAGCGTACTTTCGTCCATTTCTTCTGATTGCCTGAAGAGTTGTTCGGTTTTGCGGACTCCGGTTTAGATTTTGATGTTTTTCAGCCAAATTTCGGTGGTCTACCAGCTCCGACCTTACCTGTATTTTCTTCCCCGTAGAACATGGCATAAAAGAGTTGTTTTTCTGGCTTTGCTGATATTTTACAGCTCTTAAAACTTGTAACATAGACTTAGGTTTCTATCAACAACGGATACATGGAGAGAAAAATTTCTGCATACTCTTAGCGTTTGGGTAGCCGGCCCCGTAATGTAGGGGTAGCGTGCCTGCCTCTTACCTGGAGACCCCGGGTTCGATTCCCGTCCAGGTTAGGGATTTCTACCTAGACCTGAGGGCTGGTTCGAGGTCCACTCAGCCTACGCGATTAGAATTGAGGAGCTATCTGACAGTGAGATAGCGCCCCCGGTCTCGAAAGCCAAGAAGATTCGTCGTGCTGACCACACGACACCTCGCAATCTGCAGGCCTTCGGGCTGAGCAGCGGTCGCTTGGTAGGCCAAGGCCTTTCAAGTGCTGTAGTGCCATGGGGGGCTTAGTGTTTGGGTAGAACGCGTATATCACCGAGAATATTTAATTTACGATTATGTTTAATATCTCATTTGACAGATAAAAAAAGGGTACCTGTTGCAAACAAATGAAAATCTGAAACGCACTTTTCATGCAATAGGACGTCAAAGTAAGGCGAAATTTGTGCTAAATATGTGACGTCACACTCATACTCTGTTACAACATGGCGGGGTGTTGTCTCATACGCTCAGTTGGAGGTTAGCTGTCGTTGTGAAAACATCGTGCTCAGTTGTATAGAATAACAAATTTAATATTGGAAAAGAAATATTTGATTAGAATTCAGCAAAAACGTAATATTTTACTTCTTTTTCTAATGCCGGGTTGAGTGGTTCAGACGGTTGAGGCTGGTCTTCTGACCCCAACTTGGCAGGTTCGATCTTGGCACAGTCCGGTGGTTTTTGAAGGTGCTCAAATACGTCAGCTTCGTGTCGGTAGATTTCCTGGAACGTAAAAGAACTTCTGCGGGACTCAATTCCGGCACCTCGGCATCTCCGAAAAACCGTAAAGTAGTTAGTGGGACGTAAAGCAAATTATTATTATTATTATTATTATTATTATTATTATTATTATTAATTAATTAAGTTTAAGCAACCTACGAATCCCTCCGCCTGTTGCAATAGTGACAGCCTACCGCTGATTTTTGTTACCAGACCAGTCCTGGGTATTCTGAGCATTTTCCTATGTAACCACATTTCAAATGTCTCTAAATCTGTTCAATGTTCATGGAAGAAGCTTTGACAGTGCCGGTCTCTATTATGAAAACCCACAGCGTGTTTTCAGTGATTCTACCGGGTCAGGAATGGAATTAATGAAGCCCTCATCTAGCGGCGAGGATACGAATTGTGCCGGCTGCCGAAGCCTGTCGCACTCCTCTGGGACAATGATTAATGACTGACGTATGAAATGAAATGGAGAATGTTTCTGGAATGAAAGATGACATGGAAAACCGGAATACTCGGAGAAAAACCTGTCACACCTCCGATTTGTCCAGTACAAATCTCACATGGAGTGACCGGGGTTTGGACCACGGTATCAATAGTGACAGGCCAGCGCGCTGCCGCCTGAGCCATGGAGGCTCAGGTCTCTACTCCATAAAAAATTATAATACTACGGTTGATGATATGGCGAAATGATTCCTATCATTAAATGTAGGATATTTTAATTGATCATTCACCCTCCATTGCAATTTGGTTTGTCGACCTCAAATAGTTTCCTTGTAAGTGGGATAGGCTGATTAGTTCTATAACCCTCCTTTTGCTCCCTGGGGATATGTGTCTCTCCTGAGGTGGAATTTTCTTTTCTGAAGATTTTGACTTCTTGAAGCATTTTAATAATAATAATAATAATAATAATAATAATAATAATAATAATAATAATAATAATAATAATAATAATAATAATTGTACTGGGAGGTACATCTCAACTCCGCGCATTCAAACGAAGCGCCTTATGAACTCTATCCAACAAAAGTGAAACTGCTATTACAAGAAGTTGGGACTATCGGGTGAGTTGGCCGTGCGGTTAGGAGCGCGCGGCTGTGAGCTCGCATCCGGGAGATAGTGGGTTCGAACCCCACTGTCGGCAGCCCTGGAAATGGTTTTCCGTGGTTTCCCATTTTCACACCAAGCAAATGCCGGGGCTGTACCTTAATAAAGACCACTGCCGCTTCCTTCTCATTCTCATTCTCTTTCCTACCCCATCGTCGCCTTATGACCTATATGTGTCGGTGCGACGTAAAGCAAATAGCAAAAAAATTATTATTATTATTATTATTATTATTATTATTATTATTATTATTATTATTATTATTATTATTATATTTTATAAATTAGAGACTCCAGTCCCTTATTTTACTTATCTTCTCACATGTGTCAGCACCACTGTGTAGGAGTAGCGAGTCTGCCTTCCACTCACAGCCCCTGGGTTCGATTCCTGATTCGTCTAAGTACAGTATTGTATTCCAGATCCGTCCGCCTCCGTAATGTAACTATTAAAACTATTAGTTACCATCCTTGTCGGTCCAGGTTCGATTCCCCGTACTGCGAGAAATTTAAGTTTGTCAGGAGGTCTGGTATATGATACACGCAGCTCACCTCCATTGGGGGGTGTGGCTGAAAAGAGCTGCGCGATGTCGGGATGATCCTTATCTGCACTTCAGTTGGCCTCGTGGCAGCTGATGTGGTTATGAGAGCCAAGAAGTACGGCAGCGGATTTCGTCACGTGACCATGGGCACTCCGTTATATTATGTGTGAGATTTCACAGAAAGTAATTATCTTGGCTGGTGGTTGTGATGGCGGTGTCTTTTGGTTCAAGAGGAAGTACAACTGGGCAACCATCTTGTGTTAACACTAATCGACACTGCGAAGAATGAAGGTATCGGCAAGAAAAAGGGAAGGGCCACGGAGGGATTGAAAATGAAAGACTCCCTGGGGTTCACTAACCTAATACCGTCGCGTCGGTGTCGGAAAAGAACAAGGGGGGTGGGATAGCAGAGTACAAGTAACTGGAAGCAATGTCAGACTCAGTTAGGAGAACCGTGGTCGCCTAGCCATGCTTTCTAGTTGAGAAACCTCTATTTCCCCTTTCTTCGCCTCTTACAACAGGCACAGGATAGCGTGTACGCATTCTACCGCCCTCACCCACAGGATGTGGTCTTCACAGGAAAGATCCTTAAAGTGTCCTTAGTGACGAATCGAATCGAATCGAATAGCATAGAATCGAATCGAATCGAATAGAATCGAATCAAAATATATTTTTTAAATCCTCGCTGCCGGGCTGAGTGGCTCAGACAGTTGAGGCGCTGGCCTTCTGAATCCAACTTGGCAGGTTCAATCCTGGCTCAGTCCGGTGGTATTTGATGGTGCTCAAATACGTCAGCCTCGTGTCGGTAGATTTATTGACACATAAAAGTACTCCTGCTGGACAAAATTCTGGCACCTCGGCGTTTCCAAAATAATTCAATAGTAGTTAGGATGACGTATAAAGAATATTATCAATATTATTTCTACTAGAGGGCCCGTGCTGCTTCACCGCATTCGTTATAAATAGGTCAGATACTCATCTTGATATGCCTGTCGTAGTTATATTGTTATTTCCTGCACTTTTTCAACGGTTTTATGGACTTTTTTTTTTTGCTAGTTGCTTTACGTCGCACCGACTCAGATAGGTCTTATGGCGACGATGGGACAGGAAATGGCTAGGAGTGGGAAGGAATCGGCCGTGGCCTTAATTAAGGTACAGCCCCAGCATTTGCCTGGTGTGAAAATGGGAAACCACGGAAAACCATCTTCAGGGCTGCCGATAGTGGGGTTCGAACCTACTATCTCCCGAATACTGGACACTGGCCGCAATTAAGCGACTGCAGCTATCGAGCTCGGTTTTATGGACATTTAATAAGAAGGACGTTATGGTATGCGGCATTTAGTAATCCGAATTCATCCATTCTGACGTCATCATGCCGTCTATTTGGTAAAAATCTATCCATATATTCGCTATCCTATCCTTCAGATCTTTATGCAAAGTTTGGTATTGTGTCGTAGAAGGCAATGGTAATTTTAATCGCAGTTTTTTTTTTTTATATAGAACGATTGTCTTGTGAGCTCAGAGGTTATCTCGAAGGAGCGGTTTCTGTTTTCTTTTTTGCCAGGCAGAGAACTTTTATTAAGAGACATGTAGTTAGGTTATCCTTCGATAGATATTCCCAGAAAATGTCTAATGCGTTTGTCATATTGGGGTCTGTTTGTATGTAGACATTTTTCTCTCAGCAACGTGTAAGTTTTTAGGAACGCTCTGCCATCTGTTTAATATATTTGGAAGCTGGGAAAGGTTAGAGAATCAGAGTATCTAGCAGGGAATAGTATTCTTCCCTGATCAGAGGAAGTGTATACTCTCCGAACTGACTTGATACGTAGTAATCAAACATGGCTGCATTCAATGGCATTACTAAGGATGAAAATCACATATATCAGAATATTAATGCAACTGTCAGTCGATTAGCAACCCGCTAAGTATATAATGTATTGCGGGTTAGGGTAAGTCTTCGCCTGGAGTTACTGGAGTGATCATTTAATGATTTGATTTTTGATTACTCAAAGTTGGCTGAACTAAGAGACCTATAAATGCCTCATGATTCACCGGCAGGTAATTCGGGAGAGAAACAAACAAAAGTGAAGCAAATCGGTCCAGTAGAACGGACAGACGGATTTGTCAAATCTATCTTTAGCAAAGTCTTTTAATATATAGATTATTATTATTATTATTATTATTATTATTATTATTATTATTATTATTATTATTATTACCGTGTTTTGGTGGATCGCATAAAGAGGTGCAAGAAGGTGCGGGTGTTGAATGGGACTAACTACGATATCAGAAATTGAATTAAAACTTGAACAAAGGTTATATTTCTCTTAGGTTCGAATCCCACTATCGGCAGCCCTGAAAATGGTTTTCCGTGGTTTCCCATTTTCACACCAGGCAAATGCTGGGGCTGTACCTTAATTAAGGCCACGGCCGCTTCCTTCCAACTCCTAGGCCTTTCCCATCCCATCGTCGCCATAAGACCTATCTGTGTCGGTGCGACGTAAAGCCCCTAGCAAAAAAAAAATATATTTCTCTTTAAATCGCAAACTTAACCATTTTTTTTCACTCAGTGAAATAATGAGGTTACAGATACAATGACAATTTCAAAAATTGGAAGATCCAAGATTCAGAACTTTAACAATTTTGGGCTTCAAGCCTCTAGTTCACACAGTTACAGTTTCAAAGTGGAATTATTTAGACAAGGATAGAAATCTCCCAAATTCAAGAGCACTTTGCTCCCACAAATTACAGCCTTCCAGAGGCACTCCTCAATATTACAGAAATTTAGTAAAGAGCTTACATGCTCTCTAACATTGACCAAATTTATTCCAGCCCGCTTAAGGCAACATTATAAGACCTTACAATATCTGGACTCTCTAGGCGCAATTTACACTTAACAAAAGTCAGTACACATGGGTATCTAGTACCCAACCTACTGGGCCTTTGTGGAAAAGGAACAGGTTAAATAAATGGCCCGAACACAAACTGAATGGAGGCGTACTCTGGCGCTCCTACATGATGAAGTATTAAAATTATAACATATCTCGACCCGATGATACAGGGGCTAATCCCAAGCTACTGAAGTGACTCGAATGAAACTTAATAACAAGCAGATAAGGTTTGACGGCAAGACCTGCCGCCGCTGCCGATACCCAGGTGAGGTCGCCTAACCCTTATGCTGCGGAGGTGTACATATCCTAGTAAATGTACAGGAAGGAGAGGAGCCACTTGCCTGGCCCACCAGATCACTCGATCTTACGCCACTTCACTTCATACTATGGGGTCATTTAAAGCAGACAGTGTAGATACAGGAGTCTCAACATCCTGTGCTGATATTGAAATGTTGTTCAGTTATCATGGTGATGGTGATGGTGATTATGTCGAGATTGTTCTTATATGCTTCAGAATTGCGTGGTTATTAGATAACGTTGAAATTGGTTTATACGTAACTCAGTTCTGCGTAATTTTATTTTATACGAACATTTCTCTAGGTCCTGGCAAAAGTGATGTAAGGAAACCGGCACCGTGCTTTGACACCGGTGCCAGAGACGGAACGGTAGGCACGTTGCCACGATTTAAAATGAACCAGTGCCAGTGGTGCTGCCATAAGAATAAATCTGTGAAACGTTTACAAGAATAAAAAGGTTAGTGACGTGAATATTGACCTTATTTATACCGTTAATAAGGACAATAACACACATCAATCAAGTCTGCTTTTCCATGAGTACATCGAACAGTATGGCGGCTGGCACTGTTGCCGAATGAAGCACTACTGTATGTGGCCACGTGACTGCCTCGTGCCAACGGCACGGCACGTACAGGCCAGTGCTTCTCAGATCCGTGCCGGTGTCAGTGCCAGTGCACCAGGACAGATCGCTTCTGCAGTACGGTACCTAATTGGTCACCCCGTCCTACTGTGTAGAGATGAGAAGAATGCAAGAATGAGAAATGTGGCCTGCAAGCACGATCTTCCTGTTCAGCCCAGACAGATCGGCTCTTATCTGCTCGTGTCTGCTACACGAAAACATTGACTCACACTTTGCAGTTCGCTGGATTACAACTGTCAGGAGCGAAGAGCTGCCAGTAGAAGATAATGTAAAGTCGCCTGGATAGTAGCGGGGTTGCTATGGTAACCATTGCGTCACTGGCTCTGTTGGTGAAACCCCTTCGCCCCGTACCTCACCGGGCAAGTGCATTCTTCTGATCTCCTAACAGTACCCAGTGCTGCCGGACCGTGCCACGCCATGCTTTATTCTCTTTCGTTATATTATCGATTGTCTTGAATTCCGTGTCAATGGCAGATAGACGAAAATCTAGCCCTTTGTGGAACTATTTCACTCCAGATGATACAAACCAGTTCATAGCAGTGTGAGATATTTGATATTTATAAATCTTGTATATCGTTCAAATTGACGATAACATGTTTAAAACGGCATATGCTTCGTCGTACCTGGAAGACCCGTTAATTGCTAGGCAGACAGATTCGTTTAAATGGTGGTTGGCAAGAAAGCTTCAGTATCCCAACCTTTACTATTTAGCTGTCCGGAAGTTGTGTGTTGTAGCAACATCCGCGCCTGCCGAAGGTGCGTTTTCGAAAGCTGGCGAAATTTTCGCTAACAGACTGTCAACGAATGAAGCGAATAAAATAATGTTCTTGAATGTAAATGGAAAATTTATCTGAGGGTTATTTTGTAGTATTTTGCATCTAAATTTTGACTAACACACGAAACAGACTCTCAGCGATTCAAGTAAAAAATATACTGTTCTAGAATGTGAATGGAAAACTTATTTGAGGGTTATTTTTTAGTATTTTACATGTAAATATTAATATAAATTACGGTATATCTATGTGTAGTTCCGTTTTTGTCAATGCATGAAGCATAAACGTTTTTATACGAGTCCAATGAATAAGTCGTCATCGTGGCACTGACAGTGCCGCGGCACCGGTGTTTTGGCACGGTGACGCGCTTGGCACTGGCACTGGCACTGTGCACACCAGTGTCAGCAGAGGCACTGGAATTTGTACCACTAACTTAAACATATGTTAATTAAACCTCGTTTGTACGTAATTAGATGTTATATGTATTAATTTTAGTTAAATGCAGTTTATTTGCACGTAGCAAAGTTGAAATAATGTCGCCGACGCTTGTATTTCCTCTGATCAAAACACAGGTAAGTTAGAAATGCGATACATTTGAATCGGCTTTGTTGGCGGCAGGGCTGTGGAGGGTTGTGGTGATCTAGCGATGGTCGTGGGAAGTGACTACGTCGCATAAAGCTAAAGTATAAAGATTACGAAACACGTGTTCGAGACATAGGACACGCTTCCGTTCTAATTGAAAGTGGTTCTATCGTGCAAACCTGATATATTAAAAGAATCATAAATATAAATTACGTTGCCATTGATACCTTCACGGGCCGTACATATAGACATGATACTGTATGGGCATTTTGGCTTTCGCCGTGTCAAGAAAATAAGGTGAAATTCTTTACGTTTCGCAGAAAACTGGTGCTCTGCGTCGTCAGAAGAAAATCTCGAATGTCCACGAGTAAATGTCTGGTGTGGGATCTTGGGCGACTAGCTAATCGGACCATATTTCCTCGACGGCTATCTGACAAGAAGACCACACAGACACTCAGTCCAGAAGCCAGAGGAATTAACAAATGAAAGAAGAAATCTCCAACCTGACTGTCTCATTGACAGTCGGGATTTTCTTCTGATGACGCAGAGAACAGTTCTCTGCGAAACGTAAAGAATTTCACCTTATTTTCTTGACACGAGTAAAACCCAAAAGCCTATACAGTATCATAAATTACATTGTTAGCTATGAAATGACCTAGCTTTAATGTTATTCTTTTTTTTTAATTGGCTTTTCGTCGCACCGACACAGATAGGATTTATGGTGACGAAGGGACAGAAAAGGAAAGGAAGCGGCTGTGGCTTTAATTAAGGTACAGCCTGGTGTGAAAATGGGAAACCACGGGAAAACATATACAAGGCAGCCGACAATAGGCTGGGTCATAGTTATAAAATGATGCAAGAACACAATGAAGGTGCGTGTGTGTGGTGCGAACGCTGGAAGGTGAATTTTGTTGATATTCAGACAGTAGTTCATTACAAAATCTCACATTAAAATACAGAACAGGAACAGTACGATCAAGGTCAACAGTTTTACAGCGAATGTTATGTTCAGTTCACAGTCTAAAATCTAACTTTCGAGGCTTCTTAGAAAACAGATTCATCAGATCTGTTGGTTCTACTATTGTGCCTCTGAATGTTTATTTAACTTATTGTTTATTGTCAATTTGTTTATTTTTATTTTGTAAAATGTCCACGTGGCCAGGAGCGTGAATTCTAACCCCAAGTAACCGCTCCCATTGGGTACGTTCCTGGAGTAACGGCCTACTGTCTCATAAACTCCAAAAACATATGGACAATAACTGACTGGCTGTTGTTGTTAGTTGAGGCGCTATTTGACATCACAGCTAAGCAGACGATGAGAGGTATACAACAGCTATTCTAAACTATATTTAAGTTCACAGCGACGTAGTTGCACAGTCATGAGTTTTAAAGTTGACCTCGAATGTCGTGCTCTTGCTTTTTGCGTGCATTGCTATGGTAATCCACAGGTTGTAAACGTACATATCAACCCTTGGTGGTCGTTTCCCGACATTATTGAAAAGGATAAGCATCATTCAAAACATTTTTCCTGATCACTGATAGGTATGCAACACACCGTACCATTATGCAAATTACGATCACTAGCATATGAACCCTGTTATTACAGCGATAACTACAAGGGATCTAAGTTCTAATAGAGACCTTTCAACTTCAAACAACAGCCGGAGTCTCCTGTTTGAATTTAATTATAACTTTTTTTATACCATTAATAAACTGATTCTAAGTAGTATTCATCAGTAAATTCCGGCTCCTTGGCTAAATGGTCAACATTGTGACATTCGGTTCAGACGGCACCGGATTCGATTGACCAGGGAATTAAAATTCTTACAGTTATTTCCTACGGCGCCGGGACTGTGTATTTTTGCGCACCTAATTCACATATCTCCATCTACTTACAACACACCACAGCAACATGAAACTGTGAATACATCGCTTAAGATAGATTACGGTTAGCATCAGAAAGGGCTTTCGGCCATAAAACTAAGCCAAGACTACATGAGCTACCGAAAACCAAAACCAAACCCAATGGCGCAACAGCCCCTAAGGGCCATGGCCTACCAAGCGACCGCTGCTCAACCCGAAGGCCTGCAGATTATGAGGTGTTATGTGATCAGCACGAGGGATCCTGCCACCGTTATTCTTGGCTTTCTAGACCGGGGGCCGCCATCTCACCGTCAAATAGCTCCTCAATTGTAATCACGTAGTCTGAGTGGACCTCGAACCAGCCCTCAGATACAGGTAAAAATCCCTGACCTGGCCGGAAATAGAACTCGGGGCCTCCAGGTAAGAGGCAGACACGCTACCCTTACACTGCGGGGCTGGCATATGAAATACCAACCTCGATAAATGGAGAAAAATATAAGGAAGGAGGAGATGAAGAAGAAGTTATCTATAATGGGGAGAAGAAGAGTTGATTAGTTACTGTCTATTACATAGACCTTCATCTCTGTGCATTATAAATATGTGTTGTCTTTTCAACAGATAATACGCCTACAGTCGACATGAATTTGTATCTTTTAAATATTTTTTTGCTAGTGGTTTTACGTCGCACCGACACAGAGAGTTCTTATGGCGACATTGGGATAGGAAAGGCCTGGGAGTTGGAAGGAAGCCGCCGTGGCCTTAATTAAGGCACAACACCAGCATTTGTCTGGTGTGAAAATGGGTAACCACGGAAAACCATCTTCAGAGCTGCCGATAGTGGGATTCGAACCCACTATATCCCGGATGCCAGCTCACAACCGCGCGCCCCTAACCGAAGGGCCAACTCGCCCGGTACATACATTTTTATAAGAATGCGAGAGGAAAATACGAATCAATGTAAATAAAATGTTAATTTTGTCACACACTAAACATTTGTATCTCATACTTCTTTGTGTGTTTGTTCCAACATCTTGGCAAAACGGATCACAGAATTTCCCTAAACGCGGCATTTAAATTCGGGCATATCCAGACAGTGTACAAGCCTATCAATATTATTTGATTAGTATACAGTGGTGAAGCAATATTAAGGGGGCTAAAAACAATAAATGCCAAATTTCTCCGTTAACATAAACTGCATCGAACAAAACTTGTACGTAACTTCGTAGAAAATCCAATTTACAAATTTGTATGTCTCTTACATTATTAACGTATGAGTTATGAATTCAGTGGCGTATGCTGGGATCAAGACGTGGGCTGCCACTAGACTTTTCGATTGTTGGTTTAGTGAACGTCAAGCGTTTTGAACTGCAGCCAATAGCCACCGGAGTAGCCTGCTGTGTTGTCAAGACTGCTTCACAAGCTACTGGCCTGGACTCTGCAACTGTCAATACTCAACATTTGATCGGTGGATATGGTAGCCTACGGTTTAGAAAATTAAAGTCCTTAGCAGAAGTCTAGCTTTGTGGCCAAATGGGTAGAATGCTTGCCTCTGGACCGGGCGAGTTGGCCGTGCGGTTAGGGGTGTGCAGATGTGAGTTTGCATCTGGGAGATAGTGGGTTCGAATCCCACTTCCGGTAGCCCTGAAGATGGTTTTCCGTGGTTTCCAATTTTCACTCCAGGCAAATGCTGGAGCTGTACCTCAATTAAGGCTACATCCCCTTCCTTCACATTCCTAGGCTTTTCCTATCCAATTGTAGCCGTAAGACCTATCTGTGTCAGTGCGACGTAAAGGAAATAGCTTGCCTTTGGTCCGATGGCACCAGTTCAGTTCTCAGAATCAACCCCCTCGCACTGTTAATTCCCCTGGCTTGGATACTGATTGTTTACGACGTTTTCGCCATTCATTTTATCCTCATTAGGTTGCCACGAAACCTACACAGATGCCATGCACCATTCTTCTTATTATTAAATACAAATTTTGAATTTTACAGCATTACCAGCGGTCGTACCCATCGTTAACTGGTTTATTATCTTCCTCGGGGGATTAGTGGTGGTGTCCGACCCATGATCACGGCTTCGACTCCGACAAACAAACGAAACAACCAACAACATCTGAAAGATTGCATTTCATTTTAGCAGATCTTCCTATAGAAAGGAAACTTTATTACTCCTATGACAGCTCCCATGGATGTAGAAGTAAACGGGAGCTGCAGCATTTGCCTGGTGTGAGGTGAAGAAGTATATACGATGAGGAACGCATGTCTGTTATTTAGCAGTGGCGATCTGATGGAATGAAGTCTAGCCCACCTATCCCCCTGGTCCCCGCACCTATCGGACATACAGCAGCAAGTCGCGCGAGGTGTGTCAAGGGTTGAGGGAGGCAGAATCTGGCCTGCAAGATCTGTCTCCGATGCCTTGCTTTCGGAAATACGTGCGACGTATTTTCTCTCATTGCTTTGAAGTATTGTAAATGGAATAATGTGTCACTTGCTTACATTATAATGCGCTTTATATTTCCATCGTTCTCATATGAGGTTTAGGCTTCACCGATAGCCTCGGTAGACCTCAGTATACGCCACTGGCTATGATACAGGAGATTTCACAAAATACATTTTATTCGAAATAATTAACGTTCAGCGTATTAGATCGTGTTCAGTATATAGAGTACGTATGAAAGTGCAGAAGAATGACGGCCAACCGTACAACCCGATAATCCGAGCCCACAACCTTCCGATATCACTTTGGTTGCTGTTTCCAATTGAGATTCCATGCCCTATTTTTCTGTTGGAAAGAAAATGATGCGTTATTTGTCATTTTTTGCCTTTTTCGGCGATCTTGGCTTACAGGTCCTTTTTTAGCCTTTTTCTCTAGGTCTTCTTTATCTGTTTACCTCCAGGGTCGGTTTTCCCTCGGACTCAGCGAGGGATCCCACCTCTACCGCGTCAAGGGCAGTGTCCTGGAGGAGAAGTGGGAAACCACGGAAAACAACTTCCAGGATGGCTTTCTTTAGGTCTTAACGGATTGTTTTACCACTTCACCTTCTTCGACTACCTTTATATTGCCCATTCTCAGTTCGAATTAAGTCCGGCTCCATGGCTAAATTGTTAGCGTGCTGGCCTTTGGTCACAGAGGTCCCGAGTTCGATTCCCAGCAGGGTTGGGAATTTTAACCATCATTGGTTAATTTCGCTGGCACGGGGACTGGGTGTATGTGTCATCTTCATCATCGTTACATACTCATCACGACGGGCAGGTCACCTACGGACGTCAAGTAAAACGACCTGAATCTGACGAGCGGAACTTGTCCTCTGACACTCCCGTCACTAAAAGCCATACGCCATTTCTTAATTCGAATTATCATTAGTTACTCCATCACCTGTTAAACATCTTGACTGTAGTAAGAGAGAAAATTAGAATGAAATGAAACGAAATGAAACTAAAGCTTGAAAGAAACTAGGGGTATCAAATTATGTGCTTGATAAGTGAAACATTGACAGGAGAAACTTTTGATGTGAGTGTTTTTGAAGAGGAAGATCTCACTTGCTTGAAGTGTGAAACCTTAACAGCCGTTGATGTTGAGGGAAGTTTTTCGATGGTCTGCAACGTGCTGTCTGAAAACCAACGATACTCTACACCTAAGAACCTGGAGATAACTATCTTCGTATACTGCAAAGCCCACTCAGGTAGGGTTTCCGAACTCTATTTTCTATAACTCTAGTATGGTTAAGCCAAATATTATTCCAGTTATAATAATTTAAATTTCTTTCTCCAGGATGTCCATTACGGGTTCGCTGAATTCATTATAGGAGGAGAAAACATATCATTCTAAATTCTAAGTTGTGCGAGTACTTATTTAACAAACTAGGAAGTTCTTTTTAATTATTTTTTTTAATTATGTCGATCTAAACTATACGTGTCCGAGACAGAAGAAGTATTTCACTGATATATTTCTTCACCATATGTTGCATACCACCAGAATTTTGCATTTTTAAACATGATATTCCTTCCTTTGCCTTTGCTGGCAAGACCTAGTGTTTCCACTGCACTATGTCTTCTGGTGTGGGCTTGAACAAAGTTGTTTTCATTCATCTGTCTCAGTCTCATCCTTGCCTTTGACAAAATGGAATTGCCTGAGGTATGAGTGATGTTAATAATGTCATTCCTTATACAGCCAGTCCCTCATACGGATTGTGTGAAAATGTTGCTCATAGGGTCGGGTAGTGCGAGTATTTCTGTGGGATTGGCAGACTGATACGTAACAGCAACTTCTGGCTCGGTGAGAAAAGCAACGGGAAACCACCTCACTTTTCATTTCCCTAGTACACCTCTTCAGTGACGCCTGAGCCACCTGTGACGGCTGATGGAGGAGCTGTTGATGTCCAAACCAGCCTCCGGGCTGAGCATTTAACATACACACACGTATTCCTTCATTTAGTAATAAAATTATGTAAAACTAAAATTTGTGAATGAATTTGGATTTACGTCCTTTTAAAGTCCTTTTCTGGATATTTTAAGGTATTTTACAGGTCCTTTCTAGGCAGTTTATAGTTCTTCAACTTCAGAGCCCTAGATATAAGCCACAGGTCTGGCGCTACAACCACCAGTGCGTGCAAGTCGCTCGTTGTGGGCCATTTCAGTGAAAAATTAATTTTCACAACCACACCGTACTCTAAATAACTGTATACGTATCAGGTCGTGTTTAGTGCATTTAAGTATGCCCAAATATCGAAGAGATGTTTAGCACTGAACAAAAGTGGCAACAGGACACCAGTGGTATTGGAACCCACAACTTACGATTTTTATTACAAAGTATTGTTGACATGTAAACATTTTTGAGTTGCCCTCGTAGCGGGTTAGGAGCTGCCTGGTCGGGGCGGTAATGGTGTCCTCGGTTCACCCGGAAGGACGTGGGTTCGAATCTCCGCAAGGAAGTCGAAAATTTTTAAAAATGTGATTTCCACTTCCGGAGGTACACGTGGCCCTGAGGTTCACTCAGCCTACACCAAAAATTAGTACCAGCTTAATACCTGAGGGCAAAGGCTGCCGGGCGTAAAGCTAACCTCTCTACGCCACCAAGTACCGAGGTTACGGATGGTGGAAGCCTTTAACTTCCACCACTCCAAGGGATTTCATAGGCTGTACGGAGATGATTTTGACTTTGCCTTGTCATGGTAACGAGTTCACTAAGAGATTGAGGGTGGAAGAGGAACCGTGAAGTGATTGGGGTGGTGAAAGACTCCACAGTCCACGGATGGCCGGCAAGAAAAGTGTACGATGCCATTACTGTTGTAAAATCTCTAAAACTAATCAAAATAACTTTTCACTAACTGACTGGTGCCGTAGTAGACGACCAGCTCGACTAAGCAGTATGTTACGAGCTGTCAGTGGAGTGATGGTGCAGAATGACATCTGTCGAGTGCCTGTCCAAAAGGTGCTAGTTCCACTAAAAGAAAATTGAAGAAAAAACGCAAAAAAGTATAATAGGCTCATGGAACGTACCCAAGATCGGGTATGGTTCATATTTTAAGAAATGACATCCTTTTGTTAAGGATAGCTCCCGGCACTCAATAACATTCAACTTCTGTACTGCAAGTAGACGAAATAATGATTTTTTCTTGAGGTGGACTTACATCTTTTGAACAGACACTCGTAATTTGTAGATGAATAAGCCTGAGTGGAGGTTTTGAAAGTGTTTTTTTTTTCCTTTGGTTTTTTGCTAGTTGCTTTACGTCGCACCGACACAGATAGGTCTTATGGCGACGATGGACAGGAGAGGGCTAGGAGTGGGAAGGAAGCGGCCGTGGCCTTAATTAAGGTACAGCCCCAGCATTTGCCTGGTGTGAAAATGGGAAACCACGGAAAACCATTTGCAGGGCTGCCGACAGTGGGATTCGAACCTAGTATCTCCCAAATACTGGATACTGGCCGCACTTAAGCGACTGCAGCTATCGAGCTCGGTGTTTTTGAAAGTAGGAATGATCACAGTATGAAGATCAAGTTGGAATTTAAGAATAAAAATTGTGGAAAATATTAGTTCAGAGGAAGAGAAAATAGGGATTGCAATAATTTACCAAGGGAGTTATCGATAAGCTTCCAACTTTTCTGAAATCATTTCAGAAAATACTCGATAAATAACTGGTAGGGAATCTTCCACCCGAGCGACAGCCCTAAGTGGAGATCAATGGTGAGTGATTGACTGACTGAACTGAAGTGTGCTCTCTTCTGTTGATCTCCTCTAGAAAACAAAACCACAGCAGGTGCACAAAAATAACCCATCAACAATAGGTACAACTTCTTCAAGTGCCATCTTCGGTGCCCTGAACATTGAATATTATTATGGCGGATAAGTTTCTGCCTTTCACTAACCTAAGCTATTCTCCAGCAGACTGAGTCCCTGATCGCTCTTTTATATTCTGAAGCCAGGACATTAGTCTTCTAGCATGTTCTCGTCTACAGTCTATTTTACCTTCCAATATTATTTGAGCAGCTGGTACTTTTAGCCATTTTAGGCACGACATCCAGTGTATTTGGCATAAATTCTAAATACCATTCATTTATCACGATATCCAGGAACCACCTAACTGATAAGAACCAAATTTAGCAAAGATATTCCTCTCACGCCATAACTCTTTTTACCATTGGCTTTAAGTCGCACCGCCACAGACAGGTTTTACGGCGGCAATGGGATAAGGAAGGGATGGGAATGGGAAGGAAGCGGTCGTATCCTTAACTTAGGTGGAGTCTCAGTATTTGCCTGGTGTGAAAATTGGAAACCACGGAAATCCATCTTCAGGGCTGCCGACAGTGGGGTTCGACCCACTATCCCCGAATGCAAGCTCACAGCTGCGCGCCCCTAATTGCACGGCCAACTTGTTCGGTGATTATGACATAATTAACCAGCTTTGAAACCTACTGAAAAATTCGACTCTAAGGGAGAGGAACACGAATAATTGGTAATTTCGGAGCGTCATATGGAGGGCTGAAAATACAGGATGTCTCGTATAAACCCAGACCGTCCTGCGGCGTTTCTACTCTCCCAGACCTAAGCAGCTGTACGGGAGACGCGCGCATAGCAAGGGGCGTGCTCATGTTCGACCTAGTATCAACGGCCAATCTGAATCTCAGCTGTTAACATGGTGAGACAGTTATCATTGCACCACCGCATTTTCGTATGTAAAGGTTATTTTAAGTACGAGTCGGCTCGACGGGTACGTGATGTAATTGTTCAACAATGTCCTGGTGAACTGCGACCTCATGAGCACAGATTTACGTGATTGTAAATAAATTGGAACCTTCTGGCTAAGTGCTCAATCAAAAACATACGGGCACACGAACAGTTCTAACAGAGGAAATGCTAGATGACATTGGTGCGAATTGTGAAGGGTGACCGAATTAATCTCTCACAAAATTAGCACAACAAGTAGGGGTTTCGGTTTCTCCTGCACACAGAGCTACAAGGGCGTTACACATCAAACCGTACAGGTTTACACGGGTTCATTGTTTAAAATCTGCCGATCCAGCCATAAGAGTGATATATTGTGAGTGGCATCATGCAATGATAGGTCATTCGACCCACAGCTTGTGTTCTTTCTGGATGAGTTCCGGTTACATCTTAATGGTCTTGTGAATAGTCATAACTCTCGCTATTGGTGTGCAGAACATCCTGATAGTTTTTACGAACTCCCTCATTATGAAGGATGACACTTCCAGCATCTTTTATATGTTAGGATTTCATATAAGATTGTATACACGCTTAAAGCAGGGCGGCCAAGGGCTGAGGCAGCTGATGTAGCGCAGAGTACAAACACCTGTATAATTAATTTTTATACCACTTGGTAGAGCTGATGTCAACCCTCATACACAACAGCTAGCGCTATTGGCTATTGGCTCGAGTTCGCTTCCCGCTGCTGCCAGAACACCAAAACTGGCCAGAGGGCATGTGTGTTGTTAAAAAGGTACATGCAGCTCACGTCCATTACGGATGTGCTTGAAGAGAGAGCTGCACTACCTCAGGACGAGAACACTAGTTTACTTACTCAGGGTTGATGGTTGCGGCTTGGTGTAATAGTTAATCTTGACTCCTCTCGGTTATGTCTGCGTTTGCCGGCCCCGTGGTGTAGGGGTAGCATGCCTACCTCTCACCCGCAGGCCCCGGGTTCGATTCCCGGCGAGGTCAGTTTTATTACCTGGACTTGAGTGCTGGTTCGACGTCCGCTCAGCCTAAGTGATTAGAATTGAGGAGCTATCTGGCGGTGAGATAGAGGCTCCGGTCTAGAGAGCCAAGAATAACGGCCGAGAGGATTCGTCGTGCTGACCACACGACACCTCGTAATCTGCAGGCCTTCGGGCTGAGCAGCGGTCGCTTGGTAGGCCAAAGTCCTTCAAGGGTTGTAGTGCCATGTGGTTTGGTTTGGTTTATGTTTGTGTTTCACAGTTTAAAAGAGGGAATGTAAAGCAGCGGAATATAATAAGAGAGAAGGGAATCAGAGACACTACCCCGTGGTGCTTCTCTTGACTTCCAAAGAATCAAGAAATATATTTTTTATTTCCCTAGTACGAAAAATAAAAAGTTTCATTAACAAAAGGACCGTTTGAAGAACAATGGCTTAATTATCGGCAATTCACAAATTCCCACTGAAATAGAAGAGAGAGAGAGAGAGAGAGAGAGAGAGACTGAAATCCTCTTATACAATTCATAACTTTCGTCAGGTTTCATCGTGCCATTAATATCATATTGACTTTTTTCAGAGGTCTTGGATGGATCATCCACGCACTATGGACATAACAATACATTATGAAACATAGGAAACGCCGTGATTGATGTGCTTGTTCTTCATTGATAACATGTCCGGCTTTATGGCAAAATGGGTAGCGTGCTGGTTTTGATCTAGGGGGTCCCGGGTTTGATTCTCGGCCGGGTCGGGTATTGAAACGTTAATTCCAATGACTTTTTGTGTATGTGTGTGCCGTCTTCAGCATTGGAATTCGTCATAGAGAGGGTTCCATGATCAAAGACGCGCAGGCCACACGCCGTTACTATATTACTGATAAAAATAATAAAATCAGAATATACATACCTATATACATCCACAGCCTGTTTCCAATCATTCCACCGGGTCAGGAAAGAAATTAAGCCCCATCTAGGGGAGAGTATAGAAATTGTGCCGGCTACCGAAGCCTGTCGCATTCCTCTGGGGCAATGATTAATGACTGACAGATGAAGAAACTGATATTGGAGAGTGTTGCTGGAATGAATGAAGACAGGGAAAATCTGAATGCCCGGAGAAAAACCTGTACCGCATTCGCTTTTCCCTGCACAAATCTCACATGGAGTGACCGGGATTTGATCCAGGTAACCCAGTGGTGAGAGGCCAGCGCGCTCTGCGCTGAGCCACGGAGGCTCCAATAAAAGGAGCATATTCGGATAAATTCAGGCACCATACCGATAGTCAAACTGCGTTAGAAAGAATACCTATAATAAAATTTCCAGCATGATTGGGTGTATTTAAGATGATCCTGGGAACCACTAAACATTACAGCAGATGAGTTCATATTCCGTCTGAGACCAAACAACGAGCTGTACGCCAACTCCAATGAAAACAGAGACTGGCTTTACATACATACATTAATGCATAACCTTTAAATTTTCCAGTCTGCTGAAATTAATATAATATAAAGAAAACACTAGAAATTACCTGGAAGAGAAAATATGTTTATTAGAAACATACGATATTATAACATGTCTGGAAGAGAATACACTTACTGCATTTATTTTATTTACCGTACTGTTATTTGTTATTCACTTTAGATATCATCATTTTTATTCATCCTTTTAGTATTAGTACTAGTAGTTTGCGGGGCAAATCCGCAGTCTCACTCCGACCCCCACGAAACATCTTGACACATCGTGCAACCGTCATATACGGTAATGCATTCTCGCCACAAGCTTCACGTAATCCTCGATAACGGTCTGATGCATTTTTGCCACGGGGAACCTCGATTTTAATGCACGAACGCTGATCACCTTTGTAAACATGCTTCAGAGCTGTGAAATTGACTCTCTTCACTTCTACGCCACACAGCAACAAAACCCCATGTTGGATGCCCGTCAAATGCACACTACATGTCGGGCAATAGCCCCACCTGTCCGCTCCCGTATCCTATTTGCACATGAACGATCTCCTGCGAGTGTCTGGACTACGTGACCACTACTTTATTTACAATCCTCGTAGTTAAGCCCTAAGGAAGGAAAAGAAGTGGAAAAAGGAAACTCTAAATCTTAATTTTCGCACTTATGGAAACAATATAATAACATATTTATCAGCACTTAAGTTCAAATTATGTACATATAAACTATTTTAGGGCTTAAATATGTGACATTGGTCCGCCTCGGTGGTGTAGTGGTTAGTGTGATTAACTGCCACCCCCGGAGCCCCGGGTTCAATTCCCGGCTCTGCCACGAAATTTGAAAAGTGGTGCGAGGGCTTGAACGGGGTCCACTCAGCCTCGGGAGGTCAACTGAATAGAGGTGGGTTCGATACCCATTTCAGCCATCCTGGAAGTAGATTTCCGTGGTTTCCCACTTCTTCTCTAAGAAAATTCCGGGATGGTACCTAACTTAACGCCACGGCCGCTTCCTTCCCTCTCCCTTCTCTATTCCTTCCAATCTTCCAATCCTCCACAAGGCCCCTGTTCAGCATACAAGGTGAGGCCACCTGGGCGAGGTACCGGTACTGGTCATCCTCCCCAATTGTATCCCCAGACCCAAAGTCGGAAGCTCCAGGACACTGCTCTTGAGGCGGTAGAGGTGTGATCCCTCGCTGAGTCCGAGGAAAAAAACCGAACCTGGAGGGTAAACAGATAACAAAGAAGAAATATGTGACGTTGCAAATACTTCTGTTGTTTTATAGTCCAATAAATGTGGTTATCCATAAAAAAATGATATGAAATGGCGTATGGCTTTTAGTGCCGGGAGTGTCCGAGGACAATTTCGGCTTGCCAGGTGTAAGTCTTTTGAATTGACTCTGCAGGCGACCTGCGCGTCGTGATGAGGATGAAATGATGATGATGATGATGAAGACCACACATACACCCGGCCGCCGTGTCAGCGGAATTAACTAATTACGATTAAAATTCCCGACCCTGCCGTGAATCGAACCCGGGATCCCTGTGGCCAAAGGCCAGCACGCTAACTATTTAGCCATGGATCCGGGCAGCCATGAAAACTTAAATATAACTATTTCTTTATCAAACTGTATGAGCACTTTAGGTAAAATTAAAATAATAATAATAATTATCGTATGGCCTCAGCTACCATATGCAGACATTTCAAGTTGACGCCATCTGGTTGTCTGCTCGTCAATTTCGACGTTCTGTTTTACTCTAGGCCCACTAGATGGCAGACCGAGTAAACCGAAACTCTCTTGGGCGTCTATGGCTGAGATTTAATTAATTTTGTCGGGTAAACACCAAATGTATCACCAGAGATCTTTTACATGCAGACATCGTATGACATGGAGTGTCGAATGGACTTTTGCCGCCCTTCAAAAATCTGACTACCTCTGCCGGGTTTGTACCCGCTATCTTGGGATCCGGAGGCCGACACTCTACCACTGATCCACAGAGGCAGCTACCATTTTAGGTGACGTGACCTTTCATGTTACCCGTAAGCATGCGCCTACTCTGGGGTCAAATGAATGCCCCCTCGAATGCTAAATCTGAGTCATTTATACCATTATGTATGAGAGAGAAAAATAATCTTATTTCACGTTGTCTGGTGTTAGATCTTAAGGGGAAAATGATGGTCAAACTACGTATAGAAGGAGGAAACAGGTCAATATCAGCACATTGGACGCCAAAACATTCAGTTGAAGGTAATCAATACACGTGGTGCAAAATGCCTAAATACGTCGCTTAAGGAATCGTTACTGTCCTCCGTCGTAGACTATAAACCTATATTTTACTACCAGTGCCATAAAAGTTAATGAAGGGTTAATGATTCCAGCAAATGCGAGTACAAACAAAATATTTTTCGTCTACGGGCAGTTCTGGTGGCGACAGTGATCGTTCGGTCCTGATACGATAGAGAGAGAGGCATTAATCTCGTGGAAGTTTTTAATTTCGGGTAAAACCCTGCACCAGATGACGTTGATAAGCGGCCGGGAAGGTAATTACGGATACCACCTGTAGAGGGCCTGTTTCGTGTGTAGCCACTATTTGTCGTTCACTTAATGTACCCGTTGTATTATCGCGTGACAAGCCGGCAGTGACCTACTCTCGCCAAAATTTATTATTAAATACAAATTTATATTACATGTTCACGACAGAATACCTGTCTCCATAGAAACTCCGGTCATACTTTTGGTCAGTAGGTCATCGGGTGTCTTAAAATTTTAGGTGTTACTGTTTTGCGATTAGTTCTGCAGAATCTCCAGTACCCGGTATAAGCTTCCTTTACAATTAATCGGATAATACATATTAACCATTTCAGACCTCAATACATCGTTTTCCAATACTTAGAAGCACATTTTGGTATGAATTTGGATACAAAATAATAATAATAATAATAATAATAATAATAATAATAATAATAATAATAATAATGTCCCAGTAACTAGTTTTACGGTTTCCGCAGATGCCGAGGTGCCGGAATTTTGTCTCGCAGGAGTTCTTATACGTAAATTACCGACACGAGGCACCGACATTTAAGCACCTTCAAATAGGCCTACCACCGGACAGAGCCAGAATCGAACCTGCCAAGTTTGGGTGAGAAGGCCAGCGCCTCAACCGTCTGAGGCAGTCAGCCCACCAGGACACGAAATAAACGTCACAATTTGAAACCTTCAAAAGATAATACAGTCGAAACTGTTTATTGCGACATCGCTTGTAACGACGTACTGGATATAACGTTGATATCTAACGGTCCTGTCTAAATCCTATATAAACACTGTGTTTAAAAAATCGCTTAGTACAACGTCGTATATAACGACATATCTCATAAAACGACGTATTTTGATCACATTCTCGGAAAAATGCTTCTGCTATAAGGTCCAGAGTTGATTTTAATTTGCTACGTATTTGGGCGTTGCTGTCAACAATATGACGCTTAATATTGTAGATTTCAAATCAGCCTGTCTGTTGAATAGTCAAGGCAAACATCGCTGTGAAAATGTCTCAGGAGGAAAGTTAAGTGTTTAATGCTGAAGATTACATGGCGATTAGGAAATGGGGATACAAACGTCAGTATCGCGAAGGAATTGGATGTATCACACTGAACGATTTATGCAATTTGGAAGGATAGAGAGAAAATACAGTCTCGTGTCTAAAAATCATTTTAAAGATTAAGTGGACCAGATCATCTGAGTGCAAGGATATTGAAGTATCTTTACTAAGATGTTTTAAGCAGCAAACAACAAATAGTGTAGAGTGCCAACCAATGGAGCTATGCTTGAAGCGAAAGCCAATCAAATTTCCCGCAGTCCCACTCCACAAATACTGTACTGTAAATACAGTATCTACCTCAGTTACGTATTTGAATCTTTAACTCAATTCTGTTAATTAACCATGTAAAGGTGCACCCTAAAACTTAGATATATTTTTATCAACGACAAAAGACCCGGCTTGTGTGACTATCGCCTATAACGATCAATCAATCAATCAATCAATCAATCAATCAATCAATCAATCAATCAATCAATCAATCAATCAATCAATCAATCACCACTGATCTGCATTTAGGGCAGTCGCCCAGGGCGCAGATTCCATATCTGTTGGTTTCCTAGCCTTTTCTTAAATGATTTCAAAGAAATTGGAAATTTATTGAACATCTCCCTTGGTAAGTTATTCCAATCCCTAACTAACATTTCTCCAAATTAATATTTGCCCCAATTTGTCCTCTTCAATTCCAACTTTATCTTCATATTTTGGTCTGTCCTGCTTTTAAACACACTGCTCACACTTATTCGTCTAAGTTTGCTAATGTCTGACAGCTCCCATCGATTAGCGGTCACTTCTGGATTGTTATAACACTGAATGGTGCCTTCGCCCCTCTTGTAACACTAAGGAATACATGTTGATCAAACGGCGTATCACATCACAAATGGATATCTGCTTTTAAATAAATTACGACATATTTATAAAACGTTACATATTATGATCGATTTTCCCAGTACAGGTTTAATCATGTTCGCAAGCTGTTTTTAATTTAATCTTCTAATTCCGGCAAGTCAAATGGTAGGTCAAATGCACTGTATTGCTATTGAACTATTCAAGACATTTGATAGAGTAGATCATGGGAGATTTGTCCAACTAGTTGGCTGAATCGTCAGCGTACTAGTCTTCGGTTCAGAGGTCCCTGGGTTCGATTGCCGGCCGGATCGGGGATTTGAATCGCTTCTGATTAATTATTCTTGCTCGGGGACTGGGTGTTTGTGTCTGTCCCAACACTCTCCTATTCATATTCGGACATCATACAACACTACCAACCACCACAGAAACACGCAATAGTGATTACATCCCTCCATATAGGGTTGGCGTCAGGAAGGGCATCCGGTCGTAAAACAGGGACAAATCCACATGTGCGACGCAGTTCGCACCCGCCACCCCACATTTGTGAGAAAAGCGCCAGGAAAAGAATAAGAATAAGAAGATCATGGGAGATTACTGGAGAAAATCAGGGCTAATGGACTAGACAAAAGAGTATTTGAATGAGTGGCTAAATTTCTAGAAAATAGAACACAGAAAATTAGAGTAGGTGAAGTTTTATCGGATTCTGTAATGATTAAGAGGGGGCGGGGTGCCACAGGATAGTATTATTGGACCTTCATGTCTTCTTATATACTAATGGTACGAGTAATGAACTGAAACGTCAGAAAAGTCTATCTGAGGATGATGTAATACTGTAGAGAGTAGTAAATGAGGTGCATGATTGTAGCGACTGCAGGGGGAACTAGACAATGTTGTGAGACAGACAGTGGGACAATGGTATGAAACGGGATGAGAAGTTTTAATTACCGTACTGTTGGTACCTCATGAGGACTACTGTAAAAAACCTGGGTGTTAATATAAGGAATGATTTTCATTGGGGTAATTACATGAACGAGGTTGTTAAGAAAGGTTACAGATCCCTTCACATGCTTATGAGTGTATTTAGGGATTACCGAGCTCGATAGCTGCAGTCGCCTAAGTGCGGCCAGTGTCCAGTATTCGGGAGATAGTAGGTTTCGAACCCCACTGTCGGCAGCCCTGTAAATGGTTTTCCGTGGTTTCCCATTTTCACACCAGGCAAATGCTGGGGCTGTACCTTAATTAAGGCCACGGCCGCTTCCTTCCCACTCCTAGCCCTTTCCTGTCCCATCGTCGCCATAAGACCTATCTGTGTCGGTGCGATGTAAAAGCAACTAGCAAAAAATAAAAAATAAAAAAAATTAGGGATTGTAGTAATGATGTAAAGCTGAGGGCGTGCAGGTCCCTGGTAAGACCCCAATTATAGAATGGTTCCAGTGTACGGTCTCCAAATCAGGACTATTTAACACGGGAAAGGGAAAAGGACCAAAGGAATGCAGCACGATTTGTTCCGGGTGATTTCCGACACAGGAGTAGTATTACGAACTTTGGGCTGGGAAGACTTGGGAGTCAGGAGACGAGCTACTCGAGTAAGCGGTATGTTCCAAGCTGTCGCTGGTGAAATGGCATTAGTGGAAGGATAAGCTTGAGTGGAGCTTTTAAAAGTAGGAAATATCATAATTTGAATGCATATAAGACAATTTAGATATTGTAATTTCAGGAGAAACATTAGATAGAAATACATTGTAACGGACCTTGGGACAGAACTGGTTAAAGCATAAAAATTCGGTAACATAATTGGTTCAATACAAAAGCTGTAAAATATTTATTGCCAAAAGTAGCACGGCAAAGCCATCTCCGTACAGGCCATGGAGGCCCTGGAAGTGGTGGAACGTGAAAGACTTTCACTATCCGTAAGACTTGATGGGGTAGAGCGGTTAGCGGCCGCCTGTGTCCCCAGAAATTGACCTGGTACTCATTTTTACTGTAGGGTGAGTGAATCTCAGGGCCATGGGCATCTTCGGAACTGGAAATCTTGTTTCTTAAAAATTTCGACTTCCTGTCAGGGAATCGAACCCGCGTCCTTCCAGATGAAACAAGCACACCTTTACTTCCTCGGCCAGGGAGCCCATGTTATCAACAATAATAATAATAATAATAATAATAATAATAATAATAATAATAATAATAATAATAATAATAATAATAATAATAAATAATTCATGTTATTATTAATAATATTATTGATTTTACGTTCCACTAACTACTTTTACCGTTTTAAGAGACGCCGAAATGGCGGAATGTTATCCCGCAGGACTTCTTTAACTCCCCAATAAATCCGCCGACATGAGGCTGAAGTACTTCAGCACATTGAAATACCACCGGACTGAGCGAGGATCGAACGTGCCAAGTTGGGCTCAGAAGGCCAGCGCTCTACCTCTGAACTAATCAGCCCGGATTATTATTATTATTATTATTATTATTATTATTATTATTATTATTATTATTATTATTATTATTATTCTGAAAACATGGCATATTATGAGGAAGTTTCAAAGCACGAGTTCTTTGTTTGATCGCACGTCTTTCCAGTACGAGGATCCAGTGTTTAGTGGTAGAGAATTTAGTAGAATCCCCCCCCCACAATAATATAAGCTAATGAGGCCTGATGCTACCTTGAATTACAAAACACTTGGATTACGAGGAAATAAGAACAAATCAAATGGTTATTCGTGAATAAATATCTGTATAATTTGTGTTAGGTATGGGTTAACAAAAGAGCCTCCGTGGCTCAGACGGCAGCGCATCGGCCTCTCACCGCTGGATACCGTGGTTCAAATTCCGGTGACTCCATGTGAGATTTGTGCTGGACAAAGCGGAGGCGGGACAGGCTTTTCTCCGGGTACTCCGGTTTTCCCTGTCATCTTTCATTCCAGCAATACTCTCCATTATCATTTCATAGCATTTATCACTCATTAATAAATCACCTTGGGAGTGGCGACCCCATTGTAATAACAGCCTATATATGTTTCATTCAGTACATCCCTGACCCGGTCAATGACTGGAAAACAGGTTGTAGGTTTTCATTTTTTTCATGGGTTAACAAAATCAAATTGAAAAGAAACACGAATGTAAATTTTAAATTTCGGAGCAACAGTGTCGCTCCCTTTCGAAGAAGCACAGTGGCAATTGGCGCAGCTCCCGCTTCTTGCTCAACGTAACGCAACGCCGTGTCTAGCACTGGCAAATTCCCGACGTCGGTCATCACTGGTACGATCTCTTCGGGTACTTCTTTGTCCGAATTGTCATCAGCGAGGTCACTTATAATTTCAACTACTGAAACATCGATCAAGGTTACAGATCACTTCATATGATTATGATGTTATTTAGGGGTTTTAGTAAGAATGTAAAGACCGAGCTCGATAGCTGCAGTCGCTTTAGTGCGGCCAGTATCCAGTAATCGGGAGATAGTGGGTTCGAGCCCCACTGTCGGCAGCCTTGAAGATGGTTTTCCGTGGTTTCCCATTTTCACACCAGGAAAATGCTAGGGCTGTACCTTAATTAAGGCCACGGGCGCTTCCTTCCAACTCCTAGGCCTTTCCTATCCCATCGTCGCCATAAGACCTATCTGTGTCGGTGCGACGTAAAGCAAATAGCAAAAAAAGCAAGAATGTAAAGAAGAGGGCATAAGTATCTGGTAAGACAACAACTACAGTATAGTTGCAGTGTATGGGATCCTTATTGGAATTCCTGTACTTGATTCGAGAACTCGGAAAAATCTATAGAAAAGCAGCACAGTTTGTTCTGGGTGATTTCCTACAAAAGGATGGGATTACGAAAATGTTGCAATCTATGGGCTGGGAAGACTTAGGACAAAAGAGATGAGTCGCTCTACTAAGTGGTATGTTCAGAGCTGTTCAGTGGAGAGATCACGTGTAATGAGACGAATAAGAATGAATGGTGTTGTTTGAAACTAGGGAAGATAACAATATGAGGATAATGTTGGAATTGGGGAAAATATTCGTTTATAGGGAGATGAGATAGGGATTCGAAAAATTATTCAAGGGAGGTATTCGATAAATTTCCAAGTTCTTTAAAATTATTCAAAAAAAGCTTAGGTAAAAAGCTGATAGAGAATCTGCCAGCTGGGCGAGTGCCCTGAATGCAGATCAGTGGTGATTGATTGATTGATTGATGAAGGGAGGAGTGACATACATGTTACTTTCACACTGGATCCCCTGATATGATAAAGGTAACATTAAATGAACCCTTAAATAAACTGGTATCCCTCAAGACAGGATCTTCCTAGCATCCGTACACAGGAAAGTTGTGACTACGGATTTGATCGGATAACTGACATTTTTGTATCTTTGTTCCATTAGCACTTTTATCTAAGATAATAGCACTGGAAAAAATCGGTATACTACAAGAGCACCAAAACATTCCTTAATTGTTGTTTCTTCAGCTGATTAGTAGCAAATATTTTTCCAAGGCCAGGGCTAGAAAACGAGAGAGTAAAGGATATTCCTGTTTAATTCACATTTTCTAAGGTACAATGTCAGCCAGCTGTGCACCTACCATTTCTACCATGATGATTATTTTACCTCAAAAACGCACTATTTTCCTCCTTCAGATAGTAACCTCTCTTACAACTTGCTTTGATTTAGTTTTCCGAGGTACGGAAAATCTATTTGCTTGTCCATTTAAACAATACGATACGAATTGTTTCACTTTTCTTCCCAAATTTCCTTTTTCAGAGGAATTTATCTCTAGAAGTGATCAGCCGAGGTTCATGATGTCCATAACTTTCGTAACATGGTGGTGCTAATTGTTGTTCTTAAAAGAAAGGCGGAACCTACTACATCTCATAAATGATGTTCTCAATGATTTATTTCCCTTTTCTCAAAATCTCTTCTAACCATTTATCATAATTATATTTTGAACAATGGTATGTTTGTAATTTTGTGTCCCCCCCAAGTGGCCGTAACTAAATTTTATTGATCATAAAAATTTTAAATCTATGAGGAAAAGATGAGGTCTGAAATGGGTGTACCTCACCATTCTGAATTCAACTCGCTTTTCGCGATTTCTTCATGAAACGAGGTAACGTGAGGTACAGCTGTACCACTAATAACAAAAGCCTACTTTCTTCAGTGGGCAATGAAACACATCCTCTGAGTCATTCTTTTAGTACGATATCAAACTTCTCAGAAACTGTTCATTTGCATGTGTGTTTTAATGTGGAAGAGGCTTCTTTGGGTTGGCAGATGACATCATATAGCACTGCATCTTGTGATTGCAGTTTTGTTAATGATGCATTTCAGTATCGAATAGCTGTTCGTGGAACAGGAAGAATTGTTAACTGTATAATGACGATGTGACCTCACTTTCCATATGTGGGACATGAATATCGTGATCCAATTAAACAGCCCTATTGAGGAGGAGGAAGAGATAAATGCTGAACACTTCCGTACCGCAGTCATTTCATTCTCTAGGTGAAACCGGTCATTACAGATATTAAAAAAAACGTTTTGCGCTAATGTATATGCTAGCAGAGAAGCAGCCTGTAATATTCACTGCCATTAACGGCCCCCATCATGGATACATGAGCTGATAATCACGTTGTTTTGACTGTTAAAACAACAATAACCACCACCATCACACAAAATTTACCATAGATTTACGTTGTTTATCCTCTGAAGACCCACGGTCAAATTTAGACATTTTTGTGTAAAATGAGCTCTCAGATAACAAAATATAACAAATCTGCAAATATAAAATGTTCGGGGAGGGGGGGGGGCGCAACGTTTAGCCACGGGGGCTTTTGAGGGTTCTGTGGTGGGCGATTTCGAAATTAACTTTATTAAGGATTCAGTTTGATCTTAAGGGGCAAAATACGACATACCTGTAAAAACAGTATGTTTGGAATATTTTGAAGAGGGGTTCTTTTTTTCTTGCTAGTTGCTTTACGTCGCACAGCCACAGATAGATCTTATGGCGACGATGGGATAGGAAAGGCCTGGGGGTGGGAAGGAAGCGTCCGTGGCCTTAATTAAGGTACAACCACAGCATTTGCCTGGTGTGAAAATGGGTAACCACGAAAAACCATCTTCAGGGCTGCCGAAGGTGGGATTCGAGCCCACTCAGGCTCACAGGCACGCGCCCCTAACCGCACGGCCAACTCGCCCGGTAGAGAGGGGTTCTAGGGTTATTTATGGTTGTATCGTATATGATATTTACACCGTGCAGGCACCTATACCTTGGAATAGAAGAAGACACAACAATCACAAACAAAAAACGCAGAATGTATGCTACAAAAGGTCAAGCTACACTAATTGTCTGAGCCAGAAGAGATGAAACACATGATGCATCATTGATGCATCATAAATGATGCATAGGGTCACTGGAAGCTAAGCGATACCTGAAAAGGTGGAAATTCAAAATCTAAATAGTACAGTATCACTTAAAGAAGGAAATCACTCGTGAATTCTTACTTACAAATTATGATGTTAGAACCTGAGGGGATAGAACTTATATGAGTAGCCTAGTTTCAAATCTAATCATCTAACATTTTACTTACTTTACAGGAGAGATGAAAAGTTGTCCCCGGGCTTACCTGAGATGCAGTGGTCGAAAATTTAGTGTTGTTTGATTCCTAACTACTAAATCATTGCCAACTTAATTAATGCTGTAGTTTGCGAACGAAGTATGTAGATGATTAGTTTTGTAATGATATGTGTTAGTTGATGTTATGCTTACTGAAATAATATTTATTATACAATACTTTTGTATTACAAAGCAGAATCTTGATACTTGCTAACATTGTTATGTGTTATCAGGAAATAAATAACACAATTTCCTTGAAGAACATAAGAGCACGGTCACGAAAGCAATGAACAAGTGAAACATTTAATTAAATGAGCACTTCAATAAGGGCTCAATATTACAACATCGTTTGCTCTGGCAACTTTTTCATAATATTCAAATATGCTTATGTAGTCCATGATGTCAGCAATAATATTTTTCTTCTGTAGGTACCAAAACACAAAGAATATCCTGGGTGAGGAAAAAATAAATTCGACACTTTTAGTTTTGTCTCATCTAAAGAAATTTACTATATACTACACCATTTCTGGGCTTGACTAGGGAACCCAAGCATAATAATGCATCGGTGTAACCCGACGAAGAACCACGTATGAGAGTATATAGAAGAGCGGCCAAAATCTCCAAACCGGGCTTCGAACCGCCCTCCTCCTACTTTTTGTGCGAGTCTCGGCATACTCGAGCACTTGACGGGGTGGGGGTTACGTTAGAAAAGAAGTAAATATGGAACATACTTAAGATGGAGTCTTTCTCTAATGTGAATGTAGGATTTCTGGGTTCAAGTATTTACTGGATACTGCTTAGCACTGCTAAAAATGACAAGAATCATGTAATGGGGTCACGAATATCATTTTATTCCTGAATTGCGACATATGGAGAGAAAAATAACACTATCATAATAAAAGTCTCCACACAAGGAGGAAAGAAAGGAAACAGTACGCGAAATAAATTGCCTCACCTGAATGGAGTTCACTGATCTCAACTCAACACCGGCTTCACTTGGCAATGAAGTATAATCGAAATCTGGCAATTAAACATCACGTATTTTTCTGTCCTGTCTTTCGGTCGATCACGATCATATAATTTGAGATGATGTTCCATACATAATACGTTCCATTCTTAGCACGTAATTAACCGGTTTCCACGCTACATGATTAACACATGAGAAAAATACTTACATAAAAAGAAACACACAACAATGAGCAAAACTCTCCGGACTCCCCGTAAAGTCCTGACGCCGAGACAATCAATGATGAACATCGGTTCTGTTGTCCGACTCGTTGGCTGAATGGTCAGCGTACTGGCCTTCGGTTCAGATTGTCCCGGGTTCGATTCCCGGCAGGGTCAGGGATTTTAACCTTAATTGGTTAATTCCAATGGCCCGGGGTCTGGGTGTTTGTGCTGTCCTCAACATTCCTGCAACTCACACACCACACATAACACTATCCTCCACCACAATAACACGCAGTTACCTACACATGGCAGATGCCGCCCACCCTCATCGGAGGGTCTGCCTTACAAGGGCTGCACTCGGCTAGAAATAGCCACACGAAATTATTATCGGTTCTGTTTGAGCTCAAAGAAATAAAATAATACACTGAACAACAACATATTTAAATTAACAAATGGGGCCATTCTTGTATGAAAAACCTGGATATCGCCTTCTTCTTCCCCGAAAAAAGCTTGAGAGCAAGCTCGCGCATGCCGGCTCATGATGGTCATCACCTGGGTACGAACAGGGCTCCTTCTGACTGAGAAATAGACATCTGAAATTCCCTAGCTATCTGTTGCCTCGTACTAATGGACGTTGGGGGAATTTTTATCTTAACTACCATCTAAACTATCATTATATTATCATTTAACACAAGTGTTCTAAAACCGAACTGTTGAAAGAAAACACAGTGTGAAATCCAAGGGTCCATAGCTTTTAACTTCAATGCACATCCAGTCTGCGCGAAGGGGGCCAGAACAAAAGAAGTTCCTTTGTTACGCCGGGAGAGTGGTCACTCGTCACCCTCTCCATTCACGGGTCAGGATGGACCGTAACCTTCTAATTGCAACCACTGTTTCCCTTCCTATGATACACTTATTTTCGCCCCAATTCATTTATTTATCCCATTTATTTCATAACACCGCAGAGTTTCCAAGGAATATTATTAATTTACTCTCTTTTCCCTCATTCTTCACGTCGATTACCTTGGGGCAATATAACATTCGACTTCCTCATTTCATGTCTCATCGTAGACTCTTTCGGGCGTTCGGCCTTTTCATTACTTCTCGTATCGGATATCCTAGTTCCTTGGGGATATGACTAACATTATTCTCTTCTGAACCCTTCATACTTCTCTTCATCCACCGTAAACATTCTGACCACTCTCTCAAGCCCCGGTACCACAGCACTTCACACTGGTTTCGCACATAAAAGGAACAATCCAGACTGATTCTAGCAAAATCAAAAATCAAGGGAAATTGGCATATTGTCCCCAACATTATTTACCTAACTAATGCAATTTTGTATCTATCTCAGTCAGAATTCTTCTCTCTTGATGTTCATACGTTAATACTAACGTACGTGTCAGCTAGGCATGCATTGTCTGAACGACCAGTGAGCCCCCTGGCTATTTCTCTACGACAAACATATTGAACATTAATAGCTACTTCTTGGACATGGTATTACTCATTCATCACTCACTACTCTTTCCAACCGTTTAGGGGAACACAAAATGTGATTCTATTCTTGTTTCCCATACTCACTAGCATACGACTAATCACTAGCAACAAAACTACTCTTCACGAAATACTTATCGGCAAGAAAAGTGTGATTCGCCCAGAAAATTTAGCTCTCTTAATTTTACGTTAACATGACAAAAGAAAAATCAAATTAAATATTAATACATGCATTATTTTCAACATTTATGTATTAAACACAAGAAAATCCTACATTATGTAACGCCGGTTAACCGTTATCGTGCTAAGAAATAAAATAACATCAATTCATCTGTTTGGTGGTCGTCATTACTTCCACGGGAAACCCATGGTGAAGTTCTACTCGTTCATCCTCTCAGTGCTGCAGACGAGAGTATCAGCCTTCAAATCTAGTCTGTGACTGTCCATTATGATGCTCGGCTCGTCCAACTGCTACAAATCTTGAAGTAATCCAATTGGCATCAACTCCACCACTCGTCACACGTTCCTTTTTGGCTACACTGACACATACACAGATTTTACACGGGTGTTTCCCTAATGGAGGCAGATCACTCTAATCAAGGGTGGCACGCATTAACATAGTGAGTAGGGTGACTCATAAGGCTTGAGGAACCCTTACTCCGAATGGCAGATTGTCCCTACCGCCGAATTTGACTGCTCTGAATTTGATACCACTAATTGACTGATAGCGGGTACTAATTTATGCCTGCATTGTTCATAGCCAACTCCCGCTATTTATTTATTCACATTTTTCTAGCGGCCTACTTAATTATGCACAGCAACCGAAACCTTTGCCTAGGATCGATTGGCTATTATTCAAGTTCCTAATACACAGTTCACAAGATGCACTCTCGGGTTATAAAGTTTGCGATCGCGACGGTCAACAACTTCGTCTTTTGTTAGTTGTCCAGAGACTGTCCAGCGAGGACGGCCCCTGCCTAATATTGTCAACTCGTTGGTCCTTGGGGTGGGAGACTCCTTCGCGCTGAATTAAGGGAATAGGCTCGTTAATAACTGGAGTTCGAGACATTTAAAAGGCGCGTATTATAGACCTCGAGACCCTCTTTCACTAGAACCGAGTGCGATCACAATTCGAACGGCAGTTTTTAGGTAATCAATCTCCCACCTTTAATTACACCAGTTGCGTCCCTTCGTGGGAGGAGTTAACTTTGAACGCTATTCTCGGCTCGTTGGAAGCGGTATATTCACACGTATTAGCAATATATTACAGCTGAGCATCTGGTGACCTCAATTCTCCCCGTGAATAAAGTATTTCATATTTTCAGTCTGGAATACACAGAAAATTCAGCTCTATTCATTGATTTGCCCTACATACTTTTTCCTATGTCGGGATCAGAATATCACATAACTTTCTGCGCCAAAATTCGACGATGGTACTCGTGAAACATGCAAGAAAAACTGGAAGTTTCTTCTGTTAGTGTGGAACCCTGTAAATAGGCCACATCTCTGGGCGTATTAGACTGTCCGTTGCGTCGCATCCATTTTCTTACTTTGTCTGCCGAGAGAGAGGGCGTTTTATACGCGGGACTTGGTTTCAACCACACCATTCCATTATATGCTTGGCTATCTTTCGCGGATACGACTGTGGTTACGCGCCGATCGAGCCGCGGGGATGTTCGTTTTGCCCAACACGCTCGAAATAACGCGGTTTATGAAATGATTTTAATGGGATGGAAAGATGCAGATGCTGTCAATGATCTGTACAGGGAACTGTACGGTTTCAATACTTATTCTGACAATGATAAGTTTTAATTCTCTGCATTGTCCTTTAATTCTACATCATTGCAGGTGATCACTTTTGAAAACAAACTTCAGCAATTTAAAAAATAAGATCTGAAATTGAGTGGGTGGTGTAGATAAACAGTTTTGTAACCGAATCTATATTTCACCATGCCATTAAGGGTGGCAAATGAAAAGTTATGGTTCAAATTTCTTCGCAGATCTGGGGGGTCCAAAATGTCAGATTCTGCAGCTAACTCATTTTCAAAAAAAATTGCAGATGGTCAATTTTGAAACCGGACTACTCCTATTACATCTTTATTTATTGAGTGAAAAACTGAACAGCATCGTCCAATTACAATAGTTTAACTATCGAGATAAGAATTTCACAAAGCGTTACATATTATTAAACAAATTTCCCGGAAGTTGTCTGTCTAAGTTTTTGTGAGCTAGCCTCGAGAACCTCCAAACAGATTTTGATGCGGTTTCCACCGTCGAGTAGAGAATTCATAGGAGAAGGTTGAGGTGAACAAAACATTAATTTAAAACAAGAAAAAGTCGAACAGTGGCGTTTTGAGGGAATGAAGTCAAGGAAGAGTCAGTCATCCGAGCTTACGCTGCCTGAATCGTTAACGATAAATCACAAGTAAGTTTGGAAGAATTGTATTGAGCATAGAAAGCCCACAACGGTATACAGAGTGTTCTTAAACATGTGGAAAGTAATAGAACGCGAGGGGGTTTTGATGCTACACCGAAAAACAATTGCAGCAAATAAATTGTTTTTATTCCTCCAGTGAAAGCGAAGGCGTGCCTCTTAGACAGTCACGCCGTCTCTCAGCCCACGAGATTTTTAATGGAAAAGCAGCCGTAGCCTATACTAGGAACTTAGCGCAGGAGAATGGAAAACCACGGAAAACCGTTATCACGACAGCCGACAGTGGGGACCTGCCCCTCTCTATCTCCCGAATGCAGAGGTGTAGAGCCACAGTAGGGTCGTGGCCACCCGTTCTCTACTCGGTTGGTCGGTCGGAGTGTAGAGCTGCCAAATCACGAGCCAGCCGTGGCCACTTGTAGGTCTAAAATCTCGCTGTTTTTCCTTTTCTCCGCCGTCGATCACATTCTCTTGAAACAAAGTGAAAATTAATCGAGAAATAAGGGGAGGACTTCCGACACCTCGAGAAACGTGGGTATGTACTAAAGAAAGAGAAGAGACATGAAAGAAGGGAATATAAAGCATTATCTCGACTATAGGGAGGAGGGATAATAAAGTTTATAGGAGCTGTCAGACACAAGTAATGTGAGACTGAAATTACTGAAATATGAAACTGATGTCATCCTACATATGTCTGGAATTAGTATAAGGAAAAAATGAAAAGTTCATGAACGGCTGTTAGTGTGATTTATGACCATGTGTCTTCCGAATGTATGAGTACATCTACCAAATATCTCGAGACAGCCATGCACTGATAAAGAATGTGTAGAACATAAATTTTTATGGTGCATGGAGGGCGTGAAAAGTCACAAATATTGTTAACATGTTTAAATTCCACTGTAGACAGATTTCCAACTTAAAGTTTTGATGTTATAACTCACGTGTGTTGCTACTTTTTCTGTTCGTGACTGCTGTAATAGAAAACATTGTTATTTGCTGTCAGTATTAAAGACAATCTGAATTTACATCCGAATCATAAGCAGAATATGTGCAAATCCCTCAATGGGGAACCGAATGATACCTAACATGAGAGTACTCTACTAATAAAGATGACGTTTGATCTAATGCTTGTAAAACATAGCGCTTGCTGGAAGTACCTTTCCCCCACGAAACATTTTTAATTGTTGGTTGGTCAAGTAGATGTAGAAGAGAATAACAGAAACTTAATTCACACCAATGAGATGTGAACAAGAGTGAGTTTGTACTCATGATTACATTGTAACCAATGGTTTTCAACCTCACGTCCCTTTTTAGCCATTCTTCCACCGAGACGTTCCGCGGTTTAGCAGGTTCGTTCTCTAGATCATACCTCAAACCCGCAACTTTCTTCCTTAAAATGGTCATCTTCATTATGTCCTCTGATCTTGAATCATTTACGCGGATGACTTTGTGCACCCTCTTTCAGCCAGCGGTGATGATATTTCCACTTTCCCTGTAAAGTGATCAATTTGGGCACCAGTCTCTCCGCATTCAGTCTCTTCACGTCAGTATAAAATGTTAACCTTCGTTTATTCATAACGATGCTGATCTTTCCATTTCTCGCATACAATTCCCTGCTTTATCTCAGGTGGAAGACAAAACCCTCGGACAATTTGTTAGGACACAAAGTCTTTCTGAGGAACTTCCTTTCCTATTTCTCAATCGACATATTTACCATGTTTGCTATTGTTTTTTTTGCAGTATAAAGACATGCCGGTCTGACTACTGCGCAGTAGTGACTCAGTTTAGCCTGGTAGGAGATGGATTTGGATCTGTAACTATCATGGCCCGTTTTAAATATCCATTCCGTCTTCCTTGCTCTCCCCCCCCCCCCGGTGCTTCCTTTTCATTATTATTCGGGGTTATAATCTCGCCAAGTAATTTACATTCCATGGTCCTCCGGACAAACCCGTAAGCCGTCTCAATGCTGTGGGTGGAGTCTCTCTTTTCGGAATCCATTTACTCGATCTTTTCAAATGAGATCCGTAAGCCTGTTTTAACAGTCATTTATTGAACAACTAGCTGATGTACCCGTGCTTCGCTACGGGATTCTCAGAAAGACTGACTTTGTGGTTTTCTTAACCTGAAATCAACATAGGTCATTACAAAAACGTAAGTACGAATGTTGCGATTAAAAGCAATGCTATCATGTAAAATACTCGATCAAATAGAAAGCCGCACGTTTTATCACTTTTAACGAACAGTTCTGCGGTTTGATTGCGGAGCCAATCTCAGTCCAAAGTTCCAGAGCTGGGATGACCAGGCCGCAGATTGCCATGAACACTCATCTGCCATTATTCCGCTAAATATGCACACTCTTCATTCCGATCAGTGCCTCAGAGTAGGGATTGAATAGCCCGAATGCTATGATAATCCAGTGTGTTACGTACCAGTAGAATCAGAAAATTTATAAAGCAGGGGAACGTCATGCTAAAGAAGAAAGTTATCTAACTCCCCAGCTACTTCCCATCAATATTCAGGCAGGCTGTTACACTCTGTACGACTGTGCGAGTTGACCGTGTGGTTAGCGGTGCGCAGCTGTGAGCTTGCATCCGAGAGATAGTGGATGCGAACCCCATTGTCGGCAGCGCTGATGATGGTATTCCGTGGTTTCCCACTTTTACACCAGTCAAATGCTGGGCCTGTACCTTAATTAAGGCCTAAGGCACTCCTAGCCCTTTCCTATCCCATCGTCGCCATAAAACCTATCTATGTCGGTGCGACGTAAATATAAAAAATACTCTGTACGCAGCAGTAATTCTATCTACCGGAGATGAAGGGCAACAGATGACACAAAGCACATCACGACAATGGTCAATGTAATGTTATTGTTGATCAATGTTATGAGCTTTCTATATTGTAGGCCTTCACATTTAGTTTTCTTTCGACTCTGTGATTTGTAAAATATTTTATACCATAAACTGTAGTTTCTTATTCTCCGACTTTACATACCGATTTTCATTAAATACTGTTTACCCATTTCTGGTTACTCGGCGCTGAGGGACTTAGTAACAAAAATCCAAAATCATGAATATCTTTGTGATCATAGCCAGTACGGTAACAATGTATAAGACATGAATAATAGGAAATTTAATACTATATAACCCTAGTTGTATAGCATTCATCGATTACACCTCTAATAAGAAATATTTGAGAATTACAGTTTAGACCTTCCCCTAAACTACCATTTCACTCAGCGTGAATAAAATAATTTACAGCCTAGACTATAGCGACTTATTTCCTGACTTTGCATACCGATTTTCATCAAGATAGGACTACTAATAACAATATTTGAGAATTATATTTTAGACCTTCCCCTAAACCACCTTTTTTCTCAGCGTATATACAATTATTGATAGCCTAAGATTGTAGCAACTTATTCCCCAACTTTGCATACCCATTTTCTTTAAAATACGATCACTAATAACATAAATAGTTGAGAATTCAATTTTAGGCCTTCCCCTAAACTACCATTTCACTCAGCGTGAGTAAAATGGTTTATAGCGTAGATTGTAGGGGCTCATCCCCCGACTTCACATACCGATTTTCATTAGACCACTAATAACATAAATAGTTGAGAATTCAATTTTAGGCCTTCCCCTAAACTACCATTTCACTCAGCGTGAGTAAAATGATTTATAGCCTAGATTGTAGAGGCTCATCCCCTGACTTCACATACCGATTTTCATTAAATTCTCTTCAACCGTTTTCTCGTGATGCGTGTACATATATACAGACAGACAGACAGACAGACAGACAGACAGACAGACAGACAGAGAGACAGACACAGAAATTACGGAAAAGTAAAAAGTGCATCTTCTTGTTACTATGGACATGACCGATACAGAAATAACATTATTTTCAAATTCTGAGCAATGTACAGACAAAACTCTTATTTTATATATATAGATTTCCACCTGTTTTTCTGCTGCCTGCTTGGAGCACATCATCATCATCATCAAAAGCCAAACAATCAAAAGTGATGCCTGTGTTTTTGCATCCCACTCTCACTCCATTCTGAAGATCACTTTCGGTCAACATTTTACTCTACTCTCGGATTACCTTCTCCAAAAAACAATTGAACAGAAATGGGGAAAGGCCATCCCCTTATTATTATTATTATTATTATTATTATTATTATTATTATTATTATTATTATTATTATTAGCGTATTCTCCCAATAATGTAAGACGTTAAGCAAACAACTCAATCAAGCTTTCTTTGGGTTCTTCTTGTTCTTCCAATAGGCTTTCATTCTCTCTGAGAAGGCTTGTTTACGTTCTTCCGACCATTTCGGTCTGCACTGTTTTTGCTTTGGTTGCTCTGATGTAACTTCCCACTTGTTGACTTTGTGTCTGAAGGTGTCTCTTTCTAAAATGTCTGTTGCACATATGTTTGCGTTTTTGAGGTCCTTTCGAAGTTCGTCCAGCCAAGGTGTTGAATTCTTAAGTGAGCTAATATAATTTGATATTTTTTTGACAGTCGATTTTCTGGTAATCTTGTGAGGTGTCCAAAGAATTTCATTCTTTTCTTAATGTCAATTTCAATGTTTGAAACTTTTTCTGTTGTTTTGATTGATTGTAGCCTGTAACCATCTTGGGTATATCTTGCTCCTAGGATTTTCCTGATGATCTTCCTCTCTTGCTTTTTTATTTCTTCTAATTCTTGTTTACTGTTAAGTGACAATGTTTCACTTGCGTAAAGGACTGTTGGTTTTATGACTGTGTTGTAATGCCGAATTTTTGTCTGTCTTGACATGCATTTTTTGTTGTAGATGTCTTGAACTAACCCTAATGCCTTCTTGACTTTTTGGAGATGGTTTTGCTGTGAGATCTTCTCAAGGCCTGTCGGTTCGATTAATTCTCCGAGGTATTTAAAATACGAGACCCGGTCGATTTTACCGTATTTTGTTCTCAGGCTCGTGATATCTGTCTTTGAACAGAAGAATTTAGTTTTCTCAAATGAAATCTGTAGTCCCACTTTTTCTGCAGATTCCTTAAGTATCTCAAGCTGCTTGATGGCAGTCTCCTCACCCTCTGTTAAAATCGCCAGATCGTCCGCAAATGCGAGGTATGGTACGTAGAGGTTGTTTTTGGGAAAGCCCAATCGGATCGGTTTCCAAGATTAACGTTTCTGGAGTTCCTTCTCCCATTCTTCCATAACCTTGTCTAGGACGACGTTGAACAGAATAGGAGAGAGTCCATCACCTTGTCTCACACCTGTTTGAATGTCGAAGGGTTCTGAAATTTCTCCCATAAATTTCACTTTAGATTTTGTGCCCGTTAGTGTTTGTTTTATGAGTTCTAGGGTTTTGGGATCTAGTCCTCTCTCTTCTAGAATTTGGAATAGTGAGGGTCTGTCTATCGAACCATATTCATTATTATTATTATTATTATTATTATTATTATTATTATTATTATTATATCCCAGATACAGGGCTACAGTCCTTGGGAGGTTATGTCATTTAGGTCCACCAATTTGAATAACTGAATGAAGAATATTCAGACGCATACTTGAGTCAACTGAGGACATGGTATGTGGGGAAGAAAATACAGCACTGAACGGGATAGGATATAATCGGAACCATCAAAACAAGAATTTTAGATTTAAGTTTAGAATGATGAAGATTTACATTGCAAAGCAAGAAGGAACTAGGAAAGCTGTGAGACTATAGTTGAGGTAGAAAGAATGTGTGAGGATCCTGAGTGTTATAAACTGGAAGGACTTGGCACTGATCAGGGAGGAATGGGGAAAGCTTTGTAACACCTTATTTCTGACGTTGTACCGGGCGGATTTTAACTTTTTTATGCCATTCGAAGGTTCTGACTGAGTGGATTGAAAAATTTAAAAATAGCGGACTTCTCGAAAAATCTACTGAGAAAGGAGAAAACCTGTAACTCCTTAACCGTCAAATATATGTAGTTGCGGCCATTGTTATTCGATTCCCCGACCGGGAGAACTGGAAATATTTTGGATAGGAACGTAAATTTCATGTACTTTACCACATACTTTCATAAGAAGTATCTTGAATCCATAATGGCATATATGAAGAAGTTTGCTAAAGTCTCCCTTGTCAGGAGGCAGTGGAACCGAAGGTCATGATGAGTGACGTAATACCAGATACTTGTGACACGATATCACGTGATTGCAACGTCACTTGATGATTTAGGAGTATTATTCAGTCAGTATGGTTTGATGATGATGCTTGTTGTTTAAGCTCATCGGCCCCAGTATGGTCTGAGCTGAGCTCAGAGGATACGATTTGCTTGCGGTTCAGTTTAAAGAGCTTAGAAACAATAAACCCTCAAAAGTTCATAAACTTAAAATACCGGAATGGAATAAAAAAGCTCGAAACGTGGGCACTTTACGGTTGAGAATCTAACAATAAAATATGGTAAATGTCATGGAATATATTCTCAAGAGGTGAGTGAAGCCAATTGAATGCTATTGCTAAAGCATTTACCTGGCTCGACTAACGAGCTGGATAAGCGAGAGATCGATAGTTGTATCCCTATGGAGGTCTCTACAGGATTGGTGGTATTAATCCTGACGTGTAATGCCATTGATCCTCATGTATACAATATACAGCGAGGTTAAATTAATTTAGCGTTTGGCAGAGCCAGCGTTCCTACTCCGCTAGTCATCAATGACATTCTGTCCACAGAGTAGTTATGTCAGGCATCTATCAGAGCACGTCACTGTCTACGCAATGAATATTCGCTTTCTGGAGAGGCTATGAATTCTCATTAGCCATTCCGCAATCTAAGATTTGTTTTCACTTCTTCTGCGATCTATATGTAAGAAGCATCATTAATTTTCTAAGCTGAGGTTCTACGTTGTAAACATAATTGTTTGCGCTTCGTATCCGAAGAGATATCCTGGAAATAATCGTTTATCCGTCTGAAGAAATTGGAGAGAATGATAAGCAGTGTTGATCGACGTGATCTGTAGGAGCCATACTCAAGAATTGCGGAATTGTCACCGAAATCAAACTCCTCCCTATGAAGGTCGCAATATTAATTGGACGGCATTAATGAGAAATAAAACAAACATAACCGACCACATTCTCAGAAAAATGAAGTCAAGTTTAAGCCAATAGCTCCTTTGTATTCTATTGAAATGAAACGGATGAAGATATTACATCTAAGGAAACTACTGGCAAGTGGTCGAATACAAAAGCACCATTTTCTATCAAGCTGAAAATCGTGATTAGGCCTACCTCATCCCTTTCTCCTGAAGTGGAAATTCTGTACACCATGTCGAGAAATTTTTAACACGGATATTATTTAATGATGAATGGATTTAGGAACCTTTCGACTATAAGGTAATAAATTCTAAAGGATGAGACCACTTTCGATTTCCCGTGATTATTCGAATAACTTAGAAGAAAATCACATCAATACCTGTCTGTAAGTTAGCACGTGTTGATAGAAAGAAGACACAAATGTGGAGTGAATGTATTCAGAGGGGAAGGTTACATATCCAGATGGAAAAAGCATTATATTCCTCTTGATTTCAACAAATTTGAAGATAAAATCCATATCTTAGATTCCACAATAAAGTGACGTGATTTTGGATCGAACACTTTAAATATCGTGCACTTCTGACAAAGAAATCTGCTGATTATCCATCACGAAATTAGAGAGCACAAATATTTAAGATCTCTAGGTAATGAAAAATTTAAAAAATGGCATTAATCCTTTTCGAAAATTTGCATGGTCGTTCTGTCTGATTTATGCCGTCCAATTATCGCACCATAAATCTATGTAGACAGAATTCTAAATATCCCGCGATAATTCAACTAGCTAGACGAACACATAATTGGCATTTTAAAGCAACAGAATACATCATCATCATCATCATCATCAACAACAACAACAGTATTATCAACGTAGCCAAAAGGACACAACTTTCAATATCCCACGATAAGAAAAAATGTTTATATTTCACTTTCAATAACTTATTTTGAGCATTCATGGAGAAAAATAATAGTATATCAGTAATTTGACGTGTTCAGAAGAAAAGACAGCATTAAATATCCCAAGATGAGTTCACATGCTTAGATTTCACATTCAATAACTTTCTACCACTTTCACAGAGAAAATACATAATATTCCACTATAATTAGTCTAATTCAAGAAACGATATTCGCATAGTCCTACTAATGGTGGCATTTACAAAGCGAAAATCAAAATCAATGTCTGTAAGTCAGCACTTATCAGGGAAATGCACAATCAATATCCCACTGCAGGTTCTCAAATTCTAGAGAAACGCGCACTCAGTACTTCGCCACAATTCTATTATACTAGGGATAAAGTCATGCTTTATATCCTTCAACAAATCGACGTGCACTGGGGCCAAGAAGCGTACACAATATCCGACCAATGTACTGTTCAAGGGAGCTATCAATCAATATCCGATCGGAAATCGAAATATTCCGAAGAGAATTACATTCAATATTCCCCATTTTAAAAATTTTTAAAGAAAGAAGAACATATCACTCCACAATAATTCGGCGTAATCTGAGGGAAACTACACTCAATATCCCACTATAAGTGAATACTAGAAAAATTGTCTAATTTCATATTCTATAACTACAAGTTAATACATTTTAAAGGATGGAACGACTTTTGATACCCCGTGATTATTCGAATAACTCGGAAAAAAATCACATCAGTATTTCTCTGTAAGTTAGCATGTGTTGATAGAAAGGAGACACAAATTCGCAGTTAATGTATTTAGAGGGGAAGATTACATTAATGTTATTGTGTAACTCGACACATTCTGATGGAAACAGCATTTTATTCCACTTGATGTCAACAAGTTTGAATCCATATCTTAGATTTCACAATAAATTGACGTGCTTTTGGATCTATCGTCCACTCTTAATAGGTAAGTCTGCTGGTTATCCATCACCAAATTAGAGAGAACGATTATTTGATATCTGTAGGTGAATCTCCTCTATTTTCTTTCCGTGATTGAACACTTAACATCTTGGTCGAACATTTCCTGAAATCTACTGTCTTCCAAAATGAGAAAGAGCAACAGTGGAAATATAAATAACAATGGAAATAAAACAAAAAAAGATTCTACATCCGTTAGTACGAAGGGCGTACTATATTGTTTTACACTTTATTTTTGTCTACGCTAATGAAGTACATTACACATCAGTTTTTACGTTCACCTTCTCAACATAATATCCTTGTAACTGTACGGCACTTTTGCCATCGATGTGTCAGTCTCTCCCTACCTTCCTGAAACCATCCTTTCGGAGTGCTGTGTCCAGTTCTGCAAAATCCTCAAAACGGTGACCACGCAGAGATTTCTTCATGTTTCCGAAAAGGTGATAATAACCTGGTGCCAAGTCAGGAGAGTATGGTGGGTGTGGCAGCACCGTGAATCCCATTTGATCAATGGCAGCGGTGGTCTCTCGGCTAGTGTTAGGCTTGGCATGAAGCCATGAAGTCGGCTGGATCTCGATCATGGCGTTGCAAAAGTTCTCTGCACACGTCCACATGCCTCTGCTTTTCGTCTGCAGACAAGAGTCTAGGCACCCACGTGGATGACGCTTCCCCAACTGTAAGTGTCCGTGCACGATCCGCTGCAGGGTGTTTCGGCTAATTCCCGTGGCTGCCTCCATTTCCGTAAATGTTGATGCATTTGTTTCCTTGGTTGGCCTGTTCGACCCGGGCAATGTTGGCTGGTGTTGACACTGTCACATTCCTTTCAGAACTGGTTTCTTTTGTCCACCGATGTGCACCCTGTCTGCCAACCTTCCACGCAGTTGTAAACTGTTTTCCGTGACAGTGCATGCCCTCCACAGACTGCCACCGAGCGCCGATGAATGTCTGCAGTGGTCACGCCTTTTATTCCGTAGGAGCCAAGTCGAATAGCGCTGTCCCTGACGGTTGGTTTAATGTTGTCTGCTCCTACACTGACAGTGATGTTATGAAATGGCTATGACGAGTGTGTCCGTTGGCCCCTGTGAGCGTGCTGCTACCAAACGGAGGAACAAGACATTAGTCACACGTAACCACCTTCAAAAGTGAAATGTGAACCGTACCCGGACGTATAAAAATAAAGTGTAAAATATTATAATACGCCCCTCGTATAATATAATCAAAATCTTCCGGATTATTCTGCCGTAGTCCACCCTTCTTATTCCTGACAGGCGTTTCGACTACTTCTGCAGTAGTCATTCTTCTGCGGAGTCGTCTAAGTCACCAGCGAGACACAAAAGGGAGTACTTACAGTACATAGACGACGCCACAGCAGATGAGTACCCCAGCAGTAATAGAAACGTCTGGCAGGAATGAGAGGAGTGGACCACGGCAGAAAAATCGGATGATCTTGATTAAATTGACCCCGGTCGTGAAAGCCTTGATACTTTGATATCGGTTATCATTATACTATCATCAATGGGTACCATTAAAATTTTAAAGTGACTCACTGCATACATTGGATCTTTCGTGTACTCACTCACTCACTCACTCACTCATTCTCATGGGCCCTGTTTCATAAAACTAACTAATAATATTACCTAATAATATTAGAACTCATAAAAATAATTATTAGTTAACCAAATTCTGTCTCATGAAGATTTACACGTGACTAATAAAATATCTTCATTAATAATATTAGTTCATTAGTCAGCTGATACAAATGGAAGTTAGAAGCGGTCTGTTGCATATGTTCTTGGTTTGGGTTTGTTCCTAGCAGTAGGCTAATGCTTGACTACAACCGACTATTACGGTAATCCACATGTTCAAAAGGCTCATTTGGTATTTTCGTTGTTGTGACTTCAATACATATGAAAATGGATAAAAGTGAAAATAATGTGAGAAAATAAAATTTATTTGCGGAAAGTGATTGAGTTAAAGTGTCAACTATTCGCAGCCTTTTGCACACTATAACTCTCCTTGTTCCTTTTACTTTTTTTATTTCATGTGTTCTTAAATATCTCTGTTGAGATGGACTAGGAAAATCTTTGTTTACTACCTCCTGTTGGTGGGGGCGGTAGAATAACAGCCACGGTATCCCCTGCCTGTCGTAAGAGTCGACTAAAAGGGTTCCCGGGGCTCTCAACTTGGGAGCGCGTGTTGGTGAACATGGGGCACTGAGATGAGTCCTGCCATTGTTTCAACTTACTTGTGCCAGGCTCATTTTCATCTACCCTTTTGACCTCCCTTGTTCAACTCTTGTTCTTTTCCTACCCTGACAGTATTAGGTTGCGAGGCCGAGAGAGTCTTTCATTTTCACACCCTTCGTCGCCCTTCTCTTTCTTTAGCCGATACCTTCATTTTTCAAAATGTCGGATCCTTTCCATTTTTCTACCTGATTTGTGTTATTATAGATGCTGGTTGCCTAGTTGTAGCCTACTTCCTCTTAAAACAATAATCATCACCAGCATCATCTTGGTTTACTGGTGATATAAGCCAATATTTTAAACGATACTTGGAGTGTCCGAGCAGATCTGCACTAGAGAAACACAATGATACTCTGTATCACTACCAACCGGTGGAGTGCAACGCGAAGCTGCTATTTTAAGGTTATGCTTCATTCTTTGCAGTGGAACGTTCTATTACCAATCCTATCAAGCAAATACTCAAAAGTTATGTAATCTAACCTAAATCTCCCATTGTACCGGTATTTATATGTTACATGTCAGTACAGGCTGTTTTTGACGTAACATTTATTGAATGGTGAATACCTACACTCGTTCCTTATCGCTATTTGAATCAGAGTCGACCATTTCAGTGATCTTCATGATTTTATGCCAAAATATTAAAATACCGCTCACTTTGGTTTCACTAATAATGTGAATTATGAGTCAAAATACACTCATGGAAATAATCCTAATAATGTGAGTAACTTTTATTAGTCATCTTGTTTATGAAACAATTTACTAATATTATTAGGAACATTTACTAATACTGTAGTTGTGACTCATAAACTAATAACTAATATTATTAGCTAATAATTTTATGAAACATAATACTAATATTATTAGTTAATGTTATTGGTTTCTTACTAACAATATTAGTGAAAGATGTTTTCTGAAACAGGGCCCTGGCGCTACAGTCCATGCAGGACCCTGGCCTCTCCCTTTCGTGTATCCACACGAAGAAAATTATTGTTACCACAGGAAATAATGAATAAATAACTTATCTCAACATACACAGAAGTTGTATGTAGAATTTATCAAAAGTGCAATTATCTATGGAATGAGGTAGTCATGGGTTTAAAATTACGATGAACGGTGTCAATAAAGGACTCCAATTATGCTGTAAGGCAGGCCTGAACATATGGCCCGTAGTGCTATTTATTTTGTCCCATTTGCCTGATTGAAATATTTTAATCATGCTGCAGAATATGAAGTTAGACAATTTTTATAGTATTCAAATAAAATTTAAAATGAAATGAGGTTAAGTTTGTTAAAAAATCTACTTATCGACATACTAATCCATTGCATATCATTCAATAGTGGGCGAAAAATACAAGAAGCACTTATCACTCTTAAGTGAGAAATATTTCAGAAAAGAATGCCATTTATTAATGAATATATCCGCTTAAAAGTGATCGACTATACATTTTCTGTCGATCTGGCAAATTTACCTATCAAATTCCAGATGGAATTTATTGAAGTTATTGATCTGTAGAATTCTAAGAACTGCCGCGTCGAGCACACCTTAGAGTACGTTACGAGAGTTTTACTTTATTCTGTATCATGATAAATTTGAACATTTATTATTTACTATCTACCTTACATATTGCATGTTTGGAAACACATACAGTATACCCGTGAACATAGTGGTAACAAAAAAAGTACAATGTGTCACATTGAACTATTGAAAATAAGTGTGATTATTCTCAGTGGAATTATTTGTAAATTTTGTTTTTGTTCGAAAAATGTTTGTATTGAGATTTTTTCAGCTATATGAGATTGTAAATAGTTTTCTTTTTAAATTTTATTTGTAACTCTCTAACGAAATGTTAATATGTACTGTATATTAATTAGTACTTACTATAGACCTAACTAACAAATTTATTAAAGTTTACCTGCAGTGGATTAGTCTAAATTTGAAGGCTCGAAGTGATATGGCATTTGTTTTGGTGATCTCAGTTGAGTGTCACCCTCAAAGGTAAACAAGTTTTGCAGGCCTGCTGTAAGGGTAAATTCAGGCACTTTGAATTGAAGAGTTCGCTGCAAGAAGCCTGCAAACCTGATTAGAGTTTTAGTCCATTTCCTTCGTTGTAGAAGTCCTATTTTCCCCTACTACATGCTTAAAAGTATCAGAAATTTTAACTATTTATCTAGACCGTGGGATAAAATTTGCCGATCATGTTGGGGGTTATTGCATGCGGCTGATAGTATGTGTCACGTTTAGTGCTAAGTGAGAAAAATGGCAAAGAAAAATTATATCCAATTACCTCCTCAATACATTTACTCTATATAATCTGGAACAAGGAGCTCACTGATGCTATTAATCTTTACTCTGATAAAGAAGAGGAACCTGTTCCAGAAGATGAAGGAAAATAAAAACCCTGGTAGAAGAATACAGAGCAGAATGTGTAACGAAATAAAGTATAACGTTGCGCAAAATATTGAGTGTTCAAACTGATATAGGTTAGAATCATATAGTTGAATTGTTTTACACATTAAATAAAATATTGTTTGTAAATTATTAGCTCAAGGAGCTGTCGACATTTTATTTCATATCTTTCAGGCATGAAATTAAAGTTGCGTTCGTAAAACCTTAAGTCAAATGTAAGAAAAATTCTGTTGCATTTACATTTGCTTTTTATAACTACCAAGTCCATGAAACCTAAAATAATAAAATGAATGTTTGTTTGAAATGAAAAATTGAATTCTATAGATATCTATCTTAATTATCCCCTCCTAACACATCAGTGTAATTTACAAATATATATTAATATTGTAAAGAGGTAAAGTTTGTATATTTGTTTGTAACGGATAGACTGAAAAACTACTGAACCGATGTTAAAAATTACTTCACTTATAGAAAGCTACATTGCCAGCGAGTAACATGAGCTGTATTTTATTTAAATAACTCGAGGTGGGGATGGGGGATATACAAAAAAAAATAGGCTAATATAGGCGAAATAGAATTTGTCGTACTAGGACGAGACAAAGCTCATTTTAAGCCCCTTGAAGCAAAGAACGAAATTCAGTAAGCCCTACGGGCCAGAAAACCATGTTTTAAGGCCCTAAAACCAACCGTTATGGAGATATTGGAAACACACTACCCCTGCTCTAGGAATCGGATAAGGAAGCGAACGGCCGTAACCATGGCAACGTCAGCTCCAGGATTGCACAGCAGCGAGATTTTCTACAATATATCACAAAAACCTAACATGTTACAGACATGAAAACTCGTATATAGAATCTCCTTTTAAATAAAAGAACACAATTTTTTGTTTTCAGAAGATCCACTTAAGGGGCGAGGAGGGGGGGGGGGTTGGGTAGGTGAAATGAAGTGAGGAAGGATTTCAATTATTTATATAAGGATACTTATATCTCAGAAACTGAAGATGTTGCAGAGGTTAAAATTGGTACTTGGAGTCTCCTTTAAAAACAAATTAACACAAAAACGAGTGAATTTTTAAAATGAGTGTCTTCTTCTTCTACCGCTTTTCCCCACACCTGTGGAGTCGCGGGTGCGAACTGTGTCGAAAATATGTATGTATGTATGTATGTATGTATGTATGTATGTATGTATGTATGTATGTATGTATGTACACTGACTGACAGAGCAAATGCAACACCAAGAAGGAGTGGTTCGAAAGGGATGAAAGTTGGGGAAAAAACAGAGACGGCACGGACGAATAATTGATGTTTATTTCAAACCGATATGCAGGTTACACAATGCGCACGGCATCGACTCAGTAGGATGTAGGACCACCGCGAGCGGCGATGCACGCAGAAACACGTCGAGGTACAGAGTCAATAAGAGTGCGGATGGTGTCCTGAGGGATGGTTCTCCATTCTCTGTCAACCATTTGCCACAGTTGGTCGTCCGTACGAGGCTGGGGCAGAGTTTGCAAACGGCGTCCAATGAGATCCCACACGTGTTCGATTGGTGAGAGATCCGGAGAGTACGCTGGCCACGGAAGCATCTGTACACCTCGTAGAGCCTGTTGGGAGATGTGAGCAGTGTGTGGGCGGGCATTATCCTGCTGAAACAGAGCATTGGGCAGCCCTTGAAGGCACGGGAGTGCCACCGGTCGCAGCACATGCTGCACGTAGCGGTGGGCATTTAACGTGCCTTGAATACGCACTAGAGGTGACGTGGAATCATACGCAATAGCGCCCCAAACCATGATGCCGCGTTGTCTAGCGGTAGGGCGCTCCACAGTTACTGCCGGATTTGACCTTTCTCCACGCCGACGCCACACTCGTCTGCGGTGACTATCACTGACAGAACAGAAGCGTGACTCATCGGAGAACACGACGTTCCGCCATTCCCTCATCCAAGTCGCTCTAGCCCGGCGCCATGCCAGGCGTGCACGTCTATGCTGTGGAGTCAATGGTAGTCTTCTGAGCAGACGCCGGGAGTGCAGGCCTCCTTCAACCAATCGACGGGAAATTGTTCTGGTCGATATTGGAACAGCCAGGGTGTCTTGCACATGCTGAAGAATGGCGGTTGACGTGGCGTGCGGGGCTGCCACCGCTTGGCGGCGGATGCGCCGATCCTCGCGTGCTGACGTCACTCGGGCTGCGCCTGGACCCCTCGCACGTGCCACATGTCCCTGCGCCAACCATCTTCGCCACAGGCGCTGCACCGTGGACACATCCCTATGGGTATCGGCTGCGATCTGACGAAGCGACCAACCTGCCCTTCTCAGCCCGATCACCACACCCCTCGTAAAGTCGTCTGTCTGCTGGAAATGCCTCCGTTGACGGCGGCCTGGCATTCTTAGCTATACACGTGTCCTGTGGCACACGACAACACGTTCTACAATGACTGTCGGCTGAGAAATCACGGTACGAAGTGGGCCATTCGCCAACGCCGTGTCCCATTTATCGTTCGCTACGTGCGCAGCACAGCGGCGCATTTCACATCATGAGCATAACTCAGTGACGTCAGTCTACCCTGCAATTGGCATAAAGTTCTGACTACTCCTTCTTGGTGTTGCATTTCCTCTGTCAGTCAGTGTATGTATGTATGTATGTATGTATGTATGTATGTATGTATGTATGTATGTATGTATGTATGTGGATTTGACCCTGTTTTACGACTCGATGTCCTTCCTGACGCCAACCCTATGTGTAGGGATGTAATTACTATTGCGTGTTCCTGTTCTGGATGCTAAAGTGGTGTGTTGAATGAATATTAAGAGGAGATTGTTGCGACAAACACAAACAACCTGTCCCCGAGCCAAAAGAATTAATCACACGCGTCTTAATTTCCCGACCCAGCCCGGAATCGAACCCGGAACGCTGTGAACCGAAGGCCTCAATGTTGACCATCAGCGAAGGAGTGGGTCAGTTGTTAAAATGAGTACATCTACAGTATATCTCATAAACGTAACATGTTACAGACGTGAAAATTGGTATTTGTAATCTGCTCTAAAAATAAAGAAACACGTACATTTTGTTTTCGGAAAATCAACTTAAGCTGGAGATCGGAGAATATGTGAAGAAGGGGTTGAATTTTCTTTATGACGAAACCTATATCTCAAAAACTAAGGTGTTACAGACGTGAAAATTAGTATTTGGAATCTCCTTTAGAAATAAAGAAACCCTTTCATTTTTCGACTTCAGAGGACGGTTTCTCACATGAACAGTTCCATGTCGCATGTTCCAGATTTAGCTCTGCCAGTAGCTTGGTCACCTTAGCCCCAAAAGACAATGCCACAAACGTGTTTTACAAAGAGGTTCTGGGGTAAATGAAATGCAATTTTTCGGCGAGTTTTTATACTTCAGGGATTTTCGGATAATGTCCTAGTGCAGTACCGAGGAACATTTATTTTTATCAACTTACGAAATCCTCGCGAGCGAAGCCGTGGGTAACAGCTAGTAGAACAATAAAACAATGAAATGAAATGTCGTATGGCTTTTAGTGCCGGGATATCCCAGGACGGGTTTGGTTCGCCAGGTGCCGGTCTTTCTATTTGACACCCGCAGGTGACCTGCGCGTCGTGATGAGGATGAAATGATGATGAGGACAACACATACATCCAGCCCCCGTGCCATTGGAATTAACCAATTAAGGTTAAAATCCCCGACCCGGCCGGGAATCGAACCCGGGACCCTCTGAACCGAAGGCCAGTGCGCTGACCGTTCAGCCAACGAGTCGGACAATAAAACAATAATTCATATGTGTCATCATTTTCTCTGCTACAGAGGAGGTATGAGTGAAATTTCAAAGTTCTGCAGTTTTCAAGCTGCTGTATTGAAATTTATGTTACAGACATAGACACTTACTAGTAAGCTGTTTACTAAATTTCATTCATTTACATCATTTGGTTTTGACGTTAATCTTCGTTTTATACAATTTTATATGCAATAGAAAACGCTCCTTGTGATACAATTTTGTGAGAAACGAAACCAAATTTAGTAAAAGTGTACCTTACGGATGTATAAATAAAGTTTTCTATAAATTTTACAATTCTGTAAAGATTATTGCGGTAAATATAGTTTTTAATTTTTTAAATTTAAATTTTATCACTTTGAAGGGCATGGCCCTAATAAAATGTAAAAATTAAGGCTGTTATGCATATTGGATATAAAATAAATCAATAGCAAGTGTTAATCCTGACATGTTACACCGCTTGTAAATACATTTTGTACAGGTTATTGAGAAAAACTCTGTCACGAGGAGAATTCTGTACACAGCAACAACTACTACAAGTGAAACTGGGGAAACAAAACACTTACAAAAGAGAGAATCATGTCTTCACCTCAGAACTGTCCTGTTATGCTGTTATAACATTATCGATATCGGATTGAATGATATTCTATTATTTTCCTGTACTGCGCTATTTTATTATGCAATAATAAAAATTTGATGTTTTTCGCCAAAATCCTTCAAATTTCACACCTCCCCTTAATTATGCCGTCCCAATTCATTAGTGTAATTTAGAAATAGAAAACAATAATTTATGTCTGTCATTATCTTCCTGTTACTTCATTCTTCACAGCCGTTTTACCTTACTTCATATTTCAAATACCTCACCTCCTATCACAGTCTTAACACTAGATCTGCTAATAATTCCATCCTTGCTTTATCTACCGATAGAACTGCCATTCATGACAATTCATTCTCAGTAATTGCTTTCCCGAATGTATCAGAGAGTACGCTATTCGCACTTTCAAAAGAAAACCACTTTGGAGACATTTTATGCACGAATAAGGATCATATGTAAACTAAATACTGCTACTCACAAACATTCTACTGTCATGGATACCCAGGTAGAAGATTAATTTATAATTCTTAATCGTTTTATTTTTCATATGTTAATAAATTTTATGAAGTACCTCTTTTTTTTACAAGTAGGATATTAGTTTTGAGAATTTTTCTTTTTATTGTATTTAATTTATTTAAATTAAATTTATTTTATTTAATTTATTTCAAATTAATTCATTACTCATAATTTTTGTATTATTATCAATTTAATTTAATTTATATTTAATCTAATTATTGTGATATAATACAATGTATATTTCAACGTATATTTCAATGCCTGGTTAGATCGAAGAGGAAGCCTTAAGCCTTAATCTTGTCAGGTAAATTTAAACATTACTTACTTACTTACTTACTTACTTACTTACTTACTTACTTCATTTATGTATGATACTAAAATTTGTTACTACTGTATTTAGCATAGTCTTGTATCTGAAAACTTCAAGCGTCTATTTCATGTTTTCGGGGTTAGGGGTTATTGCAGAGAACTTCACAATTAGGGTGGACAATACATGTGGTTTTCAATCCAGTTTTATCGCCGGAAGCCCTTTTCTAATGCCAACCCTATCTGGAGAGTTGTGCTGTATATGCACCTGTGTGAAACTACTCTCCCTTTTACCCTGTCGCCACGGTGAGTACCAAGATTCATCATCAGGAAGAGTGCCTTGATGTTCTGTTAGTTTGTGCTGCACTTCACATCTGATGCAGGTACAGCCCGTTACCTGCACAACGGGAACTCGCTTACAGAACAGGTGGCTAGGTTTCTGCAATTCCCAGAGTCACTGCAGTAAAGCGAACGACCTCCTTTCAACAACAACATTTTCTCCTAAAAAACTCGAACGATTTTCAGGTTAGCTATGCGACCAAGGAATCTAGCTACTTAATGGTCTCGTGCATCCGTTACGAAGCGTGTCTCGGAGGTTCGTGCCACTGCACTGGCAGAGAAGGCTGCTCAAATTATGCTGAGCATTTAGTTAGTGTTAGTGGGAAGTAACTCGCTTAAAGTTAATATGGTAATTACGAACCTATTTCTGTGTTCAACTCACCAAGTAACCCGTCGCAAACTGAGGAATGGTAAACAGAATGAGACTGAGATTCCGAAGAACGACATGGATATCAATCATGGAAGAACGAATCCACATCTGAAACAGAGTACATTAATAAGGGAACCGTCAAACAATTTAGATTGCTATATATGATGTAGCCCCGTGGTGTAGGGGTAGCGTACCTGCCTCTTACCCGGAGGCCCCGGGTTCGATTCCCGGCCAGGTCAGGAACCTTTACCTGGACCTGAGGACTGGTACGAGGTCCACTCAGCCTACGTGATTAGAATTGAGGAGCTATCTGACGGTGAGATAGCGGCCCCGGTCTAGAAAGCCAAGAATAACGGCCGAGAGGATTCGTCGTGCTGACCACATCTCACGTCGTGATCTGCAGGGCTACGGGCTGAGCAGTGGTCGCTTGGTAGGCCAAGGCCGTTCAAGGGCTGTAGTGCCATGTGGTTCGTTTATATAAGATGTAGCATTAAGGGAAATGAAATGAAGTGGTTATTTCATGAAGAAGAATACTCTGTGTATTCTATGGGGGTCGAATAGAAGAGCCGATATTATTGCCATTCATCCAAAAAAGCACACTGCATTAGTGTCGTTTTTGAAAGAGACATTGGGCAGGCGATTGAGGTTGACAGACAAAAGAAAGATATTTGTGAAGCATGCCACCCGTATTTAAGCGAATATTACAACATCCGACTCGAGCATTGCCCAGTTAAAGGATTGTAGCAAGGGAGGTATCACAAAATACACCTGGAATATCTTGAATGGGTTAGGTATCCCCAGAAAAATACTCAACAACATGATAATATGCATTATCAAAGACTCGATAAGCACTCATCATAATCACCTTTGTGTTTCATAATTGTTCATCTAGACCACTTTTGTGTGATAATCCTCTATGAATGTGTTGCATTCTGTAAAGTCCAAACAGTTTTCTTTTCCATTTGTGCATACGAAGAGTATTTTTTTCAAGTTGTTACATTACGTCTACTAGCGTATCCTTATGGCCACGCACGGCACGTGAGCTAATGTTCTGGGAGCACACTGTACACATTTAACTGACAAGCAATTATTAATGACAGGGCCTGGATTTCGATGCCTAATAAATGCCAAAAATAAAACAAAAACTCAACTGTAAATTATATATAAATAAAATTACAACTTTGGACAGCCGGCATGAGTGGCTCAGACAGATAAGGCCCAGCACCGGTGTTATTTGAAGGTGCTCAAGTACGTCAGTCCCGTGTCGGTAGATTTACCGGCACGAAAAATATCCCCCGGAACAAAATTCCGGCACCTCGGCGTCTCCAAAAACTGTAGGGAGTAGAATCGAGTCCTCAGACTGGCGGAAAATACTACATTTAAACCACCAGATTTAGAAATGTACGTGAAATAAAAGAGGTTGAAACCTTTCCCTCATGCTATCTGCAGGAGCTATCACATGTTTATGAAAATTTTGCCACTACCTTGTTTTGATGGACCTTCCGAACGCCACCCGCGTCCCCTGCCCCTCTCAAAACACGCCGCACTCAATTAACTGGAGCGAGAAGAATGACAATACGGCCCTAAAGCACCCAGCTTTTATAGTATTTTGAGGGGAAGATTCCAGAACTCCTTACTGATAGACTGGATTTCTGTGCAAAACCCCCATTATAACTGGCTAGAGAAAATATTTACAAAATTCTGATAGGTTGATTGATACTGGAGAAGGAACCAGCAGCAGTGTTGACAACTTTGATACATGAACAAAACAGTCTACAAAAATTAAAGTTAGCCAATAGTAAAAACAAATTTCCCTTAGGAATTAATTATCCTTGATCCAACCAGAGGGGGCACTTAGACCGATGGTAGAGACATCTAACAGTAGAAAACCAAACTATTTTGTACTACATCAGTTCAAATGAGATTACGTAGATAGCCTTTTAGAAGGCGCGCAGTTTAACTGGCTGGTGAATATGTACCCACGGTACAATTATTATTATTATTATTATTATTATTATTATTATTATTATTATTATTATTATTATTATTATTATTATTATTAGGGTTCGGAAGTTTATGAACTATAGAAGTACAAAATATGCAAGCAAATATTGTCTAAAAGTAGGTAATTATGACCGAAAATGTAAAATATGACTTACGAAATTTAGTGATAAGTAGCAAATATGAGAGTATTATTAACATTAAACGTCTGAAGTACCAAAACGTACGTGTTTACCCTCGAGGGTTGCTTTTTCCCTCGGACTCAGCGAAGAAACCCACCTCTACCACCTCAAGGGCAGTGTCCTGGAGCTTCAGACTTTAGGTCGAGGGATACAACTGGTGAGAATGACCAGTACCTCGCCCAGGCGGCCTCACCTGCTATGCTGAACAGCGGCCTTGTGGAGGGATGGGACACGGAAGGAAGTGGGAAGTAAACCTCCGCGGCCTTAAGTTAGGTACCATCCCGGTATTTGCCTGGAGGAGAAGTGGGAAACCACGGAAAACCACTTCGAGGATGGCTGAGGTGGGAATCGAACCCACCTCTACTCAGTTGACCTCATGAGGCTGAGTGGACCCCGTTCCAGCCCTCGTACCACTTTTCAAATTTTGTGACAGAGCCGGGAATCGAACCCGGACCTCCGGGGGTGGCAGCTAATCACGCTAACCACTACACCACAGAGGCGGACTTCTTTATATTATTTCCATGGAAAATACAAGTTAAGCATGTTTTTAATTACATTGACAAAAATTATGCAATTTTCACGGGTCATACAAAGTCATATTTTGGGTCATTAAACGATTTTGGTCATTTTCCGGTAATTTTTGATATTATGGTCATATTTCCCCGTTAATGTTCGTGTTTTATCATATTTTTATAATTTTATTCCATTTTCGCATACGTAGTGATAATACTCACATGGCTACAGTACGTTAAAGCTTTCAAAATGCTTTCGCATGAAATCACTTTACTGCCCTACGTTCACTTCAGACGCTTTACAAAATTTAATTATTCCATCAGTAGGCCTATTGAAGATCTCCTCACCTTTCCATATTTTTTTTACATCTTTACTGCACTTCACGTTAGGTATGACAGGATTCACTGTAGTACTAAGATTGTGACTGATCTGTTGAAATTCGTTGCTGCTGAAAGGGAAACGGGTGTAACTGGACCTGTCAAGGATAGACTGGCCGAGAGGATACACAGAATTTCCTTCTTTACTTCTCAGCTCAGTATATCTACTGAAGTGACATCATCCTCAATGGGACGTCCTTGGGATCAGGTCTTCTAAACCTGCTACCTGTCTGTTCTCGGAAAATAATTCGGAAATCCTGTGTTTGAAAATCGACCTACATAACATGTGCCTTGTTAAAAACGACTCCTCAATTTAAGCTAAAAAGCCCAAAATATAACCAAATACAGTATGTCACTAAAATGAGCAAAATATGACCAAATATGATGTCACCAAAATGAGCAAAATATGACCAAATATATATCACTAAAATGAGCAAAATATAACCAAATATGACGTGTCACCAAAATGAGCAAAATATGACCAAATATATATCACTAAAATGAGCAAAATATAACCAAATATGACGTGTCACTAAAATGAGCAAAATACGACCAAATATGATATGTCACAAAAATGAACAAAATATGACCAAATTTGATATGCTACTTAAGTGAGCAAAATATGACCAGAACAATGAAAATGGACGAAATAAGCATTTATTAGCAACAAAAAAATTGTTCTAAACGGGGTCAGGGATCTATCAGTGACAATTATTTTTCCGTTTTCTGGTTTAATAAGCTAAGGAAAGAAATGCGACGTTTCCTTAACATCGGAACCTTAACTATTATTATTATTATTATTATTATTATTATTATTATTATTATTATTATTACTATTTTGTTCACTTCAAATTTGGTACTCATACTTCTCCTTCGTCTCAGATTAGGTATACAAAAGTTGAAAGGAGGTTCAGATTAATTTATACGTGTATGGTTGTCTTTGTTTATTTGTTTATTTGTTTATTTGTTTGTCTGTTTATGTGCTTGATTTATTTTTTGTATGTAATATTACTGGGAAACGGCACGGCTATTTGGGTGCAATATTAACTCGGTCGAAAATCTGTAAATAATAAAGTTTGTGCAAAATATAATTTTCAATCTGTTATGCCTCATGCCTTTCACGCATTTTTCACAAACTTCCAAATATCTTCGTGAATATTAGTTCTATCTGTGAAGTGTGCAGAATGAACTGGTAGAAAACCTGATTTTTATATCTCACACATTTTTACTGTAAACCGAGCCGAGTGGCCTTGCGATTTGACGCGCTACTGCTATAGAGCCAAGCTTTGCATTCGGAACACGAGTGAGTTCGAAACCCACCGCCGGCTCTCCACAGAATGGGTTTCTGTAATTTTCCATTCTCGGGACAGTTCCTATGCATAAACCACAGCCGATTCCTTTTACATCCTTACCCAATTTCTAGTTCATTTCAGCTTCACTAGCTCCTCCACTGAAGTTGGAATCAGGAAGGGCATCTGCCCGAAAAAGCGTGCTGCATAATTTTACCTCACCCCATTTTCGACCCCGTACCAGGAGACGTGAGTAAGGGGTAGTCATACTTATATTTTTACCACGTGTATGTATGTATGTTTGTTTAGTCCTCAGCCCGAAGGCTGGTTGGATCCTCAACAGCTTCGCCATCAGCTGTCATAGATGGCCTAGGCATCACTGAAGAAGCGTACTAGGGAAATGAGGAGTGAGGTAGTTTCCCGTTGCTTTCCTCACCAAGCCAGAAGCTGCTATTACATATCAGTCTGCCAAGCCCACTGAAATGCATGCACCAACTGACTCTATGAGCAATATCTTCACACCATTCATAGCAGGGACTGGCTGCAGAAGGAATGGCATTTCTAGCATCACTCATACCTCAGTCACCTTCATTTTGTCAAAGCCAAGGATAAAGCTGAGACAGATCAATGAAAGTAACAAAATTGCTCTAGCCCATACCAGAAGACATAGTGCACTGTAAACACTAGGTCCTGCCAGCAAAAGTGTAATAATGGAGATGTTGTTGATGATGATGCTTCTTGTTTAAAGGGGCCTAACATCTAGGTCATCGGCCCTTATGGAGATGGTCATGAATTTAGATTTTTATTACGAAGTCCATCAACGATCAGGACAATATTGACGTGGAAATACTGTTCAGTCCTCATGAGATAACTGTCTTTATAAGCTAAAATTCAACATGGGTACACAAAAGTCAGTGACAAATAAAATCCCCAAACTTTGCGTAATATCGGCTACAGGAAAGAAAGGAAGAAAGAAAGAAAGAAAGAAAGAAAGAAGGATAACAATCACAAATATGTAGATAGATATAAATAAATATGAGAAATTATTATTATTATTATTATTATTATTATTATTATTATTATTATTATTATTATTATTATTATTGCAGTTAAAAAGAGGGAGAAGGAGAAGAACAATGTCTTTCAAAACAGTAATGTGTCAGCCCTTCTTTATCAGTATTATCTTACATGGAAAATAACTGAGCATAGGTATGTTTTCATTATTGCACTTTACGCAATCCTTAAGATAAAAATATCTGGAAAGATAACTTCGCTGTTCGCTAATGAAACCTGTGGTTGGACGGAAATATATGAACGATAATATGTATCTGCATAGATTTCGCTTATTGTTTATTAGGCATATGGTAAAATGTAGTACATTTATACATATTTACAATATATACTCGTACACAAGAACAAGAAACATGAATCACTTTGGGCGACGTATAATAATTGAAGGTCACTCTATTACTTCTTCTACTGGTCTGAGGAAATCAGTCACAACTACTTGCACAGGTTCGCAACTTACCGTCTCTCACGTTGTTCGAGAATTGCTTGCCGTGGGGTGCCGCAGGCATATGTTGGTGCTGAAACATACTCCATTTGTAAAATCAGACCTTGCATCTTCCATGGTTTGTGTCTTGATAGTGTGTCTTCACGTCCGTGTGTTTATCCCTAAAGTATCCTACACGTGACCCCTAGGTCGTGCTAAGACAGCAACAATTCTGGCTGCTGAATCTTATGTTTCAAACGGAACAAGTAGCTGTGCAGTTTGGGTCGCGTAGCTATCAACTTGCATTTGGGAGATAGTGAGTTCGAACCTCACTGTCGGGCAGCCCTGAAGATGGTTTTCCGTGGTTTCCCATTTTCACACCAGGAAAATACTGGGTACCTTAATTAAGGCCACGGTCGCTTCCTTCCCACTCTTCACACTTTCCCATCCCTCATCATCACGAGGCCTGGTAAAGAAAAGAATTTCAAATATTTCCTAGAAATGACACTGAGACAATCTCGTGGAAGGATCTCCTTTCAGAGCTATCCATCAAGAACCATTGGACCTTCCATCCGTGAAAGAAATGAAATGTCGTATGGCTTTTAGTGCCGGGATATCCCAGGACGGGTTCGGCCCGCCAAGGTGCAGGTCTTTCTATCTGACTCCCGTAGGCGACCTGCGCATCGTGATGAGGATGGAATGATGATGAAGACAACACATACATCCAGCCCCCGTGCCATTGGAATTAACCAATTAAGGTTAAAATCCTCGACCGGGCCGGGAATCGAACCCGGGACCCTCTGAACCGTAGGCCAGTGCGCTAACGAGTCGGACCTTCCATTCGTATCTTCCAACTTCAAACCGAACCCCACTGAGCAACAGCCCCAAGCGAACCTTGGTCAGCCCGAAGGCGCCGAGTTGTCGTTGCTTGTTTGTTGTTTAAAGAGACCTAACATCTAGGTCATCGGCCCTCGAGTTGATGTGTGGTCCGCACGACGAATCCTCACGGCCGTTATTATTGGCTTTCTAGAGCGGGACATACAGTAGAAAGTATCAGCAGAGTGAAATGTGATGACATGTCCAAAGTTCTCCTGGACAAAGGAATTGATATTGTCGCCATCCAGGACAGATTTTTAATATTTCCCTCATATCCCGAATGCAAAGTAACGTTTCTTGTTAAAGCCTTGCTGTTCATCGAAATCCTGTGAAAAGAATACTGATTCTGCTGATGTTAGAGTATTTGCGATAATTGAAAAAACTCCGGTTATATTCTGTTATGTTCATTATTCAACGTGTATGTATAAAATTTAGTTCGTAATATCGCAGAAAGAAAGCCCGTCCGGTAGTCGTGATCATTAAGGCGTCTAGTCTGTATTGTCTGACACCGTGGTTAGCTGGTTCGAGGTAATGAAGTCGAATGAAGTCGTTTGATGCAGGGAATATTAGATTAGAAAATGAAGTCTAGGAAGTGGATATTATTACTTGGGTAGCGGAATAACTAACGGCGGCAGAAGTAAGGAGGACGTAAAATACAGAGAAATATACAAGAAATATGCTCACTTCGAACACTGATATAGAATTAGAAAGTCGTTTTTGAAGACTTTTGTCTGGAGCGTGGCATTGTATGGAAGTGAAACATGAACGATACCTAGCTCATAAAACTTTTGAAATATAGTGTTACAGAAAAATGCTAATGAGATGGATAGAGCGAATAACAAATGAGAGATACTGGTGGGAATTAGTGAGAGGAGAACTATTTGGCGAAATGTGACCAGAAAACGATACAGAATTATAGGGAATATCTTAACACACTCAGGTCTTGTTCAGTTGTTTTTTGAGGGAAGTTTAGGCAGTAGAAACGGCAGAGGTAGACCAAGGTACGAATATGACAAACAGTTAGCATGGATGTTGGATGTAGTAGTTACGTAGAAATCAAAAGATTGGCCCAGGATAGGGTGGCATGGAATCTTTGGATTGATGACCCAAACAGCAATGAAAACCTGGTATTTTTGTTGTATTTATGTTCGTATTTCTTTTAGCCGCCTGGTGGCCATAATCCTGATCGTTGAGGCGGCAAGTTACATGGTCTGACACTGATGTTCGCCGGTTCGGCTTCCGTTCGTGGAAAACATTTTCGCCACTAGAATGTTGGACTTGGAGAGATGGTGATATGGAATTTCTGATAACTAGACTGAGTGCTAAGAACACGATTCAATTCCAAACCCCTCCGCAGTGTTCATATGGAGCAATACATACAATGATTCTCTTGATGGCGATTCGTCCACCGGATGGAAACGTTAAGCCTTGAGCAGACCTCTTGATGTTATTCAATAGAAGTAGGCTATGTGCCGGGACCGGATTTCACCCTCTCCTTACCTCATTATCATCATCATCATCCCACACCCAGACGCGCATAATTACCTGCACTAGGCGAGCCGAAAACGTCCTTGGACACTTCCGGCACTAAAAGCCATACGATAAATAAATACATTCTTAAATATATTAAGCTGTTGTAGAGCTGGGCTAGCCAAGGTCTCTTCCATGAGGGTGCAATGACCTTTCTTGATAGGGTCCATTTTAAACAGCGTGTACCGAGCGAGTTGGCCGTGCGGTTAGCTTGCATTCGGGAGATAGTGGGTTCGAATTCAATCGTCGGTAGCTCCATGGTTTCCAGTTTTCACACCGGGCAAATGCTGGGTCTCTACCTTAATTAAGGCTACGGCCGCTGTCTTCCCAATCCTAGCCCTTGCCCACACTTCCGTCGCCGTCTTTAAACAAGTAGGAAGAAATGAAAAAGAAAAAACAGGTTGTAATTATATAGTACTGTGAAAAGTTCAGGACACATTTCTCACACGTAGAAGAAGAAAATATTTTATATGGGTCTGGGTCCGGAAAAGCTTTATTTTCATGTTAGGACTCATTTTCTATAACTCTACATAGTGCATTAATCATGGGAAGCACATACGAACAGAACATACCAACATACTATGTGAAATGTTCTAAATGACCTACGTTAGCATTGATACAAGCCGTGTAGGGTGTGAATGTCATTTCACCGAAACAGTTTCGGCATGGATGCACTACGTTCCATAACACCAGGAGGGCTTCAGAAGATGAGCAACGATCACAGATAACGGTCGTATTGAAGATTTAGTGGAGGACGATCACTCTACGAGCAGCCGTACTGCCGAATGACATGGTCACAGTGGAGGCCAAATAGCTTCACAGAAGATCAACAATAATAACGTTATTTGTTTTACATCCCTCTGACTTCTAGTTCTGTAAGGCTTCTTCTCTACTGACATCAACTCGGTCCTTTGGATAATAATTTTCGTGTCATACTCGTTGCATCTCTTTTTCAAGTCCATGATATTAGATTGCAGTATTTCGTCGCTCTGCCATTAAGACCAAATCGTCGGCATTGGCTAATTGCTTACTACATTTCAGTCCAGCAGAATACGTCCCTGCCATTTTACACCTTTCACTAAATAACACGTGAATACTATTAACAACAAAGGTAAAATATGACAGCATTTACTAACAGCTGTAACCTCCTTTGAACCAAGAACTCATTTTACTGTCAGTTCTTACTGTTTCAAAGGTTTCTGAATATCTGTGTCATAACTTATACATTAGGCCTATCCCATAATCCATCAGTACTTTTCCCTTGGTTCTCTGTCATATACCTTTTCTAGATCTACGAATCATAACCTTAATTACCTTTCCTAATATTGTATAATATGTATTGGATATGTTAACATTTCAAACATTATTGTATCGTTTCAGAAATTGGAACATCTTTGATATTTTGTAGTATGTTCAAAACTAACACCATGTAGACTAATAATTTATATATCCGGGAGATAGTAGGTTCGAATCCCACTATCGGCAGCCCTGAAAATGGTTTTCCGTGGTTTCCCATTTTCACACCAGGCAAATGCTGGAGCTGTACCTTAATTAAGGCCACGGCCGCTTCCTTCCAACTCCTAGGCCTTTCCTATCCCATCGTCGCCATAAGACCTATCTGTGTCGGTGCGACGTAAAGCCCCTAGCAAAAAAAAAAAAAAAAATAATTATATTACAATAAACGAATACGCTCTCCCCATTTTGTGGTCATCCGTGACTACCGTGACTGCCTAATCCTCTCACAGCATTTTAACATGGATACATATTTTTGGGCTGGGGTTGTATCTGCCATTACTCTCGTCAATTTCTCGACACCATAGAAACCATACCGGGCGAGTTGGCCATACGGTTAGGGGCGCGCAGCTGCGAGCTTGCATCCGCGAGCTAGTGGGTTCGAACCTCATTGTCGGCAGCCCTGAAGATGGTTTTATGTGGTTTCCCATTTTCACACCAGGCAAATGCTAGGGCTGTGCCTTAATTAAGGCCACCGCCGCTTTCTTCCAATTCCAAGCCCTTTCCTATCCCATCGTCGCCATAAGACCTATCTGTGTCGGTGCGACGTAAAGCAAATTGAAAAAAAAACGTAGCAACCATAGCAACCAGTGTTCGTCTATGTATATTAGGTTAGTGACATCATCTTCTCACAGTGGGCATTCATTCTGTAACTAAGAAGGTGGGAAAACTCGTATCAATTGAACCCCTTTCTACTTCTCAGCCCAGAATTAAAAATCCTTGAACTGGCCGGGAAACGAACCCAGTGCCTTGAAATAAGAGATAGGCACGCCACCTCTTAAGCAGAGGGTTAGATAATAATAATAATAATAATAATAATAATAATAATAATAATAATAATAATACCGGGATAGTTGCCCGTGTGGTTAGAGGCGCGCACTTGTGAGCTTGCATTCCAGAAATAGTGGGTTCTAACCCCACTGTCGGTAGCCCTGAGGACGGTTTTCCATGGTTTTTCCATTTTCAGACCAGGCAAATGCAGGGGCTGTACCTTAATTAAAGCTGCGGCTATTTCCATCCCACTCCTAGCCCTTGCCTATCCCATCGTCACCGTAAAACATATCTGTGTCGGTGTGACGTAATTGTATAATTTACAATAGGATAAAAAACGTTCTGGAACCACAACATTGAAAATACCAAGGAGGATTTTGCCCATACAGAATTTGCTCAGACTAAATTCTCAGCCTGAAACTAATAATGGAATATTACAAATACAGAAATAAACAACTGTTTATTTCATTCATGGATGTCAAAAAGGCTTATGATAATATACACAGACCCAGTCTTTAAAAAATCCTGAGATCATATGGCCTTCATCCTACATTAAGTAAAAATTATTGAACTAACATTAACCAACAATTTGAAACGTAAAGTTCAGGGGAGAAATGCCAAATGCTTCTACAATGATTACAGGCCTAAGGTGACGGGTTATCGCCACTGATTGTCAGTGTGGCTCTAGATTACTTCATGAAAATTTAGCAAAAAGAAAACCCACCTAAAATCAAAATTGGAAAAAAAAAAAGGACAAACTGCCTGGGGTTTGCAGATGATTTAGTTCTCTTAGCCCTTGACATGGAATAAGTCAGTGCTCAGATAACCAATCTACAGAAAATTGCACTAAAATGGATTACAAATATCCTTTAAGAAAACTGAGGTCATGCCAATGAAACCCCATGCCATAAATGAAGTCATCATAAATGATCAAAAAATGAACATAGTACTACAATTTAAATACCTTGCAGAAATAATTATGCACAACTTAAGCGAGAAAGCAACATGGATAAAGAGAACCAACAAAATGAAAAAAAGCACAATTTCTAACGTGGTCTACTATAACAAAAAAATGCTTGTCAGTAGACACTAAAATCTAACACTACAAAACTGTAACTTAGCACGAAGCCACTTACGATGCGAAACCTTGTTCCAAACTAAAAATGAACAAAGAACTGATCAGCTCTACAAAACCGAAAGAAGAATTATCAGGAATTGCATTAATAAAAAGTACCAGGTTGAAGGAGTCTGGAGAATTCTCCCCAATGAATCTGTATATCGAGAGACTGACTCAGTTACCAGCACGATGAAGAAGAAAAGAATCTCTTATTTCTTTCACATCTTACGATTACCAGAAAACAGGATTTTACGATGAGAAATCTGGGAAAGAAGACAGGAGGGCATTGGATCAAAGAAATTCAAGAGGATCTCATAACAGTTGGACTCGAAATTACAGGTACAGAGAACAAGAATGAAATTACAACCCTTCTGAAGAATCAAAAATTTTCAACTGAAATGATGCACAGAAAGCCTGTAGAGAATTCAAACGAATTATGAAAACTGCGATCAGAACGAATGAAGAAGTACTGGGCAGATAAGAAGAATCAAACAGTACAACCTTCAAAGAAAAACTGTACATGGAAGACTCAAGTGGTCCAATGTGGCCAATAAGGTTAATAATAATAATAATAATAATAATAATAATAATAATAATAATAATAATAATAATAATAATCGTGTTATATTTACGAGGACTAGAGTGTTTTGCATTTTTTCACAATTCATGAGCTTTACCATTCTTTTGTGGATATATTCATTCTTCCTACAATTTATCGGAACACTTTTTTCGCCCCTGTGGGTGGAATCAAAGGACGCATTACCTGTGTCCCCTGCAGTTTGTAAGAGGATACTAAGAGGGGCACAAGCAAATAATCTGTATTCTCTCTCTCGTCTTCCAAGCCCCCAAAAATATCCCTGATTCTATGCTTTTTCGTGCAGAGGAAAAAAAATGTACGAAAGCGACTTTTCAAATACTTGACGTGTACAGTAATTATACGCTGATAGACCCTTTATGATCTCAAACCCCTCTGATTTTCATACAAATTCATAATATTATTATTATTATTATTATTATTATTATTATTAAATATGAAATAATGTTTTTTCTTTTGTTCATTTGTAGTCTCGTGCAGACCTTGTAAAACAGACCCTCCGATTGAGGTGGGCGGCATCTGTCGGTATGGGGAAACTGCGTGATAATATGATGGAAGATAGCGTTGTTTGTTGTGCGTGAGTGGCAAGGATGTTAAGAACAGCACAAACACCCAATCCCCGAGCAAAGGGAATTCACCGTTTTAGGTTAAATTCCACGACCCGGTCGGAAATCCAACCCGGTGCCCCGAGGACCGAAGTTCAATAGGCTGACCAGTCAGTTATGGATAGGAAATTATCTGTATGATAACAATATAAATGAACTTCTTTTGTCCTAGTCTTGGAGTACGAACCGTGGAGTTCGAAATTCAGTAATCTGCATTCCAGCAGGTGTCAAGGGAGAATACGGAGTAACAATTATCCGAATAGCTAAAGAAAGCTGATGTCTTTCGTGATCGGCATAGTGTTGAGCAATGACCTCCGAGTGCTATCTTGGAGCTAGTCCTAGCGTCCTTAGCTATGAACGTATGGAAAATAAAGTCATGTCGTTATTATTCTTGGGCAGTCCCCGTTCGGAGGCTACCGCGCACCGCCTACTGCCTACAGCCAATGACGTACCTGGAGATACCGTCTACTCAGAGTGTGTTCTCTCCGGGCAACGCCGTGAGTACCGGGAAATACCGGGAATTTGTGGCATAGAATAACAGATAGGAGTTGGGATACATATGGTCTTCTAAAGCAGAAATATTATTGTAAAGGTGAGAGAACATATATCACGAATGAATGCCAATATCTACTACATTTCTGCTCCATTTCCCTATAACCGCAAAAACTGTGGTGTTTTCTTCTTTCTCAGAATCTAACCAGACTGCGAGCTGATAACTTAACACACAGACTGAAAGTCAATATGTAGCTACCTACAAAGGTAGGTATATACAATGAATTTCTTCTTCTCCTTCTTCTTTTTATTCTTCTCCTCCTCCTCCTCCTTATAGTGCCATAAACGTTCCGTATTTTGGTTATCATCATACAGTTCATGTGATACCCCAATATTTGCAACCGAGCTCGATAGCTGCAGTCGCTTAAGTGCGGCCAGTATGCAGTATTCGGGAGATAGTAGGTTCGAACCCCACTGTCGGCAGCCCTGAAAATGGTTTTGTGTGGTTTTCCATTTTCACACCAGGCAAATGCTGGGGCTGTACCTTAATTAAGGCCACGGCCGCTTCCTTCCCACTCCTAGCCCTTCCCTGTCCTATCGTCGCCATAAGACCTATCTGTGTCGGTGCGACGTAAAGCAACTAGCAATTTTTGCAGATTATATGACAGAACAGAGATGCTTTTGGTAGGCCAATGCTCTTAATCAGCCCTGTGATCCGAAGGGTTATTTCGTACTCTTTAACCAATATTAAATTTCTTAGACGGGCCAAGAATCTAATCTAGAAGCCTCTGGGTAAAAGAGAGGGGAAAGAAGGAAAGCATCGAAAGAGAAAAAGAAGACATTTTACCTTAGATAGACTAGCAGATTTTTCAGATTAGATGATTTTATTGTTGAGGTTTTTCTTCTGGTGGGTTAACATCGCACTAACCCATCGAACGTTTTCGGCAACGGAAGGATGGGAAAGGGCTAGAAGTTGGAAGGAAGCGGCCGTAGCCTTAATTAAGATACATCCCCCAGCATTTGCCTGATATGAAAATGGGAAACCACGGAACGCCATCTTCAAGGCTGCCGACGGTAGGATTCCAACTCACCATGTCGCGAATGCAAGCTCACAGCAACGGGAACCTAACTGCACAGCCAACACGCTCGGTTTGTCGAGACTATGGTTGAATAAAAGGGGACGCATATACTTTTTATGTTCCATTACTGGAGAGTTTCCTGCTGGGATATACTGGGTTCATTTCTTGGCTCTGACATAAAAAGGCTGTTTTCTCATGACCGAAGACACAGCAGTCAATCTGAATTAGCATATAGTAATTGATCTGAAAGGAAAAGGGATAACTAATAATACCAACCATCCTAGAAATGGATTTCAATGGTTTTTCCACTTGCAGGTCAGTGCCAGGATGGTAGCTAACATTTAGGCTCGATCATTGCAATTCCTATCCAAATGATTTAGAAACTAGCTGTTCTTCCCCTTCATTTGTACAATTGCTGCAGTACTGTCATCTAAGGGAGTTGAGTGTCAGCAGAAGGGACAGAACACACTTCAACGACAACAGTCTGTGTGTGTAATGGTACATTTTTGTCAGTTTTAGGGCATTACCTTAATTGCCATCATTGTAATATTCAACAACATCATATGTTGTTATCCGAACAGTTTTAGCACCACAAAATGTAGTTTTTGGACGTCGTATTCAAATTTGATTGTTCAAACTTTAATTGCAATTCCGTGTACATCCATGTTTTTCCTAGAAGCCTTGGATGTACAGAATCTCTGCACAATGGCTTTATTTCATTTAAAACTGCGAAAGGTAAGCTATTTTTGTAGTCGTATGTTTCAACAGCCTCCTTACATTTTCAATATCTGCGACAAATGTCACTGCTTTTAGGGCACAACTTATGTTGTGGACCCTCATTGGTAGATAGATTATGGAAATATGTTGCCCAGACTGCTCTTTTTATAGAATCTACACTTCCTATATTTTCTGTGATTGCTTTTCCATAGTAAACTTGCAGAGTGTCTATTTCCTTGACCTTTCCCACCCGTCACCGTTTCATCTTCTAGATTTTTCCCCTTCTTTGTTTTTATCAATTCCCTTAATCTACTGCCTAAATGCAAGGTCACAGGTCTGGTCACGCTCCCAGAATTATTTTGCGGCAGCGGCCGTTTTGGGACCAAAGCTTTCTACTTGCTGTCGTCTGTGTGTTTTCCAATGCGAAGAGATTGAAGTTATATTGGGTTATTGCGTTGTTCCGGATTGTAAAAGTCACTCATCTAAAGAGACTAGACTTCTGAAAGTTAAGAATAGGTGGGAAAAATGGGTGCAGAATTGTCGATGTCATAAATGGCAGCCTACAGAACATTAACAGTTGTTTTTTGAGGTTAGTATAAATTCTGCTAGAGGAAAATGAAGTAATAATCACCATGTTTATCCTATTTTAAAAACAATTAAGATATTGTCTATCAAACTATTTTTTACTGACCTTATCTTGATTGAAATCTTTTCCTGCAGCTTCGTTTTGAGGGATGCCAATTAGAAGTAAAGAGAGGAAATGGAAGTAAGCTGCTAAAATAGAACCATCCCTACACTCGTCGAATTTAATTATCCCCCGAAATTTTTCTCAGGTGTCAGAAGGGCCCGGAACACAAGAGGGCTGCCTTCAATGCTTGTATATAAAATTGTGTTTTTCAGTATATTGGGATGGTCATTTATTGTAATTATATTATTTTCTTAATCCATTTACCGTCCAGGGTTGTCTTTTCCCTCGCACTCAGCGACAGGTCCCAAGTCTACCACCTCAATGGCAGTGTTCTGGAGCGTGATACTTTGGGTCGGTGGATACAACGTGTGAGGAGGGCCAGGACCTCGCCCAGGTGGCATCGCCTGCTATGCTGCGGAGGGGCCTTATGGGGGATGGGAAGATTGGAAGGGATACACAAGGAAGAGGGAAGGAAGCGGTCGTAGCCTTAAGTTAGGTACCTTCCCAGCAATTTCCTGGAGATGAAGTGGGAAAACCACGGAGAACTACTCCGGGGATGGCTGAAGGGAGAATTCTGTTCTGACAATGCTACAGTTATTATTGGAAAGAAAAATTGAGTTCTAGCAATTTTGAAAGAAACTCGTCAGGTTATTTTTAGTATTGGTTGCAGCTGCCATCTAATTAGCTGCTGAAGAAGCAGCTGCAACTTTACCCGTTAGAACTGATGAGATTCTTGTTGATATTTTCTATTACTTGGAGACGAGTGTCAAAAGAAAAGAACGTCTCTAGAAATTTAAAAGCATGCATGGAAAAGAAACGAAGAAGTTGTTGAGCATGTGTGTACGAGATAGTTATTCCTAGCTTGGTGTTTAGACAGATTATTAGATCAGTGGGATCCACTTCTTTCATTCGTTAAGGATGAGGTGGTAGTTTGTGTGTGCTCCAAATATTTCTGCCAATTTATCTTTCTTTTACTATTCCCAAAGGCCACAGTAGATCTGGTGACAGACAAATGAAAGTGTGATTCTCCCTGCTCCTCCTCGTCGTGTTCTGAAAAGGAATGGCATGTTCTCAGAATCGTGACTATAATTGCAATAGAGTTTCACTTTATTCATTTAAAAGTGTATGAAATTGTATTATATTTTGAAAAACAAAAATTTCAAATTCTGACCTAATTTTTACATTTAGAGTGTACATTTTATCATTGGTAATATACCTTTGTGAGAATATTCAGTTAATTATGAATAAGAAAGTAATGTTTTACGCAATTCCTGATAGTACATTTTGTGAATTACGAATTTGTACAAAAGTATGCACACGCGGGTTAAATACACAACAACCTCTTCTTTACCTTGAACGCTTATCTTTTTTTTTCTTTTTGCTAGTTGTTTTACGTCGCACCGACACAGATAGGTCTTACGGCGACGATGGGACAGGAAAGGGCTAGGAGTGGGAAGGAAGCGGCCGTGGCCTTAATTAAGGCCTGGTGTGAAAATGGGAAACCATGGAAAACCATTTTCAGGGCTGCCGACAGTGGGGTTCGAACCTAAACGCTTATCAGTGGATAAATTATTCTCTAATGAATCTCTTAATATTAAAACACGTATTTTAATCATGTTAACACTATCGGAGGTAAATAAACAAACGAGATAACTAGAGCCCTGAGAGGATATAGAAAATAATATCCGCATCCGCTCCACATCCGCACACGCATCCGCATCCGCAAAATGGTTATCCGCGCATAATTTAAATATTTAACTACAGTATATTACACCCAAGGTATTGGAAGGGATAGATCTGTTAACATAATACAATAGGGCTAACAGCTGGCACCTGAACCCCTGCAGTAACAGATTTTTGAGAGATTTTCTCTTGCGATAACTACCGACGTTTTGACCTTTGTTCTTCCTTCCATTAATTGTGGGCAGGAGTCAGTTAGGCTTAGGTCAAATGCACGACTTTTTGGTCTTAAGGCTCTTTATATATCACTATTCTCCCATACCGATGTCAAGGGTCGCCTAATCACAAGCGAAAACAAGAGTATACCTACGTGAAAATAAATAAACGTCATTATTTTGAAATTATCAGCAAAATTATCCGCACTGCCAAACAGTTTGTATCTGCCAAGACACTAACTTTGCGGATTTCCGCGGTTAAATACGCGGATATCAGCATCCGTGCAGGGCTCTAGAGGTAAGTAGAAAGTGACGCGAAGCACACAGTGCAAGGCTACAACGCGCAAAACTTAGAGGGCACCAAAGAAAGCTTTTATAAAACTTCACTGATATTGATATCGCATGTTATCGATATTTTCAGAAAGTAAAAGCTTCTTTCTTTCCGGTGGTATTACTTATGTTGCCACCGTGAAGCAGGAATTGAAGATACAGGCGAAAGAAAGACGTGGTCGATAGATCGGCCCCCGGCATTTTTAGCAGCAGCTTGCATGGCCGATTGATCGGCCGCCTGGCACTTTAATAGGTTAAAACGATGACTGAATAACATATCCGTGTCAGCAATGGTCAGCTTTGGTGGACTTCGCAATTCTTCAATATCTCCTTTACAACAGCTCGTTATGGTAGGTGTAGGAAATTGTATTTAACTTAAATACCCAGTGTCTAAATCTTTTGTTAGGCCATTATCCCGAGGTGTTGTAACAAAGAAACAAACACACAAACAAAAAACCAAACAAACAGATGGACAGAAAGACAAATAAACATAGAACTGCACTTCGTTTCGACTTTTGTATTCCTAAATTGGGATAGAAAGTGAAGTATGGTGCAAAATTATAATTTAAATTGTATAGATACGTACTTCTGTAGACAACGCCCCCGTTGAGTGGCCAGCGTACTGGCCTTCGATTCAGAGGGCGCTAGGTTCGATTCCTCGTTGGGTTGTGGATTTTAACAGTGTATAGTTCAATTCTAGGGCTCAGGGATTGGGGTTCGTATTGTTCTTAATACATTTCTCTTTATCTACATACAACTCGCCACACTAACAGCCACAACAGAAACACGTATTTTATTTGTATTTGTTGTTGTTGTCCCGCTAACTCAGATTTTCGGTGACGATGGGATAGATTGGATTGAGAGGTGGTGGGGAGCGGCCGTGGCCTTAATTGAGGTACAGCTCCAGCATTCAACCGGTGTGAAAAATGCGGAACTAAAAAACACCATCTTCAGGAGTGTCGATGGTGGGTTGGGAAACAGAATGCAAGCTTAGAGCTACTCGTCTCATACCGCGCAACCAACCAAGTCGCTTGGTCCACGCAGTGGTGAATACATCCCCCCACATAGGACTAACGTCAGGGAGAAGAAGAAGAAGCAGAAGAAGAAGAAGGAGGAGAAGAATAAGAAGAAGAAGAAGAAGAAAATAATTTACACCTAACTGCACAAAAATTAGCCGTCGCAAAATATGACTTTCTTTCAAAATAAAATTATTTGAAATAGGATGAACATATTGTGCAGGTGGTAGGATTCCAAGTATCATCTCTTCGGCCCCCGGCTATTCACAGTTTAACAACATCCTCTCTTTTCGAAAACGTGTGAAATTAAATTTAACTTTGCCAGCCACGTTGTGTGGTGTTGAATGTACAATATTGGTGTAAAGACACCAAACTGACAATGGTGGTGGTGATTATTGTTTTAAGAGGAAGTACAACTAGGCAACCATCCTCTATATAATACTAATCAGAGAGAAGGATCCGACACTTCGAAAAATTAACGTATCGGCCAATGGAAGACAAGGGCCAAAAAGGGTGTGAAAATGAAAGACTCCCTAGCCCTCGAATGCTGTAATACCGTCGGGGTAGGAAAAAAACAAGAGTTGATCAAGGGAGGTCGGTTAGGATAGATGAAAGTGAGGAGCCTGGCACAAGTAAGTGGAAGCAATGCCAGGAATCAGCTAAGGGCCCCTTGATCGCAAACCCATTCTCAAAAGGTCAGAGTTCTTAGGGCCCCTTTTAGTCGCCTCATACGACAGGCAGAGGATATCATCATTTATACAACACTGATCAGAGAGAAAATATGGAAGGGATAGGACACTTCGAAATATGAAGGTAACGGCCAAAGAAAGATAAGGGCCACGAAGGGCGTGAAAATGAAAGACTCCCTAGGCCTCGAATGCTCTAATACCTGGGGCGCTAGAATACCACACACGGTATCTCCTGCCTCTCGCAAAAGGCGACTAAATGGGCCCCTAGTGGCTCTTGACTTGGAAGCGTGGGTTGGCGACCACGGGGCCCCAGCTGAGTACTGGCATTGCTCCTAATTACTTGCGTCAGGCTTCTCAGTTTCATCTTTCCTATCCATCCTCCCTTGGTCAACTCTTGTTATTTTCGATCCTAACGATATTAGAGTACTCGAGGCCTAGGGAGTCTTTCTTTTTAACCGGGCGAGTTGGCCGTGCGGTTAGGAGCGCGCAGCTGTGAGCTCGCATCCGGGAGATAATGGGTTCGAACCCCACTGTCGCCAGCCCTGAAGATGGTTTTCCGTGGTTTCCCATTTTCACACCAGGCAAATGCTGGGGCTGTACCTTAATTAAGGCCACGGCCGCTTCCTTTCCATTCCTAGGCCTTTCTCGTCCCATCGTCGCCATAAGACCTATATGTGTCGGAGCGACGTAAAGCAAAATAGCAAAAAACTCTTTTTCACACCCTTCGTGGCCCTTGCCTTTATTTGGCATAACTTCATTTTTCAAAGTGTCGGATCCCTTCAATTTTTCTCTCTGATTAATGATCCATAGAGGATGGTTGCCTAGCTGGACTTCCTCTTAAAACAGTAATCACCACCAGCACCACCACATTCTACCACCCCCACCCAGAGGGGTTAAACCAAACTGACGCAGGATAACAGATACCTACTTGACGAACACACGAAGCTATTGACCACAATGTCCCAAACCCGTTGTTTGAAACACAATCAACAGCAACAAGTATTTCTGACTGAAAAACGAGGCTATGGCCAAGAAAGGCATAAAGGATTTAAGCAAGCTTTTCAACCAGAGCCTTTACGATCTTCTTTGAATAGTTAGTGCGCACGTTTGAACGCTGCCCCAGAAGTCCAATGCAACTAGCTTGTGCATTCAAGGACGATCGTATCGACCTTTTACTATTTGGCTATTTTTCTAGTTTGCTCCATCTGTTGACGCGCGATGGCCTCCACAGAGGAGGAAGTGGCAGGTAGATGCGAGCTCATCAAGATGTAGAGACCTTGACGGAAGCTGCTCGCTCGACCAGGCAACATCTTATTATCGCGGGAAGATTTTGCAGAAAAATAGACGAGTAGGAACAACTAGGCGCGGTCCAGGCCAAACCTGCGCGACCTTCAAACCGGTATCAGGAGGTCGGGGACTCGACTCCCATTACATGACCACATGAAGTGGTACCCTAGATCTTAACATTCACGCATTCCTTCAACGTCGCCAAAAGAAATTACTTTGTAATTTGTTTCAGCATTAGTGGTATCATCGCAAATGTAATATTGTTTTATTAAAGCTATTCATACTGTAAGCATTAACTAGAACAAAACTGTTAATATATCGGATATTTATCGATATCAGGTAGTGGTGGTGATTATTGTTTTAAAAGAATACAGCTAGGCAACCGTCCTCTATATAACACTAATCAGAGAGAAAATGGAAGGGATCCGACACTTCGAAAATAGAGGTATCGGCCAAAGGAGGACAAGGGCCATGAAGGCCTCGAGCGCTCCAATACCGTCGGGGTCGGAAAAAAAAAACAAGAGTTAAGCAAGGGAGGTCGGATAGGGTAGATGAAAGTGAGTAGACTGGTACAAGTAAGTGGAAGCAATGCCAGGACTTAGCTAAGGGCCCCGTGGTCACTAATCTACTCTCCCAAGTTAAGAACCCTTGGGCCCTATGACTGGCAGGGGATACCGTGGGTGTTAATCTACTGCTCCCACCCAGAGGCCTAGTTCCACAGTAGCTTCGAGTAGGGCTTAAGCGGAAGCTTAGGCTACAGACGGGTTTCATAAAGGTCAGTGTAAGTGAAAAAGCTGACCTTATCTATGACTTGGCTTAAGCTCTACTGAACTGTGGTTAAGGAATGCCACTGTTTTCTAAAGATGTTAGTGACAAGGAAATAATAATAGTAATAATATCATTGTTTTACTTCCCACTAACTACTTTCGACGATTTTCGGAGACGCCTAGGTACTGGAATATTGTCCCATAAGAGTACTTTTACATGCCAGTAAATCTACCGACGCGAGACTAACGCATTAGAGCACTTTCAAATACCACCGGACTGAGCCAGAATCGAACCTCCCAAGTTGGGGTTACAAGACCAGCGCCTCAACCGTCTTCACTCAGCCAGGTGACAAAGAAACGCATATTATTTAAGCTCACACTCAGAAAATGACTAAAAAAATGTTCAGAATGCTTCAAAATCACTTTTAAGTATGGAATGATGCAGGGTGTCCGCCTCTGTGGTGTAGTGGTTAGCGTGATTAGCTGCCACCCCCGGAGGCCCGGGTTCAATTCCCAGCTCTGCCACGAAATTTGAAAAGTGGTATGAGGGCTGGAACGGGGTCCACTCAGCCTCGGGAGGTCAACTGAGTAGAGGTGGGTTCGGTTCCCACCTCAGCCATCCTGGAAGTGGTTTTCCGTGGTTTCCCACTTCTCCTCCAGGCGAATGCCGGGATGGTACCTAACATAAGGCCACGGCCGCTTCCTTCCCTCTTCCTTGCCTATCCCTTCCAATCTTCCCATCCCTCCACAAGGCCCCTGTTCAGCATAGCAGGTGAGGCCGCCTGGGCGAGGTACTGGTTATTCTCCCCAGTTGTATCCCCGACTAAGAGTCTGAAGCTCCAGGACACTGCCCTTGAGGCGGTAGAGGTGGGATCCCTCGCTGTGTCCGAGGGAAAAGCCGACTCTGGAGGGTAAACAGATGATGATGATGATGATGATGATGATGATGATGATGCAGGGTAATGTGTGATATTTCGATTAAATAAAGAGTTAGTAATGACTGTAACTTACTAGAAATTGTACATTAACACAATTTATAGATCATCGTAACTCCTATAATTTTATATGACTTGCATGTAACAATCACTCTATGAATACAATTACGAGGAATATTACATGATTTACACTAATGATCTATTGGTGATGTTTCCTGACTGCGTCTTCGAAGTCTGTAAATGTCAGTGACTTACATTCACTCCTGTGTACACCTGCACACTCATTTGTTAGTATATGTCACATCAACCAATTAAGAAAGATGTCCCCAGCAAGATAGAGAACTCCTTTATTCACACTATGGCAGTGCTGAACGTTGCGTAGAAATGTTGGCATTTTTCTTTTACAGTGACGTCAATTTTAAATCAACAATGTGATTTAATTTAAACTGAGTTTTCTACGTTAGAAGTCGGTAAGAAATCCTGCTCACTAGTACTTTATTCATCGGTGTAGCCTTTGTATTAGTTGAGGAAAAGGGATTTTTAAGCGATGTTGATTACGGAAATAATATACAGAGTGAAGCGAAATTCGCGCACTCGGGCGTCGCAGCGCGACTGCTCACATGCCAGCAATAATAATAATTTAAAAAAAGTATCTCACAAAAGTTCGTCCTACGAATATATCCGGGAGAAAAAGGACGTTGAAGAGTGGCAATCTGGCAACACTGTAACCACATGTACGGTAACTACCTCTGTCAGCACATATTAGCTGTGCTATACAGTTGGTGCAGTAGAGAGGGTTTTGGGTTAGCATGCAGGAGGTCGAGGGGTCGATCCGGTGTTGAGGCGTATGTTTTTTATTTCGTAAATATAGTACAGGCGGCATGTTATCTGGCATCTTAATCGTCAACAGCGATTGCAGCGAGTCCTCTAGAAACCATTTGCACTTACATACTACGATCCTAAAAGTGGACGAACATTCATTTTCATTGGTCAGCTTTGAAAGACGCCCTTTCCACGTCGTGGACGTGAATTTATTCGCATCACTTCATCTACTAGATGCGTTACGTGTTCAGCGTTACTAAATTTTGTAAATGTAGGATACATGTGCCCTAAGAAACGGTGTCTTACTGTATTACAGTATGTAATGTCCGATGGAAATTAGCAAAAAAATGCGCCTCAACCCAGGATCGAACCCTCGACCTCCTGCATGCTAACCCAAAACTCTATTCACTGTACCTACTGTACAACACGACCAATACGTGCTGACAGAGGTAGTTACCCTACATGTGGTTACAGTGTTGCCAGATTGTCACTCTTCAACGTTTTTTCTGCCGGATATACTCGCAGGACGAACTTTTGTGAGAGACATTTTTTTATTGCTGGCATGTGAGGATTCGCGTTGCGACGCCGGAGTGCGCGAATTTCGCTTTAACCTGTATAATATAATAATATATGATAATACGAGGCGCTGGTTGATTGCCTACCACAAAATTCCACGTTGTTCTTCTTCCTACCTGTTTTCCAATTACCTTGTAGTCGGCACTTGAAACTGCATCCTTCCTAGTTTTACCATTTTTCCCATCCAATGTGGATTTCTCTCAGTTTTACGGCCGGGTGTACTTCCTGACGCCAACTCTGTGTGGAGGGATATAGCCACTATTGCCTGTTTCTGCAGTGCTTAGTAGTTCAGTGTACTGAACGTGTAGATGGAGTGTAGTTAGAATAATAAGCGCCCTACACACATGGGAACCTGGTTTGGCGAACCAAGTTCGTGAGCGTCGCTCTCTACACACGGTAGAGGGAAATGCGAAAAACGGTTCGTCCAAAAAGTCATTTCCCTTTGAATGCGGTCGAGATGAGTTGTTAGAAGTTTTCAGTTGCTGTTATTGTTTTAGATGAGTTGAGCGTTTTTAAAAGAAAACAGAAGATATCCGAGCAGACCATGCAGTGGCTGCGTGGTACAGTAAAGTGGTATCAAATTAATCTTTTAAATCACCTCAGAGTAAAAAATTATGAAGGACTATTGAAAATACGTGCCTTTGCTGGCAGAACCTAGTGTTTACAGTGCACTATGTCTTCTGGTATAGGCTAGAGCAATTTTGTTACTTTCGTTGATCTGTCTCGGCTTTATCCTTGGCTTGGACAAAATGAAAGTGACTGAGGAATGAGTGATGCTAGTAATGCCATTCCTTTTGCAGCCAGTCCCTGCTATGAATGGTGTGAAAATATTGCTCATAGGGTCAGTTAGTGCATGCATTTCAGTGGGCTTGGCAGTCTGATATGTAATAGCAACTTCTGGCTCGGCGAGGAAAGCAACGGGAAACTACCTCACTCCTCATTTCCCTAGTACGCCTCTTCAGTGATGCCATATCGCCTCAAGTATTGGGGAAAATAATTCCAGAAACATGCAAGGCAAACCACAGCACCATCAAGCATGATTTTATTAAGGCAAGTAAAGAAAATTAACATTATAGATGATGCCAGCAAATTGTTTTAATATTTGTTCGAAGTCGCCTTTTACGATAGGCAGGATATAATGTGATATATTTCCCCGCAGGGGGATAACGGCTTAAGGACCACCGCTGGATTGGATAGACTTAGTCGCCTAAGCAAAAGGAGGGCTACGACTCAGAATATATCCCAGATGATCTCTCCTGTTCCATAAGAACTGATACCCCGACTCTTAGGACCACTTATCAGGCCACCCAGCCGTTAATGACGGTTCACGAACTCGGACTTTACTAAAGGAACCTATACCAAGACCCATTTCTTTCTTCTTTCTTTCTTTCTTTATTTATTTTTTACAATTGTTTACGTCGCACCGGCACAGATAGGTATTATGGCGACGATGGAATAAGAAAGGGCTAGAAGGGGGAGGAAGCGACCATGGCCTTAATAAGGTACAGCCCCAGCATTTGCCTGGTGTGAAAATAGGAAGCCACCAGGGCTGCCGACAGTAGGGTTCGAACCCACTATCTCCCGGATGCAAGCCCACAGCTACGCGCTCTAACCGCACAGCCAACTCGCCCGGTCATTTCTTTAGTTATTTATTCACTCGTTCAATATGCTTCTACATACAAAACTAGGATAATGTATTCTATACACGTAATTTATCTGAAAAAGTGTTTTTCCCCATTTCAGCTTTATTTTCTAAGACTTCGTAGCATATGAGCGATCCGTGAGTGACGATATGACGCTAGTGCTCTTGGTGATAAGTTCGCCAAATACGGCCTCTTGCACCTCAACTGGGAACACTTGTGACAGCTCCTAGTCATGCAATAGTTATTTCGGAGCTGTGCCACTCCCGATAGCATAGTTCAGTGAGTTTTGTTCCCACCTCACTCCTCTCCCTCCTTATCCTCAATCGAAATGACGTGGCAAAAGTGTGCCCTGTGATCCAGGAGAACAAAAACTGACCTTGGAATGTGAATAATTGCGGGCATAGAGCACGTGTGGCTTACAGGCTGGTTATAAATACTAATGAGTGCTTGGTCATTCGATCCAAGAGCTGGTCGGCCACTTGCTCAATGTTGTGAACAGTGGACAGGAACGTGAGCGCCTTAAGAGGGAAGAACGTCCAGGCAGGCATTTTGGAGTAGAGACGAGCATTTCTGGTACAGGTGGTGGTGATTATTGTTTTATTCATCAAAAGGGAAAAGTGAATATTAGTACCCTTCGAAGAATCGAGGCATCAACCAAAGAAAGAACACAGAGAACGTGATTTAAAAAAGTAAAATAAATAATTATATATATATAAATTTTGACATATGTCTCAGAGCTGGGAGTCATCCGAAAAAGTCTGTAACGAAATAGTGTTACGTAACAAAATGTGTTACAGAAGTGTAACCTAGCAACCGTACAGGCCGTGATGTAAAGTATGAATGATGGCCAGACAATGTTACCTATCATTCGGCACCATTTTGAAATGATTACTTCTCCCTTTATTCCTTTGATTTTTTCGAGCGACTTAGCCGTGCAGTAAGTGGCGCCCAACTGTGAGCTTGCATGCGGGAAATAGTGGATTCGATTCCCACTGTTGGCAGCCCTGGAGATTGTTTTCCGTGGTTTCCCATTTTCACACAAGGCAAATGCTGGTGCTGAAACCTTAATTAAGGCCACGGCCGCTGCCTTCCCACTTCTAACCCTTTCTTATTCCTTTTTTTTTTACAATTGGCTTTACGTCGCACCGACACATATAAGTCTTATGGTGACGAAGGGTAGGAAAAGTCCTAGGACTGGGAAGGCAGCGGCCGTGCCCTTACTTAAGGTACAGCTCCAGCATTTGCCTGGTGTGGAAATGGGAAACCACGGAAAACCATCTTCAGGGCTGCCGATAGTGGGGTTCAAACCCACTATCTCCCGGATGAAAACTCACAGCCGCGCGGCCTTAACCGCATAGCTAACTCGCCCGGTATTTCTTATTCTATTGTCGCATTTTTCAGTTAATATTAGCCGTTTTATAATTATCCCTGGTCAGTATTTTGTATAGATTACAACCAGGTGCCTTTACTGACGTCAGTCCTGGGAGGAGTTATGTATTCACTATATATTTATTCAAAAGACATCGGTTCACACACCGTGAATGACCGCAAGGATCCTGAATTTTTTTTTACGATTTAGACAATGATAACCGAAAATATTAAAATTATTGTACAGAAAGGAAACACTAAACTATATACCATTTAGGAATAGTATAAGTGATGATTTAAAATTGTCATCGAATCTTATGCGCTGTACGTAAAGGAGGATATGAATTAAGATGAAGACAAACACCTAGTCCCCGAGCTAGAGAAATTAACCAGACCTGGCTAAAGTTTACAACTCGGCCAGCAATCGAACCTTGATCCTCAAATCGAATGTGAAAACGCACCACTCAGCTAAGAAGCCGGACATGCAATAAGATGAAAGACATACATTTCACTTATGTATGTTGTGCTTTTTTTACATGTCTTTTTACTTTTCGTCAAATTTAACATTTATGTTATGCCAAGAAAATACTTCAATGGGCAGTTATTCCGGTGTTCTTTCGTATTAAGAAAATAAATAAATAAATAAATAAATAAATAAATAAATAAATAAATAAATAAATAAATAAATAGACTTTCTAGACCTCTGAAACCTAATATTGAAAGATTCGGAAGATAACAGGATTCGATCGAGCGACGTCGGGTAGGAGGAGCCTAACATTAGTAAGTGGAAACAATGCCAGGCTAATCTAGAGGACCCGTGGTCACCAACCCATATTTCCATATTCATAGTCCCTGGGGTTACTCCATTTAGTCACCTCTTAAGATAGGCACCCTCACCCCCCCCCCCCCTGAACTACAAGAGGGAATCTTCTAAAACAGGCAGGTCCCCAAACAACAGGATTCATGAAAACTTTCCTTTCATCACTTCCTGTGACTTGATTTCCTACTCCTCGTTTTCCTCCTTTTATTCCTTTTTGGAGACTGTGAGATGACCATGCATTTTGTCACTGGGACGTTAAGCTTCATTCCGAATTTCTCCATTGTAGACGCAATTCTGAAGATCATAGACTGAAAGGATGATGGAATTCCTGCCAAAATAGCCTGATCATCGCTTCTACACCCATTTCCATACCTTCCAGTGCTTCTTCCAACATCAGATTTCCCAATGAGGTGAAGAAGGCCGTTGATAGGGGACATAAAAATAATTTTTCAGGAAGATCTCCAAATACCAATACAGATCATTGCATAACTAACCGTACATCGAATATATCAATGAGAGATGAACACATGTCATCTACGCCAATTGAGTGTCACTATCTGTAGATTGTCATGAAATCACTTTCCTAGTGATAATTGTGTTTATTCTGTTTTACATTCCTTCTCATAAAGGATTGTCATATTTTGTTCCGAAGCTGATTATAGGGAATATGAGGGAGATCTCGAATTTTCAATCTTGTACGTACTGTACCCGTAATTGTCGATCTTCTCTGAGTAACTAGGCATGGTAAGCGAATACTTACCGACTCTTATTTAAGGTGTGGATTTATCCCTTTCACTCGCTTCGTCGAATGATCGATAGGGTATGAAGGAATATATTAACTACTTGAAGTAAGTCCGGCTCCATGGTCTTTAGTCCAGTGGGTCCAGGTTTCAATCTCCGGGTGACTCGGGGATTTAACCTTCATTGCTTAAATGTGATGGCTCGGGGGCAGGGTGTGTGTGACGTCTTCATCATTGGACTTCATCAGAGATAGGACCCCACCCTCTCAGACGTGCAGGTTCTCTAACGGCGTCAATCTGCACCGGGCCTCTTCGGAGGCCGCATGCCATTATTACCTGAAATACGAAATAGAATTTTACTGATTAATTATTTATTAAAATTCCAAAAAAAGAAGAACTGACAAATTAAATGAATTTAAATTACGTGAACACACACACACACACACACACACACACACACACACAAAAAAAGCAGAGTAAATTCTCTGGAAAAATATAAGTAATATATAATTTCCTTACTAATTACCCCAATGGCCTTCTGAGGTAGCATTACATTAATAGCACTGATGATTCAAAGAAATAAATCAGATATCTAAATATTAATTTCAAGTTAGAGTGTAGGTTAAGTTGTTTGCATGTGAAAGTTTACTTTCTCGGACATCGATTTCCAAATTTTCATCCAGTGTAAGGCTTTCCACCGATTAAATACCCAAATATGGGGCCAGGCAATCACTGAATATGCCCTCAAATTTAACTTGGAGCAATCGTATTTTTTTTTTACAATTGGCTGTACGTCACACCGACTCAGGTAGGTCTTATGGCTACGATGGAAGAGGAAAGGGCTAGGAGTGGAAAGGAAGCGGCCGAGGCCTTAATTAATGTACATCCCCAGCATCTAACTGATGTAAAAATGAGAAACAACGGAAAATCATTTTCAGGGCTGCCGACAGTGGGTTTCGAACCTACTATCTCCCGAATGCAAGCTCACAGCTGCGCACCCGCAATCGCACCGACAACTCACTCGGTTGTTTACTATTGGCCAAAGTTTTATCAAGTCAAAATGCTCCTCATTGTAGCATAATTCTCTGAAATTCAGTTTTAAATAACTGAAGAAGAAAACAAAAGAAATGATTGCATTACTTAAGTGAAACTGCCATCATGACACGTCATAATTTTAAAAATTGCTTAAGGCAAGCACAAGAGAAACCACGTTCCAAATTAACAAGCAATCGGCGTCGAAACTGTAAACTGTTCTTAGATTTTAGGTTTGAATTAATTAATATTAGTAATTAATCTCCAGGTTCATGAAACGAATAATTAAACTGAAAATATATACTTAAAATAAGAATTCGAATTTAGCTGAACAGTGACTATAGTAAGTGGTTCACTCGTGTTTCACAGATATTAAATTTGTCGGCTCCTAGGTCTGAAAATAAAAGCAAAGCAAAGCAAAGTCATCTGCGTACAGGCCATGAAGGCTCGTGGAGGTGTTGAAGGTAAAAGCTTCCATTATTCATAACCTCGGCTCATGATGGGGTAGAGTGGTTTACTCTAGGCCCGGCCGCCTTTGCCCCCAGGATTTAACCTGGTACTAGTTTCTGATGTAGGCTGAGTGAACCTCAGGACCATATGCACTTCCGGAAGTGGAAATCTCGTTTCTTGAATTTTACGACTTCCTCACGGGGAATCGAACCCACGTCCTTCCGCGGGAACCGAGCACGCCTTTACCGCCTCGGCCAGGCAGCCCCTAGATCTGACAATAAGCGGTGCATATTGATAAATTTATCGTTTTTAACGTTTAGTCAAATTAAAAGAATATGCAATTTAAAATAATTTCTCACTAATGGACGTCTACTAAGTACTCAGGTTCACTGCCGATGAGACCAACCGCACTCAAAAATAACACGACATGCTATAGAACAGATATTTACAACCCTAACCAATAATAAGTTAGGCACAAAATCGTCGACAAATTATAACCTGAAAATGCAAAATTCAATCAATCAATCAATCAATTAAATAGCCATAGATTAGTAGATGGAGCCAATCACTATTAGCTGGGATTTCATGTGGTGCGAGTACGAACCAGTTTGCGCAATACTAGATCGGAACGCGTAGCCCAGCTAAATTGGCTCCTCACACCTACCATGATCTATCGTCTATCTCATTAAGCATCCTTCCATGACCTAACTCATAACAATAACAATGTAGATCACACTTACTACACAAACGATCTACTGCATAAATAAACCGCAATAATGATGTATAATATTCATAAACAAAAAATGACCGGCGCAGTCCTATCGCATAAGTTATATGTTCAACTAATATGAATGAAACCTGAAAGAATAAATAAAATATTACCCCCTCTGGCATTACAACATAATCACTAATCAAACCATAATCAAACTTTATTACAACTGGTCAATTGTGGAGGTCAACCCTGCCTACAGCTCTGGTGGTTACTTGTGAGAAATGCAAATTATGAAACCACAATCGAACAAACGCTCGGCCTAATCCACAATGTTCTCAATTGAAATACTGGACAGAACATGACGTTGTTAGCATGAATAAACTTGACATAAACAAATTTTCTTCCCATCTAATCTCGAAATTCAAATCATTAAGCCTTCAGAATAATGTACCGTTGTTTAACTTCACTTAGAATCGTGGGACGAAAATCTACCCTTCAACCTCATTGATCTACAACTGTAGGCATAATCCGAATCACGGGACGAAAACTCCGCGATATTTGTAAATACACGTCTTATTGCTGCTACTTCTACTACTACTACTACTACTACTACTGTTTTCATTCCTCCCCTAAAGAGGTAGGCGGGCCTCTTAGACGGTAACGTCGTCTCTTAGGGCGGGAGATTTGTTGTGGTGAAGGAGATCCTCGGTGAAGTTGAGGGGGTTGGCGGCCATGGCCTATACTAGGCATTCGCCTTAGTGCAGGAGAATGGATAACCATGGAAAACCATTATCAGGACAGCCGACGGTGGAGGCTAGACATCCAGCCCTGTCCCGTCTCCCGAATGCAGAGGCGTAGAGCCACGGTAGAGCCGTGGCCACCCCTCCTCTGCTCGGTTGGCCGGTCAGAGTGCACAGCTGTTGGACCATGAACCACACGTGGCCACTTATGGGCCGAGACCCACTCTGCATCTACCGACTGCACGTCTTTCTCTGAGGCGACCGTATATCTCTACTGTCTGCTGTCTATGACCGGGTGGGTTTAATTAGATAAAACTTACCCCTTTGCTAAAAAAATCTTGTCCCGCCTGGAACAAATGTCACTAACAACCCGTCCTCCCAACACTACTTAGCTCCGTTCAAATATCCAACACTGAGTATAAATCTTAGTTAAGTACAGGTGGAACTCGTTATACGCGATAGCTACATTTCGCGGAATTGCCACGCATATCGAATTCGAGTAAATCGAAAGTAATCTTATATGTAAAATATAGGGTTAAGTTTCCGTTTACCCACATATTAAGTTTAAAATAGCAGAGATATCTGCTAATTCCTTCGTTTATTTTATTTAATTATTAACATAATTATTGACGGAAATACGCACAACATTCTGTTCTTCGCCGCTAACCAATTTGTATAGCACTACGGCAAGTAATGGAGAATTTGCCTGTGCTGTGAGGAAGGGTAGTAGGGGTATATATTGTTTGCCGAGGTCGTGGCCACTGAGTTATAATTCACCCACTTGTCGCGCGCATTCATCTGTCTGGCAGTCTCTTTAGTGTCTGTTAGTTTCTTAGTGAGTATTCAAATACTGCTGATCACACTAGCCATTGCCGATATGCAGACAGCAACTATAGTGCGGCTGTACCATACACCAGCCTAGAACTATGCGGTCGAAAACGATGTTTACGAATGCAAGGGATGCAATCGACTGGCAGCGCTGAGTAACATGCTGCGAGTGTGACTCTGTTTCTTATCTCTTCATATTCTGACGTAAGCTGCCCGTTGGCAGTAGTTCCCCTGTTAAATACTGTTGGTAGGCAGCCCACACATCACTTGTGCATGCGGGATATTTATAAGTAGAAAGTACGGCGTCCGTGAGCCACCTGGTATATTCCCTTTCAGGGTTCTATATCAGAATTTAACACGACGCAAATAAACTCCAGAATATATATCTACTAGAATTCTTAAGTAAGAACATGACCTATATGATATAAAAACCTTTACGGATTTACGTTCAACTTGAACTTCAGTCTTTATACAGTACTCAAGAGACAGATATTGAGCAATAAATCGTATTATTATGGCATAGAATCTATTTTAAGCTCTCAAGGCCTGATGCGGTGTTGAAATAAATTGTTGTCTGCATACGACTGTACGTTACATTCACTTTCTGATCTCCTACTTCCCATTCATTCAGGTCATTAAATACATAAACCACTGGTTTTCAAACTTTTACTGTAATTTTCTCCCTTAAACTGCCTAAATAGTTTCCTGTTGTAAGAAAAATACGGTAATTATCTATGTATGCATGTTGGGTATTCAGCCCGAAGGCTGGTTTGATCCTCTACAGCTATGCCAACTGCTGTCATAGACAGCCTAGATGTCACTGAAGAGTCATACAAGGGAATAGAGGATTGATTAGTTTCCTGTTGCTTTCCTCACCGAGCCAGAGGTTGCTATTACATATCAGTCTGCCAAGCACACTGAAATGCATGCACCGACCGACCCTATGAATGATATGTTCACTCCATTCATAGCAGGGACTGGCTGCATAAGAAATGGTATTACTAGCAACGCTCATACCTCAGTTACTTTCATATTGTCAAAGCCAAGGATGAGACTGAGACAGGTCAATGAAAGTAACAAATTTATTCTAGCCCATACCAGAAGACATAGTGCACTGTAAACACATCTTGCCAGTAAAGGACCAAATTATCTATATATATGCAAGTGGTAAGATGGATTACTTCTGTACATTAAACAAATCAAAATTAGAGCAAGAAAGCTTAATTTCCTATATGGTACAGTATATCATATCAAAACGATTTTATGTCCTTACTAATTCTTTATAAGTAATTAATTCCGTCCCAAAATTCTTCAACAGTTTGTTATGGATAATAAAACTGTTAATGAGAAAATAACTAAATGAAATATTTAAGTATTTACGATCTCCGTAACACCTTTCTCGTACTTCAGTCATGATTGTAAAACAGATCATTTCCTTGATTAATTTTTTTAAATAACGCACGAAGGGTTTCGTCTTATATGGTATTACTGCTATCCCAACTCGACTCCATTGATGAAGAACGGTACACGATAATAATAATAATAATAATAATAATAATAATAATAATAATAATAATAATAATAATAATAATAATAATAATAATAATAATAATAATAATAATAATAATAATAATGCGGGCTGCCTGGACGAAGTGATAAAGGAATGCTTGGTTCACCTGGAATGATGTGGGTTTAATTCCTCGTCATGAAGTAAAAGAAACGAGTGAGCCGGCCGTGTGGTTAAGGTCGCGTAGCTGTGAGCTTGCTTTCGGAAGATGGTGGATTCGAATCTCACCGTCGGCAGTCCTGAAGATGCTTTTCCATTTTCAAACAAAGTAAATGCTGGGACTGCGACTGCTACGTTTTCAATCTTAGCACTTTCCCATCCTTGGGTCACGGAAAACCTTCGATGTGATAGCTCGACGCTTAAACCACTAGCAAAGACAGAAAAGAAAATTCGACATATTGAAGAACGGAGATTTCTGCTTCCGGGCACCTTCAAAAATGTGTACCAAGTTAATTCCTGGTGGCAAAGGCGTCTGAGCGTAGAGCTAACCACTCTACCCCATGAAGTGCCGCAGTTACGGATAGTGGATGCCTTTACCTTCCACTCCTCCAAGGGCCATCATGGCCTGTACGGAGATGACTTTACTTTTCTAATAATAATTTTTTTTTCGTGTGGCTATTTCTAGCCGAGTGCAGCCCTTGTAAGACAGACCCTCCGATGGGGGTGGGCAGCATCTTCCATTTGTAGATAACTGCGTGTTATTGTGGTGGAGGATAGTGTTATGTGTTGTGTGTGAGTTGCAGGGACGTTGGGGACAGCACAAACACCCAGCCCCCGGGCCATTGGAATTAACCAACGGATGTTAAAATCTCCGACCCGGCCGGGAATCGAACCCGGGACCCTCTGAACCGAAGGCCAGTACGCTGACCATTCAGCCAACGAGTTGGACATAATAATAATAATAATAATAATAATAATAATAATAATAATAATAATAATAATGGTTTTAATTCTAACTACTTTTATGGTTTTCCTAAGCGCCGAAGTGCGGAAATTTTGTCCTTTATTATTTTAGAACTGCTTAGTCAAGGCAGTAAAGGCATGCAAGGTTCACCTCGATGGACATGGATTCGATTCTCTATCTGTGAGTCGAAATATAAAGAAACGAGGTTTCTATTTTTGGAGAGGCATTTATCCCTGAAGTTTACTCACTGTACACCAAAAACGAGTCCCAGGATTCCTCCTGGGGAAAATACACTTGAACAATCTATCGCACTTAGTGCTGAGGTTAAGAACAGTGGAAGCCTTCACCTTCCTGCCCTCCAAGGTCTTCACGGCCCGTACGAAGATGGCTTTCCTTTTGCTTTTGAGTTCTTTTATCAGCCTATACATCTACCAACACGTGGCTGGCGTATTTGAGCACCTTCAAAACAACTTTGGACTGAAATACAATCGAACTCACTAACTAGAGCTTAGAAGACCAGGAAATAACTAGAAGTCGGGCAACGAGTAAGTATGATGAAATAAGAGAAGTCAGTCTTCATAAAGTGCAAGAACAAAACGAATAGACCTAATTAATAACATGGTAATAGCCAACAGTAAGCACCAGCTGTTAGAATGACTAATGGTGATTACAATCTAAATCTTCTTCAAGATAAGTCTTGCGATAGGATAGAGGATAATTTGCCTTCATCATGAACTTCAATAAAGCAGATGGTGGTCGTTCTAAAGAGAGAGATATTGCAATTTAAACTGGGGTATTAGATTGGAAAAGAAGCAATATGAGGTGTCATGTAATAAATTATCGTAATTTACATATTACTGTACTAGAAGAACCTACCCGTCACTGACTTCAGTTTGTACCCATCTTTGACGAGCAAGTTATTTCTATGTTACGAGAAACGAAATCAGTTTAACTAACATCGGGCGAGTTGGCCAAGCTGTAAGCTTGCATCCTGGAGATAGCGGATTCAAACCCTACTGTTGACAGCCCTGAAGATGGTTTTCCGTGGTTTTCCATTTTCACACCAGGCAAATGTTGGGGCTGTGCCTTAATTAAGGCCACGGCCGTTTCCTTCCCACTCCTAGGCCTATCCCATCGTCGCCATAAGACCTACCTCTGTCGGTGCGAAGTAAAGCAAATTGTAAGTTTAGCTAACACGCCTAAGTGGCTCAGACGGTTGAGTAGGCGCTGGCCTACTGACCCCAACCTGGCTCAGCCTGGGGTATTTGAAGGTGCTCAAATATGCCAGCCTCGTATCGGTAGATTTTATCGGCATGTAAAAGAACTCCTGAGGAACAAAATTCCTGTACCTCAGCGTCTTCGAAAACGAGATAAAAAGTGGCTGATGCGACGTAGTCCAGCTCCATGGCTAAATGGTTAGTATGCTGGTTTTTGGTGACAGGGGTCCCAGGTTCTATTCCAGGCAGGGTCGGGAATTTTAACTATAATTGGTTATTTCCGCTGGCACCGGGCTGGGTGTACGCGTCGTCATCATAATCATTTCATCCTCATCACGACGCACAGTTCGCCCACGGACATCAAATCAAAAGACCTGCCTCTATCAAGCCGAACTTGTCCTCGGACACTCCCGGCACTAAAATCAATACACCATTTCATTTTTTCAGTGGGACGTAAAAACAATGAATTATTATTGTTATTTTAGCTAACAACTCTATGGCATCAATTAGCAAGTAATAAGTAAGTAATTTATTGAACATTGCAGGCATTTAGCCCAGATACATGTTCTCAATGCTATTACATAAAACAAAGAACCATTAAACCCCGTGAAACTGAACAATTATAGACAGAACTAAAAACACACCAATTAAATATTACTAAACAGCCCCTTACACGGGTGAATGACCAGTCCACATGTAAGGGCCAACCCTACCACCCTCTTATCTTACAACTAACTTGGTGGCCGCCCACACGGGCGGGATACCAGACACCATGCAAGGCACCACCCCTAACTAAATCTACTAAGCTGCCTCCAACATGAGCGGAAGACCAGTCCACATGTTAGGGCACCCCTACATCTGAATTAACCCTATAACTAACTACTTAACTACATTAAATCTATACCAATTCTATCCTAAATCTGTCTGGCCGCGACATCCCCCTGGTGAGGAACTGCTACCACCCTTCCCTGGGAAGTAACGACCAGACATGTCTCATGAGCCTCGGAAACCGAAACTTCACAGACCCCTTAAGTTGTCATTGTTATTCCTCACCACTCCTTCATGCAACAACCCACATGTGTGCGGAATCTATGGCATCAATTAGAAAACAAAGATAGGCAAGGCATGTACAGAGGATGAACGATGAGGAAATGCTGACGAAAAGAAAGTGATGAAATACACCCCTGAACGGAAGATGAGTTTATGGAAGGTGTACTGATAGAGTTTTGGAGGATGTGAAGAGCTGGTGCACAGATAAAAGGACAGCGAAACATGGAGGAAGGCCCTGAGGGAAGGCGAGTCCCACATTGGACTGTAGAGCTACTGATGGTCATGATAAGAGGTGGACATTGTTGAAATTTCATCTTTTTTCACTTTGCATTCGGACGTTGCTCAGTAGTATAGACATTCATTCGGCAATATAATAAACGATAATAACATTTGCATTCTTTTTCATTTTTGCCGATTTGGGATAATCAGTCATTATTTCAACTTTCAAAAAGATTTGAAGAATTTTGAAAAAAATTAAAATGGATTGACGTCCTAAATGGACTCTCCGGATCAGCTGCGTGGTTCCTGTACAGGCCCTCCCTGGACGTAGCCGGGACTGTAGACACTGTAGCGAGCCTGAAACCCAATCTCACGTTCTTGGTTCATGTCCACGGGGAGATTTGATTAGGAATGTTAGGCACAACAGAATAAGATCTAGAATTCAAACGTTACGAGGTACACGAAGAGGTGCCATATGTTGCTGACAGTGGAAACAACCGGAGACTAGATATAACAGCAATTGACCAAGAAAAGGATTTTTATAAATACTGGACCCCACCGCTAAATGTGACGTCGACTCCAGTCAGCCAACAGAGGTTGACACGGAAACGCGAACCATCTATGAACCAAACATCAGCTACTCCAAAGAATCACACATCTCCTGTATAAGGTTTGTAGGACTTTTCATCGGAGCAAGATGAACATACATCATCATTATAGGCCGTTATGCCTTTCAGCGTTCAGTCTGCAAGACTCTGTATCCACGTTACTGTATCTTATGTTACTTCGATCTGAAGGAACAAAACTGTGAAATGCAGGAAAACAGTAATTCATTATGGATTTTGAAGAAATGCCAAACACTGAAGTTAAAGAAAAGTGATAAGTCACTTGAAAATATTCTTTCTAAACCAACTTTCAGGTGATAATAAAACAATTACGTCGTAAAGTTTGTTAAAATACAAGTCCACAATAAAACAAGCTAAAGGAAATTTTTCCAATTTTCCATAACTACGACTACCCTTACAAATCTGTCTACCCACACTTGTCCCATTAAACTACAAGTGATCGGTAGATCAACGTCTCACATAAATAATGTGAATAACGAAAAATGAAAATGAAAAATATTAACAGCTGAGGAATCGAAACTGCATTCGTAGTGTAAATCGTACATAAATCATCTGAGTGTCAACACACGGCACTATCGTAATATATCGGACACCCGAACCATAAATCTTGAAGTAAAGGAAAGGAAATACATATAAACAAAAGTTCATAGAACTTGAACACGCGCGGCTAAGCAGTAACGATCGGTCTCCATTAACTAGGTTTCCACTTGGAACAACCTTTACATTCATGCCACTACTGATGCAACACCAGGTGAGTTGGCCATGCGGTTAGAGGCGCGCGGCTGTGAGCTTGCATTCTGGAGACAGTGGGTTTGGATCCCACTGTCGGCAGCCTTGAAGATGGTTTTCCGTTATTTCCAATTTTCACACCAGGCAAATGCTGGGGATGTACCTTAATTAAGGCCACGGCCGCTTCCTTCCAACTCATAGGCCTTTCCTATCTAATTGTCGCCATAAGACCTATCTATGTCGGTGTGACGTAAAGCCACTAAAAAAATAACTGATGCAAAGCTATTATGGGAGCACCTTCAGCCTGGTGAGAATCATGTCGAAGCATGGCCTGAATAGTAACTGCTAATATATCTCACATTCGTATCCACTACTGCAAACACTAACATCGTTCAAATCGATTCGCAAAAATGCCTAAACTATGATTGATTTGACTATGTACAGACGACGCCGTAATCCTGTCGTTGAGTCAACGTTACTTTGTCTACTCATCCTTAAGTTAAATAATGCACGCGGAATCCTAAATCTATCGTTGAGCCAACGTTATGGTATCCACACATCATTCATACTGCCAGGCGAAATCGAAACTTTTAACACAATGCCCGGATAATTAAATCTGATCCTCGTTGAAACACTAACACATGAATTGAAATTCGCTACAGAAATGAACTCGAATCTGGGAATATTACTGTGTCTATTTGCTTCAATAAAGCGTGGCATCGAAATTAAACAACATTTCCGAATAGTTTAATCTATTCCTCAATACAATCTCAACGTATGCACTGAAGTTCACTAAATAAAAATAAGCTCAACTCTCTTTTGATTTTACGTAATATCACTGAAATCAGTAATCACTATCATCACGACATCACCGCATAACTCGAGTGTGAAGATCCAACTGGCCTTATATCTCAAAATTCCAAACGTGTATCGCCGTGAACTGTCCACTGAAGTAACTTTTCATCAGTCTACTCAAGCTAAACTATCATTCTAATAAAATTCATTTTTCACACCCGCAATGTTTCTCGTCAGCGATAATTTCGTCTCGTAAAGGTACAAAATAGAATTCAATTTACAATAATCAAGTATTAACTTGACCGTGTGTCAGAATGTATTTCGTTCGTGAGGTCGGCTATCACAAAATGAACTTCGCTGGTATCAAATAGAACCGTCACTTAGACTTAATTGCCGTTACCTACGGTCTCACATAAAATAGTAATCACGGGAGAAACATCATCTTGTACCTAACATAGACGTTATAACGCGCTCACTTGGATCTGACAACTTTTAAATTCATCAACCGTTCTGGATTTCTACAGGACATCGTTCATCTTATACAGCCTGTCTCAGAAATATTACACCTCAGCTTATACACCATGGCACAACAATTCCTCTCCGTCGAAATACAGGACTCCTTATCCTCGGCATCCTGCTCATGCTACTATTCTCACAATATTTCATTTCCATTACAATCAATTTTCTCCTTGTTTGAAACTTTAAAATATAAGCGATCCCATCACCAACCAACTTTATAATGATCTCAGAATTTGCTTCTGTATTTTCTGTATCACAAGTTCATGGTGTCACAAAATTTAAGTTTCTGAAAATGTCATTATGACTTTATCATTTCCTTCACTGGATTTCGATATAAACCACAGATCTCGCTAATAACTGCTGAACGCACAATTTATCATCTCAAATTTTATCCTGACTTGAATATTATATATATATATATATATATATATATATATATATAATTCGCTGGGGCCATCAAGGACCACGTTAAGTCTTGTTGCATTTGACACTGAACTTGGCCTTCTTTAGAGCCCAAATTTCCCTCATTCTTTGTGAGTGGGCCTGCTTACGCTCCTCTCTGTTAAGGGCGACTTCAGCTGAGATATGTAGCATTTGCAGGTCTTCTTTGGTATTTCTAAACCAGGGAATTGTGGTTTTGGGGTTTGAATCAAAAAGTGAAAGATTTCTTTAGTTAACTTTCTTCTGTCCATTCTTTTCAGATGAACGTAAAATCGTGCCCGTCTTTTTCTGATTGTGTCGGTAATTTTCTCTATTTTGCTGTAGACTTCCTTGTTGGATCTCTTTTGATGGATTCCATTTTGGTACTTTGATCCCAAGATTCCTCTCTCAATCTTGCGTTCTCTTTTCTCCAGTTCTTCAAGGAGTCCTTTGTTGGCATTTGGAGACAGGGTTTCGGCTGCATATAGAACTACTGGCTTCAGAACTGTTTCATAGTGACGTATCTTGGTGTTTTGGGCAAGGGAATTTTTGTTGTAGATTGTGCGGGATGTTTGGTAGGCTATTTCCAGTTTGCGTACTCGCTCCTGAAGTGCTTCATTGTCCAGTCCATTTTTCATGATCATCTCACCCAGGTTTTTGAATTTGTCTACTCGGGTGATGTCCCCGTATTTTGTATGGAGTTTTGGTGGAGCCTCTTTGATGTTAGTCATTACTTCTGCTTTCTCAAACGATATCTGCAAACCAGTTTGTTCAGCAATTTCCTTTAAAATTTCAAGTTGAGCTCTAGCGGTTTCTATGTCGTTTGAGAGAACAGCAATATCATCGGCAAATGCTAAGCAGTCTGTTGCGATCCCCTTGGATTTGGTTCCTATTCTCAATGGACTGTAGTTGGTTTCCTGTAATCTCACCCGCCAGGTTCTGATGATCTTTTCAAGAACACAGTTGAAGAGTATCGGGGATAGCCCATCACCTTGTCGTACTCCTGTTTTGATGTCAAAGGAATGCGAGAGAGATCCGTGGAACTTCACCTTGGATTTTGTATCGGTCAGGGTGGCTCTAATTAATGCCAGCAGTTTCAAATCAACTCCAAATTAATTTAAGATGTTTAGCAGGACTTCCCGGTCAATGGAGTCGTACGCTTTCTTAAAGTCCACAAAGACAGACACATACTGCTTGGACCTTAGTGTACAATATCTGATGATCGTTTTGAGATTTTGGATCTGTTCAGCTGTTGAGCGACCTTTTCTGAACCCTCCTTGGTATTCACCTATTTGATGTTCGACTTGTGCTTCCAAACGCTCCACGATTGCAAGTGATAGAATTTTGTAAGTCACGGGTAGCAAAGATATTCCTCTGTAGTTGTTGATGTTCTGCATGCTGCCTTTTTTGTGTAGTGGATGGATCAAAGCTATTTTCAATCTTCGGGTAGGGTCTCCTTGTTCCAAATTTCTTCTCTTTGCTTTTGCAAGATATCAAGTGATTCCTCTGGGGCATATTTCCATAGTTCTGCTACTACTGAGTCTTCACCCGGCGCTTTGTTATTTTTGAGACGGGCAATGTGGCGCTTGATTTCATCTCTGTCGGTTGGTCTGGAATCTGGGTACCTGAGTAAGGGTTCATTTGTCTGAATGGCGCTTTGCGGTTTAGAGCAATTAAGTAAATTCTTGAAGTAATCTGCCAGAATGCTGCAATTTTCTTCATTTGACGTCGCCAGTGTGCCATCCTTTCGCTCAAAGCATAGAGATGGTGCTTTATAGCCAGTGAGTTTGCGTTTGAAGGCTCTGTAGTACTCTCTGCTTTCATTCTTCTTAAAGTTTTGTTCTATCTTTGCAATGAGAGATTTTTCTTATTTACGTTTCTCAGTTCTGAACACCCTAGCTGCTTGGGCACGTTGGGTTTTGTAGGTTTCCCAATCATTTTCTGATTTCGTAGGGTAGTACTGTTTCCATGCATTGAGTCTTTCTTGGAGGACTAATTCGCAGGTACCATTCCACCAGGCATGCTTTTTGCTTCTCTTGATTTCTGCAACGTCTTTGGCAGCCTCAACAAGGAGACGTTTGGCGTTGTTAAAGTCACAGTCATTTGGTCTAGCCTTCTCCTGGAACTCCTCGACCCTTTGCCGAAGTTTATCGTTGTCGAAGCGTGTGATCTGTTTGGTTGTCTTCCTTGTGTTTGCGGGAATTGGTTTGAATTTGATAAGAGACATATAATGATCTGAGGCCACATTGAGGCCTTTCTTTACCTTCACATTCATAATCTCAGGGCTGTTTCTCCTGGAGATTGCAACGTGATCAATTTGGAACTCTCCGAGAGCTTGGACGGGAGAACGCCAAGTCATTTGCTTTCTGGGTAGATGGCGAAAGTGGGTCGACATGACCTGCACGTTGTGATTTTCGCAAATGGACACCAGTCTTTTGCCGTTGGGATTGGTTCTTTTGTGAGCAGGGTAATTCCTATAACTTTCTTGTACTTCTGTTCACGACGTAGTTGGGCATTGAAGTCACCCAAAAGAAGCCTGACATGGTGTTTGGGGATTTTGTTTAATTTTTCATCCAGTAGGTCCCAGAAATTATCAACTTCGTCTGGATCAGGCTTATTCTCATCGTTTGTAGGAGCATGTGCGTTAACTAGGGCGTAGGTTTTGTTCGCGCATTTAATTGTGAGTATAGACAATCTGTCATTCACAGGTTCGAAATTTGCAACCGATTTAAGGATCTTGGTTCTAACAGCAAACGCGGTTCCAAGCATCACAGCTCCATTGAGGATTCGTCTTTGCGCTTTGCTCTTGAAAAATCGGTAGCCTTCGGATTTACTTTATTTTTATTATTATTAATTTTAGTATTATGATTTATTTATGGGTATCGTCAATTGACTCTAACGTACTCATAGCGGTTATTTTATCGTTCATTATTGTAACTTTTACCGGTCCGAACATTTTTTCATGAGGAGAGAGTATTTATGCATTTTCTAGGGACGCTCTGCGTGGCGTTATGTACTGTGGTGCAATCATTCCAACTGAAGACCACTGGACCGATTTCTTCGAAACTCACACACATCTAAAGAAATTTTAAGGAAATATAAACACATTTTAAAGTCTCGCGCGCTGACATAATTAATAGACAATTCGCCTCCACACTTGAATAACGACAAAACTCTTCCCCGTCATCGCAAATACTTGATTACACACGCCACTTATACAACGCGATATTCTGATTTACTAATTAATTAATTTAAAGGGACAAGCATTTACATCTCTAACTACAAAACATAATATTTAAATTAGACAGACCTGTAAATTTTTGTCGTTTTGACATGGCATTATCTCGACTTCATCTTGTGCCAGCAACCGCTAATTTAGTCCTTCATAATTTCAACGTACATTCTTCTCTTAAATATTATCTTATACATACACATATAACAGTAAACCGTCCCGTTTCATATCGAGAACTCAACTAATGCAATTTGTGGAATCTTCCCAACTCCTTTCTAACCAGATATTCACTGGTGTGATTGACCGTGAGACACAAAGATTATCTCCGCCAGAATATCCTCTTCCCTTGCCGATTATTAACAAATAACATTGTCCGCAGTAATTCGAAAAAATTATGTATGAATCTGCGGTCTCACTTCGAGAAGTTCAGAAATCCTATAATTATTAAACTTTGGATTCTCTTCCCCGACCTTGATAGATGTCGTAACTACAATGTTTCAAAAGCTAGTTTTGTCTTCGTTCACCATTTAGCACTTGGTAAAATATTCGTCCCTCACACCGACTGGCTTTAGAGATTCTGCAAGTCTATTTCCCCACCTTAAGTCTTCTTCCTTAATGTTGCCTGACGTAGGTTAAAACTCTTGCAGCATAGAATTTTTACTGACACTCCTGCCTGAGAAGGGAGCATTTATGCGTTTTCTAGAGACGCTCTGCGCGTGGCGTTATGTACTGTTGTGCAATCATTCCAATTGAAGACCACTATACCGATTTCTTCGAGACTCACTCCAGAGATTCCACTTAATTTTCCAGTCATGATGGTGTTGTTTGCTGATTTTCCCCGTTACTTTAATGGGCATAATTAATTAATTAATTTCGTGCATTAGGGTTGCCGCGCATTTATACTGTATGTCCTTGACATGTGTTTCTCTCACGGCCAACCTAGATGCCAACTTATCTCCAGGCCTAATTAAACACATTTCCGCCCTGTAATTTCCTAAAATTCTGAATTATCTAATTCTTTGTTAATGACAGTTCTGAAATCTCTCGCAATGAGGGTTATTACCTAGAATTCCATTATTAATTATCCGAAGCCTGCAGAAATGTTGTGACCTCGTTCGAATTGGTGGGCCACTCCCCGCTGTTGGTTGCCATGCCACGGAGCGCGAGATGAGCTTGCAGTAAAAAATATGGTCGCACTCCATCTTGGAGTTGTAATACTTTTTAGGAAGGTAGAACTAAGAGTTCAATATAGAGTCGGGGAGAAGGAAACTGCAGTCAAAATTATAAACAATTTTATTCACCCTGGATGAAACTGTAGTTTATGGGAAGGCGCTTAAAATTTAATTTTTAAATACGTATTTTATTGGTCCTATAGAAAAGTACTACATAACAAAATTTATAGAGAATACAATTTTCGATCATTTATGTTTTATTCAGTTTTTCCGCACCAACTATGATAAGAGTGGTGTTTCAGAGTCGGAAGAAAACTAAATGTGAAGGCCTATAAGTTCGAATGCGCATAACATTGATCAACAATAACATTACACTGACCATTGTTTGTTGTGATGTTCTTTGTCTCTTACGCTGCCACTCAACTCCGATAGATGGGAGTACTGCTGCGTACCGAGTATAACAGCCTGACTGAATTTTGGCGGGAAATAGCTGGGGAGTTAGAAAATTTTCTTCCTTAGCATGCCATTCCTCTGGTTCATACATTTTCTGACACTGCTGGTACGTAACATACTGATTCATCATAGTATTCCAGCTATTCGATCCCTACTCTGACGGACTGTTTTGAATGAGCAAGCAAAGGCTCACTTAGTAGTAGTCGTAGTAGTAGTAGTATGACCTGGTCTGGAATTACAATTTAGGCCTATTCCAAATGAAAGCACCATAATTCACCAAATAACTCAAAATTCAACCCTGAAAAGAGCCGTTTCTTAAGGAAAACGTCTTCTTCTTCACTTTTATTAAATCCTACATTCCTTAATGTTATTCCGAATTGGCAGTGAAGAGGGCGCCTCTCCCCTGGCTTGAAAGAAATCTATGCGTCCTAGTCAGATAGATTTTTCCGCCGCCGGTGTAGTGAATTTAGATTTTTCGACTCATCGGGTACTCCTAGCAAACAGATTAGTAAAAGCGCATAGTTTTTGCCCTGGGACTCTCCACTTTCAACCCCCTCCCCGCCAATGAAAGACGAAGAGTGTTCACGGATCACGGCTGTCTGCGTCTTGGTCATTCCAGCTGTGGAATTTTGGACTGTTAGATCAGCAGCATAGTACCTCTCGTTAAAAGTAAGAAAATGTGTTTTTCTTTATTTGATCGAGTATTTCATATGAAAGCATTGCATTTAATCGCGCCATTCCTACTGACGTCATTGTAATGACCTATGTTCATTTTAGGTCGGAAAACCACTAAGAGGATGTAAAACGGCAGGTGGAGAGTGAGTGTCTGCCATTATAATTAAAACTCCCCAACCTGATGATTTTACTGATGGTAGGCAAGCGGGCCTACCATTACAATGAAAATTCCCTAACCCAGTCTTCATATGAGAAAAGACGTTTGGTGACTTCCCATTCTGTATACTGTATACAATGTAGAATTCCGTAGCGAAGCACGGGTACATCAGCTAATAATAATAATAATAATAATAATAATAATAATAATAATAATAATAATAATAATAATAATAATTGAAGAAAGGAGCACATTGAAGAAACGTAGTATACAAACTGCGGTAGATGAGGAAACATAAAGAACTTTGCCGAAAAGTACAGCGAAATTGTAGAATTGACAGGACACAGTATCTTACAAATATCTGTGATGAAATAGACCACCATCACAAGCTGAATAAAACGCGTGACCTTTACAGGAAGATAAATAGCAACACCCGAGAGTTCAAACCACGTGTATGGGTGATTGAAGACCCACAGGGAAATGTAATAGGTAACAAGAAAGAAGCAATATCCAGGTGGAAACAACACTGCGAAACCTTATACTGCAAAGGTAATAGCATAAGAGAAGAGAACAATTGCATGGAATGACGATAGAGCCTGCTCTCCTATTTAGTGAAATTGAGAACGCCTTCAAACATTTGGAAAACAACAAAGCCCCAGGCATAGATGGTGTTACTTTTTTTCTTTTTTTTTTTTTGCTAGGGGCTTTACGTCGCACCGACACAGATAGGTCTTTTTTTTTTTTTTTGCTATGGGCTTTACGTCGCACCGACACAGATAGGTCTTATGGCGACGATGGGATAGGAAAGGCCTAGGAGTTGGAAGGAAGCGGCCGTGGCCTTAATTAAGGTACAGCCCCAGCATTTGCCTGGTGTGAAAATGGGAAACCACGGGAAACCATCTTCAGGGCTGCTGACAGTGGGATTCGAACCTACTATCTCCCGGATGCAAGCTCACAGCCGCGCGCCCCTACACGCAAAACCAACTCGCCCGGTGATGGTGTTACTGGAGAAATGCTGAAAGTAATGGGAGACGAAGGCCTCTATGCTTTACATTCAATATATAATAAAGTGTAGAAAACTGGAGATTGGCCTAAAGACTGGACTACATCTGTTCTTATCCCCCTTCACAAAAGAGGGTCAGTTAGGGACTGTTCTAATTACTGCACCATAGAATTAATATCACATGCTAGCAAAGTCCTGCTGTACATAATGAATCCACGACTAAAAACTTTCTTGCAATCTCAGATTTCTGCTGAACAAGCAGATTTTGTGGCAGGTAAAGGTACACGAGATTCAATAACAAACATGAGGCAGATAATTGAAAAATGCAGCGAGTTCTGTGTCCCTGCCTACATTTGTTTCCTCTCTTATAAAAAGGCCTTCGACTGTGTATCAAGTGGGACAAGTTGTGGGAAGTGCTCAATGAACGTGGTGTCCCAAAGCACTTAACGTCATTATTGACAGGTCTTTATAATAGTCGCAATGCAACCGTAAGTGTGGATGGTAAATGCTCAGAATTTTTCAATGTGACAAATGAAGTCAGGCAAGGTTGCATATTGTCACCCCAACTCTACATCTACGCAGAGTATGTAATGAGAAGAGCACTGAATGGCTGGGATAGTAGAATTTCAATCGGTGGGAGGAAAATAAACAATTTACGCTTCGCTGATGATGCTACACTTATTGCATTAAGTGGACAAGAACTTGATGAATTGCTCTCTAGAGTGACAATCATTAGTTCGGATTTTGGTCTAGAAATTAACATGAAAAAGACCAAACTAATGGTTATCAACCGACAAAGTCAAATCCCAATCCAAATAACAGGATTCCTGAAAGATATGGAGTTGGTGAATGATTGTGTCTATCTGGGCTCCATAATCAGTAACACGGGAAATTGTGATAAAGATAGAAAACGACGAATTGTCCTAGGTACAAAGATTTCGCAGAACCGGGCATCATCCAAAACAGGGACACAGTTTTCCTGTACGGTTGTGAGACCTCGACTGTGAAGGCTAGTGACAAGAACCGAATAGATGTCTCTGAGATGTGGTGTAGGCGGAGAATGCTCCGTATACCATGGACAGAAAGAAGAACAAATGCCTCCATTATAGAAGAACTGAGCATCACAAAACCTTTATCTTCCCGCGTTAATGAAAGTTACCTCCATTTCCTGGGACACATTTTTGAGGAGAGAAGGAGACAATTTAGAAAAGACCATTCTGCAAGGCAAAATTGAAGGCACCAGACCAAGAGGCAGAACAACAAGTAGATGGTTAGACCAAGCAAAGAAAATCACCGGTCTACTTCTTCACAATATCTTCAGAAGAGCTGAAGACCGTTCAGGATGGAAACATCTCGTTAAGGACGCAGTTACTAATGAAGTGAAGAAATGAGGTCACGACGCTCAGCAATGAGTAAACCGACTGAATAATAATAATAATAATAATAATAATAATAATAATAATAATAATAATAATAATAATGGCTTTTCTTCCCGCGAACTACTTTTACGGTTTTCGGGGACGCCGAAGTGTCGGAAATTCGTCCTGTAAGACTGCTTTTGCGTGCCAGTAAATCTACCGACATAAGGCTTACGTACTTGAGCACCTTCAAATATCACCGGACTGAGCCAGGATCGAACCTGCCAAGTTAGGGTCAGAAGGCCAGTGTCTCAACAGTCTGAGCCACTCAGCCCAACTAAAATAATCAGTATCCATAGAGTAAATAAATTATCATAGTTGTATTAAACTGTACGTGAAAGCGTGAAAATATTTTCAGATCTAAGTATAATACATAGAAAAATTAATGCTCATAGCAGTTTCCCCTCAGGCCTCTTGAACTGCGCCTTCATTTGCGTACAGTATGAAGCGAGCCGTCATACATTACGTTTCACACCAGTTGCGTCTGGCACTGAGCAATGTCGGTCAAGGGCGCGAGTCTAGGAAACTGCTGGCCTAGTGCTGCTACTAGGCTAGCTATTTTGTAGTCGCTGTGGAGCTTGCCTTTCACCTCCATGGCCATGCTTGGGGGTCAAATCTATCTGCTATTTTTACTTCCTTTTAGAGCTAGTTTTTTTGCGTAAGCTGATGAACATCAGCACTAAAATTAACGCTGGATGAGAATCAAGCAATTTGTTACGTACCTTTGTCCTCCGGCATTATCTACATCGAACAGGAAAATGAACTTTCAGCGCTGTACGAAATAAGATGAAATAAAATAACATAAAATAAAATAAAATAAAATAAAATAAAATACAGTGAAATCTCCGTACAACGATTACCGATACAATGATAATCACCCGTATAACGATTAACCATTCTGGATTCCGCATTAATTCCATTCCATCATTCCATTCCATTCCATTCCATTCTAGTCTATTCCATTCCATTCTATTCCATTCCATTCTATTACACTCCTTTTTGTTCCATTATATTACATTCCATTCCATTAACTCAATATAAAATTCCTCTCGATTTAACAACGATGCAATCTTTTTCCTCTGCTGTCGTCAGAGCCAATGTCCGTGCCTGTCGCAACTTACGCACCAATCAAAAACTAAAACTCAAAACTTTTTCTGTTAGGAGGAAACTAGCCGACCTATAGCTGCTATACAAAACAGCTAATGGTTTATTTATGTCTCTAGAATTAGTTTCCTTATTCCGCCTCCACTTCCCTTCCCGCAGTACCAGAATGAAGACCCTATTCCATATTACTTTATCTCACCCAAAGGTCCTTTTCTGTACGTATTCCAGCAATGTTTAATACCTTATCAACAAGAACCCAGACATCTTCGTATAGTTTCCTTGCTTCTGTCACGACATTTCTGATATAACTTAATTTTACTTCTTCTTCTTTCTTGTTTCCTCTCTTGTGTTTAAATGTATGTTCATTTGTTTATGTCGTTGCTTATGTAAATATGTATTATACAGGATTTTACAGTTTTATTCTCTATATTTGTGTACTTTGTAAATATTCATATATATCTTCCATTTTAGATTAATATCTATTGTACGTAGCACGGATCTTTGTATTTCGGCGTTATGCGGTTGCTGATCCAATAAATAAATAAATAAATAAATAAATAAATAAATAAATAAATAAATAAATAAATAAATAAATAAATAAATAAATAAGTAAATAAATACTCTCCATAGTGATAAATGTATCTATTACAATTGCTTTTTCAGACCCTGCTGACGTGATTTTTTCCTGGGATTGTATGTAAGTGAAACGTGGGCGATAACTAACTCAGAAAGGAGGAGAATGGAAGTTTTAAAATATGGTGTTACAGAAGAATGCTGATGGTGAGACGGGTACATCGAATCACAAATGAAGAGAGAAGTACTGAATCGAATTTGTGAGAGGAGATCGATTTGGATAAATTTGACAGAAGAAGAGATAGAATGATAGGACTCATCTTAAGACACCCAGGACTTATTCAGTTGGTTTTCGAGGGAAGTGTAGGTGGTAAGAACGGAAGGGGTACACCAAGGTATGAATATGACAAGCAGATTTGAGCCGGTGGAGGATGTAGTTACGTAGAAAAGAAAAGGTTAGCACATGATAGGGCGGCAAGAAGAACTGCATCAAACCAGTCTCTATACTGATGACTCAAACAACAACAACAACAACAACAACAATATATTAAATAATTTGAGAGGAAAATACTGGGGTATCTAAGAAAAAATGAACAGTAGCTGGTGGAAGGGTCTCAAAAACGGATGGTCGCCGTTATAAAGGAGTGTTATGGTAATCCTAGGTAGGGAGGAACAAAATTAGTATTGAACTCTGTTGTGAACAGTAGCGTAGCCAAGAACGACCGATAGTGGGGTGGGGGTGGGGGTTATACGTACAAAATGATGGTAGAACATAATGAATGTGCTAGTGTGTGCGTGGTTCGCGCATGTATGAGTGTCATTATAAGGATACTGATATAATAATTATGTTGATATTCAGATTACAGTAAAATTGAAATGGCGTATGGCTTTTAGTGCCGGGAGCGTCCGAGGATATGTTCGGCTCGCCAGATGCAAGTCCTTTGATTTGATACCCGTAGGCGACCTGCGCGTCGTGATGAGGATGAAATGATGATGAAGACGACACATACACCCAGCCCCCGTGTCAGCGGCATTAACCAATTATGGTTAATATTCCCTACCCTGCCGGAAAATGAACCCAGGCCCCTGTGACCAAAGGCCAGCACGCTAACCATTTAGCCATGGAGCCGGACTCAGATTGCAATACCGGTACACTACAAAATCTTACATTAAAATACAAGAACAATATGATCTAGGTCAACACTTTTAAAGCGAATGGTATGTTCAGATCACAATCTAAAATCCAACTTTAGAGGCTTCTTAGAAAATAGATTCAAGAGATCTGTTGGTAGGAAAAGGATTATGACTCTGTGAATTTTCAAAAGAGCCAAATTTTGAGCCGACTTTTACATGTTTATCTTTTGTATAAATTCCATGGGAGGGATTCTAATCCGCAGTAACCCCCCTCTGCCATGGCTACGCCTCTGATTATGGACGTGTTTAATAAAGTGTCAATAAATTGACTGGACCATCTGGAAGGTTATCAGTTTTATAAAAGCAACAGTGATGAAAACGAAACGATGTTTAACTTTTTTGATAGTGTTTCTTTTGCTATTTGTTTTACGTCACACCGACAAGATAGCTCTTATGGCTTCGATGGGATAGGAAGGGCCTAGGAATGGGCAGGGAGTGGCCGTTGCCTAAATTAAGGTACAGCCCCATTATTTGCCTGGTGTGAAAGTTATCGCCGCAAGAAGAGACTTTTTCTTTCTTATTGTGATTGACCTGACATTGATACTGGTATGTTTGTATTTTTTGCTATATATGAAAAAATGCTGATATCAATGGACATAAAATGCAATTCTTAAACCGCTATATGCCCGTCTTCACGCATCTTAGGGCGCCTTCTTGCGATAGCAGCGGTTGTCCGAATACTTTTTACACTAACTGTATCCCACTCTGCAGTCTCGTTGACATTACGATAACGTACATGAAAGCTTACCGACGATTGTACATAGTCTGTTATTGTTGACTGTCAACAGTAAAATGAGCTGTTATCGCAGTGGCCGGGTCCTGAAGGGTTATCGGCCAATTTCTTCAGCACGTGTGATAATTAGGAAGAGGATATGGTGACCTGCTGACCTATCAGATGATAATATATACAGGGTTATTCAGCTAAGTTGTACACATCAAATATTTTCTCATTCATCGAAGATATAGACATTCTGTTTTTAAATTCTTAAATTGTGCTAAGGGGCTTAAGAAACACTGCCCAACTAGCTCCCATCACGTAAGTAATTACCGAGAAATCTACAGCAACTTTCTTTTCTTAAATGGGACTATAGCAATTTCACCCAAGTTAACAACTAATATTCGAGAAAAAGTGTAATGATGTGCTTATTCTGCAAATGTGATGAGTACTTTTGGAGATATTTAAGGGTTTCATATGTGCAGGGATTCAACAGAAAGTGATACGCCACTCGCTCTTATGTAGATGCATGCTACGTGACTCACGCCTTGTTGATAAACACACATACCTCAACTTTCTCAGCAACTGTGTCCGACTGGTCCGAATGGTCAGCGTACTGTCCTTCGGTTCAGAGGGTCCCGGGTTCGATTCCAGGCCGGTTCGGGGATTTTAACCTTCATTGGTTAATTCCAATGGCCCGGGGGCTGGGTGTTTGTGCTGTCCCCAACATCCCTGCAACTTACACACCACACATAACACTATCCTCCACCACAATAACACGCACTTACTTACACATGGCAGATGCCGCCCACCCTCATCGGAGGGTCTGCCTTACAAGGGCTGCACTCGGCTAGAAATAGCCACACGAAATTATATTATTATGAGCAACTGTACATTTCCCTGCGCGATGGAAGTGGTTGAAAATGGGGAAGAATGAAACAATGCTCCTAAAATTAGAAATACTGTCTAAACAGTTGTGTATGCTAGCATACCAGCGGTAATTTATTCTCAACTCGATACTTGTAAGTACATCAGTTGGCTAAAACGAGGACAAAAGAGCCCAACAACAACGTTCTCCGTTAATTTTGCATTCTTATTTTTCCAATGGCCATGCCATTCACTGAATTTTGACGTTGTTTTTTTCATTTCATGCACGGTGTACTCGTGAGAAGGACAAAAACGCTCTTGAAGTATTACATCTTCACTGTGCTGTCTCTTTCCAATTCAAGGTCATTGAAACAATGTAACTTGGAGGTAACTTCGGAAAACTGCACATCATACTGTTGTTTCTCGAGCCCTGCTCGAGATAATGTCGAGTTGTACTTGTTTATTAACGAGGCGTGAATCATCGCAGCGAGCAGCGCCTAGCTGTCTATGCCTACACATACGAAACCTTTTAATATCTCCAAAACTACTCGTCGGATTGGCAAAATAAGCCCATCACTGAACTTGTCGCTCGATTCTTACTTGTTCTGTTGGGTAAAATGAGTATAGTCCTATTTAAAAAAACAAAGTTTCTACCAATTTCTCCGTAGGTGATGGAGAGGAATTAGACAGTGTTTCATGAGCCCCTTAATACAAGTAAATAATTTTAAAACATAATGTCTAGATTTCAAACGGACCAGAAGATATTTGAGATGGACAACTTACCTGAATGACCATGTATAATGACGTGTGGCCTCCAGAGACGCCTGGTGCAAGTCTTTCGAGTTGACGCCTCATAGGCGACCTGCGCGTCCGTGAGAGTGGGACCCTAACTATGATGAATTCTAATGGTGCAATCGGCACAAACAACCAACCTTCAACTGCACAAACACACAAACCTGAAACCATCGGAATAAACCAATGAAGTTAAAAATCCCCATTCCGGCCGAGAATCAACCCGGGAACCATTGGACCAAAGGCCAGCACGCTAACCATTTAGCCATGGAGCCGGACAAATGATAATAATAAAATGTTATATATTTATGTCCTTCACATTGAATATACAGTATGAATCGCACTGTTCTGAGACTTAACCCTTAACTCTTATATCCACACTGGGTGTCTTGATAGCACAATACAAATTCGTCTCTTCGCCCAGCGATTGTGAAACTCTTTCAGGTGCCGGGCTGAGTAGCTCAGACTATTGATGCGCTGGCTATCTGAACCCAGCTTGGCAGGTTTGATCCTTCCTCAGTCCGGTGGTACTTGAAGGTGCTCAAATACTTCAGCTCCGTGTCGGTAGTTTTACTGGCACGTAAAAGAACTCCTGCGGGACTAAATTCCGGCACCTTGGCGTCTCCGAAAACCGTAAAAGTAGTTAGTGGGACGTAAAGCCAATAACATTATTTAGCTGCGTTAGATAACTTCAAATGCTGCGTTTACCATTTTAACGATATACCAGACTTCCTACCAATCTTAAATTTCTGACACTACTGGAGTTAGAACGCAGACCTCCAAGAATGGCAGCTAAGAACTGTATCCGTTACAATATGAAGATAGACAGCTTGCTGGTGTCAAGGCAAGAAGAATTTTCTTTCCTCTGAGTTTTAGAAGAGATATCTTAATATTGGTTTACAAGACCAGTGTTTTTATTAAACTACTAAAACATTTGTGGTAAGTGTTAAACCAGACATGTCAAACGGTGCCCCATTGGCGAAAGAGCATGCTTTAGGAGCTCGACTTGCCCCTTGTGTCGTCTCAAAATATACGAGTATGAAACACTTCAGTCTCAAAATATCCTAATTTCCAATGGTGGAACTGTTTCAAATCACACTGAATGCGTGCAATAATATTATAACAAATATAAAGAAATACAAAAAGATGCGGAAAGGTTCATCATTAGCACCAGCCGGGACTTCGTGCCCTCTTCTCAAATTCATACCTTACTCTTGGGGTAGGCCTCCCGTATAGCCCCGCACACGCATGTACGATAGTGGAGTCAGTAAATACACGGACGCCAAGAACCCTCATAAAGTTAGGCTTAATACCATTTTTTAAAATGCTGTTGTATATGTACAGTCTTGATTATTAAAAATTTTACGATGAAAATAATAATATAATATAATATAATATAATATAATATAATATAATATAATATAATATAATATAATATAATATAATATAATATAATAATAATAATAATAATAATAATCGTATGGCCTCAGCTACCGTGTGCAGACATTTCAGTTTGACGCCATCTGGCTGTCTGCTGGTCAATTTCGACGTTCCGTTTTACTCTAGGCCCCCCCACTAGATGGCAGACCGAGTAAACCGAAACTCTCTTTGGGCGTCTATGGCTGAGATTTAATGAATTTTGTCGCGTACACACCAAATGTGTCACCAGAGATCTTTTACATGCCGACATCGTACGACATGGAGTGTCGAATAGACTTTTTTCCGCCCTTCAAAAATCCGACTACCTCTGCCGGATTTGAACCCGCTATCTTGGGATCCGGAGGCCGACACTCTACCGCTGATCCACAGAGGCAGCTATATAATATAATATAATATAATATAATATAATATAATATAATATAATATAATATAATATAATATAATATAATATAATATAATATAATATAATATAATATAATATAATAATTCCTCTTCTTCTATTGCTACCGCTTTCGCACATCTATGTGGTTGCGGATGCGAACTACGTCCCACATATGGATTTGGTCCTGTTTTACGGCCGGATGCCCTTCCTGACGCCAACCCTGTATGGAGGAATGTACCTAACCATTATTGCGTGTTTCTGTGGTGGTTGGTAGAGTGGTATGTTGTCTTAATATGATGAGGTGAGTGTTAGGACGGACACACCCACCCAGTCCCCGAGCCAGTAGAATTAATCAGAGGCGATTACATTCCTGACCCGGCCGGGAATCGAATCCGAGACTCTCTGAACCGAAGGCAAGGACGCTGACCTTTCAGCCAACGAATTGGACAATATAATTATTATTGTTATTATATATTATTAATTTTATTATTAGTGTATTCACATATTCCTTTGCCACAGGTTTCGGGCCATTTTGATTACGTAAGAGATAGTTTTCGCAAACATTTCGATGTCTTCAAGTTCCTCACACACTTTTTAAAAATTGGCTTTACGTCGCACCGACAATGATAGGTCTTACGATGACGATGGGATAGGAAAGGCCTCAAGGCCTCACAGCTGCGCGCCCCTAACCACACTGCCAACTCTCTCGGTTTTGCTTCTTTAAATGCAATATTTCTTTCTTTTCTTGGAATTTTCGAGATTAATATCCATTACGGATATCTGAAAACTGGCCTTGGCAAAATACTTTTATGCATTTATTTCAATCTCATATGAGAGGCAATAATGAGGACTAATAATAATTATGATCGCATTCTACGTTCTCTACTACGCTTGCATGTTAGGTAGCCCTTAAGACAGCTGTTAACAGTGGAAGCAGCTCTTAAAGCAGGTGGCGCGAAGGAGTTGTAGATCAACATCCGACTTCGTAACCCATAGTGAGCTGATTTATGAAACAAGTGCTCCAAATGGATCGTATGAGGGTTGTTCTAAACTACGATGTGGACAGCTTTTTAGTGATTACAAAACATCACTGGAGCGTCCCGCACGAGAACTATTCCCCACAGGCGTCTTTTAACCCTTCGAAACGTATTCGCAACCTGTAGTCTTCGTTCAGGATATATTTTTTTCTTTTTTTGCTCGTTGTTTTACGTCGCACCGACACAGATAGGTCTTACGGCGACGATGGGACAGAGAAGGGCTTGGAGTGGGAAGGAAGCGGCCGTGGTCTTAATTAAGGCACAGCGCCAGCATTTGCCTGGTGTAAAAATGGGAAACCACGGGAAACCATTTTCAGGGCTGCCGACAGGGGGGTTCGAACCTACTATCTCCTGAATACTGCGTTCAGGAAATCGTTCTAGGTATGATAGTCATGTTTCCCATGCATTACGTCTTGCTTCGTAGAGTAATTCATATTATATCCCGAATATAAAGCGGTTCTTCCTTTTGTTCTTTCCGTTTGGAGCTACTATCCATTTAAGTTCACCTCTCTAAATTTGATGTCTTCAATCTGCTTCGTAATGACAGTAAATGAGATGCAAGGACAAACGTCGAAACTTGTAGGCATTGATTTCCACACTCTTCGCTTTTGTCACGGCCAGTTAAATGTTGCCTTATCGAGGGAGAGCAGTAGTAAAAAGCTTTTTTCCCTTTCACTTCTTAAAATACCACTACGAATTTTGTATATCAGGAGGCACAAAAATAATTTCCGAAATGTAAAATGACACTACCAATCGTTTCTCGAAACGAAGCACAGATGTTGCTAAGACAGACCTGCACAGCTAGACTGCCCTAGAGCAACAGCTCCAGGCAGCAGTGAAGGCCCCACTGCCTGAATTAGCGCATGCCATGTGCACAGAGGAAATAATAGGACACACACAGCCTTCCCCGCAGTAGATCCAGTCCAGTGAAACAACTGTCTTCTTGCTATGAATGCCGTGAGAATGTTTCCAAGACGTACGTCTACAACATGAACTGTGGAAAAGAAGAAATGATTGTGAATTAGAATACTGATTTGCAAGATTGCGACAATTTATTCAGGTCGAGCTCCATGGAAAAACTCATTTAACTAAGAAAGGTAATGAACACTTCAACAATACATTGGATATTATTAAAAGAAGATAAGCCATGTTTTATTTTGAAAAGTTTATTGGTCTGTTATATAACCCACAATAATAAATAACAAGGAAAACGGCACGTAATTTAAATACTGACATATTTGTAATACATTTGGTGTTGCTTGGAAACGTCCGGCATCCTTTTCGTTGAATATTTCAAAATCCGGAATCAGGTTCTGTGCACCGCTTATTCTCAGACATTTTTAAAATGATTAAACTGTTCAAACAATTGAAGACTTCCCCAGAATAAGGATGTAACCAACAAATGAGTAATTTTTCAGGAGAGAAGAAAATTATTTTTGGAATTTATTTCATTGAATACACTACTTGAACTAATTTCATAATGCAAGAGTACAATCGATTAAAAACAATATTTTATTGTTATAACTTAAAAATAATGCATGAACTGAAAGTGGTGCAATGGAAAATAATCAACAAGTACGTCTTGCCAGTATTTGGGAGATAGTGGGTTCGAACCCCACTGTCGGTAGCCGTGAAGATGGTTTTCCGTGGTTTCCCATTTCAACACCAGGCAAATGCTGGGGCTGTACATTAATTAAGGTCACGGCCGCTTCCTTCCCATTCCTAGCCCTTTCCTATCCCATCATCGCCATAAGACTTATCTGCGTCGGTGCGATGTAAAGTAACTGTCAAAAAGTACGTCTTGCATTCGTCGCTTCCAGCTCGCACTTAGCTTGTGACTCGCATCCTCCGTTTCGCACCCTCGTCCTCTCCTAACGCCTTCATGAAGCTCCGTTGACGGATCCCCGTTCCCCAACACAGGAAGTGTCGACTGAGCTACAACGTGTCGCCAGCATACCGCTTGCGTGAAGTTCCGTGTGCGGAAGGTAAGAGTTACAAAAAATAAGGCCTATTTCTTTTAGAAGATTTGTTCGCAATTGCTTTTATGTTGCACCGACATAGATATGTGTTATGGCGACGATGGGGTACGAGGTGAAGGAAGCGACCGTAGCATTAATTAATGTACAGCCCCAGCGTTTGCCTGGTGTGAAAATGGGAAGCGACCCTTGGTCAATGGAAAAATTAAAGTGTTCCTCTAACTGAAGACCTCCCTAGAATGAGGATGTAACCAATGAACTTTTGAAAAGTGAGATTTCAGTGGAAATAGTGTGTATATCACACCTCTGCACTGTGGTGTCATCTTTTGTCTTACACTTGAACTGCAAGCTGCTTTACAGTCAGCATAACTTAATCGTCCATGATGTGAGGATTGAACATCAGTCATGGTGGTGGACAGTGCCATTGTTGGTTTATCACCTGGTGTAATAGATCATTTGAGGCGTCTAGTATCAAAACCGGCCAAGTCACTCAAGGCATATTTTTCAATATGGACGAAAAACCTGTAGAGACAAAGCAATGATGGTCAGAAAAGATTTTTTTTCACAGTTATATCCTTGATGGTTTAATATTTAAGTTCCGCTGTTTTGAGAAATCTAACTCATAATTAACCCATCTTTTTTGTTAATTTAAATTTTGACTTGGCCGTTTTTGTTGCAATTTTGTACAATTTCACTAGGTATGAAAGTAAATCTTTCAGTTCACCACTCGGAACAATATCCACGTTACAGCACACAATAATGACAAAATACGAGCACACCGGAAATAGGATTGCTTTCGCGCCAATGACGGTAAGAAGCCCGAAAATACGTAAGTCAGTGTTGCAAACGAACAAAAAACAAAATATTATGACTTCAAAGAATATATATTACAAGGAACGATTTTGCCTACTGATATTATCACATTGTTGCTTAATGTAACAACACAAGATTCCAGACAATAATGCTGCATCATAAAGATTGTCGCTCGTTCCTTGACTTGGCCGGTTTTAAATTCACTGGCTGCATGACTTGGCCGATTCTGTTGCACGACCGAGAATTCAGTGCTCTATGACATGAAGACATGGACAATTTTAAAGCATATTCTTGTTTCACCTGATAGTGCTATACTTCTACTTCAAATTTATAACCTTAACTCATTTTCGTAAATTTTGTGACTTGGCCGGTTTTGATACTAGACGCCTCATTTAAATAAAGACCATAAATGAAATCATATCTATATTTTGAGCTATTTTCTTGCCATTTTTTTTACTATTTTTGTTATTTTTATTATTACACTAACATTATTTGCTATCTTTGTGTTCCAAGTACATGCACAGGATTTTTCGCTTCAAGTAGTCACCGAGCGAGTTGGCTATACTGTTAGGGTCGCGTAGCTGTGAGCTTGCATTCGGGAGATAGTGGTTAGAATCCCATCATTGTCAGCCCTGAAGATGGTTTTGCGTGGTTTCCCATTTTCATACTTTCATTAAGGTCGCGGTTGGTACCTTCCCAATTCCCCATTCTTCTCACTTGCCATTATTGTTATTGTTAATAATTGTTTCCCTACATTTATCACGTTAGTTTTTAATTTTATTTTGCTACATTTTTAATAGCTGATAAATAAATAAAAAAGTCTGCCTCTGTGGTGTAGTGGTTAGTGTAATTAGCTGCCATCCCCGGAGGACCGGGTTCGATTCCCGGCTCTACCAAGAAATTTGAAAAGTGTACGAGGGCTGGAACGGGGTCCACTCGGCCTCGGGAGGTCAACTGAGTAGAGGGGGTTCGATTCACTCCTCAGCCATCCTCGAAGTAGTTTTCCGTGGTTTCCAACTTCTCCTCCAGGCAAATGTTGGGATGGTACCTAACTTAAGACCACGGCCGCTTCCTTCCCATTCCTTGTCTATCCCTTCCAATCTTCTCATCCTCCGCAAGGTCCCTGTTCAGCATAGCAGATGAGGCCCCTCCCTTGACCAGGTACTGGTCTTCCTCCCCAGTTGTATTCCAACCAGAAATCTAACGATCCAGGACACTGCCCTTGAGGAAGTAGAGGTGGAATCCCTCGCTGAGTCCGAGTGTTGGTAACCCTGGACGGTAGATGAATTTAGAAAGAATGAAGTCTTTTAAAAAGTTATTCCAGCCAATACGTTTTAATGTGGACACGTATTGGAGTTCAGACAGGTGTGGAAATACCTAAAGGAACGAACAAGGATTGAACTTCCAACGTTTCCTTATGAAATTTCGTTGCCGTTCTTCTCAGGACATAGTTTATCGTAAATGTAGTTTCTGCGTTGCTAGGTTGGGGTTCAATGGGAAGATGTCTCTAGTATTGTGGCACGAATCCGATTAATACTGGCTTAGACTGGGAAGGAAACTGCAGGTACCATCACGGCAATGGTCTTGCTCAGAGGTTATCGGCAGGGAAAATACAGAGTACCACTTCTTAGATGGCTGCCAGTGGAATTTTATGCCATTTCCAATTGTGTTCCTGATATCATCAGTTGGGAAGGTAACTTTCGTGTGAGGTCATGTTGACTAAGTGACTTGCTCTCCCGTAAAACCGGATTGGTTTTGGGTTAGAGATTGCCCAAATTTCTAACCCATTAATTTCGTTCAAGTAGATTATTATCTACGTTCGACTGCATCACGGAAGACATGCGTCTTCTAGGCATCACTGCCCTTAACAGCAGGAAGTGGAGGATGGCATATTTAAAAGCGGACCCTGCACCAGTGCTGGACTAAACGCTACGAAAACAGAAGAAGAATATTATGATCTACAACTTCATGTTCTAAGTACTGTATTTAATAAAACACGTTCGTTTCTAGATCATGGGCTCGATCAACATAAGAATTCGGAGAAATGTGTACTTCGAAGAGAAGTGATTCAGATGTGTTAATAATTATCTAGCTCGCTCTATTAGATTGCAACTTGATGCCAGAATCTATCCCTTTATCATTACTATTTAATGTTTCTTATATTGTGGTGGTTGTTTTAAAGGGTAGTACAACCATGTAACCATCCCTCTCCATTTCTTGCAGTGTGGACGTCAATTTATTAACAGTCGATGTATTCTGAGTCTTCAGTCTGAACGCTGGTTAGATTTTCAACTTCTTCATTAAGTGTCGCAAATAGCCTAGGTGTCAGTAAGGCGTACAAGGGAAATGAGGAGTGAGTTAGCTTCCGGTTGCTTTCCTCACTTAGCCATAAGGTGTTATTACATATAAGTCTGCCAAGACCACTGAAATGCATACACCAATCAACCCTATAAGTAACACATTCATACCGTTCACAGGAGCTGGTTGCGTAAAGAATGGTGTCACTAATGTCACTAATACCTCACTTACTTGCATACTGTCGACGCCAAACATGATAATGAGTTAGGTCAATGAACGTATAAATTTGTTTTAATTCACACGAAAAGGCAAAGTGCATTGTGCACACGAAGTTGCATCAAAATGGATCTGGGTTACACTCAAATAACAAGTTCCCAGCAGAAAACAATCCAGATCATTGGCTGAATGGTCAGCGTACCTTCGGTTCAGAGGGCCTTGAATACGATTCCCGGCTGGGTCGGAAATTTCAAACTCAAATAGTTATACACTTCAAAAATTAACTACTGTAAGCGTAATTTTCGAGCTGTCAACATTTTGCTTGAAAAAGAAATTTAAGGAGGAAGGAATATGTATTATAATATCATTGTCATACTTCACCAAAAATTGTTCATTTTCAAACCTATTCTGACTTCATCATACCACATTGGGCGACTCTCTCATCTAATGATGTTTAAGCACGCATGTATTTTACAGGCCAGTAAGTTTGACATGAGTTGTATGTAAGCTTCGGAAAGGCATTCTTTCTGATTATATAAGACATGTTTGCGAAATTAATAACTGGTTCGATAGAAGGCAATTCGGTTTTAGGAAAGGTTATTCCACTGAAGCTCAACTTGTAGGATTCCAGCAAGATATAGCAGATATCTTGGATTTAGGAGGTCAAATGGACTGCATCGCGATTGACCTGTCTAAAGCATTTGATGGGGTGGATCATGAGAGACTACTGGAAAAAAAGAGTGCAATTGGACTAGACAAAGTGACTGAATGGGTTGCTATATTTCTAGAAAATAGATCTCAGAGAATTAGAGTAGGCGAATTAAGAGGGGAATTCCTCAAGGCAGTATTATTGGACCTTCATGTTTTCTTATATATATACATGATATGAGTAAAGAAGTGGAATCAGTGGTAAGGCTTTTTGCGGATGATGTTATTCTGTATAGAGTAATAAATAAGTTACACGTTTGTGAGCAACTGCAACGTGACCTCGATAATGTTGTGAGATGGACAGCAGGCAATGGTATGTTGATAAACGGGGTTAAAAGTCAGGTTGTGAGTTTCACAAATAGGAAATGTCCTCTCAGTTTTAATTACTGCGATGATGGGGTGAAAGTTCCTTTTTGGCGATCATTGTAAGTATCTAGCTGTTAATATAAGGAAATATCTTCATTGGGGTAATCACATAAATGGGATTGTAAATAAAGGGTACAGTTCTCTGCACGTGGTTATGAGGGTGTTTAGGGGTTGTAGTAAGGATGTAAAGGAGAGGGCATATAAGTCTCTGGTAAGACCCTGACTAAAGTTTGGTTCCAGTGTATGGGACCCTCACCAGGATAACCTAATTCAAGAACTGAAAAAAAAAATCCAAAGAAAAGCAGCTCGGTTTGTTCTGGGTGACTTCCAACAAAAGAGTAGCGTTACAAAAATGTTGCAAAGTTTGGGGTGGGAAGAACTGGGAGAAAGAGCTGCTCGTCTAAGTGGTATGTTCCGAGCTGTCAGCGGAGAGACGGCGTGGAATGACATTAGTAGACGAATAAGTTTGAGTGGCGTCTTTAACAGTAGGAAAGATCACAATATGAAGATAAAGTTGGAATTCAAGAGGACAAACTGGAGCAAATAATCATTTATAGGAAGGCGACTTAGGGATTGGTATAACTTACCAAGGGAGACGTTCAATAAATTTCCAATTTCTTTGAAATCATTTAAGAAAAAGCTAGGAAAACAAGAGATAGGGAATCTGCCACCTGGGCGACTGCCCTAAATTCAGATCAGTATTGATTGATTGATTGATTGATTGATTGATTGATTGATTGATTGATTGATTGATTGATTGATTGATTGATTGATTGATTGATTGATTGATTGATTGATTGATTGATTGATTGATTGATTGATTGATTGATTGATATCTTAAAGTATACATTATGAGTGTATATTCTATTCATATTTTGTGATTTTTAATACATTAAATGTTAAGCCTATGCTATTTCTATGCAGCTGAAGATGGCCTGATGAGGCCGAAACATATACTGTTACTTTTAATCTAATGTTTTTGCAGCCGTGAATTTCGAATATATTTGAATGTATTGATTAGGTAGAACAATTATACTAGTTTTTAATTTTATATAACATAATTGTAAATTCTTTCTTTCATTCTTTCTTAATCTGTTCACCCTCCAGCGTTGGTTTTTCCCTCGGACACAGTGAAGGATCCCACCTCTCTCGACTCAAGGACAGTGTCCTGGAGCGTGAAACGTTGGGTCGGTGGATGACACTGGGGTGTACCTCGCCCAGGTGGCCTCATGTGCTATGCTGAACAAGAGATAATCATCAGTGGTGGAACGAAAGTACAAAACGTGGAAGGAAAAACAAAAGTGATCGTCACCGTAATGCGATCACGCTTCAACCTGCTCACGAAATGGGCAGCGTTTAGCGCGACATACTGTATGTGGCGTAAACTATGGACAACATGGGCAGGACTAAGAATGAAAACGCGCAGAGAGGAAGTGGGAAAGATTTGCTTTTAGCATAGGGTATTATGTTCGTGATTTCGGTCACAAGACTCGTTCAAACTAGAGAAGGATCTATTCTGTACCCAACCGAGACTGGGAAGCTGCTATGTTTGTGATCCAGTGTTGGAGAAACTAAACTATAAAAGTTTTTCAACGGGAAAGGTGGCGCCAATTAGCCAGATTCATACCAAAGAATTGCAATTGAAAATGTGCCACATAAAATATTCTCTAATATCTTAACAACAGACTTACGGAAATTATAGACCGAGGTCTCCCAGAAAATCAGTTCGGCTTTCGGAAGGGGAGAAGCACCCAACACACAATCACTTACCTGATATAGCAGATAAAAGAAACCCTACGAAACCCTGGAAAAATATTATATATTCTTCAGAGACTACAAAATACGTTTGATGACATAGACAGACACACGTCCATAAACATAGACAGATGGTCGGGGAGAGTAACCAGCTTACAAAAATAACTACAGGTATGTTGAGTCACAGCTACATGCAAATTGACGACGATGTCACATTATCAAACAAAGTACTATAGACAAGTTGTGTTCTTCAAGGTGTTCCTATGAGTCCTACACTCTTCAATATTATGACAACAGATATCACCTCATTCACCGAAAACACTTCAACTAGACTAATAATGTACGCAGATGACATGGTCCTATGATCAGCTGATACAGTATAAAAAGAATTACAAGAAGTGCTATTAAAACTCGAAAGATGGTCAGATTCAAACAGTATACAAATGAATCAATAGAAAACCAAACAAATGGCATTCAGTAAAGGAGGGAGGAAAACTGCGAAAGACACTTTGACTCTTCACGATGAACCACTAGTAGTTGTTTCAAAATTTAAATACTTCGGTATCACCCTTCAAACTATGCTGACATCTTTCAGAGTACATATAACTTACAAGAAAGGGCAGCAGCTGCAATAAAAGGAACGTATAACATCAAAAATCTCCAACAGCTCGCAACACAAACAGGAATGAACCTCTTCCAAACTACAATAATGTCAATAGCTGCCTACGGACTCAACATAATATGGGATCCTCTTACAGTAAAATACCTCCTAACACTAGAAAAAATAAGGCCCGCTTTATGAAAAGAATGCTTGGAGTAGAAATATCAGCACCACCAAGGCTGAACTATATTATGATTAAAGAAAGTTTCTTCATAGAAGGTATGAGGTTGCAATTGAATCTATCAAATACCAAGACTTTTGAATAAACCTATCAAATTTTACTCGAGGAAAGGAGCGCCATCTGGAGCGAATTTTATATAACGGATGCCATACTGCCTTTGGCCTACCATTACTTGTGAAAGGAAATATTCCCTTACATACCATTTATTATTTATTCAGTTTAACACAAATTTGACTAATCACATGCATAAGAATGCACAGAGCAAAGTGAGCTTTTAGCTTGTTTATACTAACAATGCTTTTGTTCGTAAGTATTACTGGTTTCAAGGGAAGCAGATAAATTATCAAGAAATGTAGAGGCATAGACATTGGCTTCCTCAGTAACGTGATCTCAGAACTGTGGGGTTAGAAATTCATTCTCTACGTCCATTTCCTTAGGATTATTTCCCAACCCCCCTTTCGCTATATAGTGAATTTTAGAAACTGGTTTGGATGTTACAGAAACAGGCTAATTGTCAACAAGGTCACAAGTGCAAGTCTCATTTTACTAGACTTCTCACCCACTCTTCTTGCATGTTGATTCTGATTTTGTCACGTAGTTTCAATTGGCACTATCGCCTCGGAACTGAAATCAGAATCGCTTTCATCACTGTCAGTTGAAGAAGAAGTATTTTCACTCTCCAGAGAATCATTTCCACTTTCAACATCACTATTTTCAAGCCAGTTACGAATAACCTCATAGATGCCGCGCTTGGATGCCGCCATGATTGTTTACAACGAACGGCAAACTGAGTTGCTTCTTATTTTCCATATTTCAACTCAGAGTTACTATTTACACAGAGAAAATAGTTTCAGGTATCATCTGACATCAATAGGGTAGGCCAGGGCCTCTCAGGGTGCATGCGCGTGGTGCATGCACTGTGCACGGTGCAAAAGACGACTTGGCTTGGTTGACCAGAGTGCAGACCCCCCACTCCACGATTTGGAGCAATAGCGCTGTCTCTCTCTTTCCTCACGCCTGTCTCGCTCGCTCCGCCTGTCTCCCTCTGCCCCACTTGCGCCGTAGCGCTCCAAATCCGGGCTGAGTTGAGCCGAGTATAGCCGAGTAGAGCCGAGCATAGCCGAGTAGCCCAGAGACGAAGCGTTGATCCGAGCGGCACCGAGCGGCACCGATGCACAGTGCACGGAGCTCTTGCGCCTCGCTCTGCACGCGTGAGATTTTGGGCGTTTGAGAGGCCCTGGGCTAGGCTGAGAAACAAACACAATAAATCTCTCTGACCAGCTAACCGCGATAATGAACTTATAAATGTTCCATGCACCAGGACGGAAGTGTCCGTCAAAGTATGTTACCGCCTTACGATCGCAGGACGGAAAGTTCCGTCAAAGTATGGCAATGGGCTAGATGAGAAGTGTACCTCCTCCTACTATAATGCCTGCCTTAGGTTTTCATATCTTAATGGCGCTCTCGCCGCCAGCTTCTTGGAGAGGTGTGGTAATCTAACTAAAGTGCCCACTGCCAAACTGGGGTGAAACGCTGGTAAATTCACGATTGGAAAAGCTCGAATAGTGTTTTAGTGTTGGACTTTACCTTCTTGTTTCATAACAAAAGAAAATTGAACAATACCAGACCGTTGAAGCACCTGTTCCTGTACTTTGAAACTTCTACATTATTATGGACGAGCTGATGTAACCGTGCATCCTTACGGAATTCTACATTGTGTACAGAATTCAAGATTAGGTAGCGTACACGTTGTGAGTAAGATTGTATTAAATTGAAGAGCTCTCAACTTTACTCCAGAAACGCGACGGGGAAGTCACTATACGTCTTTTCTCATGTGAAGACAGGGTCAGGGAATTTTAATTGTAATGTAATTGTAAAGTATAATGGCAGACGCTCACTCTCCACCTGCCTTTTTACATCCTCAGAAAGACTGTCTTAGTGGTTTTCCCATTTGAAATCAACATAGGTCATTACAACGATTAAGATACTCGATCAAATGAAATACCACACATTTTCTCATTTTTAACAAACAGTACTACGCTGCCGAACTAACAGTCCAAAGTTCCAGAGCTGGAATGACCAGACCGCAGACAGCCATGAGTACTCCTCTGCCATTATTCCGGTAAGTGAGCACACTTCTCATTCCAATCAGCACCTCAGAGTAGAGATCGTATAGCTGGAATACTATGATGAACCAATGTGTTACGTACCACTAGTATCAGAAAATGTATGAACCAGAGGAATCGTACGCTAAAGAAGAAAGTTGTCTAACTCCGCAGCTATTTTCCGCTAATATTCAGGCTATTTATACTCGGTACGCAACAGTAATCCATCTATTGGAGATAGGTGTCAGCAGAAGAGACAAAGGACATCACAACAAACAATTGTCAATGTAATGTTATTTTTCAACAATTTTATGCGCTTTTGATATTGTACGCCTACACATTTAGTTATTCCGACTCTGAAATACAACTCTTATCATAGACGGTACGGTAAAACTGAATAAACCATAAATGATCAATTGTATTCTCTATAACGTTTGTTATGTAATACTTTTCGATACGACCAATAACATAAGTATTATATTTTAGACGCCTTCCCCCAAACTACTGCACCATTTGATCTAGGGTGAATGCAGTTATTTATAGCGTAGACTGTAGTTTCCTATTCCCGACGCTACATATCGAGTTTAATTAAATTCTGTTTACCCATTTTTTCGTGGCTTAGCGTTGATATGTACATTGAAAAAAGTAAACATTCTTAATATCTCTGTTATCATAGCTGGTACAGTAAAAATGTGTAAGACATAAATGTTCGGAAATGTAGTTTTATATGACTTTAGTTATGTAGTATTTATCGATAGGACCACTAATAACATAAATATTTGAGAATTACATTTTAGGCCTTTCCCTAAACTACCATTTCACCCAGCGTAAATAAAATTATTTATATCCTAGATTGTAGTGGGTCGTTCGCCGACTTTACATACGGTACTCATTTTTATTAAATTCCCTTCAGCCATTTTCTCGTGATGCGGGTATGTACATACAGGCAGGTAGACAGATAGACAGACAAACAGACAGAAATGACGGAAAATTAAAAAGTGCATTTCGTTGTTACTGTGGACTCGTCCAATACAGAAATATCATTCTTTTCAAATTCTGAGCAATGTACAGACAAAGCTCTTTATTTTTTATGTAAAGGTGTATTGTAGCCTGCACCGTTCGCTACGAATCATAATTAATCGAAGGTTCCTTCCCAGGTTACTCCAGGAGGTAGGTCACAAAAGACCGATCTCAGGGCTATGGTAATTCTGTTTGTTGACGTATATGTATTCAATCAATCAATCAATCAATCAATCAATCAATCAATCAATCAATCAATCAATCAATCAATCAATCAATCAATCAATCAATCAATCAATCAATCAATCAATCAATCAATCAATCAATCAATCAATCAATCAATCAATCAATCAATCAATCAATCACTACTGATCTGCATTTAGGGCAGTCGCCCAGGTGGCAGATTCCCTATTCGTTGTTTTCCTAGCCTTTTCTTAAATGATTCCAAAGAAATTGGAAATTTATTAAACATCTCCCTTGGTAAGTTATTCCAATGCCTAACTCCCCTTCCTATGAACAAATATTTGCCCCAATTTGTCCTCTTGAATTGCAGTTTTATCTTCATATTGTGATTTTTCCTACTTTAAAAGACATCACTAAAATGTATTCGTCTACTGATGGCATTCCACGCCATCACTACACTGACAACTCGGAACACACCACTTAGTCGAGCAGTTCGTCTTCTTTCTTCCAAATCTTCCCAGTTCAAACTTTGCAACATTTTTGTAACGCTACTCTTTTGTCGGAAATCACCCAGAACATATCGAGCTGGTTTTCTTTGGATTTTTCCTGTTGTTGAATTAAGTAATCCTGGCGAGGGTCCCATACACTAGAACCATACTCAAGCAATCAATAATGGGGTTTTACCAGAGACTTGTATGCCCTCTCCCTTACATCGTTACTACAACCCCTAAATACCCTCATAACCATGTGCAGAGATCTGTGCCCTTTATTTACAATCATATTAATGCGATTTCCCCAAAGAAGATCTTCCAGGAGTGAAAGGTAAATACTAAGTTATTTAGTAACAAAATTATTTAGTAGGTAATGTCGACTAGCCCGCTCTAACGCAATGTAGTGGGAGTAACATAAATTCCAGGGGGTTCTAATGGGGCGAAACCGTAACAGCATAACCGTCGTGCGGGTACACTCTACTTGTTACTCGCTTCCCTAAGTTTGATTCTAACCTATTACTGCACAAACATCCGGGCCCTATCACCTTACTGTTCTGATGTCCCAGTTATTTTTAAGCAACTAATTATAGCACTGCCGTTTACTTCACGGAAAAACGGTTATTACCATTTAATTGAGAATAAGTCAGTTTATCTTTCGTCCAGGTTTAATTGAAATATGTCTATAGCAACTCAAAGGGTTCCCTTGTAAGACTCATGAAGGCAATACTAGTTCAGGTACAAAGCAGGCACATCATGTCTACCAAAGCTTCTTGTTGTAAAGTTTGGTGGTCATTTAATGTATGGTTTTCGTCGCTCTTTCCTTTTAACTTATTGATTACACTCGTATTCATAAAAACCAAAATACCTTGAAGGACTAGAAATAGGAAGTTAATATTCACAGGACATGTGCATTATTATGTTGTGAAGAAATTATTAGCATTTGAACCACGTCTGTCCTGAGGTTCAAGGTCCACATCGATATTTCGGCTCACCACCACCGACATGTTAAATGTGCCTGCGGCTCTCGTTGTCGCTATAAACCAAAGGTAATAAATCAGTGTGAGTTGAGCAGACGTGCAGGATGCCTCGCAGACGTATGCGATAACCATACCGTCAAATGACTGAGTTTGAAAGAGGGAGCATTATTGGCATGAGAGAACGTGATGCATTCATCCGGGAAATTGCTGCTCGTGTGGGACGAAGTGTGTCGGCAGTGAAACGGGTGTGTACAGAATGGTTCACAGAAGGCCGTAGAACACGACGAAATGGGTTTGGTCACAGCCCCCAGACCACCCCGTGAGAAGATCGGCACCTCATCCGAATGGCATTGCAGGACTGATCTGCGTCCTCTTCGGCTCTGGCGCAACAGTGGAACAGTGTAATACATTCTACACTATGAGGAGTGACAGTCTGTCGCCGTTTATTACGGTCTGGGTTACCGGCGCGTTATCTACTTTTCCTCCTACCTTTGACTAATGTGTATAAATATGCTGGACTGCAATGGTGTATGAAACGACGTCACTGGGGACAGGAATGGCAGCAAATAGTGTTTTCGGACGAATCCAGTTCTGTTTGTTTGAAAACGATGGCCGTATTTCGGTTCGCTGCAGACAGGGGGAGAGTCATCACATTGGCTGCATTCGCACAAGACATACAGCGCCAACTGAAGGCCTTATGGTGGGGGCTACTATTGGGTACAACCACAAATCACAGCTGGTGCGTGTCCAGGACACTGTGTCCAGATTGTCTTAGGCGAATTACATCCTGCTACCCGTAGCCATACCCGTTCTGCACGACATCCCAAACTCCGTATTTCAGTAGGATAATGCGCTACCATATGTTGCTAGACGAACATGTGCCTTCTTGTTGTCACAGGATGTCAGACTGTTGTCCTGGCCCTCCTGATCATCAGACTTGTCGCCAATGGAAAATGTGTGTGATATGGTGAAACGATGGGTGCGATGCTGTGACCCAATACTAACCACCAGAGATGAACTGTGGAACCAGGTGATTGCAGCATGAAAGGCTATACCCCAGGACGCCATTCGCTTCTTATACGCGTCGATACCATCAAGCATGGAACAAGGTATCAGTGCCCATGGAGGGCCCTGTGCCTACTAGGCAACAGGATACATGCTGAACCTAGGTAACTAAAATGCTAATAGTTTCTGCAGAATATACTAGTGAACATGTCCTGTGAAAATGAGCTTCCTATCTCTGGTCTTAGAAGGTGTTCTCTTTTTTATGAATATGCGTGTAGTAGATTAATTCTTTCGTAACCATTGGTCAAAATACTGTGCACTTGGACAATACCTCACCAAGTCCGTCAATCAGACATGGAGAAGTAATCCTTCAGTACGGCGAACTCAGAGAAATAGGCTACTAAGATATCGTTGTTGGTGTGGTCTATCAAAATTAACACGAATAGTGAGTGGGGGAGGGTGGCGAGGGATGGTTATATCTTTGTAATTTCCCTTAAAAGAATAATCCCCACCACCACCATTACACGTTCTTACAAGACCTCATGTGTAAATATTTGTGAACGCATGGGATGTACTCTTTTTCTTCGAAGATTGGTAAACAGTTAGGAAAAGTTAATTTTTTATTACTCTCACTACGAGTTAAATTTTCAAATAAATCACCCACAATCATGGGTGTTCAATATGTTTTTGACAGATGGAGTAAATGTGTGAGATATTCACTTGTTGTCATTGCATTTGACTAACATACTAGTACGGAGCGAGTTCGCCATGCGGTTAGCGTCACGTAGCTATGAGCTTACATTCTGGAGATAGTAGGCTCGAACCCGCTGTAGGCAGCCATGAAGATGATTTTTCCGTGGTTTCCCATTTTCACACCTCGAAAATTTTGAGTCTGTATCTTAATTCGGGTATTTGTCGCTTCCTACCCACACCTATTCCATTGTCGCTATAAGACCGTCTGTGTCGGTGTGACGTAAAAAATAGTAAAAACCATACTTGGCAGCTGGAAGCTCCCGTGTCTGTTGTCCATACATGATATGGTATGCATGTTTTGTAATATCCTCTCCGCTGTACGAATCGTACTTGAATGACAATTGTGTCCGGGTCCCTCTGTTGACCATCGGTTGTACCCATCTACTATCCTAGTCATTCCAAAACTAGTGTTTAATCCTGCATAATTATTAAGGAAATAGATCGTGGGATCGGCCACTTGATTGTGCTGTGTTTCATTTTCACATATTACGACAATGTTGTCATTTTCAATTAATGGCGTGAGATCAACCTGATGAATAATACAACATATTCGTATGCATATCAGATCTGCTGCTGGTGTTGCTTTTTTATTTCTATGCAGCATGAATTGTTGCGAGGAATGTTCGGATACACATGCATGTGTGTGTTGATGAATATGCATAGCACGCCCTTTAGACGTGACGGTGGCTCACCTACTCTCCTATTGTTGCAGCTTCATTGCAGTTGTATACGTTGTTACATAACTGCTTTAAAAGCTATTTTCTCAGGCCGTAATACGGTGCATTGCGGTTAAATCATACATAATTACTTTGTCTCCATGCGTGAATATAGCATACTGACCGAGGTTAAACTAGAGCAGTGATATTCAAACTTTCTTGTTGGCGTACCCCCAAAATCCAACTGTTTTTCCTTCGTACCCCCAAAGTAAAATTAGGCCTAATTGCGAATATACCAGAGATAACCGATTATTATTGCTGGATGCCAAATGATATTAATTATAACAATTATCTACCCCTGTGGGAGGGCGGTAGAATAACACCCACGGTATTCCCTGCCTGTAGTAATAGGCGACTGAATGGCCTCCATAGCCTTAGAACTTTGGAGCGTGGGTTGGCGACCACCGGGCCCTTAGCTGAGCCCTGGCATTACTTCCACTTACTTATCTCAGACTCCACACTTTTATCTATCCTATCTGGCCTCCCTTGGGCAACTCTTGTTTTTTTTCGACCCCGACGGTAATAGAGCACTCAAGGCCTAGAGAGTCTTTCATTATCACGCCCTTCGTGGTCCTTGTCTTTCTTGGGCCGATATCTTCATTTTTCGAAGTATCGGATCCCTTTAATTTTTTCTCTCGGATTAGTGTTATACAGAGGACGGTCGCCCAGTTGTACTTCCTCTTAAGGAAACAATCACCACCACCACCACCACCATCATCATCTTCCGTAGCTTATCCCGATCGCTCAGGGTCCCTGTACGTACTTAGGCATGAACGAGTTGTGGCCGGAGATTTAAGGTCACCTGCCCTTCCTGACTTTCATCTCCACATATTTCAATCATTTAAGAAAAAGCTAGGAAAACAAAAGATAGGGAATCTGCCACCTGGGCGACTGCCTTAAATGCAGATCAGTATTGATTGATTGATTGATCACGGGATTTTCAACTGAAAATACCACCCCAGCAACACGGTTGTCGGGATGACAGGCAAGCTGCTAAGCCGCTACACAACCGTGTTCCTCAATAATAACAATAAGGTATGTAATTGTCGCTGGAGGAGCCTCTCAGGAGGCAGCGCGCCGGCCTCTCACTACTGGGTTCGCTGGTTGAAATCCCGGTCACTCCACGTGAGATTTGCGCTGGACAAAGCGGAGGCGGGACAAGTTTTTCTCCGGGTACTCCAGTTTTCCCTGTTATCTTTCATCTCAGCAACACTCTCCACTTACATTTCATCTTTAGTCATTGCCCCAGAGGAGTGTGACATGCCTAATCAACCGGCACGGTTCGTATCCTCGCCGCAAGATGGGGTCTTCATTCATTCCATAGGTGACCCGGTCATTGACTGAAAAACAGGTTGTAAGTTTTCATTTCAGTTCGAAAAGGTGGCTCTGTGCAGTGGTAGACAAAACATTTAATCAAAATAGATTTCATTGAAAATGAGCAGGCTCGACTCTTTTCTCCTTTTTTTTTTCTTTTTGCTAGTGGCTTTACGTCGCACAGTCACAGGCAGGTCTTATGGTGGCGGTGGGATAGGAAAGGCCTAGGAGTTGGAAGGAAGAGGCCATGGCCTTAATTAAGGTACAGTCCCAGCATTTGCCTGGTGTGACAATGGGAAAACACCGAAAACCATCTTCAGGGCTGCCGACATTGGCATTCGAATGCTCTATTTCCCGGATGCAAGCTCGCAGCCGGGCGGCTCTAACCGCACGGCCATCTCGCCCGGTACCCTTTTCTGAACATCTCGCTGAGAAACACCACACCCCTTGAGACGACCCCGCGTACCGCTAGTGGTTCGCACACCACACATTGAACACCACTGATCTACTGTAGATAATCATGATATCCTTTTGGGTTTGTGCATTGAAAAGAGACGACATGCACGGAAAGTCAACTATCCGCGAGTATTTTCTTCGATTAATCAGAAGTGAACCACGACTGACCTCGACCAGTCTAATAATGCCAAAAGTGTTGAATTTCGTATACTGATGCTCTGCTGAAGTAATGATACATTCAGTGCTCACCTGGTGGCTCATGCGTCCCATTACATTTGGAAATTGGACGAGTTCATCTTGTCATTTTTGCATACAACTCCAGTGTGCTATCAGTTTATTCTTGTTCCCCGTACCGAATCTGTTTATCTTTCTCAACGAGCCTTTTACTGGTGTCTGTCGATTTCTATTTTGATAGAATACCCTCCCTTCTTTCATATTCGGATAACCTCTCCCATTCTACGAGGGGCGTACTATATTGTTTTACCCTTTATTTTCCGTACGTTGAGGTTTGGTTCACATTTCACTTTTGAAGGTGGTGACGTGTCTTGCTCCACCGTTTGGTAGCAGCACAACGGATGCACTCGCCATAACAATTTCATAACAACACTGTCAGTGTAGGTGTTGACAACATGGAAAGCAACCGTCAGGGACAGCGCTATTCGACTTGGTTCCTATGGAAAGAAGGCGTGACCACTGCAGAAATTCATCGGCGCTTGGTGGCAGTCTGTGGAGAACATGCGCCGTCATGGAAAACAGTTTACAACTGGGAGGAAGGTTGGAAAACAGGGCGCACATCGGTGGACAAGGGAACCAGTTCTGGAAGGAATGCGACAGTTTTAGCAACAGGCAACATTGACCAGGTCGAACAGGACATCCAAGGAAATAAAAGCATCACATTTGCGGAAATGGAGGCAGCCACAGGAAATTAGCCGAAGCACCCTGTAGCGGATCGTGCACGGCCACTTACAGTTGGGGAAGGTGTCATCCACGTGGGTGCCTAGACTTCTGTCTGCAGACGAAAAGCAGAGGCGTGTGGACGTGTGCAGAGAACTTTTGCAACGCCATGATCAAGGTTCATACGACTTCATGGCTAGGTTTGTGACTGGTTATGAGACCGACAGACCACCGCCACCATTGTTCAAATGGGATTCACGGTGCTGGCACACCCACCATAATCTCCCGACTTGGCACCAAGTGATTCTCACCTGTTCGTGAACATGAAGAAACCTCTGCGTGGTCCCCGTTTTACGGATTTTGCATAACTGGACACAGCTGTCAAGGCATGGGTACGCAGCACTCCGAAAGAATGGTTTCAGGAAAGTCTGGAGGGACTGACACTGCGATGGCAAAAGTGCATAAATGAAGTTACAAGGAAATTATGTTGAGGAGGTGGACGTAACAAGTGATGTGTAATGTACTTCATTTGGGTGGAAAAAATAAAGTGTAAAACAATTTAGTACGCACTTTGTACTTCCTAACGCACGGTCGAGAAAACATCAGAGTTCTATCTGCACCTGTGGTTCGAATTCCATGTATAACCACAATCCCGCCTACTTGCTTTCTATTGTTACAATACTGTAATTGTTACCGAGTAGTGGACGCGTACTGAGTAGAGCAACAGAAAAGAATTAAGCGAAGGAAAGGTTTAAGTTATAAGAGGTTAATTAATATTCATATTCTGTTTCCAGTAGCTCTCAATTCATTGAAATCTTTTAATAATAAAAATTTTATAACCTCACTGGTTTTACGTCACACTAACTACTGTGTAGAGATGAGAAGAATGCAAGAATGAGGAATGTGGCCTGCAAGCAAGAACTTCCTGTTCTGCCCGGACAGATCGGCACTTATCTGCTCGTATCTGCTACACGAAAACATTGACTCACAATTTGCACTTTGCTGGATTACAACTGACAAGAGCGGAGAGTTGCCAGTAGAAGATAAAATAAAGTCGCCGGGGTAGTAGCGGAGTTGCTATGGTAACCATTGCGTCACTGGCTCTCCTGGTGAAAAGCCCTCCGCCCCGTGCCTCACCGGGCATGTGCATTCTTGTGATCTCCCAACAGTACTAGAGTTTTCTTTTCTAAGTTATGTGGGTCCATGTATTTTACCTAAAGTTTTTCAGACACCGCACTAGGCACGCGAAAATAAAAAGTTGCCACTAAGTTACAAAAAAAAACCAACCTATGTATTTTGTGATAAGAACACAGTGGCGTAGTAATATTAAAACGGCCAAAACAGAAATTGTATAATTTCTCCATCAATACCGAGCGAGTAGAACGTGCAGTTAGAGGTGCACGGCTGTGAGCTTGCATTAGAGAGATAGTGGGTTAGAACCCCACTGACGACAGCTCTAAAGATGGTTCTCCGTGGTTTCCCATTTTCACACCAGGCAAATGCTGGAGCTGGACCTTAATTAAAACCGCGGCCACTTCCTTCCGACTCCTAGCCGTTTCCTCTCCCGTCGTCGCCATAAGACATATCTGTCCGTGCGATATGAAGCACTTGTAGAAATAATCTCGGTTAATATTAACTTAACCGAAAACTACACAAAATAATAACAACGAAGATAAAAGTGATTATTAAATTTTCTCCGCAAATACCAGTTCTATCTAACACCTGCACATTACGAAATTTGCAAAAAATTTAGTTTCAAATATTCTATGTCCCTACATTTTTACCGAATGGGTTATTGTAACGGAGGTGTTTACGAGTGAAAATTAATATTGCCACCTCCATCAACGGTGAGCATGGGTAATTTGGAAATAGTCAATAACCTGTCAGTGACGGGTAATGCAGCTAGTTTTTTTACCAAACCAAACCAATCGCACTGGCGTAACGGCCTTGAAGGGCCTTGGCCCATCAGGCGACCCCTGCTCAGCCTGAAGGCTTGCAGATTGCGAGATATCGTGTGGCCAGCATGACCAATCCCCTCAGCCGTTATTCGTGGCTTTATAGATCGGAGCCGCTGTCTCGCCGTCAGATAGTTCCTCAATTTTAATCACGTAGGCTGAGTGGACTTCGAAACAGCCCTCAGATCCAGGTAACAATCCGTGATTTGAATGGCAATCGAACCCGGGTCCTCCGGTTAAGACGCAGGTAAGCTACCCCTACACCAAGGGACCGACACTAGTCTTTCACAAATAACGGAATACTCTCCGCTCCAAAATTATTTTGTTGGTAAATATTGGGAGGTGACGCAAGTTATGTAGTGTCAAAGCTAATCCACGAGATTGGCGCAAAATGTTAGAGGTCGCTGCTTAATGGAAGGTGTGGCATGTTCCACTACCTCCACATTTCCGGACTGAGCGATTAGAAAGATCCCTAGAAGGGATTTAGGATTGCAACACAACTTGTCCTGTCCATGTGGAGGTCATTCGCCACGTGCTAAACTGAGTAATGCCGGAAAGGTAAGTAAAGTAATTTGTGACTCAACAAGGTAGTTCTTTATTCGCAACGTTAAGCGATACCACCAGGCAACAGCGCTATGTTGTTCTGCTATTTCAATTTGATTCGGGCGTGAACAACTTCAGAGAGTGTATTTATCCTCTCTATATTATTATAATAATTATTAGTTGCGAATAGGCCTTTGCTGGCGGGACCTAGTGTTTACAGTGCACTATGTCTTCTGGTATAGGCTAGAGTATTTTTTTTACTTTCATTGATCTGTCTATGTCTTACCCTTGGCGTTGACAATATGGAAGTGACTGCGGTATGAGCGATGCTAGTAATGCCTTATGCAGCCAGTCCCTGCTATGAATGGTGTGAAAATATTGCTCATAGGGTCGGATGATGCATGCATTTCAGTTGGCCTGGCAACTTCTGGCTCAGTGAGGAAAGCAACGGTAAAAACTTGTTTGCTTGTTATTTAAAGGGGTCTAACATCGAATGTTATCGGCCCCAACGGAAAACTACCTCACTCCTCATTTCCATAGTGGTCCTCTTCAGTGGTGACTAGACCATCTATGACAGCTGATGGCGATGTTGTTGAGGATCCAACCAGCCTTAGGGCTGAGGACTGAACTTATATATCGTTGCGAATAAGATAACTTACGAATACACAAAGTATTTGGAGACGTTTGTTTGCCTTTCCTTGTTACGGTACAAGATCGGTGATGTGAAAAAAGACCAAACAAAGTCAAACACCATGGCGCAACAACCCTGAAGGGCCATGGCATACCAAGCGACCGCTGCTCACCCCGAGGGCCTGCAGATTAAGAGGTGTCGTGTGGTCAGCACGACGAATCCTCTCAACCGTTATTGTTGGCTATCTAGACCGGGGCCGCCGTCTCACCGTAAGATACCTCCTCAGTTGTAATTACGTAGGCGGAGTGGACCTCGAACCAGCCCTCAGATCCAGGTACAAATACCTGGCCTGGCCGATAATCGAACCCGGGGCCTCCAGGTAAAAGGTAGGCACGTTATCCCTACACCGCGGGGCCAGCGAAGTGACAAAAAGAGTACATATTTCATTGGCTCACTGGAATATTACTAGATATAGTACTAATGGGAAGCAGTAGAGGCCTAACCCTTATATTTTCCTTTCCTGGTATTCCTCAATTATGTGACGTTGACTGTAATTCGATTAAGCCTTGTTTCACGGCTGGATGCACTTCCTGATTCCTACTCTACGTAGAGGGATGTATTCACTATTGCTTGCTCTGTGGTGGTTGGTAGTATATATGTCGTATACGGGTGAGGATGTGATTTAAGACAATCATAAACACCCAGTCCGCGAGCTAGGGAATTTAACGAAACACAGATAGCATCCTGGCTCCGGCCGAGAATACAACCTCGGGCCCTCTCAACCGAAGGCCACAACGCTGGTCATTCATCCAAGGAGCCGCATAGGTCTACTGCTTAGCATGTAATGATTAAGAAAAGATGAAGAACAATCCTTTCCTCATCATATTAAACAATACTCTATGTCTGGAGGGGACGTAAGTCCGTTCGCATTGTAATCTATATAAATAAAATTGTTCGTGTCTGTTTGTTTGTCTGTTTGTTCCACCATCACGTCGAAACGGCTGGATAGACCTCAACCAAACTTCATATTTAGAGTATACTCCTCCCGGAGAAGGTTTCGATATGCATATCATTTTAAAATCTTTGAATACATCGCGGGTTTATAGGAAAACCAGAATGGTTTTTCCACCATCACGTCGAAACGGCTGGGTAGATCTCAACCAAACTTCATATTTAGAGTATACCCCTCCCGGGGAAGGTTTCGATGTGCATATCATTTTAAAATCTTTGAATACACGGGGGTTTATAGGAAAACCAGAAAGGTTTTTCCACCATCACGTCGAAACGGCTGGATAGATCTCAACCAAACTTCATATTTAGAGCATACTCCTCCCGGGGAAGGTTTCGATATGCATATCATTTTAAAATCGTTGAATACACGGGGGGTTTATAGGAAAACCAGAATGGTTTTTCCACCATCACGTCGAAACGGCTGGATAGATCTCAACCAAATTTCATATTTGGAGTATACTCATCCCGGGGAAGGTTTTGATATGCATATCATTTTAAAATCTTTGAATAGACGGGGGTTTATATGAAAACCAGAATGTTATTCCACCATCACGTCGAAACGGCTCGGTAGATCTCAACCAAATTTCATATTTAGAGTATACTCATCCCGGGGAAGGTTTCAATATATATATCATTTTAAAATCTTTGAATACACGGGGGGTTTATAGGAAAACCAGAATGGTTTTTCCACCATCACATCGAAACGGCTCGACAGATCTCAACCAAACTTCATATTTAGAGTATACTCCTCCCGGGGAAGGTTTCGATATGCATATCATTTTAAAATCTTTGAATACACGGGGTGTTTATAGGAAAACCAGAATGGTTTTTCCACCATCACGTCGAAACGGCTGGATAGATCTCAACCAAACTTCATATTTAGAGTATACTCCTCCCGGAGAAGGTTTCGATATGCATATCATTTTAAAATCTTTGAATACACGGGGGGTTTATAGGAAAACCAGAATGATTTTTCCACCATCACGTCGAAACGGCTAGATAGATCTCAACCAAATTTCATATTTAGAGGATACTCATCCCGGGGAAGGTTTCGATATGCATATCATTTTAAAATCTTTGAATACACGGGGGTTTATAGGAAAACCAGAATGGTTTTTCCACCATCACGTCGAAACGGCTGGATAGATCTCAACCAAACTTCATATTTAGAGTATACTCCTCCCGGGGAAGGTTTCGATATGCGTATCATTTTAAAGTCTTTGAATACACGGGGGGTTTAGAGGAAAACCAGAATGGTTTTTCCACCATCACGTCGAAACGGCTCGATAGATCTCAACTGAACTTCATATTTGGAGTATACTCATCCCGGGGAAGGTTTCAATATGCATATCATTTTAAAATCTTTGAATAGACGGGGGGTTTATAGGAAAACCAGAATGGTTTTCCTCCATTTTCTCTTATACTATTGATTTTCTGTAAGCTTCGTTTACCGTACGTGAAACGTCTCTTCATTATAAACAACTTTCGTTATGTTCATAATTTACCTTACTCTTTACATGACGGAGAAATTTACAATTTTCTGCTGGTACCATGCTCTGCATTGAGTGACCGACAGACCGACAACGAACCTACAGGTTACCATGGCAACGTCTCTGACTGCATGCCAGCAGGGAAGTAACGTATTGCCATTTTCCTCATCATGCTTTTAAATTCGTGGTTGTTCCTTAGGTAGAAGGCAAGAGAGGCGTCAATCGGCCTATCTGCGGGATATTGGCGGAATATCGTTGGATGTTATAACCGCCTTCGAATAGATTAAGTAATAACACCATTAGTCATCTTCTTATTATTTGTTTACCTAGGAATCAATGGACCTAAATATCTCCTCTGTTACCGCTTTATTATATCCATAACTCACACTAGCATAATTTATTGAGGGGCATTTGATTTTCCAATACATTAACTTGGCATTTACATATTTGTCGTTATCCGGCTGTCCTCAGTTATAATCCATTTTCTATTACTTTCAACTTTCTTAACTGTATTATTTTCTTCCTTAATTACGCCGTATGTACGCGAGTGGTACAAACTACTGGATGTATTTCCACCAATACTCATATTTAGAATACACCTGTCCTTGATAGGTTTTAGGGCAAATATTGTTTCAAAATCCCTGAACTGACTGGGGGTTTATACGAAACCGAAACAGTGATTTTGCACTTCCACAAAATATACACAACCAACGTTAATTTAAATCTACCTGCCTTGGTAGAAATTAATTTCTAAACCTTTTTTCTCATGTGCATCACTTCGATACGTGGATTAATAAGGGAAATATCATTAACGGACCGTTCTTTTGTACAAGTCCTATCGGACTTAACTCACGAGCGGGTGCGTGTAAAGCGTATTCCTTACAACTTGAAAACTACTGAAGACATTCGAACCAAAATTCATATTTAGCATCCACCTGTCCAAAGGTAGGTTTTAAACGTAAATATCATTTCATGTTCCGGAATGGACTGGCGGTTTATAGGGAACCGAAATGGTGATTTTACTCTTCCACAATATATACAGAACAAGACCAACCTGACTGGAAATCGACCAAACGTGATGGAATTCCACCTCTAAACCTTTTTTTCATGTGCATTTTTTCGTCAGGAGGATTAATAAGGGAGATATCATGAATGGTCAGTTTCGCAGGTTAAGTCCAGGGGACATAGCCAAAAAGGTGTTTTACATGGAGCAGATTCCTTATCTATATAAATCAAATCGTAACGACTGTGTGCCTCTACACTGACTATTTTGGCGAAATTTTCATACAGCTTTCCGTTTAAGGGGTAATAATGACCATCTGCATAATTTTTGGTTTAGTTTCCTGAAAGTCCTAATTTTTACCCGCCTCGCCCAAAATCCAGATTGCGGCATAATCTGCCAGAAGAAAAAGAAGATAATTGAAATTTGACAAAATTATACGTTTTAGCCTGTAACGAACGGAAAACATCCAAGAGCATTAAATTTTTCACTTTTTATCCCCGAAGAATATCGAAATATGCAGGCAATTTTAATGATGGTGCAGACCTTCGGAAATTCCTATCACATAACAGATTTCACAATCTCCGTCCAATTTGGAATGATCTACAACCTTGGTCTTATTACTCTTTGCCGTATCTGTATCCCTTTTACGTTTGAGTTTTCTCTATTAATGGATGTTAAGTCAATTTGGAATTTTCACATGCATAATTCATACCTTCGATTACTTATATGAAATACAGAATCATCAAACTCTTCACGAAAATTGGCCCACCCAGTAGCCATATATGAGCCAAATGCTATGTATATAGCTGTCACATAATTATCCGAAAATTAATGTAATGTGAGATAATCTTACAAGAACGTTACCCTATTCCACGTTTCTAACTCAATCTGACCCAAGAATAGATGACATATCATAGGACCAGCCATTTAGGCCACTAAATCCGGCGTGTCTTATGGTATAAACCTTTGTCGATATGACGTACGTTTAGTAGCAGTTAATCTGTAAATGAAGGTCTTCAATATCGTAAAAACGCATATACTTTCGTATCTCGATCTATATATATTCACTGATGTCGATTTGTAGCGATCGAGAAAGGGTGGGTCTGCTATTGTAATCATTACTCCCCACACCGACTTTGACTGGCAGTATGAAAGGGTTCCTTCTCCAACTCCTGTGTAACTGTCATTAGTAAGGAAGGTCTACAATTGTAATGAATAGTTCACTTCTCGATTTGACTTGCAGAAGGCAAGTGAGCATGCAGTTTTGTTTAAAACTCCCCTACCCGATTGTGTTTGGCAGTAGGCAAGGGTGCCCGCCATTGTAAAGAAATGTCCTCATCTAAAATGTGACTGGCATTAGGCATAGATGCCTGCTATTTTGATGGAAACTCACCAACTTGGTGTGACTGGCAGTAAGCTGGCTGGAAGTAGGAAAATGAGCCTGGCATTATAATGATAACTGCACAACTCAATTTCGAGTGAGAGTAGGGTAATTGCCTGTCATTATAATTAAAACTGTGATCTGTCTGGAAGTAGGAAAGGGGGGGCTGCCATTTTAACGAAAACTCCCCAAATCGATTCTGTCCGCATAGTAGGCAATGGGGCTTGCAATTATAATGTAAACTTCCCAACTCGATTGTGAATGGCAGTAGGCAAGTGAGCCTGTCGTTATATCACAAATCCATAACAAACACTTTACATTGGAAACAACGCACGGGGACCTCCCCATGCTCTTCCTCGGATAACGCTAAGAGACATGCAATTTTAAAACAATCTTATTTACTGCATGTACACTATTTACTTCGATATTCGAATACAATGTAGAATACCGTAGCGAAGCACGGGTACATTCGCTAGTCTATCTATATATTTAAAAAATTGATGAAAACTAAAGTCATTCAGTACGGCCATTCTATCCGGTCGATTTCCTTCATTTTTTAAGCTGAAAGGTATTCATGCACAGATTTGTCATCAGGCACTATGCATCACTTAACTTTCGCCTTCCTCAAATTATTTGATTTTTTCAATTTTTTGTCTCTTTGAAGCTATCATATCTTTGGCTCTAAATGAGGCACGGAGTTCGTTTTGACCTAAGAACACTCTGTGGATCAAGGGCTTTCATTTGAGCTCTTAACTATTCAAATTGGTTGATTCAGAGGAAAGTTATGAGTGCACATTCAATTTGACGTCCCATTTCTTCAACATTTTTCTTCTCATTGAAGCAATTAAATCTTTCGTTCTAATTGAGGTACGCAGTTCGTTTTGGTCTAAAACACTCAGTGGACCAAGCGCTTTCTTTTGAGGTAATAACTACTTAAATTACTAGATTCTGAGAAAAGTTATGAGTACATTTGTCTCCATGACGAAGATCTTTCAAGGACTTTTCAACAATTCAGCGCGTAGTGTTGTTCCAAGGAACGTTTAATTCAATTTCTTTGTGTGATGTATTTTCAAGTGTTTTGTTGACATAATATTACATTCTATTACCGCAGCAGATCATGTGCTTTATTTCATTAAGTCGGAACTTTGCAAATACATCCGTGAGGAGGGTAACGAACAACACCATACATTGTACATTGCGGGCGGAGCCAGCGGGAAACTGCTAGTAGATTAGGAATATTCAGCCTGGGGAGGCTACAACCCGCTCTACAGCAGCGATAACTCAGTGTCATTCCACTGGAATGGCTGGGAATAGTCGGCAACTCGTCTGTCCACGCCGTTAAGTGGCATTACATACATTCCAGACGTTCTCGATTGTGATAAGAAAGGACTTTTGCCCACACCAGGTACTTCTTATCATTAATATTACCTTTAGTTGTGTTTTGATGAACATCTAATGTCAAGTAATGGCTCTTTGTCCCTCAAATAATGTTCTTAAAACCAGACACAATTCAGATGTTGGAAATGAACTGTGTGAACAACACGTTTTTCACTGAATTCACTTATAGTACTTTCAGGTGTCCAATGTCCTTTCACTACACTAAAAATTGTTTTCATATTGACACTGGGAGCAGGCAGGTCCTATAGCATTTAAAAAAACCTCTAATGTCTTCAGATATTCAGGACTAGTGACAATCCATGAGACAGTAATTCACCGCTCTCTTTAATACCTTCCTTTCCTCTCAGAAAAAAAAAAACCGAATTGGAAATTGATCAAATAGAAGAGCGTCCTTTATCATGCCCTAATACTACATGCTCCTCGATATATAGCAGCAAATGAATAGCAGAATATACCAATGGGATGAGCTGAATGTCAGTTACAGTATTTGCAGTTGGTAACTATGCTAACTTTGCTAGTAATGTTGTGATGGCTAACATTAGCCTTAGCACCGTATATTCCTTTAATTTTAATTTCCTGGCTAGTTAAGATACTTAATGTAAGTGGACACCTCAATAAAAGAGTATTTTACAAGTACTCTTCAAAAGACTACGTCTGGTAACCCTTGCTCATATTCCTTTAATTCTGTTACTGTGGACTTCCTTTGACGTAGAAGGAGTCTTTTGTTTAGCTCCTGTACTGGAACTTTCTGTAAAAATTCATGTGTCCCTAAAAAGAGTATACCAGACTTCCTTCCACAATTTCAAAAGTATAAAAACCTAGTAAACGTATAAAGAATGACTTGAACGTAGGAAGGTTGCAAAGAGTCTACTTAAATACATTTCATGGTCAGATGGTGCAGTTCTGAACGGCGCACGGATCCGCCATTTTGCATGAAATCGGATTTAAAAAAATTACAATTCGCTTTACGTCGCATCGACACAGACATGTCTTATGGCGACGATGGGATAGGAAAAGGCTAGGAATGGGAAGGAAGTGACCGTGGCCTTAACTAAAATATATCACCAGCAATTGCTTGATGTGAAAATGGGAAATACCGAGCTAGTTGGTCGTGCGGTTAGGGGCACACAGCTGTGAGCTTGCATTCGGGAGATATGGGTTCAAACTCCACTATCGGCAGCCCCGAAGACTGTTTTCCGTAGAGGTTATTGCTCTGTTTTGGCTAAACGTCTGTTTTCATGTAATTGTACTACAGTGCATTGTCGATAATTGCAACTAATCGGCGTATCGATTCATTCAGCATAGGTCATGGACGACAGAACACTAATTTTAATTACATACTGTATTAACTTTAATGATAGGCCTACATACTGGACTAAAAAAACACTAGACTGGTTTAAAAAATTGTTTTATCTTTTCTTGAATTGTTACTAAGCGAACTTGTAATGGAGAAGAAATCGCGCACCAAATGACCAGTGGATTTGCTACTAAATTACTTCATTATGGAAATGGCTCAAAGATAAATACTGTAATGAAACCTTATATATTTTTCGTACCCAGTGTCATTTTTGAGAATGTGTAAAATAACAAAGGAGATTACGTAATTATGACCGCACAAAAGTAATTGTCTTATAAATGTTTTCTTTAATGTTGCGATGGCTGACATTCTTGCCTTAGCTCCGTATATTCCTTTAATTTTAATTTCTTGGTTAGTTAAGATACTTGGTGTAAATGGAAACAGTTCAACGATAAGTGATGAAGGTAAGGTAAGGGTTATTCTGCCCGGAGGCCTGCCCGGAGGCAGGTCCGAACCTCCGCAGAGGTGTTCCTGAGCCGGAGTTTACGTACGGTAGTGTGGCCAGTACCTTTCCGCTCCTCCATTCCTTTACCCCCACCAACAGCGCGTGGCAACCCATCCAACTCCTGACCACGCCCAATGTTGCTTAACTTCGGAGATCACACGGGATCCGGTGTTTCAACACGGCTACGGCCGTTGGCATAAGTAATGAAACATTATATATTTTTCGTACCCAGAGTCATTTTTTAGAATGTGGAAAATGACGGATTAATTGTTCCTGAGATTTTTCTCATGATCATTCTTTCTAGTACCCAATCTAAATTATAGTTCAAAACTACACATTTACTTGCATAAATACATTGTGATTTCATCACTGTATTTTATGAATTGTAGATGAGCATTTCTTCGTGATGTCATACGCTCTTTCCATCTTGTGCAACCTTTCTTCTTCAGCAGAATTTTATAAACCATGTTCTTATTTATCTATGCATAGGTTCATTCATTCATTTTGGCACTGAACACATCTTAAGGATTCAATTATTCGCTACATTTTGAACATATTACATATACTACACTTCTTCGGTACATGAGTCTGCTTGTACGGTCAAGTATAAGCTTATACATACAGAACAGTGGCAGGTAACACGTGTGGTGAATACAGACTCGGTATCGGACTGAAACTACTCAAGTTATTGTATGTGGACCTAGTAGTCTGGTTTCCATTCGCAAAGAGCCAACTGGCGCTCGGAAATGCTTTGTCATGTCGGCAGGAACCGCACTTGGTATCTCATTCAGGAATGTAACGGATATTCAAAGCGATGGAGTATATTATCCATCCAGTCGCAGCTCGTAATAAGACAGCGTGTAACAAGAGCTACTGTGCAACTTGAAATGACTCGTTATCAAACTAATAGGAAGTAAAACGTATGTGAAACTGAAGTTAATAAAAATAATACTAATACTAATAATAATAATAATAATATTAATACTAATCATAATAGTTAAAAGAGCGAGTTGGCCGTGCAGTAAGGGGAGCGCAGATGCAAGTTTGCATTCGGGAGATTGTGGGTTCGAATGCCACTGTCGGCAGCCCTGAAGAGGGTTTTCCGTGGTTTCCCATTTTCAGACAAGGCAAATGTTGGCGCCGATTCCTTCCCACTCCTAACTCTACCCTATGCCATCGTCGACATAGGACCTATGGGAAGTTCCACTATAGTCCTTTCCATGGATATATTTTGCTCGATCTGGTCCAGTGTTTTCTTAATACTGATTCCGACTGCCCGTGGTATTCTCAGCGGACGTCGCCAACACCAAAGTCCAAATGCATCATTCCATCTCCTGTTAGCTTTCTTCGTTATCAATGTTTCACTGTCGTATGTTGGTCTAGGGAAAACGATGACTCTGACCAGTCTGCATTTGATTCTGTCATTGATCTCACTGTCAATGGTATGGGAATTAACTGGAGGATATAATGGACGATGAATGCTTTTTACCACAGACTATGCAACCAATATGAATCATCATATACCAACCCATGAACCCACAATCTCCCGAATGCAAACTTGCATCTGCGCGCCCCTTACTGCACTGCCAACTCGCTCTTTTAACTATTATGATTAGGCCTATTATTATTAGTATTAGTATTATCATTATTAACTTTAGTTTCACGTACGTCTTACTTCCTATTGACTTGATAACGAGTCATTTCAAGCTGCACAGAAGCTCTTGTTACACGCTGTCTTCTTATTACGCTGTACAAGGTAAATTACGTATCAGTAATAAATAAGAATCAGTGCCACAGTCAATAACAAGAATGAGTGAAGAAGCACAACAAGGTAAGTGTGGCGTACTATACAGAGAGAACACTTTGCGGTAGCTTTATTTGAAAAGAGCAGTGTAACAATTTGGAATTTATGTAATTTATGTGACGTTTCATTAATAAAATTATTGAATTCACCCATAGTTGTACATCATAAATATTGTTAACTGTTAAAAAAGAAGCCATAATTTCCAATGTCGACTCATTTAAACATAATTTAAAAGCTTACCAGTCAGTCGAACACGCAAGCTTAATATAAATATTACACTATAACATGCCTGCAAAAAACACATTATTAAACAACGAATCATAGTGTTTATAGCATTCATGTCACATTTTAAGTTAACAGATCACTTCTTTTTACAAAGTTACGAATTGACAGTACTTACTGTGAGTACTCCGCCTGTTGCCATTTCTTGATGGATGCAGTATTTTTGTATCCGTCTCTTGGCACAGGCCAGAGCAAAGTGTAGCTTCCACCGAAGTCCCAGTCTCATCCATGGCTGTGACAATATGGAAGCTGCCGGGGTATGGGTGGTGCTGAGTAATGACATTTGGAGCACAGCTAGTGTCTGAGTGTTATGAAAGGTGTTGCTCATAGCATCAGTCGTGCTGCAGTGGCACCTTCTGGTCCAGTGAGGAAAGCAATGGCAAACTACCTCACTCGTCATCTTGCCTAGTACGCCTCATTTGGGCTCTGCCTTTGGTGGTGCTATTTGAGGATCCAACCAGCCTATGGGCTGATGACCTAACAGACAGACACTGTGAGTAGTGATTGAATCTTCTCGTTGGAAGTTTTTGTCTAGAGAACTTGTCCCCACATCTTATCCTCCGTGTACTCCATTTGATCTCAGGGATTGTATGAAGTATCCCTAGTGACAGGAAAGCTATATTACGAACAATAATGAGGATCATGTGGCCGCTGAAACAAACACAATGGGGTACAAACAATTATTATAAGTCCTTAAACATTAGCATTGAACGTAATAGACTTTAGGTAGCTAAAACTGCTTGTGTCCGCTTTATAATGAACATTCCATGAACTAAACTGGCTTACAACTAAAGCAGCAATCTGGCTATCACTATCACTCTTTGCTTCTACTCCACAAAATAATTTTCAAGCAGACAACCTCGTATTTAACGTATTCTTTCCAGTTGCTCTCAACAATGATACAACCCGACTAGAGCTGCAGCTAACCTACTCCTCAAATCACAGATCCACTTTCTGCAATAATGATTTTGTTGTTAGTACAATTCGAACGTGAAATTCCTCGCCAAATGACCTAAGAGACACCATATGTGTATAGGTATTTGAAAAGAAATTTTGGGAGAGACATTTGGACGGATTAAGGTGGGTGTAAATACAGGAACTGAGAAGTGTCTGTTCAACAGTTACTATTTCCACCACAGTAAAGTTGTGGGAAAAGGCAAAAAACGTATAATCAAAGGCACAGTGGACGTACCCATAATCGGGTATGGTACAACTGTTTAGAAATATGCTGTGTTCCCAAATGTACACGATGAGTGTTCTATCGTTAACATTAACGTCAATATAAATATTCACGAAATGGAGATAGCTCTTTTTGATCGGGTACCACACAAATGCTTAGACACATTGGAAATAACTCCTTTCGAATGGGTGTCAGGAAATAGGATACAACAATACAGCAGCAAATGCATAACAGATTTACCTACTTTTATAAAAATTTGGAATAAGTTTTACACTAATTAACAAGAGAACATAACACTCTACCGTCACCCACATGATGTTCAATGTAATCATAATCCGTTCCTCCACAATGTCTGCTTCATATACCCCTGACTTCTTATACTCCGCGAACAGCTGGCAGCCAATAATTTACGTTTTTAAAACACTTCAAGCCAGCAACAGGCATTTCTTTGTTTGTTAACATCTTTCCTATTTTGACCGTATAGATTGCACAGCACACTTAGCCATGTACCTCCCTCCCTCCTCCTCTCTATTTCTTCACAACTTCCCCAACCATCTCCCTTCATCCTACACACCTCCTCCACCCCACCCAATCTCCTGGTCAGAGAGAAGGCGTAACCTTCTAGGTGGCCCACCCCAACCCTTTAGGGTGAGTAATGAAAACAGACAGACAGACAGAGTTATTGCTGCGGATGTTATTTGGAACTGAGTTTCATAATCTAGTTCCCGTCGCAATAAATGAACGATTATGGGCAGCTGACCTGATAAAGGGAATTACAAGGGTAGTAACAAATCGCTAACTACCTTGATATGCTGGAGATGGACAGCGTACACACTGTAAGGCCCCCTGTGTTTGAAGAAAACACTTGTGTGACTACACACGACTGGACGCGGAACAATGCTCAATACGAGTGGTTTGCTAAAATCCGCCATTACCCGACCAATGTCCGTAATCAGTAACGACCCTATGATTCGCGAATACCAGCGCTTCCACACAAATGCTTTATTTCGTCTAAAAGCTTGTACTTCGATCATTACTGCATCCCTGCACCAAGATTGCAACATTGAGCTATTCGTCAGATATACTGTCGCTCATGCTTCCTCAAATACCTTACGCATCTTGTACACGCATCCGCAGAAATGGTGTCCCGGCATAAACAATCAACACTGCCCCACTCCGGTGCTGAAAAGGAGGGGAAGGAGTGAAGGAGTAGTGATGAATACCACTCCAACACCGAAAAATAGGGGAAGGGAGTGAACGGGTAGTTTTGAAGGCACAGTGTGTGTGTATCGTTATACATTAGAGGTGCTTACGCTGGGCATTCCGTCCCGCGGGCGCCCAGCACTGTAAGCGGGTGGGCGGGCAAGCGGTGATGACATGCTATTGAGCCACAGTGACGTTGTGGTTACGTCACTGGCCATGGAGGTCATTCTCGATCACTGCAGCGATACCGAAAGAAAGAGGACAGAAATTCACGTTCTTTTCAATTTACGTTATACGAAATAAGTTATTTATATATTCATTGCAGTTCATGTATTTTGACCAGGTGCAATAAAGAGTTATGTCTACAATCTAAAATATGTTTTTATTGTACGTACTGAATTACAATTTTCACAATTACATTTTAAGAAGTGGTTTAGAATCATTTCTAATATACTTCTACGGAATTAAGGTGGGTAAGCTGTGGCTTGTGATTGTTCGGGTTTAAATTATCTAATAAACTCACCAACAATCCAATCATGCTTACCGGGAATAAAATCAGTTAGGTTATTTATTTGATGTCATGCTGTACATCTCACTGGTAGATACTTGCTGTTGTTCTTTAACCTTGGATAGTAAATATCTATGTCCTCACTCGTGATGGAATTCCCTCGCCATTTACAGTATAGCTATTATCATCGGACGCCTGTTAATTTTTAAACATTATTTTCAGAAATTCAGTGAACAGGGAAAGTCACACAACATTACAACACTGTGCAAAGTCAGACAGTAAACTTGTTGAATTATGTTATTATATTGCATTTGCTTAACGAATTACAGGAATTTTACTTTTATACTTTTACTTTTTTACTTTATAGTTTGTAACACAAAAACGACAAAGTGTCAGTTTTCTTTGAATGAATAAATATAAGAAAATAGAACTGATTGTTTATGTGGAGTTGAGTGTATACTAAATCAAACCGGAATATCTTGGGAAAAGGTCGGTTTTCTTGCGATTATAGCGTTATATTTTAAATACTGTACCCCAGTCAACATTTCGCTAAGTAGTGGAGGAGGGCTTCGTAATCACAATCGAACGTCACTACTCCTTTCCCTGAAAAGTGTGTTCGCTCTATACCTTCACTGTGACGTATGCTTGCCAGCCCGGCCGCCCGTTTAGGCGCCCAGCTGAGCACCTCTGCCATACATCGCCACTGTGCCCATTTCAATCACAACAGCCTTGTACCGGGTTGTCTACCTGCAGCAATGCGTTACACGAGGAGGTGGGGAGACACCATGTTTTGTTTACATCGGAACACCATTTCTATGCATGCGTGTACAAGGTACTTGAAATAACGTTCGCTGGCGTGGGGCTGCACGTGGAACATGAAAAGCGATGGGACGAGTGGCCCGGCACATATTTAATGTTAGTTTACTGGTTGTAGACCGCAACGTAGCGCGACTCCAGCACGGACATGTAGGCAAAAGAATTAGTGTGGTAGTAGTGTCGTGCCGAGGTGCGTGCGTTAAATGCGGCCACGCGATCTATGACGACGTTATTACCAAATGCGTCCAAACAGCACAAAAATGCATGTCTGTCGAAAACCAGCGTTGTGGAATGGTGCACCAAGTTCCGTGCGGATCGCGTTTCGACATAAGATGCCGGTCGATCTAGGAGGCCAGCCTCATCCGTTACGGTCAACAAGCGAGCGGATGAGGCCTATAGTACTGATCTCTCCCCATGTAATTATCACGCCTCGGTCCCATCAAAAAGACCTCGAAGGATCGACGCTTCCTGTCGGACTAGGATGTGCAGCAGGCAATTACGGACTTCTTCACGCAGTAGGTCACGGTGTTTTACCACACGGGGATCTTCAATCTGGTGCGTCAATGGGATGAGTGCCTCAGTGTTCGCGGTGATTTTGCCTGATTGGCATCCCGATTCAGGCTGTACGTCCGTCGAATGGAAACTTTTTATTGCCCCTTATATGTGAGTGTGATACGTAGGTTCTCAAATTCTGTCATATCCTTCCTAATAATAGCAGTCACTATCATCATTATATGCCTTTTCTTTCGATTTATTAAAACCAAAACCAAACCAAACCCCATGGCACTACGGCCCTTGAAGGGTCTTGGCCTACCAAGCGACCGCTGCTCATCCCGAAGGCCTGCAGATTACGAGATGTCGTGTGGTCAGCACGATGAATCCTCTCGGCCGTTATTCTTGGCTTTCTAGACCGGGGCCGCTATCTCATCGTCAGATAGCTCCTCAATTCTAATCACGTAGGCTGAGTGGACCTCGAACCAGCCCTCAAGTCCAGGTACAAATCCCTGACCTGGCCGAGAATCGAACCCTGGGCCTCCGGGTAAGAGGCAAGCACGCTACCCCTACACCACGAGGCCGGCTTTCGATTTATTAACTACAATATATTTCCTTTTCCCAAGACCAAGAGATAAAAAATAAATTATCCATTCAGTTTATTAAACTCTGTAGTAAAGCGATCACGGCGCCCTTATTAAATTAACTCGTTTTCAACTTTTCTATCTACGGGCTCTTTTAAAAGTGCTCTATTCACGTGACGTACACAATTGTTGACTGCCTGATTATATCATAATTTTCTTCATCAATTCGTAACTTAGCTCATGCATGGGAAGATATATGCCTTTTTAGTGACAACAATGTAGACTCCGCCTTCGTTCATTAAAATACCAAACAGACGGGGAAGGCTATCGTACTGTATTCAACGTGATCATATGACTAGGTTGCTTTGTAAGATCAATGAATAAGTGCGTGTATTGCCATTAGCCGGTTATCTTGCACTGTCCCTCTTACACACGCATCTCGTAGTTGAAATATGTCTGCGATTCAGTCACGAAACATTAACACTATTTTACTATATTTTTCCATTATCTGAGTAATGACTCCTACAGGGAGAGATGTTCAGCCGATAATATGCGATGATAACTTGTTTCTAACATTCACATTTATTCTGTCACTCTTGATGTGGTGACTGAATAGTGGGAATAAAGAAACGTAATAATTGAATGACATTTTCACTCATTTCTAAATAAATATGGCTACAGTTCGATTCCCGGCCAACGTTAGTGGAATCTTTGAAATGAAAGGTCACGTCCTTGAGATTCGAATTGTACGTAAAACTGGAGGTCCCTTGGCTATGGTTACGTTATGGACAGTCAAAAACACTACGAGGCTGCTGTTTTAAAGCGGAGTGAAGATTTACACCAGGGTCTCTCAAACGCCCAAAACCTCATGCCTGCACACCGAGGCGCAGAGGCTCCGTGCACTGTGCATCGGTCCGACTCGGCTTGACTCGGCTCGACTCGGATGGTCTAGTATGCTGTGAGTGACAAAGCGTTTGGTGATAGACGGCTTGTTTATCAGTGAAATAGATAAGCGCAAGACAACAACATATTAATGGAGCAATCTGTTTCGAAAAAAGCAAAGACTTCCGAAAGTCTATTTGAATAAAACTGGGAACTTTCTAATTTTTTGTCTGTCGTGAAGATAAAGGCAAATGCTTAATCTGTGGGGCAGTAATTACGTGATCATCAAAAAGATATATTTTTCAATACGTAGGTTTTGCTCCAGTTCTACGAGAATTTGTCGAAGGAAGATTTTCCTAAGCTGCATCGAGAGGCAGCTAGGATTATTTCTATGTTCGGTTCCACATGCATATGTGAAAGTTTTCTTTATATTTTGACTAGTAAGAAAACTAGATTGCGTAGGAGTAATCCTGATTATAATTTAAAGAACGCTCTAAGAATTGCTGTTAGCCGATCCCTTGTTCCAGACATTACTGGTATCATTGCAAAGAAAAAGGAAAAGAAGAGCTAGAGAAGATAAATTGTCTGCTCAAACTAAACTAAGAGAAGAGTTTATAACATCGGTAACATAACATATCATATTATTCCGTTCACCGCACATAATTTCGCAGTGAGGGGAGAATCAGCAGGGGAGGTGAAGAAGGCGGAGACAGGCGAATGGGTGAGACAGATGTAGGGAAAGAGGAGTGGGGGTTCGCACTCTGGTCAACCTACTGAAGTCGTCTCCAGCACCTTGCGCCGTGCAGTGCACCGGCGCATGCACTCTGAGAGGCCCCGATTTACACACATCATTCACGTCACTTTATGAGTTACAGTACAGTGCTTAAAAATCATCAAAAGAGAACATCTCTCATTGTCACCAACTATTAACCCTTCGAGTATCATCACGAGGGGTAACCATAACTGAGTGTCAGTTTTAGCGTGACCTGCATAGTGTATTCACCTTGAAACCACCAATTCTGAGACTCCACTGACCCAGATTTCAGAATTTGAATATGTGTGGTGGTTTCTTAATTAGAGGTCCTATTTTCTTTTTGCTGACAAATATATTTCAGGATTCAAGTAAGAGATTTAAAATTAGACACACGATGAGAAGAATGCACACATTACAAAGCAGTGAAATTTTCTTGGTCTAGTATTTTCAAGTTTCACTTCAATTTGTTTTTCTAAAATACGAGCATCATAATCAAGAACAATTCTAAAATTATGATTGTTCATTAGATCAATTAAAAACAAACAATCATAATCTAACAATTTCAAGTTGATTGATGTGGTGGTTTTTGAGATCAAGTACCTCATTCTTATGAAAATGGAAGTTGTGGAAAGAGCTATTGAAGGATCTTTGCAGAATGTTAACAAAAATGTCATATTTGTTATGGTTTTCCGGCATAACTGTATTATTAATGTGAAAATTAGCCTTAGTTTGAATCCGTGGTATACAGTGAATTGTGATATTTTTCACCTAAACTTCACTTAGATTTTCTGCCCTAATGTCCTTATTGATGTGAATTTTTTAAAAATTTGTAACCATAAAATTCTAAGTTGGCAATGACCAAGTGCCTTAGACACGCCTGGACGTTGACAAATAAGTGATTGCTCTCCAGTGAAGCTATACATAATGGCGTATGGCCTCCGGAGGGGCCTGGTGTGGGTCTCGTAGATGGCCTATCAGGCGACCTGCATATCTGTAAAGATGAAGGCCCTACCTAGGATGATTTCTAATGCTGAATACACACACACACACACACACACACACACACAGCCCCGAGCCATTGGAATTAACCAGTCAAGGTTAAAATCTCCGACCCAGCCAGGAATCGAACCCGGGACTCTCTGAACCGAAGGCCAGTACGCTGACCATTCAGCCAAAGAGCCGGACTCCAGCGAAGCTAGCGATAACGGATTAGGTATCTTGAGCTGTAGTTTACTTGCAATTGGGTGGCCAGTCACTATCCGTTCCTCACGTGAGCTACCCAGCCAAGCGGTGACCTCAGCCAATGATGCTTAACGCCACTGATCTCAGGTATCCGGTGTTACAATACGGCTAAGCTGTTGGCCTGAGTATTTAAATGGGCAAGTAAAACTAATATTTCTCTCTCTAAAAAGTAGTTGCAGGTAATGAATACAAGTGGTCACATGGTTACACTACAATTAATGTGGCAACCTTGCTATTGAGTAGCTCATACATAACCTTGGCTCTACGACAGCGGTCCTAGTCTATGAGAGCAGAGTTAGTTCTGGTTTCCCTATGCTAGATTGTTTGTAATTCTTCAAGGCGGACGAGATTTTCTAGCTCTTGTTCTTAGTGTCACGCATGAGTCGTACATGGTCATGGGACGGTAACACCTCATTAATTTACCGACCTCCACCTTAGTGTCCCATAAAGTTAACACGAAAAATTATCATTTTACCACTCTCACTTCAGATCCTATCAAGTGGCGTGTGTTTTCTCGGGTCCTTGAAAGCTTCTGCTCACTAACACACTGATCCTTGAAGTTCACTTCAGCCTTCCAATGTGCACAGCTCTGTTGGTTAGATGATCGCCTTCCCTGAACAAGATGACGAGATCGCAATCCTTTGCACTTTATTAATACTTCATAATCCTCATCATCATTATCTCTAGCTCGAAAACCCTTTGTGAGCCCTGACCATTTCTCCCTATTTAAAACTTCTTCTTCTTCTTCAAGTGATTCTCAGAAAATCGGCTACCATAATAAAGACTCTTGCTTTAGATAATGCAGCACGAAAAGGCTCAAAAGTGGAACAGTGGAACCAAGTTTTCAGATTATCAATACAAGAATTGCGTCTTCTTGCAGGTCTTCTTCTGTCTTGTATCTTCCCTCGAATGACCAGCTCCAGTAGATGATTTCTCTCCTGGCATCACTTGACCGAGATATAGGACGTAGCCAAGTGGGGGTTACTTTGGGCCTGACACCCCCACCTCCCCCATGGAATTTTTACAAAGGAAAATAAATAGAAACTGACAACAAACATTCACAGGGACATAATTTTAAAACCAACAGATTTCTTGAATCTATTTTCTAAGAAGCTTCGAAAAGTAGACTTTAGACTGTAATTTGAACAGACCATTCGCCATAAAACTATTCACTTTGATCACATTGTTCTTGTTCTGTATTTTAATGCAAGATTTTGTGACGTTCCGCTACTGCAATATGAATATCAACATCATTTACTTGTATCCCTGTCCTTATAATGACACTTAAGTTACGCGGTGTACGTATTCATTACCTTAGCTGCAAAAAAGTTTTTTAAATATAAACAATCGTAGCCCCACTACACTCTCTAAAGTCAAAATATTCTTGAAATGTTTTCAACCACACACTCGCATATACTTCCAAATCGATATTCATGGCAGTGACGACACCATCATTACTTAATCTACAGCAGATTTTAAACAGTGTACTTACAGTTTCATCCGGTGACGCTTCGTGATAGCACAGTCATGGTTTTCACAAAAAATACACTGGGAATAATTGTTGTTGTTTTTTTACTTAAAAAGCCTAATCTAAACTAATCAGCAAAATTTAACTGGTATTTTACCGTCGTTGAAGTTTTGTAGTTTCACTCGCATACTGAGTGTACGTGCATCAACGACAAGCGAGGGAAAATATTTGTCACGACGTATGGCACACGTTATATTCATGAAAAATGCCACAGAACTCGTGAAACCTTCACCTATAATCCAAGAGGAACACTAAAAATATTCACTATATACCACCATCACTGATAACCATTCGCGCTTAACTCTGTGTTCATGCTGGGCAACCCAAATATTTTTCTGCGGCTATCGGAACACATATTCTACACGTGCCGTCAATGAATTGCTCGAAGAAACCGTATACATGCCGAAACCCAAGACTAAAAATCTATTCTTCTATATTACAATTGATTTCATATACTGGCTCTATTTTTATTAGTAAGACGATGTGCAAGTGGCTATACAGTTAAGATGTTGTTATTTTTCTTCCAGTCTCTAGTGTGTGGCGCTGAAGACTTCGAGTGTCAAGTATTAAAACTAACATCTCTTACCTAAGCTAGCTGGCCTGTCACCGTAAATTGCTGTAGGGGGAGGAGTCACAGCTCCGCCTCGAGGGAGCTTCAAGTGCATGTGTCACCCAAGCGACCTTAAATTTCGCTGGGGTAGCTCTATATCGCACCGGCAAGGAACCCAGCTCGCTGGAGAAGCTGAACTGCGGTAGTGCGAGCGGATTGCCGAGGCAGCTGTACTTGGCTTGGCTTAGATGTTCGTAAATTTTTAAACATTATAAAAAGCGTTCTAAGGAATAATTAGAAAATGTTAATAGAATATTATTTACCCCAGCAACGCTGGGGTAGATGGGGTTCAGTGCACGCCGCTGCACTCATGCATGCGCGCACCACACACACACTTAAGCACCTTCATTATGTTCTATCATTTTATAACTCCCACCTCCGCCCTACTCCTCATCGGTCGATCCTAGCTACGCTACTGACAAGATACAGCAGCTTTCTGATTTCAACAGCGTATTTAATATTTCCCTTCTCTTTTCCATTCGCCTCATTACCTCACCGCTTCTCACCTTATCTGTCCAACTCAACCGCAGTCTCCTTCTCTACGTCCGTAGCTCAAATGTCTCTAATCAGTCTATTTCTTCTTTCTTTACCTCAACTCCATAGTACAATGTGAAGAAGACGTAACATCTTAGAAGTCTCATTTTTAGATGCAATCTAAGGTCTCTGCTACAGAATACTCTTCTCATTTTATCGAATCCATTCCTGACTTGGCCTATGCTGGACCTTACTTCTTCGGTACAGTCAATGTTGTAGTTCACATTTGTTCCTAAATATTTGTACTTTGTCACTTGCTGTACCGGCTCCATTTATCAGCTTAGGTCTTCCGACTTTCCTACCACCCTTTGTAATACTGTGTATATAAGATCTTCTTGACTATAATCCGTTGTTCATAGAAATGTCCCAACCATTCCATCGTTTCGACTTTCATGGCTGGCTGTAACAATTTTTGGTTCATCAAACGATTCATAAACTTCAAAGCTGTATCTTCTCCAAATCTCCGCCTTTCAACTGGCCCTAAATACATCTTAATATCTTTAAGTACGCCTTGGTGTTTTACATCAGGTTTCAACAATACTTTAGTCGTAGAAACAGCAGGAAGAGCATTTATTAGCACTCGCAATATGTAAGTATGGAAGACCCATTGGAGTATATTAAAAACCCCAGGCCATATTTGCAGGTGCTGTATTTAAATGACATCACGTGGTCATTGTAACGATCCCTCAGTGACATTTACGGGATTTCTTGGCCAGAATAGCAGCTTCTCATATATTAAAATTGCTCAGTTGACCATTTGAGGCAACCCGAGAACCATGGAGAATTTCGCACAACTTCGGACCAGGAATTGTACCGTACAATAAATTCGGAAATCATCATTCTCTCTCGGCTTTGTTCAGCTTCATCATATTTCAAGTTTCTGCGATGCACTTTCGTACAAAAATATCATTTTAATGTGTCGCATTAAACGTGTGAATAGAACCATGTAACTTCGCACAAATTCCTGAAGGAAACACGTAATCTACTGCAAATTTCCGTGCGAAGAACGGGTATCAATGCTAATAATAATAATAATAATAATAAGGGACTGCCTAGCTGAGCTCGTGGAGGTGTGTTTGTACTATCCAAATGTACACTGGATCCATTTCCAGAAACATGTCTTTGAATTTTTTTTTTTTTTTTTTTTTGCTAGGGGCTTTACGTCGCACCGACACAGATAGGTCTTATGGCGACGATGGGATAGGAAAGGCCTAGGAGTTGGAAGGAAGCGGCCGTGGCCTTAATTAAGGTACAGCCCCAGCATTTGCCTGGTGTGAAAATGGGAAACCACGGAAAACCATTTTCAGGGCTGCCGATAGTGGGATTCGAACCTACTATCTCCCGGATGCAAGCTCACAGCCGCGCGCCTCTACACGCACGGCCAACTCGTCTTTGAATTTTGGGGAGACACATGACATTATTATTATTATTATTATTATTATTATTATTATTATTATTATTATTATTATTATTATTATTATTATTAGACTGAGTGTGGGAGTGATTAACGCAATGTAGGACTCTGGAATAACCTTAAGAAAGACCTATCTCTGTGACGAATTTTGCATCAGTAGACTCGCACACTTTTTAGTAATAGATTTGTGTACGGGATGAGGAGCAAGGAGGGAGCTCTCCCTGTTCCGGTAATATTGCCAACTGAATGGAAATGAAATCTGAATTGAATCGATAATATGATCGATCGATATGAATTTTCTAAACCTTTATTATCTTAAGCTTCCGGAGGTGCATATTGCCCTGAGGTTCATTCAGCCTACACCAAAAATGAGTACCAGGTTAATTCCTGGGGGCAAAGGCGGCCGGGCGTAAAGCTAACCACTCTACCCCATCACATGCCGAGGTTAACAATGGTGGAAGCCTTTACCTTCCACTCCTCCTAGGGCCTTCATGGCCTGTACGGAGGTGACTTTGCTTTGCTTTTTATTATCTTAAGCCAACAACTGTGTCCCACCCACATTATATAACATTTCTCGATGCGAATCTTGTTCCTAGCATGAATTCTATAGTTAAAAAACAACAGTACTAGTACGTAAAGTGTACGCCGGATGTCGCACAGCGATGTACAAGCGATTCATACTTTATGTTTCAAAGGTTACCAATACGAATCTCGCCGATGTCGACCGATTCAGCACAATTGTGTTTATCTGTCACTAAAAAGTGTGCGAGTAATAATCAAGTCACGCGCATGCACTATAGCACTGATAAGGGACTTGGAACCATTTTCATACTGTCTTACGGCATAAAGTCCTCCCTAGATCCTACTAATCAGAGAGAGACTCAACGACAATGGGTAACACTTTCTATTATTGAAGATTGCTTTTGACTGAGCTATTGCACACTTTATATCCTCTACGCTGTTATCTTGCGTCCTAGGTATCTGGAAGAATTGTTTTCCTTTTTGTTGATCGGCTGTATATTATCAATTCTTACAGAGTTACACCAATCTGAATATAGTCAGCAAAATGAGGTTTCTTTATTTTGATGGCTAAAAGAATTGTAGAAAGTATGGAATGCTCTTTTAGAAACTATCTTTTCTTGAATTGACTCATAATATAGAAAGTTTCGTGAAGTTCTTAATTTTGATTTCAAAAGACATGTCTGGTTAGCTAAGTTGAACCCACAAAATTACGGTACAATACTACCTTTCCGAAACAGTTTTAAACTTAGCATTAGCTGATTCTTTTTTACAAGTTGCTATACGTCGCACCGTTACAGATAGGTCTTATGGCGAAGATGGGACAGGAAAGAACTAGGAATGGGAAGGAAGCGGCCGTAGCCTTAATTTATATACAGCACCAGCATTAGCCTCTTGTGAAAATGGGAAACCACGGAAAACCATTTTCAGGTTTGCCGACAGTAGGGTTCGAACCCACTATCTCCCGGTTACTAGATGCTGGTCGCACTTAAGTGACTGCAACTATCGAGCTCGGTAGCATTATCTGTAACAACTAGAAATTGACAGTGAACTTTTCATCGTTACTTCAATTATTCTCGGATCTCTGGGATGTTGAAAGGCTAGTGGGAAAGCAGGAAACCACGTAAAAACTAGAGGTCGCGTGGCTAGGTCATAATCGGTCACGTAAAACTACACACTTACCTTTAAGACTCTTTGAAAGTAGTGTACCTCTGAATGGAAGGACGACCGGGCGATTTGGCCGTACGGTTAGGGACGCGCAACTGTGAGCTTGTATCTGGGATATAGTGGGTTCGAACCCCACTCTCGGCAGCCCTAAAGTTGGTTTTCCGTGGTTTCCCGTTTTCACACCAGGTAAATGTTGGGGCTGTACCTTAAGTGTCGATGCGACGTAAAGCCAATTGTAAAAATAAAAAATAAAAATATAGAAGGACGAAGACTCTGACTTGCGACATATTTTATTTGAAGTGTTTTCAGAAAGAACTCTTCGTGTGAGGGACTCCTAACGACTTTGGGAAGTTCTTAATCAATAACATCTTCACATTCTGGTAAACACAATACAGCCGGATTCAAGCCCATGTGTGGTCTGCAGTCGAGACTTCCAAATATTACAACTTGCGGTCACTTTATCCAAGTCCTTTTAGTTTATATGAAGCTTATTATAATAAACAGTGCTCGTATTTAGAGACCCATTACGTGTGCTTATCGCTGTCAAGAGGGAATGTGTGCACGACCATATTCACTAGTTCAAGCCTTGCTTCTTTTCATCGCTTGAGATGCGGATGTGATAAGGAAAGCGGATCTTAAGCTTGAATTGCGTGCGTTGTTAACATTATCGCATTCTACCCTATTCATCAACCTAACAATGGGGACTGTTCCTTGATTTCTAAGAAGAATGTCTCCGTACTTACACTCTCTGATGGCAGTTAGGGCCCTGTTCATGGGAGATTATACGACAAGAGTGTCGCAAGGTTACGACGAAGAATTGTACGTACAGATTAGAACAGTAGGAAGTTTGTAATCAAGTCAGAGAAAGGATAGTTAAAGGTTCCCTCGGCACTCGTAGGTGCAGTAAGCGTGGTGGCTCGGACGGCTGAAGCGCTGACTTTGTGACCCCAACTTGGCAAGTTCGATCCTGGCTCAGTCCGGTGGTATTTGAAGGTGCTCAAATACCTCAGCCTTGAGTCGATAGATTTACTGACACGTAAAAGAACTCCTACGGAACAAAATTCCGGCACCTTGGCGTTTCCGAAAACCTTAAAAGTAGTTGGTCGGACGTAAAGCTAATAACATTATTATTGTACACAATATGCTGTACGTCGCACCGACACTGATAGATATTACGATAATGATGGGATAGGAAAGGGCTCGGAGTGGGAAGGAAGCGACCATAGCCTTACTTACGGTACAGCGTCAGCATTTGCCTGATGTGAAAATGGGAAACCACGTAAAACCATTCTTCAGAGCTCTGGACAGTGAAATTACAACCCATTATCTCCAGAATGCAATGTCGCATATCTAAGTGGCCAGTTAAACAGACAGTATTAAAATACAGTAAATAACTGATCCAGGAGCTTATAATACCATACTTTAACCTGAGATATTTGAGATATTTGTTTAAACATTAACAATTCTTCGTAATGTAATTATTTGGCTTATGAAGTCATAACGGCAGAGAGATGTATTTCCATATGAGCTAAAGGCCAAACTAATACAGACACTGGTTCTCCCTATTCTTGATTACTGTGACGTTCTTTTAGTTGACATGACAAGAGAAGAAACACTTTAACTTCAACGAGTACTGAATTCCTTCCTGCGATGTATTTACAATATCGGGTCTGATGTTCATATCACCCCATAATATTATGTTCTCTCATGGCTGATGCCTGATAAACGTCGGCAGCTACACATTTTAACGATGGTGTTTAGAGTGTTAGCTGAAAATCAGCCACTGAATATTTCTTCTAAATTCACATTTTCATCATCATTGCACAACTTAAATACACGTTTGAGACCCTTTCTTTCTATTCTAGTGCACCGCACAAATAAAATTAATAGATCATTTGTGGTGACCGATGCCAGATTATGGAATTCCCTGCCAACTCAGATCAGAGAAACTAGCTCCTTATCAAGATTTAAGGTCTCCTGCCGAGATTGCCTTATGAGGACAGCTGACTGAATGATTGAAGTATGAATGCGTGCGTGCCTGAGGATTCGAGTTTTTAATATTAATTAGCTTTAATATTAATTTCGTTAGTAATTTATTTAATTTAAATACATTTATTTTTAAATATATTAATTTAAGTAGTTTTAACTATTTGAAGTATCTTAGAATTTTATTTAAGATTTTAAATTAGTATGTGATTAAGTGTAAGAGAGGGCCTCGAGCTCTAACTTCGCCACTGAAAAAGGCGCAAATAAATAAATAAATAAATAAATAAATAAATAAATAAATAAATAAATAAATAAATAAATAAATAAACAGTACTAGAAATTATCGCAAAATGAAGAAGGAATGAGGACGGCAACAAACTAAGAGGGCATCTATTATTATAAGCAACAAGCATTATGAAACAAATGACATCATGTCCGCCAGCAGGGAGGTGAGGGGCTGGGTGGGGAGGGGTGGAAGAGAAGCAGTACGATCGCCGGTTAGGAGGGAGTCCACTGTACTTCATTTCTACAACAGATGTTTTCGATCACTAAAATATCGAAACTGTCGATGTCAATCGATCACGAATTCCGATCTATGTGCTGTTGTTCCTGTTGCTCTCTCCATACCTTGCAGCAGAACCAGGAAACTTTAGGGCCTACAGGGCCTGCAATGCAAGCGGGCCTGGGTCTTTAAAGGGCTCCACAGACTCCTCGCAAAATAATAATATATACCCTGATGTCAGCCTGTACGGAAATGGTCTGGTCGGTTTTGTAGAATCACTTGAAATATAATATATATATATATTATAATTTGTTCGTATTGTTCGTAGAGGAATTACCATTTGGTTTCATCAAGCAGCATTTCATTGTGTTGAGTTGCCCTTGAAGACTCTCGCGACATCAGAAAAGACCTGCACCAAATTATTTACAAATAATTACAGCTGTGAAAATTGATAGCAGAATATATTTTAGTTAGTAAATGATACTTTCTTGATGTTCAGTGCACCTGTGATAGTATTAAGAATTTTTCAGAACATTTAACTTTAGTCACACATTTATTCTACAACTGTGTACAATGCCAATAAGAAGTTGTAGTAACAATCAGTCAACTCAGTTTCGAATGAGCTTTCTTTACGCGAAATTAATAATAGGCTTATCAGTTGTGCGGTTTGATATTTTTCAAACTTTATTTCAACAGTTTTTATTTTTGTTTTGTTTTCTGTACCGTATTTCAATCGAAAAAAGTATTATAACTAAGACTTCAGCATCGGTTATAGAGTATAATTCTGTAGTTACTGAAAAATGAAACCAATTAAAGTTAAGTACGACCATGTAAGTGGTTCATGGTTGGCAGTTCACGATCTTAGCCGTTAAAACATCGGAGACAGTCAAGTAAAATCTATTAAATATTATTTTTAAATAGAAGCCTCCGTGGCTCATGCGGCAGCGCGCCGGCCTCTCACCGCTGGATACCGTGGTTGAAATCCTGGCCACTCCGTGTGAGATTTGTGCTGGACAACTCCGGGTACTCCGGTTTTCCCTGTAATATTTCATTCCAGCAACACTCTCCATTAACATTTCATTTCAGCTATCAGTTATTTATCAGTGCCCCAGAGGACTGCAACAGGCTTCGGCAGCCGGGACATTTCCTACACTCGCCGCTAGATGGGGCTTCATTCATTTCATTCCTGACCCGGTCGAATGACTGGAAAACAGGCTGTGGAGTTTCATTATTTTTAAATGATTGTACAATGACGACTAATCCCTTCCTTCATATAACTTTGACAATATGTTGCATTATTTCTACGTTCTGTAATTAAAATTAAATTATGCATAGATTTTTACATTTTATATGATGAGGGCCCTAAATTGTATTTTAGCACCCGGGCCCATATCACATTCGTTACTTGACTGTGTCTTACAATAAATGGAGATAAAATATTTGTCTGGATCTCAAAAGAGATCCCATAAGAAAGGAGCTGCCAGGAGAAGTATCAAAATAGAAAGAGGAGTTAAGCAATGTCTTTAAGAGATCACAAGAGATGAAATGGTTGTGTCCCATTTTCGATCAGTCTCATTTGCGATCACAGCAAAAGTTGTCCCATTTGCGATCATTTCCATTAGAGTGGAAAACAAGAATGTGAAGAGAGACCGGTTCGTGTCCCATTTGCGACCACTGTAAAATTATCAGCAGCCTATCAGGGTTTTCCAACATCCATGCAGCAGGGGACCCGCTAATTAGGGATTAGTCCACACAACCTCTCCCTTGAAGGTTTCTCCAAGTAATATTAGTCTGTTGTGATTAGCTGCCACCCCAGAGGCCCGGGTTCGATTCCCGGCTCTGCACGAAATTTGAAAAGTGGTACGAGGGCTGGAACGGGGTCTACTCAGCCTCGGGAGGTCAACTGAGTACAGGTGGGTTCGATTCCCACCTCACCCAACCTGGAAGTGGTTTCCGTGGTTTTCCACTTCTCCTCCAGGCACATGCCGGGATGGTACCTAACTTAAGGCCACGGGCGCTTCCTTCCCTCTTCCTTGTCTATCCCTTCCAATCTTCCCATCCCCCACAATGCCCTGTTCAGCATAGCAGGTGAGGCCACCTGGGCGAGGTACTGGTCATCCTCCCCAGTTGTATCCCCGGACCCAATGTCTCATGCTTCAGGATACTGCCTTTGAGGCGGTAGAGGTGGGATCCCTCGCTTAGTCCGAGGGAAAAGCCAACCCTGGAGGGTAAACAGATTAAGAAAGAAAGAATATTAGTCTATAGTTTTTAATATACTGAAATTATTCCAGCTGTAAACATCCATCGTTGATGTAGCTTTTATTGTTATATTGTTATCTGCGTATTTACTTACGACATGCAGGTCATTGAGACGAAGAAAGGCAAGCCTTGTACTTTATATGATGAATACGCTTACATACATTTACGGAAAAGTCAGGGATGTTTTGTGACATGAGTTTTTTTATCGCTGGCTTTACGTCGCACCGATACAGATAGGTCTTATGGCGACAATAGGATAACAAAGGGCTAGGAGTGGGAAGGAAGCGGCCGTGGCCTTAAGATAAGCCCCAGCCTTTGCTTGTTGTGAAAATAGGAAACCACGGAAAATCATTTTCAGGGCTTCCGACAATGGGATTCTAACCCACTATTTCCCTAATGCAATCTCATCTTTTCGCGCTATCATTATAGAATTATCATTTCTTCAACTTATTTTCATCCAAACATTTTCCTAACATAAAGTTCTGGAATCTTGTACATGTAATCCGAACGTACAGACACAAATTATCATTTTATTTATATAGGTGAAAGTAGGCTGAGTGGCCGCGCGTTTTAACGCGCTTTGGTTATGGCGCGAAGCATTCGAGGAACGCGTGGATTCGAACCCCACCGTCGGAAGTTCTCACAAGGGTTTTCTGCGGTTTAATATTTTCACTTCCAGGCAAATGCCGGTACAGTTCCTATTCATAGGCTAGAGGTGAGTCCTCCCACCCGTTACCCATTTTCATTCACCATAACACATTTCATCTTCATTAGCTCCTTCACTGAGGTAGGTGCCGGGAAGGGCATCTGGGCGTAGAAACATCCCGTATAAATTAATCTCACCTCATCCCGAACCAGTATCAAGAAATGAGACTTGGGGCCAGACAGACATACAGATAGATGAAAGTAGGCTAATTATATTTTGAGCAGCTGTTTACTTAAGTGTCACTATGAATGTTTGAACAGTTTGAGCATAGTAATTTAATAGTGTCCCCTATTGTATGATAAAGTGTTAAGTCTGTTAAGTCTGAGATGATCTAAAATTGCTTCAAAAAGGGTAGCACAATCGAAGAAGCAAAGTGCTACAGCAAGAACTTTTGTTTTGAAATTGGAAAGTGTATGTATAATCCAGTCTCAAACGGTAAATATAAGTAATTTCTTTTTGCTATTTGCTTTACGTCGCACCGACACAGACAGGTCTTATGGCGACGATGGGATAGGAAAGGCCTAGGCAGTGGAAGGAAGCGGCCGTGGCCTTAATTAAGGTACAGCCCCGGCATTTGCCTGGTGTGATATAAGTAATTTAATGAGTTTCAACATACGATTAGCAAGAATTCTAGTATATAGTTTCGACAGTTACTTCCTTTACCAGTCCCTCAGTAGGGAATTCCCTGACAGCAACCTGACTGTTGGTATATCACTGATAAGAGTGATCGCAAATGGGACTGATCGCAAATGAGACTGATCGCAAATGGGACGACACCGATGAAATGGCTATAGTGCACTGGACTTCCGATAACACTGAAGAGGCAACGTAAATCCATTCCCACAAGTAGTGAAATGTGTTATAATCTCACTCTTCATCATCCTAGTTGAATTTGCTCTCCGTGTAGTTCGGATGGTAGAGCACTGACTTTTTGAGTTCAAGTTCACGGGTTCGGCCGCAGCTCGGTCCGGTGGTATTTGAAAGTGCTCCAATACGCTAGATTCTTATCCGTGGATTTACTGTAACATAAAATAACATCTGTTGGACAAAATTCCGGCATGTCGCCGTCATCGAAAACCGTAAAAGTAACATCATTCATTAAGAGTTTTTGTAGTTTTTCGGGACTTTAATGTCACACTGACACCGATAGGGTTTCGGTGACGGTACGATAAAAATGGCTAGGAGTCAAAAAGCTGTGGTCTTTATTTAAGTAAAGCGGACTGGTGTAATTGTGAGCAACAACAGAGGCCCAGATTTAGGTCTACCAAACTGCAAGTTCACAACCACACAACCTGTTTTGCGTAGTGAAAGTAGGCATTATAGTATCTGGCATTTAGTATACTTTATCTCGCTCCTAGGAGCGTGATAGCCGGGTGGCACAGTCACTGAGTTTTCACCAAGGCAGCTGTGGTTCAAAACTCTGGCTAATAGGCTCTACATGCTCGATTCATCAATTCAGATTCAACGTAGAAATGGAGGTCCCTTCTTACTCCTCGCTTTTTCCAACCTTAATGGGGTCAGCACGTGGTGTAGACTTGATCATGTTTTATTGCCTGATGCCCTTCCTGGCGAACCCCTGTAGGTGGGGACTATCCCCTGCCTGACGTAAAAGGCGACTAAAATGGGACCCAGAAACTTTCATCTCGGGAGTGCGGATCTGCAATCAAGGTCCCCTGGTAGTGTCCAGCACTCCTTCCGCTTATTGTACTTGTGTCTGGCTGTTCACCTTCATACATCCTATCTGACCTCCCTTGGTCAACTCTTGTTATTTTCTGATCCCGAAGGTATTAGCTTTGTGAGGCCTAGGGAGTGTTTTCGTTTTCGTTTTCACGCTCTTCATGGCCTTTGTCTTTCATTCACCGAAATCTTCATATTCTGAAGTGACGTACCACTTCCGTTTTTCCCTCTGGGCCGATGGTCTAGATGTTAGGCCCCTTACACACCAAGCAGCAAGAGCACAGCAGCCTTTTATTAGTGTTAATATAGGATGGTTGTCCAATTTTACTTCTTCGTAAAACAATAATCACCAACCATTCACCATCTAAGATTTACCATCGATGATACTCAACTTGTCAATTACATTTCGCACACAATATCTCAACGGAGGTGCTCACTTTAATGTCCAAAGTCCGTGCTTACACACCAATCGGTTTGGCTACGCGGTTATGTTCACGAAGGTTGCATCCCGGAGATGACAGATTCGAATGCCGCCGTCTACAGTCTGAAAATAGTTTTCCGTAGTTTCCTGTTTTCACAACAGCCAAATACTGTGGCTGAATATTAATTAAGACCGTGGCCTCTACCTTCTTAAACCTAGCCCTTTCCTGCCTTAGCGTCGCCGAAAAACCTTCGATGCTCAGTTAAAAGCCTCTAACACAAAGAAATCCTTACACGAATCAGCTACACCAGCAACATCAATATGGAAGTCACCATATTTTAAAGAATGCCTGTATTCCCTATAGTTCATAATGACTGTATCATTATCGTCAACTTGGATGAACAACAAATCTGTACTATATTTATTGTCGGAACAAACTAGTCGGTAACTTTTGATGGCAGTGCAACCTTGGAAACGTCGCTATGGTTGACAGCTCATTGGTTGCGGTAGGTCGTAGCATAATTAGAGCCGTACGGTGTAATGCATACGGTAATGAAAACAACCAACCGGATCACTTTATTTCGTTGCGTAACGTGCAGCAGATTACAGACCAATTAATGTGTACTCGTAATTTTTCAACGCTTTGCAAGGTTAAAGTCAGAATATTCAAACCTGATATCTGACAGTTCTCATATTAAGCCGTAATAGGGCACAAGTTATATTTTTCCTGTGATCTATTTTCAAAGAGCAGATAAAACAAACATGAGTATGATTGGAGCTTTCTACCGTAGAAATAGGATTGTAAATATATGAACCACTACCGTTTGCTGTGAGAGAAAATCTTTTGTAAGTAGTGATAAACTGTTGCAAAAGTTTAATCCACCCAAGTCTTTCTCGTGAAAACTGACAGTATTATTCCGATGTATCCGTCTCTGTGGTGTAGTGGTTAGTGTGATTCGCTGCCACCTCCGGAGTTCTGGATTCGATTCCCGGCTTTGCCACGAAATTTGAAAAGTCGTACGAGGACCCTCAGGAAGTCAACTGAGTAGAGGCGCGTTCGATTCCCACCTCAGCCATCTTAGAAGTGGTTTTCCGTAGTTTCCCACTTCTCCTCCAGGCAAATACCGGGATGGTACCCAACTTAAGGCCACGGTCGCTTCCTTCCTCTTCCTTGCCTGTCCTTTCCAATCTTCGCATCCTTCCACAAGGCCCCAGGCTTCGTTCATATAACTTTGACAATATGTTGCATTATTTCTACGTTCTGTAATTAAAATTATGCATAGATTTTTACATTTTATATGATGGGGGCCCGAAATTATATTTTAGCATCCGGGCCCGTATCACATTCGTTACTTGACTGTGTATTACAATAAATGGAGAGAAAATATTTGTCTGGATCTCAAAAGAGATCCCATAAGAAAGGAGCTGCCAGGAGAAGTATCAAAATAGAAAGAGGAGTTAAGCAATGTCTTTAAGAGATCACAAGAGATGAAATGGTTGTGTCCCATTTGCGATCACAGCAAAAGTTGTCCCATTTGCGATCATTTCCATCAGAGTGGAAAACAAGAATGTGAAGAAAGACCGGTTCGTGTCTCATTTGCGACCACTGTAAAATTATCAGCAGCCTAGCAGGGGTTTCCATCATCCATGCAGCAGGGGGACCGCTAATTAGGGCTTAGTCCACACAACCTCTCCCTTGAAGGTTTCTCGAGGTAATATTAGTCTGTTGTGATTAGCTGCCACCCCCAGAGGCCCGGGTTCGATTCCCGCTCTGCCACGAAATTTGAAAAGTGGTACGAGGGCTGGAACGGGGTCCACTCAGCCTCGGGAGGTCAACTGAGTACAGGTGGGTTCGATTCCCACCTCACTCATTCTGGATGTGGTTTCCGTGGTTTCCCACTTCTCCTCCAGGCACATGCCGGGATGGTACCTAACTTAAGGCCACGGCCGCTTTCTTCCCTCTTCCTTGTCTATCCCTTCCAATCATCCCATCCCCCACCATGGCCCCTGTTCAGCATAGCAGGTGAGGACACCTGGGCGAGGTACTGGTCATCCTCCCCAGTTGAATCCCCCGACCCAATGTCTCACGCTCCAGGACACTGCCCTTGAGGCGGTAGAGGTGGGCCTGAGAGAAAAGCCAACCCTGGAGGGTTTCAGCATAGAAGGTGAGGCCGCCTGGGCGAGGTACTGTCATTCCGCAGTTGTATCCCCCGACCCAGAGTCTGAAGCTCCAGGACACTGCCCTTGAGGCGGTAGAGGTGGGATTTCTCGCTGAGTCCGAGGGAAAAACCGACCCTAGAGGGTAAACAGATTAAGAAGACGAAGAAGTATTCGGATGTTTGTTTTCATGATGCTTGTTATTTAAAGGAGTCTAATATCTAGGTCGTCGGCCCAGTAGTATTCTACAAGCTTTCTATTATGATTTTTTTTAGGTTAGGTACTTCTAGTAAAAGGTATGAATATTTTGTATATTTGGAGGGGTCGATCAGAGACAAGTCATACTCAGCCAGTTTTGAAATACAGTCAAATTAATGTTTGGCATTCATTTATATATCAGCAGCTTTATTTAAATGTGTCGATTTATATATTTGCTTTTTAATGTGTCGTTAAGTGTATCTTAACTGAATTTAAATTAATTTCATACCTTCCTGTAATTTAAAATTAAATATTTTGGAGAAAGTAATGAAAATAGCCTGTGACTATATCCGAACGAAAAGTCAGCGTTCAGGCCTTTGGTCCCGGTTTCGATTATCAGCCGGGTCGCGGATTATAATCTTCATTGGTTAATTCTTCTAGCCCGGGGGTATGGTTGTTGTGCCATATTCGGTATAAAAATTCCTCTTAGGTAGGGTCCTATCCTCCAGACGTGCAGGTCGCCTGTACGGTGCTGACTCGAAAGATCTGCACCAGGCCTCTCCGGTAACCACACTGCATCATTATTATTATTATTATTATTATTATTATTATTATTATTATTATTATTATTATTATTATTATTATTATTATTATTATTATTATTATTATTATTATTATTGCCGGCTCCGCAGTATAAGGGTAGCGTGCCTGCCTCTTACCTGGAGGCCTCGGGTTCGATTCCCGGCCAGATCAGGGATTTTTACCTGGATCTGAGGGCTGGTTCGAGGTCCACTCAGCCTACGTGATTACAGTTGAGAAGTTATCTGACAGTGAGCTGGTGGCCCCGGCCTAGAGTCATGAATAACGGCCGAGAGAATTCGTCGTGCTGACCACACGACAACTCATAATTATTATTATTATTAGCATCATAACTTTATACTATTTTAGCCGGGCTGAGTGGCTCAAACGGTTCAGGCGCTGGCCTTCTGACCCCAACTTGGTAGGTTGGATTCTGACTCAGTCCGGTGGTATTTGAAGATGCTCTAATACGTCAACCTCGTGTCGGTAGATTTACTGGCACGTAAAAGAACTCATGCGGGACTAATTTCTGGCACGTCGGCTTCTCCGAAAACCGTAAAAGAGTAGTTAGTGGGACATTGTTATTATTATTATTATTATTATTATTATTATTATTATTATTATTATTATTATTATTATTATTATTATTATTATTGTACCGGGCGGTACACCTCCATGCCGCTCATTTAAATATTGCGCCAATTTAAACTCCTCTACAGGAGAAGTTTGGAACCTTGAAAACTGAACTAATTCTACTATTTCTTAAAATATGTCACTACTGTAAATTTGGTAATCTTGTAGTGTTCTGAACTGTGTCTATTTTGATTTGTGTTTGTTTATTCCGTATCAAGAAACGTGGACATTCTCTTCTAGATGTCTCTACAGAGAAAAAACTAGGATTACGCACTCTGTTGCAAAGGAATGAACCTTATTGAAGAAGTCTTGTGTTCATAAGTTTTTGACCTTACTAAATTTTGTTCTGTGGTTTGTGGGTTGGCAACATTAATCATTTCTACCCGCTTGTTTTGAATTTAGCCAATCACGAATTTCTCTAATTAATTTTTGACCAATAACGTATGTCTTCTCCGATATGGACATGTTGCTTTAAGCTATCCAATAAAGTTGAAGGGGGTGTGAATACTCATTCTTGAAAGGTCTGGCATGTTCCACGAGGGTATATAAACTGCTGATTTTCTTGTCTCGGGGCCACTTCATCGACATCTTGCTTAGTGTGTGATTATGAAACAGGGGGCGGGAAGCGTCTCTTTCTTCGGGCAGCAGTTCATCCACAAGGTAATGGCCGTTTAATAACTTTATTTCTTGCTAGCTCAGCAGTTTAACCCTCGGGGCAGGTTCGAAACGTTTCTCATGTAACCTATCTTTAAAATGTAATAGACATTTGGTAAAATTTCGTCTCTTTAACTATAAATTGGGATAGAGAGTGCCTAACCCTCTCGAGCTCCCACTCATATTGTTTTGAGGTGACTACGTTTTCATAACCGTTTTTCTTCTCTTCGCAATGTAATAACATTTTCTTATCGTGTCACCTCCTTAGTATGGGATTAGCCCTTGCGTAAGCGGCCTAGTGCCAAGTAGGTTTCAAAAGTGTATTAGGAGTGCAAGCTTCGCCTCCATTCTATTTTGTATTATGGGCCAGTAACTTAACCTGATGTTTTATTTTCCTCATGTAAAAGCCCTGTAGGTTGGGTATCAAATACCCCTGTTTCTTGGTGCGCCTTAAGGGCAGATAGAAATGAAGTTTGTTGTAGCCTTTGATAGGCTTGTCAAATTGAGAGCGGGTCTGCTCTTTTTCTTAACATTGTAATTAGGAGCAAGTGCTCTTTGTACTTAGGGGTTTTATGCCCTTCAGCAATGCTAGTTGTGAGCTGAGAGCTCAGGAAATATAATTGGGCTTGAAGCCCAGTTTTTGATTATAACCTCCGAAATCTTGTAATTTCTTTGTACCTGATTTTGGCTTGTTGCTGACTTGTTATTTGTTGAGTTTTGAAAGTCTATATGAAAATTGTTAAACCTTGTTGTCTGCTGAAAATATAACCTTTGTCAAAGTTTTAAATCAACTTTAATTCTGTAGTTGAGACCTATTCCAGCCAGCACCTTCTTTCTCTGCAAATCCACAAAACATTGTAACAATTATTATTATTATTATTATTATTATTATTATTATTATTATTATTATTATTATTATTATATTTCATTCGTTTCGGTTATCTGTAGACAACGTTTACACAATCCAGCAGATATTCTGCCTTTCAAATTAATTCCCTTTTCTTTGCACTCCTCCTAGATGCTCTTAAGTCTTTGACTTCTCCTTTGTCGCTTTTCAGCCGACCGGGCGAGTTAACTGTGCGGTTAGGAGCGCGCAACTGTGAGCTCACATCCGGGAGATAAAGGGTTCGAATCCCACTGTCGGCAGCCCTGAAGATGGTTTTCCGTGGTTCCCCATTTTCGCTGTACCTTAAGTCCACGGCCGCTTCCTTCCCATTCCTACGCCTCCCCTATCCGTTCGTCGCCATAAGACCTATCTGTGTCGTTGCGACGTAAAGCAAAAAAAAAAAAAAAAAAAAAAGAGCAAGCTTTTGAACCGAGATGTTGAGTGACTTGACGAGTTTCTCCAGTGCATCGCTCATTCCCGCAACTTTCTTCTTGTAAAACATCCATGATTTTCCTCTTTACAGTGAGCAAATTAACAATGTTTGTTTTAATCCATGTGCAGTACAACTTACAACATTTCAAGTAATAGCAGATTTACAATACAAATAACCCTTTCTGAGTTTTTCCAAGTTCTCTGACTTTCACACTATTGTCTTCTTTGTTCACAGTAAGCATGTGTAAGAAATGTTTTGCTATTTGTTTTTATTCGCACCAAACCAGACGGGTGTTATGGCGATAATGAGGTAGAATAAGTCTATGACTGGGAATTAAGTAGCCATGGCCTTGACATTTGCCTGGTGTGGAAAATCGAAACCAAGGAAAACTGTCTTCTGCGTTGCCGGCAGTAGGATTCAAACTCACTACTCCCGAATTCAAGCTAACAGCTATATATCTCGAACCGGTTAGCTAACTCGCTTGTGGGGGAAGAAATGCTGATTGGCTGCGGAAATAAATTGCATTACAGATGTCACATGACCAGAAACAAATTTTGGTTAAAGAGAACTGAGTTCTTGTATTTCAAGGGCAACTGAGACAGATCAGGTTCCTTGGAACGTCCTCTTCTTTTGATTCCAATGTTAACATATTCAGGTTACTGCGGTGTAACAGAGCTTCAAGCTCTGTGACTTATGTGGCTTATTACTGTGTAAATATGCAGACTATCACCAGGTGGCGGAGCCAAGGAAATCATTGTTTTATGCTGAGAATAAATTAAACTTCTAATACGGTGCTGGTAAAGGACAAAATAAAACTGAAACGCCAGTCGGTGATCGCTGAAAATTCATGATCGTTCAATCAATCAATCAATCAATCAATCAATCAATCAATCAATCAATCAATCAATCAATCAATCAATCAATCAATCAATCAATCAATCAATCAATCATCATTGGTCTGCATTTAGGCTTTTGGCCCAGGTGGCGGATACCCTATCTGTTGTTTACCTAGTATTTTCTTAGATGATTGTAAAGAACGTAGACATTTATCGAACATTTTCCGTAATAAATTATTCCAATCTCTAACTACTCTTCCTATAAATTAATATTTCCCCCAATTTGTCCACTTGTATTACAACTTTATTTTATGATCTTTCCTACTTTTAAAAGTTCCACCCAATCGTATTCGTCTACTAATGTCATTCCACCCCATCTATCCTCTGACAGCTCAGAGCACACCACTTAGTCGAGCAGCTCTTCTCCTTACTCCCAACTCTTCCCAGTCCAAAGTTTGCATTATTTATGTAACACAATTATTTTGTCGTAAATCACCCAGAACAAGAAATCGCACTGCTTTCCTTTAGATCTTTTTCCTTTCTCGTAAAGAGTAACCCTGGTGTGAGTCCTGTTCACTGGAACCATACTCTAATTGGGACCTTACCAGAGACGTATACACCCTCTCCTATACATCCTTACTACACCAATAAGTAACCTCATAACCTTATAAAGAAATCTAAAACCTTAATTACAACCTCGCTGATGTGATTACCTCAATAAAGATATTTCTTTATACAGTTGGACCTCAATAATCCGGACACCATTAGACTGGACTTCGCTTAATCCGGACAGCCGTTTAGTGACAATACATAAATACAATTACAGAATAAAGCTGAGTTACGAACGCAATATTTTAAACTACGCAGAGGAGGAGGTCGTTGGAAGTGTGATCGCTGCAGAAAGCTCTGAAACGGAGTTAATTATTAAAGAAAGTAATGTGAAGGGCAGACAGCAAAAGATAAGCAGTTTCTTCAAACCAGTAAGTTTGTCAAGTGTGGTCAGTGAAGGTGTGCCTTGATTGCCATGTTATAACTCTGTACTGCACTACTCATGATATATTTTGCAGTGCCTAATAGTGTATTTCATTATATGTAATATACTAAATGACCTTTGTATTTCTTAAATGTAAGATATTGTACTCCACTCGTTCTTTTTACTGAACAGAGTGTTTACTGTAAATATGGACCATGGCTCATTTCATAAGTTATTTTATTTAATCCGGACTTTCATTAACTTCGACAACCTAGAACCCTAATTAGTCTGGATAAATGAGTTTCTAGTGTATTAACGCCTAACTGCGTACAGTGATCCCCAAGAGCTACTGTCATCCCATCGACACAGCAATAAAAATGAAAGAACTTTTCTTCTTGGAGAAACATAAATTCTGACTGTTCTTCCCGGCCATTTCACAACGCTGCCGAGGCCTTTTTGTAGTCACTCACAATACTTATAAAATCTTACAGGTTCCACCTTTCTTCAATACCAAAAACAATGTTGTCAGATGTTTCACAACATATCTTTAATTGCAGCACTAGTTTCGGCGCTAATTACCTCGCCATTCTCAGCTGCGTGACAGTAAAGAGAAACTTGGCAATACACATAAAATTATCAACAACATTTTCATACAAATTATTCCTTAATATCTTATCTTACCGGGCGAGTTGGCCGTGCGCGTAGAGACGCGCGGCTGTGAGCTTGCATCCGGGAGATAGTAGGTTCGAATCGCATTATCGGCAGCCTTGAAGATGGTTTTCCGTGGTTTCCCATTTTCACACCAGGCAAATGCTGGGGCTGTACCTTAATTAAGGCCACGGCCGCTTCCTTCCAACTCCTAGGCCTTTCCTATCCCATCGTCACCATAAGACCTATCTGTGTCGGTGCGACGTAAAGCCCTAGCAAAAAAGAAATCTTATCTTAAGTAAAAAATTAACCCAGGTTACTACAAGTTAACAACTTGTGGATAAAACATTAAAACATAAGTGAAAAAACTCATATCAAAATAATGAGTTGGATTCCACTGTTTAGTAATACTTAATACTTATTACGTTCTGTATTTAGTTCGTTGGCGTTGAACTCCAAGGTCAAATACAACAATAGAGTTGAACAGTATAGATCTAAATTCAAATATATGGTATTAAAGTGTTCATTCCACAGGTATAATACTTTAAAAATCTTGTGCCTATAAAACTCGTTGTGTTTTGTTATTTATGTTATAAAGTAAAATACGCCGTCTTGTTAAACTTGGTGGTTGTAGCAAAATGTAAAGCTGGTGTTGTTGTCTGATTAGGTAGAACTGTGACAATATTTGCCCTGAAGATGCTAAACGGACTAAGCTTCTCAGCTCCATACCGGGTCCCTGAACGGCCGTAGACTTAGCCCAGCGGCTGCCGTGTTATAACTCTGTACTGCACTACTTATTCTATATATTGCAGTGATTAATACTGTATTGTGATATACAATATAACCTTTGTATTTCTTAAATTTAAAATACTGTACTCTACTCAATTAAGGGATTAGGGCACTCAAAATCTTCATGCAGTTACAGAGTCCTACACAATTCAATGAACATATTTACAAAAATTACCACGAATTCCCTGAAAATGTTAGGCTTTATTATACGGAATTCATTATCATTTCGTCCAAAAACACTCTTAACTTTGTTTAACTCATGCGTAAGGTGCAGACTTGAGTAAGACTCAATTATTTGCAACCCAATGACCACAACAAATACCAATCTTATCAAGAGTGCTCAAAACAAGTCCTTAAATTTCATGACGTATAAAATCACAGCAAATTACCCAAACTTCATAAATTATTCAAGTATACTGACGAAACGTACTGTGAATAGCTTGCGCCACAGACGAAGTTGCAAAGATTTGACTTTCCTGTATAAAATAATTAATTATGTAATTGATGACTCATATATATTGCAGTCAATAACATTCTATGCGCAACAGAAACTAAGTCGTCCTACGAATACCGCCTTTCTGTCAAAGGCTAAGACTGAAATCCGTAAGAACTCCTCAATTAACAGTGCAATCAGACCCTACAATAATATTCATGCCTATGTTGATATTTAAGTATAATCGAAGCTACATTCACTTCGTCATATAACACTGTCCTTCTGAATATAATTTTATAGATTATGAAGACATTTAAAAAAGGAAAACTGGTATCAATGTTGTGAACCATACTATTATATTGAATAGATTCTAAATGAATATCCTGTTATAAGAATTGTCTTAAGTAGTATACTAAATTATAATTAATTAGTAATGTAATGTCATATTATTTATGTTACCCTTAATGAGTTTTTCTAGTAATGAGACTTGTGTGTCACTGAAATTAATTTGAAGATTATTCTAACAGTATATTGCGTTTTTATTTGTATTTTTGACATCTAAGTAGCAATTATCGTGGACATTGCAGTTGGGGTTCATGACCGGTTTATAATAAATAAATAAATAAATAAATAAATAAATAAATAAATAAATAAATAAATAAATAAATAAATTGATATTGTGTCTCTCCCCATGATTAAGATTCGATGCCACTCATACGAGTCAGCTCATCAACTCATCCTTCGTGTAAAGAAATACGTAAAAACCTCGTTAATACGTATCCTGTTTAATCGGACTTCGCTTAATCCGGGCGGAAGGAAAATCAGGTAAAAATGAATTCACTTATAAAATGCGTAATGCAATGTTAAAAGTCCTCTCTATAGAACCAGAGAAACAAGGAAATGCCATTTTGTCCTTGTTTCAATGACGGTGAAATCCTGACATTCACCTCCCCGCGGTAGAGAGGGGGCAACGACTGCATATAAAAATATTTTATATGCAGGCGGCTAACGAATGAAGGGACCGATTATCTCGCGGTATAAGGAAATCCCCTATACCGAGTGCCAACAGTCTCTTTGAGAATGGATGAGCGGATATGGGTAAGGGCACTCTATTGTCCTGGGGACAAGAAATTGTTCCCAAAGGCGGAGGAACCAGTTTGGTCAACGGCATTAGGATGCAGAAGGGAACGAGAAACCACTGCATTAAATATCCTGAGAGATATTCCAAAAAATCCACATGGCATGGCTGCAACGTCAAGATCGGAGCTGGCCGTGTGGATCGTCTGCCTCCGTTTGGAGACGACGGCTTAAGAAGAAGAATGTTAAAAGTATCTGGAAGTCGACAATCGCATTCCTCCCACAGTTCTGTGGTACCAATTGTTTGCCCGTTGTTGTGGATACACAAGGCAATCAGTTATTAAGAGTGGCAAAGCCCTATAATGAAAACGTTAATTTGACACAAAAGATACCCCAATATCACAGGTTAAAGTTTGACATTTTTACCACTGATAATTACAACCTTCCACTAGGTACTGAACTAGAATGAAGTGGACTGAGTGAGCAGCTGTACATTTCTTTTAATGTTCCATAATTTAACAAGAAAAAAGTCGTTAAAATTGCTCTAAATTAGAAATCAGTCAAGGTAAATACTTTCTTCTAGTTCAGTAGCTGCATTAAGACTTGAAATAACTCTCTGCAAAAAGATGATCTCCTTAGCTTGTGTATGTCATGGGATAATGAGTCAGACATGTATAAAAGAAGTCAATTTTCAACTGAGTTCAAAGTAAGACTAATTTTCCCATGTCGGCACCTGAAAGCAGCCAGATTCATTCTCAGCATTATCTGAGTTTTTGTTATAAAACTGCCTGCAACTTCTTCACTCATAATTCTGGAACAGATTAGTGAAGACCTCAGCCTTTTCGATCAAACGGTTACAGAAATAGGTAAATTCAAAGAGAAACATGCCCGAAGTTTTAAAATTTCTCCCTTGTGTATTAATATTCTGAAATAACCTCTTAAAATGTTTACGGGTAGCGCATCATAATAAATTATACTCCATTTCATTCAGAAGTGTCCAAATAAATTTATGAGACAACATTTGGTAATAGTCATTAAAAAAAAAAATGCTTTCGCACTCCCCTTAAACGCATCTCATTCTGGTACAGTCTTCTTATTCTTCTTCGTAGCCATTTCCCGCTGGTGCAGGGTCCGCTGTTCTAATCTTGGCTCACCATTTTGCACGGTCTTCGGTATCATGTGGTCTTTAAGTCCAGAATTCTCATATCAGCATTCACTGTGTCATGCCAGCGCTGCTTTGGACGTCTGCGTGGTCGCTGCCCATTAATGTCGAAGGAGTGGGTGAAATTGGCAACTGTTCCAGATGCAACACGCAGGACGTGACCACACCATTAGAGACGTTTTTTCCCGTGCTTTCTCAGTGATGGGTGCAATGACCATTTCCTGGCGGACTGCGTCGTTTTTGACATGATGCAGGAGTGTGATGCCCATCGACCGACGGAGCACGCGCATTTCCATGGTGTGTAATTGGCGCTCTGCACCTTTGTTAGATGGTCGTCATTCAACACCGTATAAAGAAACAGTACGTAGGTACCATGCGGTATATTTTGGACTTCAGATGTAGTGGCATTCTTCTGTCGCATAGTACGCCTGTGACTTCCCTCAATCTCATCCATGCTGTCTTTATCCTATTTCGCACTTCTTCACGTATCCTACCAATAGTCAGCAGGCGAGATCCTAGATACCTGAAGCTTACGGCCTTCGTTAAGGTCTCTCTATCAACTTGAATTGAGCCGTTGGTAGGAAAAGTTTCCAGGTATTCGGTCTTATTTTTGATCAATTTAAGATTGTATTGTGAGAGACGGCTGTTCCAATCCTCAACTTGACTCTGCAATCCACTTCTGGTGGTATCAGCAAGTGCAACATCATTTGCTTATAAGAAAGTCCAAAGGGACACTCCTCTGCAGGTCCCGTGTAGTTGTGTCCGTGATGAGAGCAAAGAGCAATGGGGACAATGCGGAGCCTAGAACTTTCACTGGGGAGCTCTCCGAGATACCGACAGCGCAATGTAGACGACTTGCGGTGTTCGTGTAAAGTATCCTGATCCAATTAATAAGCATTTCTGGTACACCATGCTCACGAAATGCATACCAGATCACACGATGTGGAACACGGTCGCAAGCCTTTCAAGATCAAGGAAGGCAATATCCAGTGGCCGTTGTTTCTCTCGATGCTTTTCAATGAGTATTCTGCCAGCAAAAATGGCGTCGGGTATTCCAGCACCCTTGACGCACCCGCACTGGTTGGTACTAATGCTGACAATATCACCCAATGGTCGATCGAAGATTCTCTCAAAAATCTTCATTGTGTGCGACAGGAGGCTAATTGGACGGTAATTTACACATTCTACCGGGTCACCTTTTTGCTTAAAGATAGGCATAATGATGCTTGTAGCCCAATCACTGGGAACAGAGCCAGAATCAACTATGGCACTGAAAAGTTTGGTCAGCCAGGTGATCACGGGTTCTTTCAATTCCTGCAATTTTCAGAAGTCTGCCGGAAGGTCATCGGGTCCTGGCGCTTTTTGGTTCTTCATACTCCTGATGGCGTTGGTGACTTACTCTGGTGTGATGTGTGAGATAGGACCTGCTGTTGGATTACTTTCTGGAATAGGAGGATATGGGAACTCAATGTTGAAAATATCTTCAGAGTATTGCTGCCAACGTTTGAGGATGTTCTGTTTGTCTTGTAATCGCTGACAAGCTTTGCCTTCTATGCACACATAGTACTCAATATCCTGTACAGACTTTGTTCTAGCTTTGGCCAGCCGGAAGATAGCATTCTCTCCTTCCTTTGAATCCAGTGTTGCATGCAGGTCATTATAATGACTGCACCTAGCTTCAGCGACAGATTTCTTAGCCTCACATTTGGCTATGCCACATCCTTCCCTGTGCTCTGGCGTCTTTTGTGGAACCCAGTTTCTATGTGCGTTCTTCTTTTCATGCACCATTTCTTGGACATGGGCCGTCCATAACAAAGTTTGCTTGTCAATATGGTGGGAACTAGGTTTTGTTGTACCCAGAGTTGCTGTGGTGGTTGCAGTGACAGTGACAGGGTTTCCTTTTAGTCTTTAAGCTTCCACCAATTTATCTTTTAGGGGGAATTTATCTCTCCACTTCTACGATGATTACAGATCCTTAAGTCTGCCGTGATCAGCTTATGTTGAGGGGCTACACAGTCAGATGGCATGACCCTCACATCTAATACTAGTCTGAGATCACAGCATCGAATAAGGATAAAGTCAATTTGGCTGCTATAGTCACCACTAGTGTAGATAATGCGCTTTTAGAAAAATGTGTTACCAATAAACAAGTCATTTGCCTCGGCAAAATCCAACATTTTAGTACCATCATCATTTCGGATACCGTACCCATTACCACCATGGCAGCTATAACCATCCTTGGTGTGATCAACGTGCCCATCAAAATCACCACAGAGAAGTAGAAACTCGTCTTGAGGACACGCTGAAACATTGTCCTGGAGCTCCTGCCAAAACTGTTCCTTTTCTAGGTCACCACAGCCAGATTGCGGCGCATATGCAGATAACAGATGAAGTCGAGAAGACAGAGTGTCGATAGTAATTGACATACGGCGGTACGAATAACGCTGAACCTCAGCAACTCGATCTCACAGGCTGGCGCAGACGATGATGGCAACACCATTCCTGTTGGATGTACTATTGTAGATCAATTTATAGCCATCTCCGATGGCCCGAGATTTATGGCCCTTCCAACGTGTTTCTTGCACACGTGAAATGCCCACTTTCCGTTCTTTCAGCATCGCTGCTAGTTCGCGACTGCATCCAGTCAGAGTGCCAGTGTTGAGTGTGGCGATGCGTAAATATTGTTTGCTTTGAGATAGCTTCTTTATCTGGTTCAGCCCTGGGACCAGTAGCCGTTATCCATTTGCGCAGCGGTCAGGCAAGGCCGACGTGCGTCCCTTCTGGGGAACGTCCTAGCATTATCCGACAAAACTGACGTAGATTGATTCATGTGTTGCGACGGAGTACCGTTCGGCTTGTCGCCACAGCCTGGCGTCGGGCATTTTAGAGCTACTGCCAGCAGGAATTTAGGCCGCTCCTAACATGGAGAGCAGATGCTAAGTCTGATATATGCCCATAGTTATGGGCAAATGCTATTACTCTTACTAATCTTGAGTACTAGGATGCCACTTCCTCCAGCCGCACTGTTTCGAATTCCAGCTTCTCCACCGTTGTGTACTTCACTCATAACCTGGAGATGGGACCCTCCATATTTAAGACCCCTGGAGAGAAGGTATCCCAGTATTATAAATCTCCCAGGAGTAGGGCTGCCTGTTGGTCCACGGGTTCATTTCTGAGGCATCTTCACCAGCCCACATTTCTGTCGGCCCCCTATCCGCCACCTGGAGACGTGCCCTCTAGTGTTTGACAGGGTCCCCCTAGGGGTTCTTGTACAGTGCAGCTCTGCATTTTACCGAATTTTACATGTTACCATTACGTCATTTAGTAAACCTTTTCTGGACAGAGCCACAAACGCAAGGGTCTTTCTAATCACGAAAAGTTAGCAATAATAGAAAAAATTGAAAACGGTGCTTCTATGTCTAATATCTGTGCTGAGTACAGCATCTCAGAACAGACTGTTCTCCGATTTTAAGTACAAAAATGAACTGTTGAACCTTTTCGCTACAATAAATAAAAAATGTGGAGAGAACCGAATGAGAAAGTCTTCTGAGCAAACCCCGGACGAGCTTCGTTTCGAGCTTGATTTTGGATTCTAGGAACAATACATTCCCTTTTGAGAATATTATTCTGATTGACATGGCCTTTTAACAAGTGAACCGTGTAATCTGTGATCCCCCTCCCAGACTATCTTTCTCCAGTGTTTTTACAGTGTATGTGCTTGCAAGCTGTACTATGTATTGTGTAATTTGATGTATTTACATGTATTTTATTTCCTATCCTTGCCCCTCTTATGGAATAAATGTATTTTTGCCCGTTCCGCATGTCTTCAGGGAAATGTAGAAGTATTCTCGCCCTGAAGAGTCCTCCCTCCCTTCCGAGCTCTCTCTATCTCTCTTGCTTCGCGCCCCTCTGCAACTCCCTTCTCTTCTAGAGGGGAGTTTCGGTCCACGTGACCGCTGCTCGGCTCGCGGTCGTTCTCCTCGGCCGGCCGGGCGATTCGGCTGTTGGCACTCTGAGCAGTCTGTTATCTCCTGGGCTTGCCTTCTAGCCCCTCGAACCCGGCACGCTAGCGCGGAGGTAAGAGAGAAAGAGGGATCTTGCTATTGTACTGTCCCCTTAAGATGTCGAAATTTAAGGTGCCTGAGGTAAAAACGAGGCTTGTCACTGTGTAATGATAGGAACTTTGTGCTTTGGATTCGATCTTTATTTAAGATTTCTAGTTGATGTGTTTGATTCAGTTTAAAGAAAGTATTTTCATGGCCGAAACATTCCATAGTGGGGTTAAGTAGGTGTTGTTTTTCTACGTTATTGTAATCCACTACAGATTTTCTATGTGCCTTCGGGCGTTGTTTGGGTTAAGATACTGGAAGGCCATGTTTCATTTATTCTCAATCTTATCGTAATATTTGAAGGTCTTTCATATTATGTTCGGGAAGTTGCAAAGCGAAACCCTCCACGTATGCATGTGGACTGGTACCTGATAGAGAGGGCTGGCTCCCTCGTTAGTATATTGTAATAATTTTGAATGTATATACGGGTATTATCTTCTTAATTGTAAATTATTGTTATTTGATGTTCTTAAAGGAGTTAAAGTTTTCGAACTTGTAATTAAAGAAGCTTGGCGAGATCTCGTTGTTAATTGAAGTTGGTATTTTTCGCTTAATGCGACCTTCATCCAGCCCCTACGGGCCGCCGCTTTTCCTAGCCCGTACCTGCCGTGCCAGCTGGGGTCTATTCTGAAACCTTCGAGGAGCACCTGTTGCACCTTAAGGAAGTGTTGATGCGCCTTCGGGAGGCGGGCCTTACCGTCAAGCTTTCTAAGGTCTCCTTTGCGAGGCCCCAGATGTCTTTTCTTGGGCATGTGGTTTCGCCTGACGGTGTTTCCGTGGACCTCTCTCGTACCCAGTCCATTCGTGAATTCCCCCCCCCCCCCTAAGGATGTGAAAGGCGTAGCACGGTTTATCGGCATGATAAATTTTTTTCGCAAGTTCATTCCGGACTTCGCTAAGCGTGCCAGCCCGCTTAACTCCTTGCGTCGGAAAGGGGTTAAATTTGATTGGGGACCCTCTCAGCAGGCCGCCTTTGAAGATCTTAAGTTGGCCATCTCCAACGCGCCTATTCTTGCCATGCCCGATTTTTCTAAACCGTTTATAGTCCAAACCGATGCTTCTGCATCCGCTGTCGCCGCGGTGTTGTTGCAGGAGTCAGAATTTGGCAGACGCCCGATTGCCTATGCATCCAGGACCTTGTCCGCCCAGGAATCTAAATACTCGGTGTACGAGCTTGAAGGTTTAGCCGTGTTGTTTGCCCTCGAGAAGTTCCGGATGTATTTAGAGCACGTTAAATTCCAACTTGAAACGGACAACCAGGCGTTGAGCTGGGTTCTGGGTCGTCCTCGTAGAACTGGCCGTTTGGCCCGGTGGGCGATCAGGATCTCTGCCTTTCAGTTCGAAGTCCGCCACATCCGGGGGTCGGATAATATTTTGGCTGATTCTTTAAGCCGTATGTACTCTCCCGAAGGGGTTCAAGATGATCAACCCTTTGCTGTTGAGTCCCTTGCCCTGCCGATTTCTGCGGCGTTTCTGTCAGATACCCCCATATTGTATCATGACATTGGAAAAATTCAAAGAGAAGACCCTTACTTGGGACCCATCATCCAAGATTTAGAGCTAGGTAAACCGGTTGCTCCCTACGAGTTACGGAACGGAGTTCTGTGTTGTACGGCTCGCCATGATAAAAGGATGAAGGTGGTGGTACCTGCCGTTCTCGTGCCCATGATTTTTAAATATTTTCATGAGTCTCCCCTTGCGGGCCATCTCGGGGTCTTTAAAACAAGAGAGAAAATCCGTGAGAATTTCATTTGGAAGGGATTGGATGGTGAAGTGCGCGAATTGGTTAGAGCTTGCAAGCTTTGTAAAATTAGCAAGCCACCGCTGAATACTAAGGTCGGATTTCTATCTTCTTCTCAAGCTACTCGCCCTATGCAGCGTATGTTTATAGACTACGTTGGGCCCCTCCCCAAATCGAAAGGGGATGGTAATAGGTTCATTCTTGTTTGTGTTGATGCTTTCACTCGCTTTACCTGGATGTTTCCTACCAAGCTTGCTACTGCTGACACCACGGTAAGGTGTTTGAAAAACATTTTTTCTTCGTTTGGGCCTTGTCAAGTTTTAGTTTCCGATAATGCGAGGGCTTTTACGTCCAATTGCTTTAAAAAATTCTGTTTCGGCCTTTCTATCTCTCACGTTACGACCTCTGCTTACTATCCTCAGCCGTCGTACGCGGAGAGGGTAAACCGTAATTTGCGCTCTGCGCTTATCGCCTTCCATCATGAAGATATTTGGAGGTGGGATACGACTGTTCCTTGGTTAACCTATGCTTTCAATACTGCTGTTCATGAGGCGCATAAGTCCTCCCCGTTTTCTCTCATGTTTGGTTTCATACCTAACTCACCCTTGTCAAATTTGTGGAATATAAATGATCTGTTGCCGGAGAATATCGATCCTCCTAATGTTAGGGCTACGTGGAAACGTGCTATGGCTAACCTTAAGGTCTTTAATTTAAGGAAGCAGCAACGTTACAATCAGGGGCGAAAACCTGTCAGCCTGGCCGTCGGTGATAAGGTTTTTGTGAAGAATTTTGTACCTTCGAGTAAGCTCTCCCCCCGCTTTTGGGGGCCTTGTACTGTCATTAAATTTTTGACTCCTGTCACATTGCTCCTGAGGGACCCCGTGGCGGAGAGGGTGTTTAGAGTCCACCTCTCTCAAGTCAAGCCTGCCTAAATTGTCGGTGCCACGCTCTGCTACCAGCTGGCACGGCAGGTACGGGCTAGGAAAAGCGGCGGCCCGTAGGGGCTGGATGAAGGTCGCATTAAGCGAAAAATACCAACTTCAATTAACAACGAGATCTCGCCAAGCTTCTTTAATTACAAGTTCGAAAACTTTAACTCCTTTAAGAACATCAAATAACAATAATTTACAATTAAGAAGATAATACCCGTATATACATTCAAAATTATTACAATATACTAACGAGGGAGCCAGCCCTCTCTATCAGGTACCAGTCCACATGCATACGTGGAGGGTTTCGCTTTGCAACTTCCCGAACATAATATGAAAGACCTTCAAATATTACGATAAGATTGAGAATAAATGAAACATGGCCTTCCAGTATCTTAACCCAAACAACGCCCGAAGGCACATAGAAAATCTGTAGTGGATTACAATAACGTAGAAAAACAACACCTACTTAACCCCACTATGGAATGTTTCGGCCATGAAAATACTTTCTTTAAACTGAATCAAACACATCAACTAGAAATCTTAAATAAAGATCGAATCCAAAGCACAAAGTTCCTATCATTACACAGTGACAAGCCTCGTTTTTACCTCAGGCACCTTAAATTTCGACATCTTAAGGGGACAGTACAATAGCAAGATCCCTCTTTCTCTCTTACCTCCGCGCTAGCGTGCCGGGTTCGAGGGGCTAGAAGGCAAGCCCAGGAGATAATAGACTGCTCAGAGTGCCAACAGCCGAATCGCCCGGCCGGCCGAGGAGAACGACCGCGAGCCGAGCAGCGGTCACGTGGACCGAAACTCCCCTCTAGAAGAGAAGGGAGTTGCAGAGGGGCGCGAAGCAAGAGAGATAGAGAGAGCTCGGAAGGGAGGGAGGACTCTTCAGGGCGAGAATACTTCTACATTTCCCTGAAGACATGCGGAACGGGCAAAAATACATTTATTCCATAAGAGGGGCAAGGATAGGAAATAAAATACATGTAAATACATCAAATTACACAATACATAGTACAGCTTGCAAGCACATACACTGTAAAAACACTGGAGAAAGATAGTCTGGGAGGGGGATCACAGATTACACGGTTCAACAAGTATCTTTACCAAGAAGTAGGCTGAATATCTGTAGGCACGTCACATATTATCGCACTCCATCAACTGGGAGTGGATGATCACTATGGTCACATAAAGTCGAAATGAGGCAATCATTTTACCACAGTACCTACACCCAGTGAATACATATGACTAATCATGCAGAAAGAGCCGACAATGATCTAGTCCCGTGACATAAAGTAATGTAATACAGTGCAATGTTATGAGCTCAATACTAAACACCAATAACTGAATAGTTAGTGAGAACAGCGTTATAATTTCAAGGGAACATGTCCATAAGTGTGTGTAACACACAAAATCTATCAAATTATCATTCACAGATTCCACCAGGTGTAACTACTCAATAATTATTGAAAACCTACCTTCCATGTCTAATATCCTTGGTAAATACAGCATCTCAGAAGAGACTGTTCTCCGATTTTAAGGACAAAAATGAACTGTTGAACATTTTCCCTAAAATAAAAAATGTGAAGAGAACCGAATGAGAATGTCTTCATAGCATGTCAATAGAAAGCATAATAATGATAATAATAATAATAATAATAATAATAATAATAATAATAATAATAAATCCTTTCCACAGAAAGTGGAGACTTTGTTTGTGCCATGTAAGATCAGGTTATACTCATTCGCTACTGCTGTAAATTACGCTTGGAGGATTCTACCATTTCATTTTGGGAAAGCAACGGGAAACTACCTCACTTCACATTTCCTTAATATGCCTCTTCAGTGATGCCTAGGCTATCATTATAGCTGTTGGCAGAGCTATGAGGATCAAACCAGCCTTCGGGCTGAAAACCCAACATACATGCATACATACATACATATCTTTACAGAAATAATAATAATAATAATAATAATAATAATAATAATAATAATAATAATAATAATAATAATAATAATAATAAAAATGGAGTGTGGCCTCCGAAGAGGCCTGGTGCAGGTTTTTTCGAGTTGACGCCGTATAGGCGACCTACGTGTGTGTGAGAATGGAGCCCTTCCTATGATGAATTCTAACGATGAAGACGGCACACACATCCGGACCCCGAGCCATTGGAATTAACCAATGAAGGTTAAAATCCCCGACCCGTTCGGAATCGAACCCAGAACCCACTGGACTAAAGTCCAGCAAGCTTACCCTTTAGCCACGTAGTCGGAAATAATAATAATTAATAATAATAATAATAATAATAATAATAATAATAATAATAATAATAATAATAATAAATCCTTTTGATAGAAAGTGGAGACTTTGCATGTGTCATATAAGATCAAGTTATAGTCACTTGCAACTGCTGTAAATTAGGCTTGGAGGAATCTACCATTTTATTTGGTAATTGCGGCCGCAGCTCTGTGTCAATAGAAAGCATTCATCACGGTGTCCGGCTCCATGGCTACATGGTTAGCGTGCTGGCCTTTGGTCACAGGGGTCCCGGGTTCGATTCCTGGCAGGGTCGCGAATTTGAACCATCATTGGTTAATTTCTCTGGCACGGGGGCTGAGTGTATGTGTTGTCTTCATCATCATTTCATCTTCATCACGACGCCCAGGTCGCCTACGGGAGTCAAATAGAAAGACCTGCACTTGGCAAGTCGAACATGTCCTCGGACACTCCCGGCACTAAAAGCCATACGCCATTTCATTTTTCATTCATCACAATCAGGTTGTTCACACACAGTGAATTCAGATTAAATGGTTGGACAAGGCCAAATATCAATAGTGATGTTTGATTCTTCTTAGTAAGTTCTACATGTATACAGCTAAATAAATCAAGGAGTAAACATTTGAGAGAATTGTGGTTAGAGAACGAAGAAGATTTGCTACTTTCGCAAAACAGTCACGACATATGGACAATATACACGCTCGGCCAATAGAAAGCACGCTACGGTGGTATTGGCTGACACCCACAGTGTGTTAGTGTTTGATGCTCATAGCAAGCACGCTACGGTGGCATTGGCTGAAACCCACGGTGTGTTAGTGTTTGATGCTCATAGCAAGCACGCTACGGTAACATTTGGCTGAAACCCACGGTGTGTTAGTGTTTGATGCTCATAGCAAGCACGCTACGGTAACATTTGGCTGAAACCCACGGTGTGTTAGTGTTTGATGCTCATAGCAAGCACGCTACGGTAACATTTGGCTGAAACCCACGGTGTGTTAGTGTTTGATGCTCATAGCAAGCACGCTACGGTAACATTTGGCTGACACCCACAGTGTGTTAGTGTTTGATGCTCATAGCAAGCACGCTACGGTGGCATTGGCTGAAACCCACAGTGTGTTAGTGTTTGATGCTCATAGCAAGCACGCTACGGTAACATTTGGCTGACACCCACAGTGTGTTAGTGTTTGATGCTCATAGCAAGCACGCTACGGTGGCATTGGCTGAAACCCACGGTGTGTTAGTGTTTGATGCTCATAGCAAGCACGCTACGGTGGCATTGGCTGACACCCACAGTGTGTTAGTGTTTGATGCTCATAGCAAGCACGCTACGGTGGCATTGGCTGAAACCCACGGTGTGTTAGTGTTTGATGCTCATTTCTCGGCAAGGCTCTCAAGCCCGACCAAGCCACGTGCAGATATAGCAACACCGCTTCGTGTAACGCATTTTAATTCGCCTATGAAGCCATCTGATTGGCTAATTTCAGCTGCTGATAAAATGAGAACGGCGCGAAATATCGACGTCATTTTTTTCAAATTCCTTATCAGTGTGACCAACACTCGAACATTCATATGCTAGGTTCACATTGTTTCCGACCACTCTATATTGTGGGGCGTAAAGCAAAGAACATTATTATTATTATTATTATTATGAACAATATATGGTTTAAACATGTTCTAAAACGCATTCGAAAGGATAGAGTGGATTGTCATAATTCCAAATTGTTCAAAGTCACCATTTTCGAGTGTCAGAAGGTTTACCGGGAGCGTCTGGAAGGTAAGACGGCCGAGTGTTGGAAGGCGAATTCCACGCTATGGAGCCTCAGCCGCGCACAGCTACTGACCCAGGGGTGGAAAATGGTATGGAACTCATGGACGTTGGTCTGATTGTCCTTGTCTTGAATATATACAATTTCGTTTAGATTTCAGAATCAGAATGACAGCAAGAAAATTTAAACGAGATCCTACCGGTATGGTACATATCCTACTATAAAACTTGCGGTCGTGAGTTCGACACATCCTCATTCTTAATACAGGAGTGACGGGTATCTTTCCTTTTTATATATCTGAAGGCATTCGTTTTTTGACTCAGTTAATTCATAACTGTTAGATTCTTCAGTCTGTCGAAACTAACTTTGAGCAAATACATTTATAAACTACCTGAAAAAAAAAATGCTCTTCAAGCTACAGTCCCATATTTTAAGGATTTAATTAGAATTTAAATTTAAATGTTTATACATTTCTTAATATTTTTGAGTGTGATTTTATACAATATGATGATGTTCTTTCAAGAAAGAAAAATGTCATTCTAGTGGTGTAAGAGTTGCGTGCATGCCGTGGGCTCGAATCGTGGCTAGGTCAAGGATTTTTACTTGGATCTGAGGGCTAGTTCGTGGTCCACTCAGCCTATGTGATTACAACTGAGAAGTTATCCAACGGTGAGATATCGGCCCCGGTCTAGAAAAAACCATGGCGCAACGACCCCGAAGGGCCAAGGCCTACCAAGCGACCGCTGCTCAGCCGGAAGGCCTGCGCATTACGAGGTGTCGTGTGGTCAGCACGAAGAATCCTCTCGGCCGTTATTCTTCCCTTTCTAGACCGAGGCCGCCATCCTATCGTCAGATAGCTCCTCAATTGTAATCACGTAGGTTGAGTGAACATTGAACCAGCCCTCAGATCCGGATAAAATTCCCGGATCTGGCCGAGAATCGAACCCGGGGCAGGCACGCTACCTTTACCGGCCCCCTGTATAGAAAGCCAAGAATAACGGCCGAGAGGATTCGTTTTGCCGAACACACGACGCTTTGTAAGCTGCAGGCCTTCAGGCTGAGCAGCATTCGCTTCGTAGGCCCTGGCCCTTCGGGGCTGTTTCGTCATGTGGTTTGGTTTCGGTTTTTGTTTCTCTCCAGGTATAATTCTTTCTTTTCCAGTTAGTTTAGTTAAACAAATATATCTCTTCCTTACATGATCATTGGCTAAAACAGGTGCAGTCGTGGTCGTCTTTCTTTTCAGAGACGTGGTGCAAAGTCTTAGAGAAACGTAAGAATCTGCCTTTTTCACACGGCAAAGACCTCTAAAGTAATGTCTATTAGCACAGCACTTGATATTACATTCCTCTTTCCTTTGTGCTCGTCTGAATTTGTTTGAAGTGACACATTTAAAGAGCTTCCTACTTGGAATTGAGCTTACTTTGTGAAGCTTTGAATGGTTTGTGGCAGTGTGTTGTTGCCAGTGAATGGCTGAAGATGACATCATGTTAGTAGGGCTGCGTGCCAGGAAAGTAGTTACGGTGGTCAGGGACACAGCGGTACAGCCACACTTGGCTCTAGCACTCTCTCACGCTGCTCTACATACGGACCAGCTCCTGAATATTGATACCACTACCCCTCTTCACAGCCAAAAATACCTCTGACATCTAACACAAGGTCTCATTTCTAACCGGCTGTAGGAGACAGGTTCTTGAATACCGAACCTTACATCCGGTATGCTGAAACTAATAACCCCGCATTCTCTCACACATACATTCCAAGCAAGAGTTTTTGAGTCAGCACACAATAACATAGATATCAAGAAAAAACCGACGTACCCATGTCGGGCAGTTTTAAACCTCATTCCGTCTGGAAGACGATTGCTACAATACATTATAATATTGAGATGCTCAGTAGTGTACAAGGACCTTGGCTCCGACAGTCGACCACTCTGGGGAAAGCGATTGATACTAATTTACATGAAGCTCTAAGAATATATGCCAAGCGAAGGATAACGGCTGAGAGGATTTGTTCCAAACTGCAGTCTTTTAAATGCGGCCAGTATCCATTATTCGGAAGATAGTGGGTTCGAACCCTACTGTCGGCAGCCCTGAAGATGATTTTCCAATCACTACTTATCTGCATTTAGGGCAGTTGCCCAGGTGGCAGATTACCTATCTGTTGCTTTCCTAGCCTTTTCTTAAATTATGTTTTTACAATTTTTATACCAGGCAAATGCTGGGGCTGCACCTTCATTAAGGCCACGACCGCTTCCTTCCAAATCCTGCCTGTGTTGGTGCAACGTAAAGAAACTTGTAAAAAAAATATAAAAAAGGAGATTCGTCCTGTCGACCACACGACACCTCGTAATCTGCAGGCCTTCGGGCTGAGCAGCAACCCCTTGGTAGGCCAAGGTCCTTCGGGGCTGTTGCACCATGGGGTTTAGTTTGTTTAAATAAAATGATATATTCTTCCCTACATTCCAAAAGTTGCCTTATTCTCCATTATATATCCGATAATGTATATGAAAATCCAAAGCCTGTTTCAACTGGGTTAGGAATGGAATAAATGAAACCCCCATTTAGCGTCGATGATAGGAATCGTGTCGGCTTCCGCAGCCTATCGCACTTCTCTGGAGCAATACTTAATGACTGACAGATTAAATTAAATGATATTAGAGAGTATTGCTGGCATGAAATATGCCAGGGAAATCCGGAATACCCGGAGAAAAACCTGTCCCGCCTCCGCTTTGTCCAGCACACATCTACATGGAGTGCCCGCTATGAACTACGGAATCCAGTGGTGAGAGGCAGGCCCGCAGCCGCCTGAGCCATGCAGGCTTGTTTCCCGATAGGTTCAGTTCAGGTTATCTGTTTGTTTATTTTTGTGTTTAGTTGTTTGTTTGTTTGTTTGTTTGTTTGTTTGCTCCGACAGCATCGCACGTTGGCTTAAAAAATAATAATTTCTTGAAACTTGGTAGGTAAGTTGAAGGATACCAGCGTCGTGCACTGTGTTATGTAGCATTTGATTGGTGGTGAAGCAATATTACTATTTCTGGCACTTTTTCCAGTTTATTGGAGTAGGTACCTTGTGTCTATTTGACACCAGTTTCACGGCCGGATGCCCTTCCTAACATAATTCCAATGTGAAGGGATGAATTCACTATGGCGTGTTTCTGCGGTGGTTGGTAGTGTGATGTGTTGTATGTATGTGAGGATTTCTATTAATATGAACACAAGTACCTAGTCCCCGAGCGACGACAATAAACAATATGCAGTTAAAATCCTAGGCCCCTCCAGGAATCGAACTCAGGCCCCTCTGAACTGAAGGACAGTATACTGACCATTCTGCCAAGGGTTGTGCACGAATACTCACCCTTAATTTACTACCTGAGTCCCCGGCACAGTCACCAACATTTTAATCTTTGAGCTTCTGATTTCGTGCCATTCTATATTCTTCAATTGAGCATTGAAAGTGGCGTGACCGAGCTCGATAGCTGCAGTCGCTTTTGTGCGGCCAGTAGCCAGTATTCGGGAGATAGTGTGTTCGAACCCCACTGTCGGCAGCCCTGAAGATGGTTTTCCGTGGTTTCCCATTTTCACACCAGGCACATGCTAAAGGCTGTACCTTAATTAAGGCCATGGCCGCTTCTTTCCCATTCCTAGCCTTTCCTGTCCCATCGTCGTCATAAGACTTATCTGTGTCGGTACAATAAGCACCTCCCATTTGCTCAGTCAACAGACGAATTAATGAAGAGGACTTCCAGATTTACGCGAAGTCAGAATCACACTATTTTAGTTTTCGACTTTAGAAATCCAACATGTCTGAACGGATGATTTTGGTTTTAGGTTGTAGTATATAGCATTTTAAAATTCAAAGCTTAGCAATTTAATCACTTAATTCAGTGTACTGCTTTACTTCCACCAAAGTTTATTAAATACCAATGATACAATAAAATAACAAAGTAAGGAAAGAAAGAAAGAATAGACGTGAAATATAAAACATAAATGTTTCGAAATCTGTTTTCTCTTCAGTCAATCCCACATTGTAAAAGTCCTTAACGGACATTTTTTATTTTTCACAATTTGCTTTACGTCACACCGGCATGGCGACGATGGAATGGGAAAGGGCCAGGAGTGTGAAGGAATCGGCCGTGGCCATAATTAAGGTACAGTCTTATCATATGCCTGGTGTGAAAATGGGAAACCACGGGAAAACAATCTTCAGGGCTGCCGACCCACTACTCCCACTCAAGATGATAGATACGTGACCGTAAGGCTCAGCCACTCGCTCGGTTTATTGGATATTTAAGTCGAAAGTACATTGTAGTTGAGATGTCCAGCACATACACAATTTCACTTTGCAGTTCGATAATGCTATGTCATTGACAACTCATCATAACGGAAGAATGCACACAAACTTGTTGCACATCATCCCATTTAGTTTACCAGGATGCTACTGCCCAGCCAGATGGCCTACAGATATTGGAGAGTGACGTGGTCAGCGCAACATTATCCTCAGTCATATTGAATGCTTTTTCTGAACGTTTCTGTCGTTTCTCACATCAGATAGCTTCTCATCATTTTGCACGAGGCTGAGTGACCCCGTTCCAGCTCTCAGTCCATTAGACGAACTTCCCGTGAGAGTGGAAACACAGAATACATCCTCGATATGTTCTGCCTGTAGTAAGAGGCGAATGCAAGGGAGACCCATAGTGTCTCACAACTTGGTAGCATCGACTGGCGATCACGAGATCCTATATAAGTCTGATCTTGTTCCTACTTCTTGTACTAGACTCCTCTCTTTCATATCTAGCCTTCTTGTTGAATTTAATTTTGTACACTTCAGACCCCGACGGTATTAGATTTGTGCGATTATTTTTTTTTTATTTTTTTTTTTATTTATTTATTTGCTGATGACTTCACTCTTCAAACTCTTCCATCTCTTCCCCTGTTCAGTTTTAATGGCTTGGTGCAAGTCTTCTTCTATAAGTCGGCCTGCAGGGAACATCACAAATACCCATCCCCCGAGCCAGACTAATAAAACAATTAATTTTAAATCCCCGACCCCGTCAGGAATCGAACCCGGGATCTCTTCGTTCAAGGACCAGCGTGCTAACCATTTAGCCATGGAGCTGTCCTCTCTTAAGAGAGTAGAATTGCCAAGTTTTACTTTTCCAAAATACAATCATCTCCACCACCACCACCACAACTAATTTAGACGAGCCAGTAAACAAACCTCCGGGATCAGGTTAAGGGGCAAGCACGCTTCCCTTACACCTGGACGCTGGAAATTTCTCACTAATAAGGCGGTTCGAAACCTGTACCATTACAAGTGGGATTGCTTTTCAAATAACTACAACCCTGCTTCTTACCTTTTGACGTAGAATACATCTATAGTTTCGAAATCGTGCTGAGACCAGTGAGTAGTAGTGGTACAAAAACATGAAAACCGGGCTGAGTGGCTCAGACGGCACTCTGACTCCAACTTGGCAGGTTCGATCCTGGCTCAGTCCGGTGGTATTTGAAGGTGGTCAAATACGTCAGCCTCGTGTCGGTAGATTTGCTATCACGTAAAAGAACTCCTGAGGGACTAAATTCCGGCACCTCGGCGTCTCCAAAACCATACAAGTAGTTAATGGGACATAAAGACAATAACATTATTATTTAAAACATGAAAATTTAAATTTGACATCACGTGCGACGACAGTGTTCAGCATCTCACAGAGGAAAGATCGATGTGTCTAGCAACAGTATTACGTCATCAAGTGATGTGATAGTGGCTCCATCTTGAGGTACTAAAATCTCCGTCCCGAGTGGTTAACAATTTTAGCCCTGGACTCCGGCGTGGAAACGCAAAGTGTGAGGTGTCATTAGTTTGTCACAGTGCATATACTACAAGTACACGTTGGAAACAGAATCAAGTAGGAAGTATTAGAGAAAAATTGTAGTGTGTAAATAGGTGATAAATTCTTGATTTCGCAAAATATCACGATATATAGGCAGTAAATGAGTTCGAAATTATGGAAAATGCATTTCAGGGTAGAGAGTGGCTTGTTAGAACTCCAATGAGTCCAAAATCACCAATATTGAGCATCAAAAGACGAACTGGGAGGGTCTCGAAGTTAAAACAGGCTAGCAAATCTACTGTACTGCCTCCGTGGTGGAAGAATTTCAAACTCCTAATAACTAGATACTTTATTTTGACACACTCAATCAGGCGGAACTTATTCTACGTCAAAACGTATGGTCGTGACACCAACACAGTCCCATTCCATCCTTTTTAAAAATTCAAATTTTGTTTGGTCATCATTTAGGGGTAATTATTAAGAGAAATGACAACTGTGCAACCATCGTCACTTAACAGTAATTGGAGAGGGGGGATGAAAGAATGAGAGTCAGCAAAAGCATGAGAACATCAAGGACGGGAAATGGAATACTGCCTAGGCCTCGGAAATGGAAATAGGAAAAGATTTAAACGAAGAAGGTCAGATATGAAAGCTGAAAGCTGAAAGCTTAACACAATTAGGTGGAAACAATGCCAGACTCAGCTAGGGAAGCCATGGTACCAACTCATGCTCCAGAGTTCCTCTTTCAATCGCCCCATACAAATAGGGTTTTTGTTCTGTTTTACAATTTGCTTTATGACGCACCGGCGACGATATAATAGTAGGGTTGGGCAAATCGGAACAGTCTGATGTTCCGGAACATTAGGAACTTAGGGTGGAGTGTTTCGGTACAGTGTGCCGGCACGCGGCACACGGAACTGTAACTGCGCAGTAGAGAGGACTTCGTGGGGCAAAATGACATGCTCCGCCTCAGTGGGAAACTGCTGCTGTACCGGACGTGCTGTGTGTAGTTTCGGCCAGCATAAAGCTGCACGAAACGTGAAGGACCAGTCGGAACACTGAGATTTGCGCCCAATAATCACGTTTAAAGGCTGCTTTCGGGTTAAGATCTTTCGGTCAATATGAAATACATATAACACGGTTACAATGGCAGTACACGTGTTTAAAAGTAATTAATCCACGGACCAGCTGTCCGACTCGTTGGCTGAACGGTCAGCGTACTGGCCTTCGGTTCAGAGGGTCCCGGGTTCGATTCCCGGCCGGGTCGGGGATTTTAACCTAAAATGGTTAATTACAATGGCAAGGGGGCTGGGTGTATGTGTTGTCTTTATCAATATTTCATCCTCATTACGGCGCGCAGGTCGTCTGAGGGCGTCAAATAGAAAGACCTGCACCTGGCGAGCCGAACCCGTCCTGGGATATCCCGGCACTAAAAGTCTAACGACATTTCAGTTTTTATTTCACGGATATTTTCACCAGTTCAATGTATCGCTCTGTATTGTGAGTAATTAGAGCCAGGATAAAAACTTCGCGGCACGTGAATCGAAACTCTGAAATACGTACCCAAGAAAATTGTGTCTAAATGTTGTTTTTATGATAAGAATGTCTTCATTCATTCTGAAATACACCTGTCACAATTACACTGGCAGTAGATGTGTTTAGAAATGTCACAATGTTATTTTCACCAATTAAAATATACTGACACAGTTGAAGAAACATTCGTCAGTACTCTATTTACGTACAAAATTTTTCATGCGTAACGCGAAAACAAAAATTAACCTATACAAGTAAAACACGAAGATAAAAATTAATCACTATATACAAGCGGAACAGAAGATTAAAAATAAAACTATACAAACAGAACACGGAAATAAAAATTGTGGGTTGTTTACGTTCGAAATGTCTTTTCATTGTGCCGGTTGAGATCCCTCTGCAGACAAAATAGAATAACATAAAATGCATTTCACTCTGTCCGGTTTTATTCTAGTAAAAAGTCCTAAACAGGCCTCCGGTGTGACATTATGCAAAGTTTAACGTCTTTCGTACGGTTATATTAGTAGGCTTCAATGAAAACTCTCTTACAAAAGTAGTGAAAACAAAACAAAGCACATTACGATATTAGCATATACCGAAGGCCAGTTACCGGTGCAACGGAACTCACAGAACAAAGATGATATGACAGAAAACGGAACACGAAACATGAAACACGGAACACTTCAGCAAATGGCGGCACACAGCCGTTATCAACAATCTGCTAGTAGACGAAGGGCAGGGCATAGTGTCGCTGCCGATGGGATAGCGAGTCACTATCTCGGTCTCGCTTGAGAATGTTTCGGAACAATTGACACTAGGTGTTCCGGAACAGCGGAACACAACTGTGCACCGGAACAGTATGCCGAAACAGGGACATAGTGCCTAACCCAATGGGGCAGGTAAGGGCTAGGGATGGGAAGGAAGAGGCCGTGGCCTTAATTAAGGTACAGCCCTAGCATTTGCCTGGTGTGAAAATGGGAAACAATCTTCAGGGCTGCCGATAATGAGGTTCGAACCCACTATTTCCCGAATGACAGCTCATAGCTGCATAACCTTAACCGCACGGCCAACTCTCTCGGTAGTAGGATGTATTCTAACGCCCTTGCCTACAGGAAGACTGCTCATTGCCTCTTCATTAGTTTGTTTATTCACTTGGTATTCTTTGTTCTTGTTTGGGCATTCACATATTAATTAATTAATTAATTCGTTTGTTTATTCAGTTGATTCGTAAATTTCTTCGATTTATTTATTTATTTATTTATTTATTTATTTATTTATTTATTTATTTATTTATTTATTTATTTATTTATTTATTTACTCAGTCAATCAATGATTAGCACATTATCACACACGCTTCCTCAGTTCTCTTTATTATCTCAACTTTCACTCACTCTGAATCCCATTGTGATTATTATGATCTGTGTTCCGAATGTTTAACATCTGAGCTGATAAGAACTGTGAGGATTAAAGAAGTTAACGACTGTGCTTCCGCTTTTAAAAACTGTCTATATGGTATCAATGAATGAAGAATTGTTACACTGTAACTTTCCCATGCTGTTATATGCTTCATTATAACTCGGCGAACGAGTTTCCTAGAACTGCTTTACCGTTATAATTAGAGAACATTATACAGTAGCACTGAATCGTACAAACTCACTGCCAATTGTTTGAATGGCGAAGCTATTCCGTTTGTTTGGGACAAATGCAGCTGCAAGACACATAACATTCTTGAAGTGTTACTGCGAATTTTAGATTGTTAGTAATGAAATTTAACTTCCAGTAATTATTCTCCGTAGGATCATTACGACTTTCATTCACAAGTTATAGCGGTTTGCTCGATAGTTTTTGGTCCTCGTTAGAGTCTGCATTTTGTCACAAATTTAACGCAGATTATCCCGGCGTCCTGAACGTAAAGGGCGCTATCACCACCCCAACAATGTCACAAACATTTCTTCTTGTACATTTACAGCCAAGTTAGAGCTAGCATGGTTCCTTTCCCTTGTAAACATACTCTTGATGTTCCTCAACTCCTCTTCTGTCATAATATCTCAGTCGAGGCCACACTATCTTAATAACAATTATAATATTGGTTTTTAAGGCCCACTAACAAATTTTAAGGTTTTCGGAGAGGCTGATATGTCAGAACGTTTTCCCTCGGTAATTCTTTTACATGCCGGTAAATCTACCGACACAGGGCTGACATAAGTGAGCACCTTCAAATATCACCCGCCAAATTGGACTCAGAAAGACAGCGCCTTAACCGCCACTTCGCACGGAACACTGTCTTAAATTGTTCTAAGACCATCCATGCTAATTGGGAGCTTCTTAAATGTAACTGTTGTTTCTTTCTTTCTTTCTTTCTTTCTTTCTTTCTTTCTTTCTTTCTTTCTTTCTTTCTTTCTTTCTTTTTTTTCCTCCTCTTTTCTCTAATTTCTCTTCATGATTTTAACGTTGTACGCCTCTGTGGTGTAGTGGTTAGTCGGATTAGCTGCCACCCCAAGAGGTCCGCGTTCGATTCCCACCTCTGCCACGAAATTTGAAAAGTGGTACGAGGGCTAGAACGGGGTCCACTGAGCCTCGAGAGGTCAACTGAGTAGAGGTGGGTTCGATTCCCACCTCAGACATCCTGGACGTGATTTTCCGTGGTTTCCCACTTCTCCTCCAGGCAAATGCCGAGATGGTACCTAACTTAAGACCACGGCCGCTTCCTTCCCTCTTCCTTGTCTATCCCTTCCAATCTTCCCATCCCCCACCAAGGTACTGGTCATTCTCCCCAGTTTTATCCCCCGACCCGATGTCTGAAGCTCCAGGACACTGCCCTTGAGGCGGTAGAGGTGGGATCGATCCCTCGCTAAGTCCGAGGGAAAAGCCAACCCTGGAGATAAATAGATTAAGAAAGAAAGAACGAAACATTGTAACGTTTTCAAACCACTTCAGCTTATCCCCTTTTTCAATTTTTCTTCTATTCTTATTTCTATCTGTGTCTTCTGAACCATAATTTTTAGAAATTTCACTTATAGTGCTTGTAGCCGAATTCACTCATTCTCCTAACTGGTCATATCACGGATCCATAGTCCGCCTCTGTAGCGTAACGGTTAGTGTGATTAGCTGCCGTCCTCGGGGGCCCGGGTTCGATTCCCGGTACTGCCAGAAATTTAAGAATGGCAGAAGGGCTGGTATGTGACTGAAATGGTACATGCAGCTCACCTCCAATGGGGGTGTGCCTAAAAAGAGCTGCACCACCTCGGGATGAGGACACGAGTTTACTTACGGATCCATAAGTCATTATAAAGAAGTATTTTTTTCACTTTACTGCGTGTTAGTAGCCTTTCTTTGTTGTACAGGCCAACGGCCGTAGCCGTGTTGACACACCGGATCCCTTGAGATCTCCGAAGTTAAGCAATATTGGGCATGGTCAAGTAGTGGATGGGTTGCCACGCGCTGTTGGTAGCGGTAAGGGAATGGAGGAGCGGAAAGGAACTGGCCACCCCACCGAACGTAAACTCCGGCTCAGGTACACCTCTGCGGAGGTTTGAACCTGCCTTCGGGCAGAATACCTTACCTTTGGTGTACAGCATCTTTGTTCCATGGAAGTTGCAAACTCTGTAGCAGAAGACAAATGTTATTTCTTCCAGTTGATTTAATTGCTACGCATGTACCGTTACGTTCGCTAGTGCGTGTATCATATGACCTATAAATATACTATACCGGTACATTTCGCAGATTTTTGCTCAGTTACTATGCGAATACACGTACGATCCCTTATGCAATACGACATCTGGTGACATTTCTGCTTTTGAATTATGTCCCAAGATAATGAAATGAAATGTCATATGGCTTTTAGTGCCGGGATATCCCAGGACGGGTTCGGCTCGCCAGGTGCAGGTCTTTCTATTTGACTCCCGTAGGCGACCTGCACGTCGTTGATGAGGATGAAATGATGATGAATACAACACATACACCCAGCCCCCGTGCCATTGGAATTAACCAATTAAGGTTAAAATCCCCGACCCGGGCGGGAATCGAACCCGGGACCCTCTGAACCGAAGGCCAGTACGCTGACCGTTCAGCCAACGAGTCGGACTCCCAAGTTAATGATATTCATCGATACAAACTGAGCAATATTTCATACCTCTGTGGTTGTATCTTTGAATAATCATAAGTATCATGTGTTGTGTACAATAATGATGGGGTCACGTCATTCACTGAGTGAAGAACAAATATTAGGAGCAGGATTGGCGGTTTATACACCAAAACAAAAACTGTGGATTATCTGACATTCAGGGAATTGTTATCGTGGGGTGGAGGAGGGACGTATGACACAGTATCCTTAGCCTGTCATCAATGTGTTGACATTTCCTTACACTCACTCCCTTCCCTCCCCTATGCACTGTTTCCATTTCTTGCCTGTAAAGGTAACGTCCTGTCTGTGGCCAATGCGCGTGTTCTTGATTTGGTGTCTATACTCCCGTTGTTGTGCACTTGAATATTCGCGTTGTAAAAACCCCTAGACTTGATCATGAGTTATGATTAGTACCAAGTCATATATCGATAAAATAGCATCGATATATACTGTAAGTGTAGCCTTTAAGGTAGATAGCTAGCGGGTGCAATTAGATAACTCTTCGTCAGTACATTTTAGGGAAATATTAAACAGTGACTCTGGAAATTTAATTTTGTGTCTTCCTCAGAAAGCAAGTATATTCACCAAATGTATTGCAAGTTATTTAGACATACACAAATGAGTTTCATAAAACGTGAAATATATCCCAAGACTTTTCCTTTATTTCGCTTTCTATGTACTACAGTCTTTAAAAATGAGTTCATGGGATACTTGAAGCTCACTCCCCCCGCAAGGTGATAAGCACGAGTTAAATTGCCTCCGACATGATGTTATTTCTAAGAACAGAAACAGACGGCAGAGAAAGTTGGGAAGTATTAATACTAAAGGAAGTGTCGTACGAGTCCCCCAGCTAGTCATGCTGCCAGACAGCTATGGTATAAGATTAAAGATGTGTGGCACTGGAAGTTGGTGGTATGGGACAGGAGAAAACCCCATAGGTAGAGGTAGAAAAATGCCTACAGCTAAAACCTGGCAAGTTCTACATAGCACATGCAAGGATGTGAGCTGCAGACCACAGAGGTTGTGTTAGTTAGGGATATCTATCGTGCAAAAATCGTAAACATTTTCCTAGTATGTCCAAATATTCAGGGGATCCGACCGTCTAGGCACTGCTGTGTTAGTGCGAGCCTTGCCGGCTACCAAGCCATGTCGTGAGGAATCCTAAGACCTGCGAAACAGCTTCTACTCCATGGGATTTCTGATGCGTAGTCTTCGATCCCGAAGAATGTTGTCATACCCACCGAGGAGGGGCCTGTTGGTGGAGGCGAACGCATTGCTTCGAGCCTTCTTGCTTTCTGCCTGAGCCATGGTTTAGTAAACACAGTAACTGCGAAGAGAGACCGACCGGGTGGCCTCCTACACAATTGGCGGACACCGGCGCCTCTCTAGGTGCTGAGCAGGCTGCGAGGGAGTGGTCAGCAGAACAGTGGTTGCATCTTACCGGGATCCCACACATAAACTGATGGTGGCCCAACCTTATATAGCGGAGACACTACATGAGCGTTGAAAGGGCATTTACATTTTACCTGATTGCCACTTGCTGTTGGAGTTCTCTCCTGGTTGGTCTCCCGTTCGATTGCCTCCCTGGCTGGTGTCGTATGTTGCTCCTGCGTAGCCTCTCCTCGTCGCCCATCTTCTTCTTCTTCTTCTCCTATTCCTGGTGCCAGGGCGGCGTCCTTTTGGTGGCAATCTCTGCTTTGCCAGGGTGGAGGGGGGGGGGGGGGAGGCTGGGTGCTGGGCTGGTGAGGTCTCTTTCTGGTAATAGGGACCAAGATGTCATTTCTTCTTCTTTTTCTTCTTCTTCTTTCTGCTGGCGGAGGCGAATGCAGTTGTGTTGTAGGTAGCGACATGGAAGAGTGCACTGACGTGGTTTCCATCCTACAGTACCACATCTCCAACACAAGCTTGTAGCTACACGACTTGTACCTGTACCATTTCGCACGGTATATTTTCATACCTATTATATAGAGGATGTCTTCTTCTTCTTCTTCTTCTTAATCTGTTTTCCCTCCAGGGCCGGTTTTTGCCTCGGACTCAGCGAGGGATCCGACCTCTACCGCCTCAAGGGCAGTGTCCTGAAGCTTCAGACTTTGGGTCGGGGATACAACTGGGGAAAATGACCAGTACCTCACCCAGGCGGCCTCACCTGCTATGCTGAACAGGGGACTTGTGGAGGGATGGGAAGATTGGATGGGACAGGCAAGGAAGAGGGAAGGAAGCGGCCGTGGCCTTAAGCTAGGTACCATTCTGGCATTTGCCTGGAGGAGAAATGGGAAAACACGGAAAACCACTTCGAGGATGGCTGAGGTGGGAATCGAACCCACCTCTACTCAGTTGACCTTCCGAAGCTGAGTGGACCTCGTTCCAGCACTCGTACCACTTTTCAAATTTCGTGGCAGAGCCGGGAATCGAACCCGGACCTCCGGGGGTGGCAGCTAATCACGCTAACCACTACACCACAGAGGCGGACATATAGAGGATGTTTCAAATATAATTATCACGTTGGGTGAAATAATGAAATTTAGAAAAAATGAGCGAATAAACATGATACGACCCTAGGAGACAGGACTCTACAGCAAGCTAGACAGCGTGTTGATGAAAGGAATGAATGTAGAAAGAGCCTGGCAGACCCGACGATGAGAGACAGAAGAGATGCATGGAGAAAAATTCGGAAACATGGTTTGGACAATTACAGTCTTAATCTCTGCAACTGTAATCATGGTAATAGAACTCATCAACATTAATTTTCCAAAAGGAATATGAAAGCCAAATGCAATATATATTTTTTTTTTTGCAACTAGAGGTACATAATGGACTGTCACCTCATTGTCCTTCAAAATGGAAGTTTCTAGCCGCCAGCGTATTAGAGAGGTGTGGAAAATCATACTGACATCCCACTGTCACACTGGGACGAAAAGCAGGTAACAAGATTAAAAAATCCTAAAGAGTTTCAATATTAATAGAGTATTCGAATTACTTTAATATTTTCTGACAGTAACTGGCGGGTTATGTTGAATGAGACTGTACTAATTTCTGTCAAAAAACTGCTTCAGTTGAGATAATCTTAGGTGCGTACTTTCTCTCAAAAATACAAAGCCATTGCCTGAAATTATTCTCTGAAGAGACAAACGTTCATAGAGTTCTAAATATATAATTCTTGGTGGAATAATTATTCAGTAAAAAATGACAAGCACTAAAGCGATTCTGATCAGCCAAATAACAATACTAGTGACTCCTCAAATCCAGTGCTCATTGTTCTCAACCCACTTTCAAATCTAAGAGCAACTAAAGCTTTTTATTTATTTATTTATTTATTTATTTATTTATTTATTTATTTATTTATTTACTTCCGCCTTTATTGACATGGCGTGATTCAGGCTATGAAGCCTGCTATTCTGCCAGACTATATTTGATAATGTACACACAGTTCAACAGTATCACTCTCTCTCTCTCTCTCTCTTTCTCTCTCTCTCTCTCTGTGATACTAAACTGTACACATAGTTATAAAAACACATTAAAGGAAAGAAGAAAAGAAACGTACATAAAATAATTCAGAATAAATAAAATTGTCCTAATGCATAAATAAAAAACAAATTTACTATCAATTAGTGACACATGAAATGAAATATCAAAGCAGGAAACAGAATTCATGTATTTACACTCAACTTGATCCGTCCCAGTAGCGCTGCCAATATTTCTTTTTAAATATCGGTTCATATAGGGTGTCCAAATTCGAATTATACTGACAACAAAAGAATTATTTAAGAGGGTCGATCTGTGATTTGGTATTTTGAGGGTTACGTTATCTGCAACTCTGCAAAGCGTTACGAATGGTTGAGAGCAACTGGAAACATTCTGTTAGATAAGAGGTTGTCTGCTTGTGTATTCTTTTGTAAAGTAGAAGCAACGAATGATAACCACGGCACTAGCTTAGTTTAAGCCAATTTGGTTCATGGAATGCAGGTGTTAAATGATGATATTTTGGAATGTTCATTATAAAGCAGACGCAAACATTCTGAGCTCTTTGAATTATGTTAGAGAAGGCACCACTTAGTCTGCCATACACGACATCACCGTAGTCAATCAGAGGCATTAACAGCTGTTGAACAAACAGCTTTCTGACCTGAAAAAATTATTTAATACGATTCCAATGCAGAAACGTCAGGATGTTGAATGAGGGAATATTCAGCTGAATTGTTTCGTGGTCAACGAACGCACGTATTTTCTGTCGAATAAAATCAAACAATCAATCAATCAATCAATCAATCACCATTAATCTGAATTTATTGCTGTCACTCAGGAGGCAGATTTCCTTCAGTTCATTACCATGTCTGTTCTGAAATGATGTCAAAGAAGTTGAGTAAGGTAAGGTAAGGGTGTATTCTGCCCGAAGGAAGGTCCGAACCACCACAGAGGTATGCCTGAGCCGGAGTTTACGTACGGTATGGTGGCCAGTTCCTTTCCGCTCCTCCATTCCCTTAATCCCCACCAACAGCGCGTGGCAACCCATCCAAATCTTGACCACGCCCAATGTTGCTTAAGTTCGGAGATCTCATGGGATCCGGTGTTTCAACACGGCTACGGCCGTTGGCTGAAGTTGAGTAGTAGTGTCAAATAGTATGACCTGCCCCAGATGAGCTAAAAATCTCCTCGAACATTCCCGGCACTAAAAGCCACACGCTAAATAAATAAATAAATAAATAAATAAATAAATAAATAAATAAATAAATAAATAAAGCCAAGTAGTGGCTGCGCGGTATGGGTCACTTCGCTATCAGCTTGCATCCACGAGATATTGGGTTCGAACCCTACTGTAGGCAGGCCTGAAGATGTTTATATGTAGTTTCTCATTTTCACCTATCGTCTCCATAATATCTACCTGTGCCGGCGTGACGTAAACCAAACCGTAAATAAATAAATAAATAAATAAATAAATAAATAAATAAATAAATAAATAAATAAATCTCAACGAATGACAAATTATAGTGATAGTTGAACTTGAACTATCAATGGATTCAACAGTTCCATCATATTTTCTTGTAGATAGTTGGTCCTACCCATGGTGATCGATCATGCTATCTTCCCAGTCCTATCGTGGAATCTCTTGTTCTCAGCCCCTTTTGATTTAACATGGATGAGCCCTTACCCTTATAATTTTTGCATGCCCTGTTTACCCCTGTAGTAATACTTGAGCGCCTTAGTAGAATATGTTTTTATTCTTTTTATTTTAGACTTTTATGAACAGAAGACCCCTGAGATAAATACTGTACTAGTCTGGGACTCAGGCGTGAATGAGAACAATACCCATTGCTATATTTCTGATGCTGCGTGTATAATAAGATTGAAAATTCGAAGATAACCTATCACAACTGCTCAACAATTAGAAACGAAAAAAGTCCACTTTATATCAAAGCGGAAAGAACAGTGGATAATCCATACAAACGCTGCACATTTGTAGCTTCTTGGATATAAGCAAAAGACCTCCTGGTTTTAAACTTGCCAGAAGAAATCATGAACAGGGTCACACTCTAACGTGAGATGTTTCTTAATTTTTTGTTTAAAGGGGCAATATATTATCTCCAGAGTGCGAGAGTGAAGACTTTTGGCAGACCGTCTTATATTCACAGAATGTCCTCGACATTTTTATCAAAGAGACACTGAAAATTTCCTTGCGGCCATCCCAGAGCCAGTTCAGTTAATTTGTGATCTGAATTCGCTCATCCCCGGTAATAACAAGATAAGTAAGGAAAATGAAGTTTTAGGGGAAGCAACTTTTTTTTTCAAACAATAAGAAATCACTGACTGTCACAAATGTTGTATGAACACGCTGCGTTAATGAAACAGTTTTTAAAATGAGGGTTTGGGTTTGATTTTGTGTAGTTCCAAAAATTAATGACTTATCTGCTTTGTATCGTCAGTGAAAATGACTTGTACTATAAAGACCAATCCTTTTTTTTCTTGTGTGAACCTGTCAGTGTGTAAAAAATGAAATGGCGTATGGCTTTTAGTGCCGGGAGTGTCCGAAGACAAGTTCGGCTCGCCAGGTGCAGGTCTTTCTATTCGACACCCGTAGGTGACCTGCGCGTCATGATGAGGATGAAATGATGATGAAGGCAGCACATACACCCAGCCCCCGTGCCACTGAAATTAACCAATTAAGGTTAAAATCCCCGACCCGGCCGGGAATCGAACCCGGGACCCTCTGAACCGAAGGCCAGTAGCAGTTTTCATTAACAAAGGCAGTTTTTAAATTAACTACCAACAATGGATTTACAAGATAATAATGCCCACGTCCACAATAACCACAGAAAAATTGTACTACTCACAAGACTTATCAGGCTGAAGCCAATTTTGTTAACATCGTTCAGAATATAAACAAGATAACTTACCTTGTTCTTACGGCGGACTGTATAGTATTTTTCATTACTCCGGAAGTAAAGTTTAGCTATTTGTTCATGATGAAATTACATATCTTGTTGGTGTCAAATGATGGAGAGCACTGAAATGAGTAGGTTATCGCAAAAACGAACAAAAATCGGTAAAAATGACTTCCACGGCTTGAGTGAATTGCAAATAGTAAAATTATTGCATAGTACATGCAGATAAATAAAATTTAAGCTATTAAACCATTTCGAAAACAATTTAGGCGGTCGACGTAATAAGGGCACATAGACCTATGAGCCCGTTTCACAAAGAATACCTAGGATTGTCCACCATTTTCTCTACTTAAAAATGGTGAGAGATTCAGCGGAATATGTTGAAAACTAATGTTGTTACAGCTGCTTAAAGTTAGCTGTGCAACTTGTCCCAGTTCCTGGTCACAACTTCTTACAGTGAGATAGGTACTTTGGACTTATAAGAGAGTACATTAACTAGAAAGATGTGCCTTGCTGCAATGGTATTGTGACACAGAAACCCTTCTCCATTTTTGAAGACTGGTATAAGTTTTACCTCCAATCGTTTTTGGCAAGCCAGTATCCAGGAATAATGTCCCATTCGCAATAATGCTGTATTCAATCATAAACACAATAAGAGGCGATCATGTTTCGTTCTCGCATCTTCACTGCAAATTTCAAACTTTTTCGCATTTGGAAATGTTCTTACAGACAAGAAAACTTTACCATTGAAAAGACCGATCCTCCGCAACATCAGCCAAAAGAAAGTGAAGGATATAAGAAGCCTGTACAAATTTTTGGCTGAAGACGATGTTGCGTTTGTTGAGGGGACGATAAACCAGTACTACAGTAAATGAAGTAAGGGCTTTGGTATTATTCTCTGACAATGTTAAAAAACCAAGAATGAACCAAACCAAACCAAACCCCATGGCGCAACGGTTATATCTCAAAACCTCACGAGTTTCAAAACTCACGGGCTAAAATTAGTTACAAATAGTATCAAAACTCACGACTACAAACTGGTTGCTAAAGTAAACATTCTAATGAGTCTCAAAATTCACGACTCCGGACAGCAGGTGCTTGCGATGATCGCAGGAGGGATGAGGTGCGCGGTGACTCACACTTCCCCTACAACAGGCAGGGTATACTGTGGAAGTTATTATGCCATCCCGATCCACAGGGGAAGAATAATGGCTGGTGAATTAGAGACCTATGTGTATTATTATTATTATTATTATTATTATTATTATTATTATTATTATTATTATTATTATTAAAATATTTTGCTGGTGTCTTAAAGCTGATATTTTTTTTACCTTTCACCGGGAGGTCTGGTGCAGATCTTTAGAGTTGACGCAGTACAGGCGACCTGCACGTCTGTGAGGATGAGGCCCTACCCAAAATAAAGTCTAATGCTGAAGGCGGCACGAACACCCAGTTCCGAGCCATAGGAATTGACTAATGAAAGTTAAAATTTCTGACCCGACCAGAAACCGAACCCAGGACCCCCTTGACCCCATGGACCAAAGGCCAGCACGCTAACCATTTATGCATGCAGCCGGACGGCACAAAATTAAAGTAGGTATACAGTATTACCCGCTGCAAGTTAAAAGAAACGACCAGTTGATAGTACTGCGACTTAGTTCCATTATGCGGCCAGAAGGCGACAATTACTTGAACAAGGAATTTCATTTAGTGATATTTAAGATCAAGACAGTTAATTCACTCATTTAGTTTCAATACTTAGAGATTCACTCGGAAAAGAAATGTATTTCTATTTTTCGTAAGAGTTCATCTATTCGCTTATTTCAATAGATCATCTACCCGACACACTTAAACCGAAAAATATTATTCACGACGCATCCGATTATTCCGCGCGGAATAACTGAATGATATTTGAAACTCATTCGATTATTTAAATAGATTATTCACTCGATTATTTAAATAATTGGATGGACGTTTTTCGATTATTAAAAGTATTCCATTATCCAATCACTAATAGGGTGGACATTTATCCATTCAAAGAAGAACTCGCCTTGCTCGTGAGTTTTGAGACTGGCCCAGGTAGAGAAACCTGTTCTTACTAATCCTCTTCCTGGAATTCGTGAGTTTTGAGACTCGTGAGTTTTGAGACGACACGCGCGCAACAGCCCCCCTGGGCCTTGGCCTACCAAGCGACCGTTGCTCAGCCCGAAGGCCTGCAGATTATGAGGTGTCGTGTGGTCAGCACAATGAATCCTCTCGGCTGTTATTCTTGGCTTCCTAGACCGGGGCCGCCATCTCACCGTCAGATGGCTCCTCAATTGTAATCACGCAGGCTGAGTGGACCTCGAATCAGCCCTCAGATCCGGGTAAAAATCCCTGACCTGGGCGGGAATCGAACCCGGGGCTACTGGGTAAGAGTTAGGCACGCTACGCCTACACTGCGGGGCTGGCACCAAGAATGAACAGAAAATTCTATTCTTTGACAATACTGATCTATTGTAGTCACTTAAGTTTTCCACAAACTCAATCTTTGGTATTAAAATTGAATTACATTTAATTTAAAGCACTGCATTTAAGTCTCGTTTATTGAATTTTATCACCGATCATGCTGTCTGCGTAAAAAAGGCTCAATTTATTGATTCAAAAGTTCTTAATTATTTAATTCAGGAGAGCTTTAAGTCATACATACACAAATTTTCATATCTGAATTAATTATTCTAAATAATAACAAACACTACAGTATGGAAAATAAATAAACCAAAAAACTAAACCAAACCCCACGGCACTCAACGCCCTTGAAAGGGCTTTGGCCTGCCCAGCGACCGCTGCTCAGCCCGAAGGCCTGCAGATTAAGAGGGGCCGTGTGGTCAGCACGACTCATCCTCTCGGCCGTTATACTGGGTTTTCAAGACCGGGGTCGTCATCTCACCGTCAGATAGCTTCTCAATTCTAATCACGTTGGCTGAGTGGACCTCGAAGCAGCCCTCAGGTCGAGAGAAAAATCCCTGCCCTGGCCGGAAATCGAACTGGGGGCCTTCGGGCGAGAGGCAGGCACGCTACCCCTACACCACGGGTCCGAAAAAAAACCATAGAAAAACAAAGACAAATACTTCATTTCCTTCTTCTCCAAAATGAGGTTTCAACCACGTGCCCTTCTTACGTCGACCGCCTCAGTTTGTGCACTGATATCCTTTCAGGTCAATATCTTAAAATACTTTTTAATAATTTTCTTTGACATTATTTTGGGTAATAATATAATTTCGTGTGGCTATTTCTAGCCGAGTGCAGCCCTTGTAAGGCAGACCCTTCGGTGAGGGTGGGCGGCATCTGCCATGTGGAGGTAACTGCGTGTTATTGTAGTGGAGGATAGTGTTATATGTGGTGTGTGAGGTGCAGGGGTGTTGGGGACAGCACGAACACCCAGCCCCCGGGCCATTGGAATTAACCAATGAAGGTTAAAATCCCCGACCCGGCCGGGAATCGAACCCGCATCCCCCTGATCCGAAGGCCAGGACGCTGGCCATTCAGCCAACGAGTCGGACATTATTTTGGGTAAAAGCTAATGAAATTCCGCCAAGTGTTTACACGTGATGTCCTTAAAAGGCGGACAGGAAAACTTTCTCTTCACTTTCAGTTTCAGGTCTAAAAATGTGTAATTTTAAAATACAACGTAAGATCACGTCTTCATAAGTTTGCAATAACTTGTTACAGCAACAAGAAAGGAAAGTTTACTATTAAAGTACAGATAATTGCCATTCATTGCGTGATTATTTAGGCTTATTTCAACATTTACTATTACATAAATCATAATTTAAGTAAAATTCCGAACTTAACCTTGTCTTTCTTGTAAACTGATAATATTTAATAATAATTTAATAATGAATATATCCTTCAATGGTGCGAATTAATTCACGATCACTCGCTCTACGACCAACTAAAGATTTTTAAACTTCATTGAAACTCCTCCAACGCGATCGAGCTGGTTGAACAACTATTCTAATAAATATTTAATGACAATCGATTCCACGAGCAATGCATGAAATGTCAGAGTTCTCATTCTTTTTCAGTACTTATGTTATTAAATGTCAGAGCCCCTTCGCTTCAAATTGACGCAGTTTTTTTAAGCTAGATTAATGCTATTCTATATTTTTTGTTTTAGAACATTGCCATGACGGTATACAGACCGACAGAAATGACGTAAAATTATAAAGTGCATTCCCTTGTTGCTGTGGACACGGCCGATACAGAAATACCGTGCTTGTTCAATTCTGAGCAATGTACAAACAAAACTCTTATTTTATATAAACTAGATTGGGAATATGCCGGCCCCATGGTGTACGGGTAGCGTCCCTGCCTCCTACCGGGAGGCCCCGAGTTCGATTCCCGGCCAGGTCAGGGATTTTTACCTGGACCTGAGGGCTGGTTCGAGGTCCACTCAGCCTACGTGATTAGAATTGAGGAGTTATCCGACGGTGAGGTGGCGGCCCCGGTCTAGAAAGCAAGAATAACGGCCGAGAGGACTCGTCGTGCTGACTACACGACACCTCGTAATCTGCAGGCCTTCGGACTGAGCAGCAGTCGTTTGGTAGACCAAGGCCCTTCGGGGCCATATTTTCTTGTAAGGGCCCAATCTTACATGATTCAAAGTTTAGAATAATGTAGCTTCAAATTACATCATATCAAGCTTCACCACCTTGCTCGACAGCTGGCTTTAGACTTGCAAGCGGGAACATTTCGTAGGTTCTCCATATTTCGCTCTGGCCTGAGCCAGGAGACAGATGCAGAAATACTGCATCCATTTTCAGTAAATAGCAACAGACTGATATTTAAGAGGATGTAAATTAAAGGGGGAAATAGAATTTGAGATAGTATTCATTTGATAAAGCAGTCGATGTGTTTTTATCCAGATGTTTTCAGTAAAATATTATTCAGTTGTAATTAAAATCTTTACCTTGGATTTAAAATTCCTACTGCAGAAATCTAGAGCCTTAAGCATATTCCAGGAATTTATATAATAAAACTTGAACGGACAGTAGAAAAGAGCGTTGTCCATATTAAAACTTTGTAAATGTCATATCTCAAAAACAACTTTATGGAGCAATTGTGTCCGGTAAATGTCATTTAAAGAGCCGTTACTACTTGCGAAAAAGAGGTGTGGATTATAGCCTCGTCCCCATCTTCCACTGTTAAAAGAAGGAGAGAGTTTGCTATCATGGATGAGGGCGAGTTGAAAATTTTCATCCCACGAGAGAACTGTCTCACCATTCTTGTGCTCATGTGCATAACCCCATACATGACTGTGACTGTTGAAATCACCTATAACAATGGAGGCTTTACTTTTATCAAAATTGTGGGGTGGTATGAAGGAAAATTCTGCTGCAGGTGGTTTATAGACTGAGGTGATTGCACAGTTACTTAGTTCAACGGTGATAATTTCAATATTGTTTTCATCTGACTGGTAAGCACTTCTGACTTCTAAATTCTGCTTCACAAAAACGGCACTTCCATACAGAGCGTGTGGTCTTTCAGCGATCAGTTTCATGCCAGGAACAAATGGGCATTTCTACTTCATATCTCTGTGTGTTTCCTGAACACATAGAACATCACACTGCTTGTCGCGACAAACTTCATACAAAAGTTGTTCTTTACAAGATGTTATGCCTTCAATGTTAACAGAAATGACTGTTAAGGTTGGTTTTGAAAAGAACCGTTTGTTGGATCTCATATTAAATAACTCTGTTACTTCTGGTGTGAGAGAATCAGCCGTCTAGGAAGAGTCCTAGTCCGTTGCCCAGGAGATACCCGGATGTATAACAATATCGCATGCAAATACACCCTACTGGGAGGTTTCTCTCGTGTCTCCCGGAGTAGGTTGTAAAATTGTATTAAGCCCAGGTTTACGGCCCAATGCCCTTCCTGACGCCTACCCGGTGTTGAGGAATGCAATCCTATTGCGTATTTCTGTGGTGCTTGGTACTTTTATGTGTTGTATGTAGATAAAGATGTGAATTAAATCATTCACAAACACCCAGCTCCCAAACAGGAGAAATTAACCAAACCTGGCTACAATCCCCGGCCGCTTCGGGAGTCAGATTTGGAGCCTTCTGAAATGCTGAAGTACAGATTCACCCCCCCCCCCCTTCCCCGACAAATGAGCACTTTCTTGACATGACAGTAAGTCTACTGACAGACAAATGGGATATGCTAAATAGTTCCTACTTACAACTGTAGGAGCAATTCTTGATTGGAATGATTCACTGATAGATTAATTGATTGAAAATTGACATAATATTAATGTTGATGATACAAACGTTAAAATGCAATATTTCCTAAAGTTATCGGTACCAAATCCAAAGTAAAATTTTACAAGAGAGGAGAAAAATTTTGAGTGTGTAAAATTTCATTGAAGATTCATTCAGACAGAATACGTGCATTATTGTACATAGTTCTTTTAAAACTTCTGCAGTTTAAGAAGTATTCAAGAAAAGAGGATGTATTTGGTACTTTTTTGGCATTGAAACTCTAAATACTTCCCTCTAAAAGTCATAAATTTCATTGCTGTCATGAAGACACTGACTGTAGTTGAATATTTAAGGAACCGGGTGAGTTGACCGTGGGGTTAGGGTCGCGCAGCTGTGAGCTTGCAGCCGGGAGGTAGTGGGTTCGAATCCCATTTTCGGCAGACCTGTAGTTGGTTTTCCGTCGTTTCCCATTTTCACACCATGAAAATGCTGGAGTGGTACCTTAATTAAGGCCACGGCCGCTTCCTTCCCACTCCTAGACCTTCCCTATCATATCGTCGCCATAAGACCTATGTGTGTCGGTGCAGCGGAAAGCAAATAGCAAAAAAAAAGCAATGTACAAGGGTGAAAAAAATTATTTACACCGATGGTACAAATTAGTTAAAGAATAGAAAATGAAATCATTGAATGAACAATGTAAATTAAACATAGTATTCTGTTGTTACTGGTCGCGTGCCTCGGACCAGTAACAATAGCTCCTCATTGGCTGCAATGATACTTTATGTTTTAGTCAATACACCTCGTGGGATTCTATACTTATTGGCATCAAACGTGATTTTTAACAACCTGTTTTACATGGATTTGGGCCGTTCTAACATTTTATTTCAATTTTGCATTATGGGGATTCCTAACAACGTGTGTTTTCCATCATATTCTCAATTTTGAATTCATTGGATTTGGTACCTTTTCAAAATAAGCTTCTCATTTGTGATTGAAAGAAAGGAAGACAGGAAGATGATATCTAGGTTTAAGCTGGAAGACGGGAGGTTAAGAATATAATTTAGAGTAAACATAAGGAATAATAATTATATTAGGCCGCCTCTGTGGGTTAATGGTTAGAGCGATTATATGCCACCCCCGATGGCCCGGGTTCGATTCCAGGGTCTGCCACGAAATTTCAAAAGTGGTACGAGGGCTGGAATGGGGTCCACTCAGCCTCGGGAGGTCAACTGAGCAGAGAAGGGTTCGATTCCCCTCAGCCATCCTCGAAGTGGATTTCCGTGGTTTCCCACTTCTACTCCAAGCAAATGCCGCGATGGGTCCTTAACTTTAGCCCGCGGCCGCTTCCTTCCCTTTTCCTTGCGTATCCCTTCCACTCTTCCCATCCCTCCACAAGGCCCCTGCTCAGCATAGCAGGTGAGGCCGCCTGGGCGAGGTACTGGTCGTCTTCCGCAGTTGTATGCCCCAACCCAAAATCTCACGCTCCAGGACACTGGCCTTGAGGCAGTAGAGGTGGAATCCTTCGCTGAGTCCGAGGCAAAAACCAACCCTGGAGGGTAAACGGATTAAGAAAGAAGACAGAAAGAAAGGAAGAAAGACTGAATTTCCAGTTTCTGGTGCCGCCGCATCCCCAGAATGTGCCAGTACATATACCGGTACGAGGGTAGCATTTGTTGATGATGATGCTTGTTGTTTTTTTTTTTTTTTTTTTTTTTTTTGTTTTCTGCTACTAACCTTACGTCGTACCGACACAGATAGGTCTTATGGTGACGAAGGGATAGGAAAGGTCTAGGAGTTGAAGGAAGCGGCCGTGGCCTTATTAAGGTACAGCGGTGATTAATGTGACGAATCCTTCAGTTGCATTTGCCTGGTGTGAAAATGGGAAACCACGTAAAACCATCTTCAGGGCTGCCGATAGTGGGATTCGAACCCGCTATCTCCCGGTTGAAAGCTCACAGCCGCCCGCCCGTAACCGCACGGCCAACACGACCGGTCCTTGTTGTTTAAATGGGCCTAACATCTATGGTCATCGGCCCCGAGGCTAGCATTTTTAAGCACCTTCAAATACCATCGGACTGGGCCAGGATCAAAGCCACGAACTAAGGTCAGCGCTCTACCATCTGAGATATCGTCGTTGCGTCTCGAAATTTCGCTATGTGACAATGTTGACAGGAGATATACTGACCCGCAGTACATGTTACACAACGAAAATTCGTTGATATAGTTGATGCAATACTGAACCTTAGATGGCAGAACATTTCTGAAATAGTATCACATAGTACAACGACGATAGTCATCCCGGCACAAGCAGTAATAATTACTCAACTAGGCAGATGATCAGCTAATATGGTGTGTCACGTGTTTAATGTGACGAATCCTTCAGCTGCATTGCTTGGCTTCCAGAATTAGGTTCGCTACCTGCCTTATAAAACAGCTCAACAGTTATTATATTCACGATGTTAAGCAAAGTACTCTCCAAGCCTCAGATCAAAATTATTTATATTTGATCTTTGATCTTAGAAGACTTTAAAACAAATCGAAGTGTAATCATATCAAGTAATACGTTTCAGTTTATTGATAATAAAAAAAGCAAAGCAAAGTCACCTCCGTACAGGCCATGAAGGCCCTTGGAGGAGTGGAAGGTAAAGGCTTCCACCATTGTCAACCTCGGTACGTGATGGGGTAGAGTGGTTAGCTTTACGCCCGACCGCCTTTGCCCCTAGGAATCAACCTGGTACTCATTTCTGGTGTAGGCTGAGTGAACCTCAGGGCCATATGCACCTCCGGAGGTGGAAATCTCGTTTCTTAAATTTTACGACTTCCTGACGGGGATTCGAACCCACGTCCTTCCGGGCGAACCGAGCACGCCTTTACCGCCTCGGCCAGGCAGCCCCTGTTTATTGATAATAGGCTACATTATTCCAATGGTATTTGATGAGTCGGGACTCTGGTGATACTGTCGGTCTTACTGTGATGCACGTACGCATAGCAAACTACATGGGAATAATGTAAACTGTTTCATTATTTAGCAAGGTTATAATTTAATAACAATGTGTAAATATTACTAATGAACTATGAATAACTGGACACTAAAATAGTAAATACCGTATACCCTAGTAAATTTTAATGACAATGACTTGTCAGTCCGCCTCTGTGGTGTAGTGGTTAGCGTGATTAGCAGCCACCCCCGGAGGCCCGGGTTCGATTCCCGGCTCTGCCACGAAATTTGAAAAGTGGTACGAGGACTGGAACGGGGTCCACTCAGCCTCGGGAGGTCAACTGAGTAGAGGTGGGTTCGATTCCCAGCTCAGCCATCCTGGAAGTGGTTTTCCGTGGTTTCCCACTTCTTCTCCAGGCGAATGCCGGGATGGTACCTAACTTAAGGCCACGGCCGCTTCCTTCCCTCTTCCTTGCCTATCCCTTATCCCTCCACAAGGCCCCTGTTCAGCATAGCAGCTGAGGCCGCCTGGGCGAGGTACTGGTCATACTCCCCAGTTGTATCCCCTGACCAAGAGTCTGAAGCTCCAGGACACTGCCCTTGGGGCGGTAGAGGTGGGATCCCTCGCTAAGTCCGAGGGAAAAACCGAACCTGGAGGGTAAACAGATGATGATGATGATGATGATGATGATGATGATGATGACTTGTCATCAATACGATATAAACTACATCCAAGTCAATGTACAGAACGTTGGAAAATGTGAGCCATATTCCTCTGATTAGTATGCCATGTTAAACTGTAGACCCGATAGAAGATGATGAGGCATGTAAATCTCTGCATCTCATGGCTTATGGCCACAGAACTAGCAGCGAAAACAGGATTTGTAGTCGAGAAAATCTGTTAGTCTTGTGATAACTATAATATTTATGGTCACGTTGAGCTATAGGTTTACGCCTTGTGAATAATGATCACAAAATTTTCAGTCCAGTAAAGCTGCAAATCTTGTGACTTGCGATCACAGCATTAGTATTCACTTGGAGTAGTACATATTTGGTCTTACGAACATAAAATTTGCAGTCAAGCAATAAGCCAACGTAGACGAAGGTCTATTCGGAACTCTATGTCATACAATGTCGGCGTGTAAAAGATCTTCGATGATATATTTGGTGACTGTCCGATAAATCGTCGCTGTTCGAGCAAAAGGTCATATCTCACAATTTTCTTCCTATTCATTATTTATCTTAAGACTTGCCACGCCTCCCAGCCACATATGAATAGTTAGGCCATCAGTACAATATTCGTTATGTTCATTTGCCTTTGCTTATGTGTGAAGGAAAATGAACCTTATCGTACCGCACTCTAGGGATATATGTTTGCATGACGTATTTACTCACTCCTACAGCATAATGTACTTAAGGTTCAATCTCCTTTACACGTTATCATACTAAAATGAACACAACGAAAATGATTCTGATCGACTGCATATCCATATTTGACTGGGAGGCGCAACTAGTCTCAAAGAAAATAATGGACAGCAAGAGCATTGTGAGATATAACTTTTAGCCCGAACAGCGACGAAATTTCATTCAAAACTCAGGTATAGACCACTCAATAGAGGACGTTTCTCTGCCATCTGGTGGAGTAAAATGGAATGTCGGAATTGACACAAAGGTACTCTGAACAGTGCCATATCAATATGCCTACACACAGGAACTCAGGCCATACGATTATTACTTTCTTTTTCAATTAGCTTTACGTTGCACAGACATAGACAGGTCTTGTGATGACGATGGGATAGGAAAGGGCTAGGAGTGGGAAGCAAGCGACCGTGGTCATAATTAAGGTACAGCCCCACCATTTGCCTGATGGAAAAATGATAAACTATGGAAAACCATATTCAGGGCTGCCGACAATGGAGGTCTAAGCCTCTATCTCCCAAATGAAAGCTGATATTTATTATTATTATTATTATTATTATTATTATTATTATTATTATTATTATTATTATTATTATTTCAAGTTTTTTATGTAGTCAAAAATGGCTGTGTTCTTTCTTTGGCACTGTGTATTCTTTCCTCCATCTATCTCCGTCTCCTTCACTTCTTCAAACAAACCCTTGAAGCTGTCGATCTATAATCTGTATCTTGCTCGATCTGTGATATCTATCCGTCTAATACCAACCCTACCAAGCCACTTAGTCGAAACGTTAGACCTATTATCAGGTATTTTGAAGATTTGTCTTATCAGCCGCTTTTCATCCATTCTAAATACAGTATATACCCGTAGAACTTGTCTTTATTTTCTTATCAACACCAGAAGTAATTAGTTTTCTCCTGATAGAACATGCTTCGCTTCCTCTTAACCTATTTATATTGTCCATCCACCATTCTCGGGACCATTATTATTATTATTATTATTATTATTATTATTATTATTATTATTATTATTATTGCCCGGCTTCATGGCTAAATGGTTAGCATGCTTGCCTTTGGTTCAAGGGGTCCCTGCTTCGATTTCCGGCCGGGTCGGGGATTTAACTTTCACTGACTAATTCCGAAGTTTCGGAGACTGAGTTTGTATGAAGTTCTTGCAGACGCGCAGGTCGCCTATCAACTTGAAAGACCTGCACCAGGCCTCTCCGGAGGCTACACGACATTCTTCTTCTTCTTCTTCTAATAATAATAATAATAATAATAATGAAAAAATTATTATTATTATTATACTTATTATATTTTTATTATTATTATTATTATTAATAATAATAATAATAATAATATTATTGGCTTTACGACACACTAACACATGGAAGATTTTCGGCGTCGGAGGGATGGGAAACGACTACGATTGCAAGGTACTGACCGTGGCCTTTGTTAAGGTACAATCCCAGCATTTGCCTGGTGTGAAAATGAGAAACCGTGGAAAACCATCTTCAGAGCTGCCCACGGTGGTATTCGAACCCACTATCTCCCAAATATAAGCTCACAGCTGTCCGACCCTAACAGCATGGCCAACCCACTCGGTTTATTATTATTGTTACGGTATTATTATTATTATTATTATTATTATTATTATTATTATTATTATTATTATTATTATTATTATTACTGTACAATACCTCTAAATCTGTGGGAAGTGGAGCAGCCTATTCGGAAACATTTTTGTGTATTTTGTATAAGACTTTAAATTTTTTAATTTAGCTCGTAATTATTTTCCTAATGGCCTGTTGTTTACACTGTCTTCCTCGCTGCTGCTGTTTTGTTGTTCGTGTCGCTGTCGTCACGGTCTATTTCACAGACACTGCATAATGAAACAAAGTGCATGCAGTTTTCAAACCTGAGTAAGTTTGTATTTACCTTCGACAGGAAATGGAACGCATCGCGAGTCCTCTTTGTGGGAGTGTGCTGTCATTTTGTACAGGATGCACGCAAGTCAAAACTAAGCTTGATTGCAAGATGCTAGATACATCACGGTGTCGTCCCATTTGCGGTCACTCAGGTAGAATACAAAAATTAACTAGTTTTGACGGGTGAGACATTGTCCCATTTGCGATCACTCTTATCAGTGGGGATATGGAATTCCCTACTCAAGGACTGGTTCTAAATAACTGGCGACAGCTGCGTGCTAGGATTCGGATGCTGAAACTCATTAAATTATTTATGTTTACCGCTTGAGTACGATGCGTTAATATCGGGACAAGGAGACTAAATAGGACTTATTTGTGCGTTTTATTTAGGGTTAGCAGATGGTTATGGGTGTAATCAAATGATTTTTGAAATGCAGGACAAAAGCAGGGCGTATTAAACCGTTAAACTTCTTCAAATTCAAAATAAATGTTTTGCTGTAACAATCTACTTCCTCGACATTGCGACCCTTCTTGGGTTGTGTCTTGATTGCGGACAAGGCAAAAACCGTCCAGATTCCGAACAACTAAATATACCCTGTCCAGATTGCGAACAAGAAATTAGTGTTGACGTGGGATACATAAAACAGATACAATTTTCAAAACAGTCTCATATGAAATTTTTGTTCTAGTAGTAGTAACATTAAGGGCCGGTTTCATCAACGTGGGTTAAACCTTAACCCCGAGTTACACAGTTTTAACTCTGAGTTTGACTGTTCATTCCGTTTCATCAAGGAGGGTTATTTTTAACTCTAGGTTAAGACCGGAGTTAAGTTAACCCCTCCTTTCACCTGGGTTAAACTGTTTATTCGAGGTTAAAAGCAAAATGGCCACCGTAAATCATCCATTTGTTGCAGAGTTGCGTTATTTAGATTTGTTAAACGGTGTTCCTAACAGAAATAGGCCTATAATAAGAAGGAAAGACTTTGAAAATCTATCTGAGGAACAATTTCTGAAGAGATAGAATGCAAAAACCGTTGTCAGTAAATTCGTCGATGATGTTCGCGAGAGGTTATAATACACAGCTGATCGAAACAAACTTGGGCTTGCGAACTAAACTAGAAACTACATTGACCGTAATAGTAGCAACAGCGGTATTACACAATATTGCTGTGGAGAACTGAGATGAACTTCCCCCACAGGACTTGACTCTGCATCAGTATCTCACAGGAAGGAGAAGGAATAGGAATGTTGGAACTGAGAATGGCATCATTCTTCACATTGATAACGACAGCACTACAGTGGCATGTATGTATGTTTAGTCCTCAGCCCGAAGGCTGGTTGGATCCTCAACAGCTCCGCCATCAGCTGTCATAGATGGCCTAGGCATCACTGAAGAGGCGTACTAGGGAAATGAGGAGTGAGGTAGTTTCCCGTTGCTTTCCTCACCGAGCCAGAAGTTGCTATTACATATCAGTCTGCCAAGCCCACTGAAATGCATGCACCAACCGACCCTATGAGCAATATTTTCACACCATTCATAGAAGGGACTGGCTGCAGAAGGAATGGCATTACTAGCATCACTCATACCTCAGTCACTTTCATTTTGTCAAAGCCAAGGATAAAGCTGAGACAGATCAATGAAAGTAACAAGATTGCTCTAGCCCATACCAGAAGACATAGTGCACTGTAAACACTAGGTCCCGCCAGCAAAGGCATACAGTGGCATATAAGAATGCAACTGCAAGACACCACTTCAATAGTACAACACCTATGAATATTATACTGTGTATTACGTAATGGTTATACAGAAATGCACTTTGAAATTAAACTGTATATAACTTATTTTACTTTCGTGTGTGTTATTGCTATGAAGGTGTGCCAACTTTCAAAACACAACTCTTGGCACAGAGAAGCAAAAAATTTTTTTGGAACTGTTTTAGTTGTTTTGTAGATCGCACTGTAACGTGGGCAATATTATTAAATTCCCCTGTTATTCTTTCCCATGTATCCTCCTTTTCTTTTTTTATACCGCCAATCTCCTTGCATTCTGTAATACTTCGGTACTCGGTGGCTAATTCAATAAGTCATGATTTTTCTAAAGCAGAAAAATTCGTGCCACTATTTCTCTTCTGCACTTCTTCCATTTTTCGTTCAAGATCACGAAAGAATAATATCTACCACGGACCTGAGGAAGAAAACGAAATACCGCGCAAGAAATGAACAAAAGAACCACGCAAGAAGTGTGTTCATGATTTCTGATTTTTAGTCACTGCTTCCTTGATTATTAGGGCAGCTGTTTCCTGCGAGGTTTAACGCGGTGTTAGTTAACCCTCTGCCGAAATAGCTTGGTGAAACGCGTGACTTGTAAGAATGAGTTAAAATATTCCTAAGTTAACAAACCCAGGGTTAGAGTATATTTAACCCACGTTGATGAAACCGGGCCTAACTGGTACATTGGGATAATTTAGATAACCCAACAATATTTATAAAAATATTTTTCTTATTGAAAATGTTTAATAATTTAGTTTGGGGTAATCTTATGATTTAGAATATCCTTTTTATTGTATAACATAACTAGAGGGGCATTTGTTTATGGTGGATTAGTGAGAGTTGTATTATTATTATTATTATTATTATTATTATTATTATTATTATTATTATTATTATTATTATTATTATTATTATCTTTTTTGCTACTAGGTCTTATGGTGACGATGGGATAGGAAAGGCCTAGGAGTTGGAAGGAAGCGGTCGTGGCCTTAATTAAGGTACAGCCCCAGCATTCGCCTCGTGTGAAAATAGGAAACCACGGAAAATCATCTTCAGGGCTGCCGACAGCCGAACCCTTAAGCTGCCTGTTCATGGAATTCGGACGAAACGTTACTCGGGCGCCTCGACACCTCAACACGCGCACAGCTATGAAGATAGGTGTATTTGCTAAAATACGCTCCTTTTGTAGACCATTGGCAGCGTCTGTCTTCGGATCCCATGTAAAAATTCTTTGGTGATACATTTAGGGTTACCGAGCGAGTTGGCTGTGCGCTTAGAGGCGCGCAGGTGTGAGCTTACATCCGGGAGATAGTGGGTTCGAACCCCAGTGTCAGCAGCCCTGAAGATGGTTTACCGTGATTTCCCAATTTCATACCAGACAAATGCTGGGGCTTTATCTTAATTAAGGCCACGTCCGCTTCTTTCCCACTCCTAGCCCTTTCCTATCCCATCCTCGCCATAAGACCTATCGGTGTCGGTACGACGTAAAGCAGATCCTAAAAGTAAAATAAATCTTTCTTTCTTTCTTTCTTTCTTTCTTTCTTTCTTTCTTTCTTTCTTAATCCGTTTACAGTCCAGGGTTGTTTTTTCCCTCGGACTCAACGAGGGATCCCACCTCTACCGTCTCAAGGGCAGTGTCCTGGAGAGTGAGACTTTGGGTCGGGGGATACAACTGCGGAGGATGACCAGTACCTCGCCTAGGTGGACTCACCTGCTATGCTGAACAGAGGCTTGTGGAGGGGGGGGGGATGGGGAGTTTGCAAGGGATAGGCAAGGAAGAGGGAGGAGCCGGCCGTGGCCTTAAGTTAGGTACCATCGCGGCATTTGCCTGGAGGAGAAGTGGGAAACCACGGAAAACCACTTTGAGGGTGGTTGAGGAGGAAATCGAACCCCCCTCTACTCAGTTGACCTCCGGAGGCTGTGTGGACCCCGTTCCAGCCCTCGTACCAATTTTCAAATTTCGTGGCAGACCGGGGATTCGAACTCGGGCCTCCAGGGGTGGCAACTTACCACACTAACCACAGAGGCGGACCATGTAGTGTTTATCCGACATAATTTTAAAAAATCAGCCATAGATCGCCCTTGAGAAGGTTTCTTTGCCTTCTGGCAGAGTAACATGTAACTCAAGCAACCTAATTAGCATCAAATCAGAATGTCTGCGCATGATAGTTGAGACCGTACTACTACTGTTATTATTGTTATTATTTATTTATTTATTTATTTATTTATTTATTTATTTATTTATTTATTTATTTATTTTCCTCAAATTGTAGGTACAATTGAGGGATGGTGAATGGCGAATACACGAATGTGCCTCCATCCCCACTTAAAATTACAATATTAAAATATGCAATTATATTCTACATAGTGTGCTTATATACAGTTACCGTATTTCCATAGACATATATTTACATAATATTCACAAGACCTGTTCAACAGTGTATTATTGTTCCAAAGCATACAGTTGTGAATATTTTGCATCAACAGGGGCTGCTTAACTGAGGCGGTAAAGGCGTGCTCCTTTCACGCAAAAGGACATGGTTCGATTCCCCGTCAGGAAGTCGAAAAATGTAGAGGCGAGATGTTCACTTCTGGAGAGGCACACTTTGCTGGGATTTACTCAGCTCACGCTAAAAGTGAGTAGGAAGTAGATTTTGGGGGGACAGCGGCTGCCGGGTATACAGTTAACAATTTACTCCCGATTTTACGAATAGTAGAAGCCTTTATCTTCCACTACTCCAAGTCCTTCTTGGTCTGAACGGTGATAGATTTGCTTTGCAATATTTTTTTATGATGAATGCCCCTCCCCCAATGCATTTGGCACTTTCCCATTATACATGAAATAACGCATGATAGATTGTACACGAAGGAGATGAATTAGTAATTTAGAACTGCGTATACTGACCCCAATTCTGTTCGCAATCAGGACGAGACCCCTTTTTGAAGCAATTGTAGCTCATCTCCAACTTAGCAGTAAAATTACACTTCCTCCTCCCCGTTATACAATAAGGGACACTTTTTCTTTCTTTCTTTCTTTCTTTCTTTCTTTCATATTTTTTTTTCAAGCTGCCATACGTCGCACCGACACAGATAGGACTTAATGCTACGATGGGACAGGAAAGGCCTAGGAATGGGAAGGAAGCGGCCGTGGCCTTAATTAAGGTACAGCCTCAGCATTTGCCTGGTGTGAAAATGGGAAACCATGGAAAACCATCTTCAGGGCTGCCGACAGTGAGGTTCAAACCCTCTATCTCCCGGATACAAGCTCACAGCTGCGTGCCCCTAACCGCACGGCGAACTTGCCAGGTGGAAGTGATTTTCAGATTTTAATTTTATTTTTATTTTGATAGAGCTATCCAAGACTCACGATTTGAAACCTGTCTGGGCCTTTTAGCTCTTTAACTTTCGGCACAATTGAGTAAATTGCTGCATTTTACCTTTTTCGTAGTACTTTGTCCCCTAGGAAATGTTTTCAATATTAATAAGTAGTTAGAAGACGTAAAATCAATCACATTATATTCGTGCGAATAGAACTACGGGGAGGGGTTGGGAGAATCCCTGAGTCTAGCCTAATTAGCAGTCTCCCTGCTGCATGGCCGTTGGAAAACCCCAACAGGCTGCTGATAACTTTAAAGTGATCGCAAATGGGACACGAACTGGTCTTTCTTCCCATTCCTTTTTTCTTCCGAACTGGAAGTGACCGCAAATGGGACAAATTTTGCTGTGACCGCAAATGGGACTGACCGCAAATGGGACACAACCTACATCACTTCCTGGTTTAGGGGCCGAGTATAGCTCCACCCTCAAGACTCGGGCCGGTTTTTCGACTTCATTTTTTAAAGAACGCAGCTGGGAGGGCCAGGGGGGAACGGGAAATTCCATCCATGTTGCCAACAAGTGATTCCTTATGTAATGAAGAGTACTTATAAATATGGCCTTCCGAAACATGCTCCGATGGACGCTAGGTTTTAGCAAGAGTGAAAAAAATCCCTTGTATTCTTAGTCAGGATAGAACGGAAATATAGTTTGTTTATTTAAGTTGTACGGGACACCAATGTCTAGCGCAGATGGTAGAGCGTTGGCCGTCTGACCCCAAGTTGGGAGGTCTGATTCCAGCTCAATCCGGAGCTTAAGGAGTTAAATTACGCCAGCCTCGTGTCGGTGGATTTACTGGCACTTAGAAGAACACCTGTTGGACACAAAACCGTAAAAGTGGTCAATGGGAGATACAAGTCTAACATTATTATTATTATTACGTCCGACTCGTTGGCTGAACGGTCAGCGTACTCGCCTTCGGTTCGAAGGGTTCCGGGTTCGTTTCCCAGCCGGGTCGGGAATTTTAACCTTAATTGGTTAATTCCAGTGGCAGGGGGACTGGGTGTATGTGTTGTCTTCATCATCATTTCATCCTCATTACGACGCGCAGGTCACCTACGGGAGTCAAATAGAAAGACCTGCACCTGGCGAGCCGAATCCGTCCTGGGATATCCCGGCACTAAAAGCCATACGACATTTCATTTCATTATTATTATTATTATTATTATTAGTAGTAGTAGTAGTAGGCCTAGTACTGGAAGGACGGTTTCACATATGTGTAGAAATTGTTTATATTCATCATCGTTATGTAGGAAAAATTAACCCACTTATAGTGTCTCTCTTATAGATCCAGACCGTCCAGCGGCGTTTCTACTCTCCGAGACCTAAGCAGCTGTACGGGAGGCGCGCGCATAGCAAGGGGCGTACTGATGCTCGACCTAGTACCAACGGCCAATCTGAATCGCAGCTGTCAACATGGTGAGTCAGTTATCATTTCAACACCGTATTTTCGTATGTAAAAGTAATTTTAAGTTCGAGTCGGCTCTATGGGTACGTAATGCAATTATTCAACAATTTCCTGGTGAAGTGCCACCTTCATGAGCACAGATTCACGTAATTGTAAATAAATTTGAAACTACTGGCTCAGTGCTCGATAGAAAAAAAAAACATGCGCACACACGAACAGTTTCAACAGAGGAATAGCTAGATGACATTGGTGCGAATCTTGAACGGTCACCGAATAAATCATTCACAAAATTAGAACAAGTAGGAGTTTCGGTTTCTTATGCACACAGAGCTACAAATCTGTTACACATCAAACCGTGCAGGTTTACACGGACCCATTGTTTAAAACCTACTGATCCAACCACAAGAGTGAGTGGTATCTTGCATCATTGAATGATCGTTTATTCGACCCACAGCTAGTGTTCTTTTCGGATGAGGCCTGGTTTCATCTTAATGATAGTGTGAACTGTCATCTCGCTATTGGTCTGCAGAAAACCCTAATGATGTTTATGAAGTCCCTCATTATGAAGGATGACACTTCCAGCATATTTTATAAGGTAAGATTTCATGTAAGACTGTATACGTGCTTAAAGCAGGGAGGACGCTCGTGACGCAAGAGGGCTGAGGCAGCTGCTATAGCGCACAGTACAAACACAGCGCGCTCGGTCTGGGCTTAAAAGAGAGAAACTGTATATATTTTTAAACAAGACCTATATTTCAACTGACCCTTGAAGATACATTTGTGTGTTTTACGTAAAATTCAAAGCCAGTAAAACTTCATAAATCGGGAAATGTTTGCGTAATGACAATGCACTATCTTTTGTATTGAAATGAAATGGCGTATGGTTTTTAGTGACAGGAGTGTCCGAGGACAAGTTCGGCCCGCCAGATGCAGGTCTTTTGATTAGACTCCCGTAGGCGTCCTGCGCGTCGTGATGAGGATGAAATGAAGATGAAGACGACACATAACCCAGCCCCCGTGTCAGCGAAATTAACCAATTATGGTTAAAATTCCCGACCCCGCCGGGAATCGAACCCGGGACTCCTGTGGCGAAAGGCCAGCACGCTAAATATTTATCCATGGAACCGGACGTCTTTTGTATTAAAATAATGCGAATGCTCTTAAGTACTCTACTAATATGTCTTTATCAGGCACAGGAATATTTGAGTATTGAATTTTATGCTTTTACTCTAACGATCCGATCCATATTTTGGTGTTTTTTTATAGATACATTAGTTTTATCTCTTATCTTTTTTTTTTTTTTGCTATTTTGCTTTACGTCGCACCGACACAGATAGGTCTTATGGCGACGATGGGACAGGAAAGGCCTAGGAATGGGAAGGAAGCGGCCGTGGCCTTAATTAAGGTACAGCCCCAACATTTGCCTGGTGTGAAAATGGGAAACCACGGAAAACCATTTTCAGGGCTGCCGACAGAGGGATTCGAACCCACTATCTCGCGGATGCGAGCTCACAACTGCGCGCTCCTAACCACACGGGCAACTCGCCCGGTCTCTTATCTTTTGATAAGGATAAAGGCTATTTTCCACTGAAGTCTCAGCCTTATTAATGGCAGTGTCAGTAATGAGGCTGGTGAGGTACGCGTGGCACGAATAATAACATTAGAAGCACGACTAGTATGCTGTGAAAGGAGTTACTCATAAGATCACTCGTTCTGCAATAGCACATTCTGGCTCAGAAAGAAAAGTAATAGAAAACCTCCACACTCCTCCTCTTGCCAAATATGCCCTGTTGCAGTAATGTTATCGTAATTTTTTGTCGTTTTCCTGTAGCCTCATGATATTACGTGGTGCTAAATGAGGATCCGCTGGTGTACATACTGTAGGTCACACAGTGGAGCGTTTGTTAGCTTGCATTTGGGAGTACTTTCGAAGTACTAATTTTCATTCAATTTTCGTAGTATTTATATTTCAAGCTCAGTGGTGTTAGACTGCAATTTTTCGACACTGCCTGCGATTAAGGCCAAACCATCGGTATAAGAAAAATGGTTACTACGTTTTCACACAATGGAATCCCTCTCTATTATCTCATGCCTTTAACTAAAAGACCTTTCTAAACGCGATGAACACATACGGTGAAATGTCTCCAGCCTCAGTAACCCGGTAAGTACTGTACTTTTAAAATAGGACTCATTCTGCCATCAGTAATTCTCTCTGCATTTAGATTGTCAAAAATATAAAAATTTTGATTGCAATAACATAGTGTATCTTTAGTGTGGCCAACGCTGGCCTTCTGATCTCAAGCTAGCGGTTTCGAACCTGGCTCAGTCCAGCGATATTTGAAAGTGCTCAAATACGTCAGCGTCGTGTCGGAAGATTTAACGGCACGTGAAATAATTACTGTGGGACAAAATTCTGTCACCTCGGCGTCCACGGAAACAATAAAAGTAGATAATGGAACATAAAACTAATGACATTATCAACAATCTAGTTATCGTGTCCGAAGGTTTTACTAGCTTCTGTTCTTTCGAAATTGATTAAACCCATAATCTCAACGGGTTCTTGAATGATATGTAATTTTATAATCCCTGCTCGTAATTTATATGGGCATGTGCGCGGTACAAAATAGTAACAAGTTCATTTCCTGCATGGCACTTGATAGAGGTTTCCATTATACACTGACTGACAGAGCAAATGCAACACCAAGAAGGAGTGGTCAGAACTTTATGCCAATTGCAGGGTAGACTGACGTCACTGAGGTATGCTCATGATGTGAAATGCGCCGCTGTGCTGCGCACGTAGCGAACGATAAATGGGACACGGCGTTGGCGAATGGCCCACTTCGTACCGTGATTTCTCAGCCGACAGTCATTGTAGAACGTGTTGTCGTGTGCCACAGGACACGTGTATAGCTAAGAATGCCAGGCCGCCGTCAACGGAGGCATTTCCAGCAGACAGACGACTTTACGAGGGGTATGGTGATCGGGCTGAAAAGGGCAGGTTGGTCGCTTCATCAAATCGCAGCCGATACCCATAGGGATGTGTCCACGGTGCAGCGCGTGTGGCGAAGATGGTTGGCGCAGGGACATGTGGCACGTGCGAGGGGTCCAGGCGCAGCCCGAGTGACGTCAACAAGCGAGGATCGGCGCATCCGCCGCCAAGCGGTGGCAGCCCCGCACGCCACGTCAACCGCCATTCTTCAGCATGTGCAAGACACCCTGGCTGTTCCAATATCGACCAGAACAATTTCCCGTCGATTGGTTGAAGGAGGCCTGCACTCCCGGCGTCCGCTCAGAAGACGACCATTGACTCCAAAGCATAGACGTGCACGCCTGGCATGGTGCCGGGCTAGAGCGACTTGGATGAGGGAATGGCGGAACGTCGTGTTCTCCGATGAGTCACGCTTCTGTTCTGTCAGTGATAGTCACCGCAGACGAGTGTGGCGTCGGCGTGGATAAAGGTCAAATCCGGCAGTAACTGTGGAGCGCCCTACCGCTAGACAACGCGGCATCATGGTTTGGGGTGCTATTGCGTATGATTTCACGTCACCTCTAGTGCGTATTCAAGGCACGTTAAATGCCCACCGCTACGTGCAGCATGTGCTGCGGCCGGTGGCACTCCCGTACCTTCAGGGGCTGCCCAATGCTCTGTTTCAGTAGGATAATGCCCGCCCACACACTGCTCGCATCTCCCAACAGGCTCTACGAGGTGTACAGATGCTTCCGTGGCCAGCGTACTCTCCGGATCTCTCACCAATCGAACACGTGTGGGATCTCATTGGACGCCGTTTGCAAACTCTGCCCCAGCCTCGTACGGACGACCAACTGTGGCAAATGGTTGACAGAGAATGGAGAACCATCCCTCAGGACACCATCCGCACTCTTATTGACTCTGTACCTCGACGTGTTTCTGCGTGCATCGCCGCTCGCGGTGGTCCTACATCCTACTGAGTCGATGCCGTGCGCATTGTCTAACCTGCATATCGGTTTGAAATAAACATCAATTATTCGTCCGTGCCGTCTCTGTTTTTTCCCCAACTTTCATCCCTTTCGAACCACTCCTTCTTGGTGTTGCATTTGCTCTGTCAGTCAGTGTATGTTTATGAATCAAGGATGTGGTGAAGATAAGATACGGATTGTATCAATCAATCACCGCTGATCTTCATTTAGGACTGTACCCTGGTGGCAGATTTCCTATCAATTGTTTACCTAGCGTTCGTAGCCGTGTTGAAACACCGGATCCCATGATATCTCCGAAGTTAAGCAACATTGGGCGTGGTCAAGATTTGGATGGGTTGCCACGCGTTGTTGGTGGGGGGTAATGGATTGAGGAGCGGAAAGGAACTGACCACCCTACCGTACGTAAACTCCCGGCTCAGTCACACCTCTGCGGAGGTTCGGACCTGCCTTTGGGCAGAATAGGCTACACCGTAACCTTACCGTTGAATTATTGCAAATGTATGAGACTGCTGTGGCTAACACTTCATTGAGATTTCAATATAAGTGACTCCTTTCAATTAACCTGATTTCAGGGGTATGCACACAGCCTTGGAGAAGGAATTCAGGTGATGTAGAAAATGTTAAAGTGGAAAATGGAGTCTTAAAGGAAGTAGATGAATATTGTTACTTGGGTAGTAGACTAGAAAACGATGGTAAAAGTATGGGGGACATAAAACTAATAACATTATCAACAATCTAGTTATCGTGTCCGAAGATTTTACTAGTATGGGGGATGTAAAATGCGGAGTAGCAAAATAACGGAAGTAATTTCTTAAGAAAAAATAATTTGCTCTTTCAAATTTTAATATAAGAATTAGAAATGTTTTTGAAGGCTTTCGTATAGAGCATGCCATTTTACGGAAGTAAAACATGGGCAATAATTAACTCAGAAAGAAATATAATAGAAGCGTTTGAAATGTGGTGTTACAAAATCATGCTAAATGTGAGATAGGCAGATCGAACCACGAATGAAGAGATACTGAATCGAATTGGTGAGAGGGAGCTGATTTGGCGAAATTTGATGTGAAGAAGAGGTAGAATTATAGGACACATCTTCAGACACCCAGGACGTGTTCAGTTCATTTTCGTGGGAAGTTTAGGCGGTATGAACAATTGGAGTAGACCGGGTTATGAATATGACGAACAAATTAGAGTAGATGTATGATTTATTAATTACGTAGAAATGAAATGTAATGCATTATCTAACGAGCTAGGAAGAAGACTAGTATTGGTAGTAAAGTTGGAGTGAAAGGCTAACAGAAGACGAAATGGTTAATGCAGAATACGATATAGAGGACGCTGATAATGAAATACAGTGTGTTTCTCCCATCGGTTGGCCGTCAGGCGCGCCCAGCTTCTCTTCCTCCCGTTGACTCATCACTTCCCATTACACAGCTCAGTGACAGCACGGAATGCCGCACTTCGCAGTTCAGGTCCGTGTTTAGTACGTGCATTAAGTGTTGACCTCTCGCTCCAACTGTTCTCAAGTTGTGAAGTGTTACTTAGGGGTATAATTCTCATAATGCCTGCACATGCGAACACGGTAGTGGAAAGAGTATTTATGTAAGATAATTATGTGAAAACAGAGTGTTGCAGGGAAGTCGTTAGGCGATCTGTAACACAATTTTCAGGTGTTCGTCCTCCACATAGAGAGACCGTGTTTAATTTCTTAATTCTTAATTACTAATTTTCTTAATTCTTATTTTCTTAATTTTAATTGTTATTGTACCGGGCGGTACACCTCCACGCCGCTAATTCAAACCTTGCGCCAGTTGAAACCCCCCCCCCCTACTGGAAGAAGTCTGAACTTTGTCTTATGTGTTAATTTTCAAGTTACCCTGAAGATGTCACTACTTGGAAATTTTGAAGTTTCTGAACTGTGTTGTTTTCGACGTATTTTTGTTTTGCTTGTAGTAAGAAGTGTGAACATTCTCTTCTAGAGGACACTACTGAAGAGCTACAACGGTGCACCCTAGTGCGAAGTGAAAGAACTGTTTTGTTTTTTTGTTTTTTTTTTGGAGAAAATTTAATTTCAAAAGTTTGTTCTTTGCTAAATTTCTTTCAGTCATTGTTTAAGTTGGCAATATTAACCCTTTCTTTCCTCTTGTTTTGAATTTAGCCAATCCCGAATTTCTTTAATTAATTTTCCACCAATAATGTGTTTCTTCTTCATCTTGTGTAGGGGTTTTCTTTATCCACCAATAAAATGATTGTGGGCGGGTGTTTTCCTTCCTGAAACGCCTCGAACTTTCTGCGAGAGTATATAAACTGCTGATTTTAGGGTCTCTGCGCCACTTCAGTAACATCTTTCAGTGTGTAAAGTACATAGCAGGGGGCGGGAAGCGCCTCTTCCTTCGGGCAGCAGTTCAACAACAAGGTAATGGCCGAATAATAACTTCTTTTCTTGCTAGCTCAGCAGTTTAACTCTCGGGGCGGGTCGGAAGCTTTTCCACCATGTAACTTTCCCTAAAATGTAAAGAATCTTTGATGTAATTGGGAGCAAGTGCTCCTGGGCATGATTGGGGTCTTCTGCCCCTTTGTCGAATTCTGTATATCGTAAAGTTGGGCTAATTGCTCAAGAATTGTGTGTCTGGCTCTCGGAGCCCAAATCCTGTAACTCTGTAAGTGTACATTCTCGATTAGTGGTTTTGCTACTCTGTACCTGCCATTATTGTTATTTCTTGTTTTTTGCTAAGAAAATATAACCTTGTTAAATTTTAAATTCACTTTAATTTCGTAGCCTGAGACCTGTTCACCCCCCGCACCTTCTTTCACCTCTAACTACCACGGAAAACTCCGTAACAGTTATCTCATGTCATGCTCGGATAAAGTGAGCGAAGTGATGTCCTTGTTCCTATGCCGCGAAGCGGAGGGAGTGATGAGTAAACGGGAGGCAGATAATCGGGGGGGGGGGGGTTGCTGAGAAACTTACTGTGGATTATTTGGGAAATGCCAGTGGGGTGTTTGAAGATATGCGTTGTAAATAATTACGATTACAGTAGGCCTAAATCGTAACGTTTTGAATATAACTTTTCAAAATTAGTACAAGGCTTTGTGTGAACATTTTATTTCTTTGAAAGAAGTGGTATCGGTATTTCTGAAATGACGAAAGGCACAAAGCGGTACGGGTAAACTACCTACCGTCACAGTTCCTTTCCATTTTTTTATTTTTTTTATTTTTATAATTTCAGTTTACATTACGCCTCATTTTGGTGCTGCCATTGGTTTTTGGGGTTTCCTTATAACCGCATAATCTTTGGTGTTGCTATTTGAGGATCCAACCAGCCTCTGGGCTGATGACCTAACAGACTTACATAATAAAATAGTAACACAATAGAGTTTAAATTATACTTGAGTAATATTCGTAGGTTAAAAAATTGTTGCTTTAAAACTCACTAAAATTGATTGGTTTCTGTGGACAAGTACAAAATATGGGGTTGATCCTGATGGTGTTATTATCTCTGCCCTACATACTCTTTACGACAATGCTCTGTTATAAATGTTAACCTTATTTTACGTACAGGAATGTTCTGCAGATATGCAGTAACTTTCCAATACTTCTCACAGTATTGTACACAAACTTCGGAGGAGACCATCTGTGAGAAATGAACTAGAAATCGCTAGACCGTAGGGGACAAAGCTAACCGCTAGACCTCGCTGAGTGACACGGTAACTCTTAGATAAATATTTACCTTATTACTCAACATTTTCATATTAAGAAATGTTGACAAGTGTTCTACAGTGAAGAGGGGAGAAACAGCATTCCATTCTTCAGAGACGTGCATATCTGAAACACATTCTAAGTACTATTAGAGTGTAGCCACTTATACAACTTGTGTAATTACTTGTAGTTCTCTACTGAACTAAGTTACCGAAATGGAAATGCTTCAGTGTATCATTACCAGACAGAAAATAAAATAAATAAATAAAAGAAAATAAAGTTATAAATTTCTCTGTACACTTCCAATGTTTCCTCATACAGGGTGGGCTAAACAAAACTGGCCCAGGATATATTCCTCTTACACACTCACACGTAATGACACAGTGACGCACTCGGGAGATGCGCACGCACAGATATGTCACAATAACTGAATGGTTGATAGAAATCACGGTTTCAAGCATTTCCTGTGATGGGCAGTTCTCCTGTTCATTAACAGAAGTGATGAAGGTGGGTTCAGTTCATTATTGTCTGTCTATCTATTGCGACACAACAGATAAACACAGTTTCTCCACACTCAGTATTTACGTTCCGTTTTAACCAAGTTGTGCACTAGACTTTGTATTGTTTGATTAGTATACATTGGCGTAGCAATACTAAAGGTGCTAGAACTGGAATTGTAAAATTTCTCTGTCCGTACTGTGAAGAAGCTGTATCGAAGTGCTGTTCAAAATATCATTTCAGACCTTTTGTTTCATATTTTTTAGCATACGAAGATTTGTATGTATGTTCAGTCCTCAGCCCGAAGGTTGGTTGAATTCCCAACAGATCCACCATAAGCTATCAGAAATGGCCTAGGTGTCACTGAAAAGGCGTATTCGGCAAATGAGGATTGAGGTAGTGAAACCGTACAGTGTCCTGTACAGCTCATGGGAATGATATGGGCTTTTATACTCCATTAAAATTACTCCTAAAGGTCGCGTCATTGGTAGCAGTATGGGCGAAGGGGATCGAGCGGCGTCCTGCCAGAATGGAACCCGCGAAAAGAGCGCCTGCGAACAAAGGGAGGACAAAGCAACAGCCAAGCCCCCGCGGAAATACGCTCTCAACTCGCAGAGAGAGATAGAAGGGGACGCGATGCTGGAGTAGTCAGATACGCCCCGAGGTGGAGGTTAGCTTCCCAGAGTTCCAAACGAACACAAGGAACTTCCGGTTTTTTATGCACGTGTCACGAGTGCCAACATCGGACTTTGGCGCGTAAACAATGGAATGATATTTTAATCCAGACATAGGAAAATTATGTGAGACACACCATTGAATAGAGCGGAATTTTCTGCGTTCCCCAGACTAAAAATATGTAATAACTTATGCAGGGGAAGAAATGAGGTCACCAGCTGTCCAGATGTAATATATCGCTAACACATGTGGATACAGCGGCGTCACCCAAGCCAAGAGTCGCGCTTAGAAGATAGCTCCACCCCCCCCCCCCAAAGGACGCTATGAATTAATCAAAGGCGGGAAGCAAATTAGATAAAAACTGCTGATCGTAGGTCCAGCACGCCTGGCTCAAATGAAAGAGGAGACAGAGGGCCACAAGATGCACTATTCAAATATCGTCAATTCTTGGTACGAAAGGAGCTCTTGTTCTTAATGAACCGTGAACGTTGACGCCCCCGAGCTTCCGGCGGGCAAGATAATATAGGCCGGGCAGGCCATGGCAGAGACAGTTGTTCTTTCACGGGTCGTGAGACGGACACCGTGTCCCGCGGTGCTCTAGTTACAGTCAGAAACCCCTGACCGCGTACAAAGAAGTGGTATTGTGTACAAAAGCTTTTGTGTAGTGAACGGGAGGCCAAACGAGCCTAGGTGTATTGTTTCTGTGCTGCGTGTCAAACTAGTAAAAACCGCGAGCATATTTTACGAACAAGTATTAGAATTCGGCTGAGAAACTGCCGGTTTAATGAGTCAGTGAAATTCATAATTCGGTATCACCCAAAGTGTTACTTCGAATCAGGGGCTCGAGTCTCGTGAGCTACCCGATTCTTACTGGGAACGCGGGTGTAAACTCTGAAATAGAGGACGCGTGACGAGTGTAAAAGTGTTACCCACTTGGATTACTGTAAGATTTCAGCTGTGACGAGTTCCCCAGGATGTCGGACTTGTATGGACCAGGGATGAAGGACTGCACGCCCGCCACCTACCGAGTGGTCATGGAGTACTAAGAACTTCACCATGGGTCTCCCGTGGGAGGAGAGACAACGGCCACCAAACAGATGAGTGATGTCCAAATTTAATTTCTAAGCATGACATAACCCGGGGATAGGATTAGCGTTCTTTTGTAAATATCAAAATGTTGTAAGTTAATGCATGTCCTACATGGAAACTTTATTGATTTTATAATGTTGAAGTAAAATTCAAGGGAGCTAAATTCCCGGACGACTCATATTTCTTTCTTAATGATTAGCTTATCGTGAGGGTTATATTTTTAGTAATATGTAGAATGTCCTAGCAAATATGGGAACAAGGTTAGGAGAATATTTGAGTTTCCCGTAGGGGAGGTTGGAAAAATGGTGTTGGCAAGCAGGGAAACATGTCGAAATATTGGTAGTCACTGTCCCACGAGGTTGTCAAATATGCCAGGGAAACTCATGGGTCAGTCAGACAATGCATGCCTAGCTTACAGATATAATCAGTGCATGGACTGCAAGAAAGAAGAAGATCCCGACCGGGAGAGGTACATATTGTGTGATTTAGATAAGTGTGAGGAACCATGTGCAAGTCTCCCGTGATTTTTGATTAATTGGCCATAATGGTTTGGAGTGTTTTTTTTTATCTATAGCCGGGGCGAGACCCAGGGGCAGGATCCCTTAATCTTTGGTCAGAAGGTTTAAATATAAGTGTATTTATGTGGTATGAACGAGGAGCCATGAGAGCCATAGGCCCAAGGGAAGAAGATACGCGATATGAGACGTAGTGAGAAGGCCGAATAGGAATTTACGATGAGATGATTGAGAAGTGATCGTGCTCCAGTCTCAGTGATAATAATGAGAAGGGAGTGAATAAAAAGAGTATTTTATGGGAATTCCACGATAATATAAATAAGCAAATGAAATGGGCCAAGGATGTGTCCCCGAGACGAGAGGGTGAACGTTTGAGGGAGAGAAGAATCTGAATGGCCGTGCGAAGTGAATGGCTGGCCTTCTTTTTTTGTGTATGTCTAGCTCTCGCCCTCGGGACAATGGGGTCCCGTATCCCATTGTGTGAGGGCTTGGAGCCCGGGTCTGCCCGCGTTCTTTTGTTTGGGTTAAATGGCTTAGCTAAGAATACTTGTATAATGATAATATCACGGTAACTTCTTTTAAAGGTATTTAATAAATGAGTAGGGATCCCCCCGATATCCGGCGAGATGAGATTGTAGCTATTCTCGGGATCTACAGAAACCCACAGTACCTCTCGGTCGGGAGTCTGCCAGTTCGACTCCGGATTATGGTGGCGCCCTTGGGCGAGCTGCTCCAAGCTTGCGCTGTGGGCCGGAGACAGTGATAACCATGCTGTTTCTTTCTAGGAATGGTTCTCCTGTGTGCATGAATTGTATATATCCATATATTTTGTGTATGTTTCGTAATTATGTGCACATATTTTTGAGTTCAAACAGAACCTATGTGCACGTTGTGTGGTCTTGGTGATAGATGAGTAGTCCGGGGTTTAGCAAAAATGGTATTTGTGTTTGTTTGTGCATTATGCAAATGTGTCTTTTAATATGATATTATGTAGTGTAGGCCCCGGTTATGTTCGTGCTTAGAACAGCTAGTAATATTTGTGTATAGGGACATCAGATCATCACACGGTGTGATCGACAGAATAATGTACAAAATTTCATGAACGGTATGAATTAATGAGGACAAATGAACGATAGCAAGTCGCAAAACCTCAATCATACCGTTATGCAGACGACGCCCATGGGCGATTCGTATTTTAAAGAGATTATTATTTTCTTTTCCTCCCATATGTGGAGAGTCATTGTATAGAGCTGTGTCAACTTTTTTAAATGGTCATATTTGAATAAATTCATATTCGTAACCCCTATTTTATGATTCTTGTCATTTGTAGCAGTGTTAAGCAGTATCCAATAGGCATTTGAACCCAGAGATCCTACTTTCATATTATAGACATAAGGCTCCATCTTAAGTATTTGTTGTTTTTGTTTTTCTTTGAACGTACCACTTCCCCAAGTGCTCAGGCTGCCGGGCCGGCACAGAAAGTAGGAAGGGGAGCGGTCCGAAGCTCGTTAAGCAATTCGACCCGCTCTTCAATCCAATCTCATCCGTGGGTGTTTACCCCGTTACGTGGAGGCATTCTTATGCGTGGGTCATCCATTCGAAGCCCGGTAGGGTGTAGTAGTTTCCCTTTGCTTTCCTTATTGAGCCAGAAATTGCTATTACATATCAGTCTGCCAAGCCCACTGAAATGTATACACAACCAACCCTATGAGTAGCATTTACACACCATTCATAGCAGGGACTGGCTGTATAAGGAATGGTATTACCAGCATCGCTCATACCTCAGTCACTTTCATATTGTCAAATCCAAGGATAAGACTGTGACAGTTCAATAAAAGTAACATAATTGTTCTAGCCATACTAGGAAACATAGTGCAGAGTAAACACTGGGTCACGCTAGCAAAACTGTATATCAGTGGTATGGTAAAACATTACATTAAACAAACCCCATGGCACTACCGCCCTTGAAGGGCCTTGGCCTACCAAGCGACCGCTGTTTAGCCCAATGGCCTGCAGAATACGAGGTGTCGTGTGGTCAGCACGACGAATCCTCTCGGTCGTTATTCTTGGCTTTCTAGACCAGGGCCGCCATCTCACCGTCAGATAGCTCCTCAATTCTAATCACGCAGGCTGAGTGGACCTCGACCCAGCCCTCAGGTCCAGGTAAAAATCCCTGACCTGGCCGGGAATCGAACCCGGGGCCTCCGGGTAAGAGGCAGGCACGCTATACCTACACCACGGGGCCGGCTCAAAGGGGAATTGAGCCAACGGCACGTGGTATTCCCAAGCGGTCGGTGTATTCAACATGGTATGGCCGTTGGCAAAACATTACATTACTATCTTAAAATGTATACTCTAGTATTTCATGCGCTGTCTTTCCGCACTGAAGAACCAAGTATCTGTTGCGGCAGTCGCAATACAGTGCGATCATCACTAACTTTTTAATATTAATATTCGCCCTTTATTAAAAGCCTACTACGATTTTAATGGCAATTACTTAATGGTTATATAATTGCTATAGTACATGAAACATGCATAACAACTGTAGACTTTGCTGAATATTGAACTGGTGAAAAGTAGGCCTATCGGTAGCAAAGGATCAAAGCACTTCTAAGTATTGATAAAGGAAACGATATTTCTTATTCCAAAATACGGGATAAAAAGTGCAAACCGAAAGGAAATCACTGCCATCCACTGCCGTCAATCGCAAAGATCCAATGCTTTATAAATAATAAAACCTAGTCATCTGCTTCATATTCAACTTCAACACTGAGAATTTTGCTTACGATCAATTATGACGAAGAAATTTGTAATAATTATATTTTTCACACATTTCAAATATCTCCATAAATATTAGCTCTATCGAAAGGTTAACAATACATACATTGCAGAAAATTCGACTTCCAAACTTCCTAGTATACGAGCAACAATAAATGTAATTTTCCTGATTCCATCAACGGAGATCTTATTGGAATATTGCTAATTAGCTTCCTCCGTCAACCTTGGATTGTTGAACAAGTTTGGCTGGTTATACTATATTTATTTTTCAGGAAAAGCATGAGTTTATCTCCTAGGCTAAAAATTCTACAATAATATTAAACTGAAATAATTAATTTATGAGACTACATAAATACATACTATAGAGGCAGAATTATGCATTCTTCACTTATTCACTTTTACTCCCGTATCAAAACAAACATCTCGATAAAGGTATACTTTCATGGAGAATACGTGGGCTTCTTTTCGTCTTTCTTAGTTTTGTTTATTACCACACTCAGCACAGTTTCTTAATTTTCGAGTATGTACTTCCATTCAGAGTCTGGAAAATTATATTCCGAAGACCATGAACTAATACGTATTACGTGATAATCTAAAATCATAAATGGTGCTATTCTTAGAAGAGACAAATGTCGGAGGAGTTTAGACATACGAGCATAAAGGATTAACTCCATGGTTGTGAGTTGTTAAAAAAATCGTCAGCGACAGGTAGTATTTATTACAGGGCGATCAAAAACAACACCGACTATCCTTACTATGCTGATCGTATTTCAGGAGAGCACCGATGTCCAGAAATTCCTAGTGTGTATGCTATGGGTTGTTCGATAAAAACTTCGGATATGTTGATGGGGGAGTATTCCATGTCTTGTCAAAAAACCTCCAACAATCCAACAAGGACGTCATTTGGGACATTAAATTTAAAATGGATTTCGAACTGTCGACCTCCAACTTGATTACTAGTGCAAGACCGCTGGGCTACAGACACCACCTCATCAACAAGGACATTGGCCAGAGAGAGGTCGTTACCCTCCATGTGGCCCACCTTACCCTTTACAGGTAAGGAATGAAAACAGTTCATGATGATGACACGCATAGGGTAGGAACGGAAGTGTGTCACACGACCCTCATCCACTGCACGTCACCGATACTCCAAATAGCCTGTGTTTTCATGTATAAAACCCTAGCCCTGTTGATTATATCAGTTTATTTCCACGCTGATTGTGATGCATTAGGGAATCGTTTCAGAGCAGGGCGTTAGTATTAATTGGATGGTACCATCCTTGTCGGCCAACGGCCGTAGCCATGTTGATCCCGTGAGATCTCCGAAGTTAACCAACATTGGTCGTGGTCACGAGTTGGATGGGTTGCCACGCGCTGTTGGTTGGGGGTAAGGGAATGGAGGAGCGGAAAGGAACTGGCCACCCTACCGCACGTAAACTCAGGAACACCTCTGCGGAGGTTCGGACCTGCCTTCGGCCAGAACAACCCTTACCTTGTAACGTTCCAGACGTCACAGTGTAATTATGTTAATTTTATTATGTGTAATTAATTCAGGAATTTAACGTCATGATATTTATCTTGGTATGTAATTGTATTATAATTCATGTTTGATCATTTGCTCACTATCATTTCATTACTTTGTAACTACGACTTGTAAACGAGGGCTGAATATCCTAATATTAACTTAGATTCTTGCGACATTCGTTTAAATTTAACTTGCAGTAGATTTTCCTCTATCTTGCCACATCACTGAGGAAGAAGGAAGGACAAATTTAGACATCAAATTCTGGGAAAAGCGAGCACGTGTTCAAGCGTTGTAACGAACAGCTACTGTATTTCGACCAGAATAATTCAAAATGATCACCGCCTATATTTTCAAAGGAGCGTCATGTTGCCTTGGATACTGAGTGAAAGGGCTAATAGAAGAACAGTTGATATCATGGTTGGGACCCATCAACTTTAAAATCTGGAGTGGGGAGAGACGTGTCAACTGATTGGACCACGTGTAGCGACCTGTAATTAGAGCCAGAAAAGGTTATAAAAGGGCGTGTTGGAGCTCTTGGCATCATTCTGAATCTTCTTGATTATTCTTCTATCTTGTATTTCGCTTTAGGTTTGATAACTTGTCTTATGGTTGTTGTACCATAGTGGACTAGTGTGATAGTTTATCACTTCTACATTCATTACTTCGTTACCACGACGTGGTACTTAGGAATTTCTGAATGATGGGTGTATAGCCACTCTCATCAGGAAGTACGAACAGCTCTGTATTAGACCAGTTTATACCAGTCTAAGACAATAGGTAGTATTAAACTAGATAGAAATGAAACTTCAGTGCATATTTTCAGTAAAGTTGGAAGGATTATTAATTGAGTATCCTCTCCACATAACCCAAGGAGGTTTTTCTAACTCTGACTTAGGGCTCATCTCCAATATATGGGATAGAGCATAACAGGGAGTAATAGTTTCAAAGCCATCATCCAATTAGTGGATGATGCAATTTGCAAGGCAGGAATGGTACTTAGCTGCAGATGAAGATATCTCAAAGACGACCGGTGATGTCCCAGCTACAAGGATGGAAGCTTTCCAAGGACCAGCAGAACAAGACTACATGGTGAGCAAGCGAGTTAAAAATATTGCAAGTTTTCGCGAAGTAGAGTCATTCAACTTTTTGTTAAATTCATTTCCTATTTTAAATTCAGTTCTCGTTAAACCGTCGTCATTTATATTCAATATAATAAATAGTATTTTCCTAGTTTACTTTAATCAATCTGCCTTAATTAGTCTTTTGATTTCTAATTCTCCTGCTTAATGATTAGTGCACTATCACCCCACCCCTGTGATAAGAGTCCGTCCAAGCTTGATTATAAATTTTTATCTTTAAGTCATCAACTTAAAGATTGGCGCCCTTAGCTTGCATGGTTGCATTTCTCGTTCAATTATTGTTTCCCAAAAGAGGGGAAGTCACATAAATGGCGCCCAACGTGGGGCGAGAAAATCATTAAGTACGGAGCAGTTAATGACAGTAACGATATCAAAATTCGTATTATTAAAAAAATTGGATATCCAAGTTGCATTAGGAGTGTTTGATTGTGGGGAGGGTCATGGCTGATCAGACGAAAGAGGAGAGGATGTTGCGCAGTGGACGGGCGATAAAAGGCAATAACGTATTGAGTTCAGAGGAAGGGTTGTGTAGTCTAGTAGAGGAAATTGAAGATATAAGTGTAAGTAGTATGGAGAGTGAAGGCAAGCAGAAAGAAGTCGGTATGGAGTCAGATGATAGTAGGATGGGGGGCGAAGCGGAAGTAAACACTAACAATGAAAGTAATAATAATGATCAGTTAATGGGAATGATGCAGTTAATGTTGAGTAAGATAGAGGTCAGTAAATCTGAAATAAAAAATGAATTAGAACAAACTAAATCTGAGCTTAAAAGTGAATTAGAACAAACTAACACTAAAATTGAGAATATTAAATATGAACTTAAAGAACAGTTAGAGCAAACTAAAGCTGAATTAAGCAGGGAGATGAGGGAAAATAAGGAGGAAGCGAATCGGAGAATGGACGAACACAGTAGGCAGTTACGCGATCTGGTGGTAAAAAAATGAACATTTTAATAAGCGATTAGAGGAACAGAAAAGTGAATGTGAACGGCAAGGGAAAGAGGTAGAAGAAAAGTTTGCGGAGCAGAGAAGTAAATTCCTGGAATTAATGGGAAAGGAAAGCAACTCTACTAGAGAGGAAGTAATGAGGCAGGTCACTAGTATTGATAAGAGAGTTGAGACTCAAAAAGGGGAAATACGGGTATTCAAAGACCACGTCCAACAAGAGATTGACACAGTAAAGCTTAGAATAGAAGATGAGACCCGGGCAAGTGAAGAAAGTTTTGCGATAGCTGAAGAGAATAAGATTGAAATTAGGACACTGAAAGAGAGGCAGGTTAATTTGGAGAGCGAAATTGATAGGAGAGACAAAGATGTAGAATGCCGGATGGAGAAAGCAGAAAATCAGTTAAAACAGGTGGCAAAGGATAAACAGGTTTTCACGGGAAAGCAATGTGTAGGAAATAGCTACATTAGGGAAATTGAACTACCTAAATTTAATGGGAAACAAACGAACCCGCTAGATTTCCTTAAGATGATAGAAAAACGGTTTGAAAAGCGTCTAAAGGAAGGGTCTATGGACTGAGAAGACGTTATGGAAAATATTGACCATGCTTTTGTAGGAGAAACTCGGTCTTGGTTCATGGTATATAGGCAAAAGATGACGAACCTGTAAGAATTCAGAAATAAGTTTAGAGATAAATTCTGGAATGAAGCGATACAAGCTCGGGAGAGAGAAAGGGTGGTATTTGGGAGGTACAAACAGCATGAGGGAGTCACTATGACCGAATACTTCCTGGCTCATGTCATGATTTGTCAGAACTTAGATGGTATAACCGAGGGGTCTGATGTAGTTAGACTACTTTTGAGACATTTTCCGGACAGGGTGAGAGAAGCGGCCTGCATGCAAAGAGTTGGTACTATTCAGGAGATGGAGAACCTACTAGGCAGTTTTGATGCTTTAGGTAACCTTAGGAGTAGAACGGAGAATATTCAGAGCTTTAGTCATCACAACGGAATGAGACATAATGGAAGAACACAGAATCACGAAGCTCGCAATCAGTTCAGACCTCAGCATAACAGTAGGAGCGGAGCACCTGAAGATAGGACAGGAAATTCCCAACGGGGGCCAGAGCAATGTACTAATGAGTCCAACGTCAATACACAAAGGGAACCTTTAAACTAACTAGAGGCTGTAATCTTAGGTCAGAATTCCAGCCTAGTACGAAGGTAGCGAAGTGTCTTGTCATGAAAGTGTTGCCATATGACCTAGATGTTAGAGACGATTTGTTGTATGAACCCGAGCAGAATAATGGAGATTCAAGTAATAAAGTAGTCAATCCTGTTGTTAAATTGAAAGTTTGGGGGGCGTGGGTTAAAGTTTTTATTGATTCTGGTAGCCAAATATCATGTATTAGTTCTCAGTGGTATGAGTCATTAGTGAAACAGGGTATTCAGTTGGAGGAAATGCCTGTTAAGTCTACTTTCATCATTACGGCTGTTGGAAAGAGGTCTAAGCAAATCTGTAAACAAGTAGCTGTTCCGATCTGTATTAATAATTTTATTAGCGTTCATATATGTTTGGTAATTCCGCATTTGATATTTGATCTTATCTTGGGATCTGACTGGTTAACGTTAAAATTGGCTCAGTTAAATTACAATGATTCAGTGCTAAATTTGAGGTGGAATAATGAGGATATCAAGGTCAAGTTTGAGGAGGAAATTCAGAGGAAAACGGAAGTTAGTACAGTGTGGAGAATGAGAGAGGTTTCTAAAGTTAATGAAGAGGCTAGTAAGGGCCTGAAGTTGTGCCAGTTGTGGATTAATGAGGATAAAATATGTGGCTTGAAAGAAGCCGTACCGGGCGAGTTGGCCGTGCTCGTAGAGGCGCGCGGCTATGAGCTTGCATCCGGGAGATAGTAGGTTCGAATCCCACTATCGGCAGCCCTGAAAATGGTTTTCCGTGGTTTCCCATTTTCACACCAGGAAAATGCTGGGGCTGTACCTTAAATAAGACCACGGCCGCTTCCTTCCAACTCCTAGGCCTTTCCTATCCCATCGTCGCCATAAGACCTATCTGTGTCGGTGCGACGTAAAGCCCCTAGCAAAAAAAAAAGAAGCCGTAGGTAGAAATCAGTTAAATGAAGTCCAGAAGGACAAGTTATTTGAAGTGTTATATGAACACATGGAGATTTTCTCTGAGAAACCTGGTGTTACCCATCTGTACGAGCATTCTTTTTCAGTGCTGGATAAGAGTCCATTCAGCGGACCGCGGTATCCAATACCACACAAATATGCCATAGCCGTAGAGGATCAAATTCAAGCTATGTTAGCAGACGATGTGATTGAATTATCAAACAGTCAATACGTTAATCCCTTAATTGTTGTGCCTAAGTCTGATGGATCAATACGTCTGTGTATTGAATGCGAGAGCGTAATGAATTGTTCATATAACAGTAGTTTACGGAGATACCTGTCGTGTGAGGTGGCTGAACCGGATTGTGAGAGAGAGAGGTCAGTAACACGGGGAAGTTGCTACCTGTAATGTCAGACTACGAGCGGAATGAGTTTATCTCTCAATTGTGGTGGTATTTCCTAGTTGTGTTTGTAAACAAGGGAGGTGTTTGTGTGTAGCGGTAGATTTACGCTCGTTCATTGCGATAGATCATCTGTTTTCTGTATGTGAGGCCATGAAATTTTATATCTTATCTGTTTTCTGAGATGTTATCGAAGGCTAATTAAAGCTGACGACGGCAAATAATTATTTTCCCGTATGTGCATTTCTAACTTGCAATAATTTTAACCGTGAGCTTAAATCGCGTGTGTATTCGTGTGAAGTGTATTGCATCCTGCTTCAAGATAAGGTTGAAACATTCGAGAGAGTGATTAAGGTGTAAATTGGTTGTATCATTTGTTTTCCATGGTTTTAATGGAAAAGATTGGAAGAGAATGTGTTACTGATATCTAGCAAAGAATGTCGGAAAGATGGAGAGTAAAAGGACTAATAGACACTCGGGAGAGTTTGTAATCTGAATTGTATATATATTATGTTATATTCTCAAAGATAATCTTGTTTTAAAAAATGGAAAGTTGCTCATGTTGGGCATAATTTAGTATCTAAACCTCAAGATGAACTGAAATAACAGACATTCGCAATGGTAAGCAGTCTAAGAGTGATATGGAGGCAGTGAGATATAATTAATTGTATGAAAATAATGTCGCTCGTAATGGGCAGGTAATAGAGGTATTTCAAGTCAATGTGGGAGTAAGTGTGTGAGTTCTCAACTCATGTGATATTTGTTAAGAACTCATGGGGGCGTATGTAACGTTCCAGACGTCACAGTGTAATTATGTTAATTTTATTATGTGTAATTAATTCAGGAATTTAACGTCATGATATTTATCTTGGTATGTAGTTGTATTATAATTCATGTTTGATCATTTGCTCATTTCATTTCATCACTTTGTAACTACGACTTGCAAACGAGGGCTGAATATCCTAATATTAACTTAGATTCTTGCGACATTCGTTTAAATTTAACTTGCAGTAGATTTTCCTCTATCTTGCCACATCACTGAGGAAGAAGGAAGGACAAATTTAGACATCAAATTCTGGGAAAAGCGAGCACGTGTTCAAGCGTTGTAACGAACAGCTACTGTATTTCGACCAGAATAATTCAAACTGATCACCGCCTATATTTTCAAAGGAGCGTCATGTTGCCATGGATACTGAGTGAAAGGGCTAATAGAAGAACAGTTGATATCATGGTTGGGACCCATCAACTTTAAAATCTGGAGTGGGGAGAGAACTGTCAACTGATTGGACCACGTGTAGCGACCTGTAATTAGAGCCAGAAAAGGTTATAAAAGGTCGTGTTGGAGCTCTTAGCATCATTCTGAATCTTCTTGATTCTTCTTCTATCTTGTATTTCGCTTTAGGTCTGATAACTTGTCTTATGGTTGTTGTACCATAGTGGACTAGTGTGATAGTTTATCACTTCTACATTCATTACTTCGTTACCACGACGTGGTACTTAGGAATTTCTGAATGATGGGTGTATAGCCACTCTCATCAGGAAGTACGAACAGCTCTGTATTAGACCAGTTTATACCAGTCTAAGACAATAGGTAGTATTAAACTAGATAGAAATGAAACTTCAGTGCACATTTTCAGTAAAGTTGGAAGAATTATTAATTGAGTATCCTCTCCACATTACCCAAGGAGGTTTTTCTAACTATGACTTAGGGATCATCTCCAATAAATGGGATAGAGCATAACAGGGAGTGATAGTTTCAAAGCCATCATCCAATTAGTGGATGATGCAATTTGCAAGGCAGGAATGGTACTTAGCTGCAGATGAAGATATCTCAAAGACGACCGGTGATGTCCCAGCTACAAGGATGGAAGCTTTCCAAGGACCAGCAGAACAAGACTACATGGTGAGCAAGCGAGTTAAAAATATTGCAAGTTTTCGCGAAGTAGAGTCATTCAACTTTTTGTTAAATTCATTTCCTATTTTAAATTCAGTTCTCGTTAAACCGTCGTCATTTATATTCAATATAATAAATAGTATTTTCCTAGTTTACTTTAATCAATCTGCCTTAATTAGCCTTTTGATTTCTAATTCTCCTGCTTAATGATTAGTGCACTATCACCCCACCTCTGTGATAAGAGTCCGTCCAAGCTTGATTATAAATTTTTATCTTTAAGTCATCAACTTAAAGATTGGCGCCCTTAGCTTGCATGGTTGCATTTCTCGTTCAATTATTGTTCCCCAAAAGGGAAAGTCACAACCTTACCTATCCTAGTCGTGTACAAGAGGGTACTGTATGACACTACAATCGTAACGTTTGAAGCATGAAACACAATATCCCGAATCTTCGGTAATAGTGTATTACAATTCAATGTTTATCCTTCGAAACAGGTGTGACAAAAATGCAGCTTGCGATTCCATTATTCTCAATGCATTTTTCTTGATTCCTAATTCCTGCAACCCTCACATCCTTTCTGGTCGTAGTCGACCACGTATCCATTTTTGTTTGACATGCTGCTAGTGTTCAGACCATTGCTTCATTTCAGTTTCTCTATATTAGACAGGTGCTATGCAGGGGTCGTGATTAGCTCAGTAACTTAGCTGGTGGCTTCCTACCGAGAAGGATGAGGTTTGAATCCCGGCCGATTAACTGCTTTCGGTATTTTTGTTGAAAAGAAGTATGTAAGAAATTAGCTTTTTCCCCGAGGATACACGTGGTACAGAAATAGGACTGACAATGAAGGTGGTGAATTTTTCTAAAAGGAGACTGTTTGTAAAATTGAACCTTAAAACTCTGAAATATGATAACTGCCATCGTTAAAGCATATTTTACGAGAATTTTGTTTAGGAAAGCGTAATGTTTGACGTAGACCGTGTCATTTCCAGATATGGCAAGTAATAATTATAATTTTGCTTTCGTGAATTGAATGTACCCTATTCTTTCATTGTCATACGGTAACCTTGTACCGGTTGGGCAAGATAAGACTGGCGCGGGAAATATTTACAATAGGAGTGAGCGGGATTGACACTTGTTAATGAACATCACAGAAGATGCTGGAAATGGCCTCGTTTGAAAAAAATAAAAACTGAGGATCCTAAAGTCCTGACTTCACTTCACTTAGAAACCACCGACAGAACTCAACACACGAAGGTTCGTCTGGACGCTTTAATGCATGCACAACAGTAAATTGGTAAGGATATCGATGCAGGTCCTTTTTTATAATGTTTCGATACGACTTGCACAGATAAATGGCGTTGAGATTTCATCGGACTTCCTTTCAGGCTGCCGGCCCCGTGGTGTAGGGGTAGCATGCCTGCCTCTTACCAGGAGGCCCCGGGTTCGATTCCCGGTCAGGTCAGGGATTTTTACCTGGACCTGAGGGCTGGTTCGAGGTCCACTCAGCCTACGTGATTAGAATTGAGGAGCTATCTGACGGTGAGATAGCGGCCCCGGTCTAGAAAGCCAATTATAACGGCCGAGAGGATTCGTTGTGCTGACCACACAATACCTCGTAATCTGCAGGCCTTCGGGCTGAGCAGCGGTCGCTTGGTAGGCCAAGGCCCTTCAAGGGCTGTAGTGCCATGGGGTTTGGTTTTTTCCTTTCAGGCTTTCCTTCACTTGAGCAGTGTTTTCTGGTGTTCGAACTCTTTTCAGATAGTAACGGTTTTCATTCGTTTCGCGCCATTTTGCTATTAATTTTTGCATTGCAGACTTCACTGGACGTTTTGCTAAATACTCTTAAACTCTTGCGCAAACAGTTCAGCACACGAATCGTGCTTCACATAACACTCGACAATGAAGAAGCGCTGTTTTATCGTGAGCACCATTTTGTGTTGCATTCAACTGGTCAATAAACGCGTCTGCTCCTCTCACTCACTCGTAATGACACAGAGACGTACTCGGGAGATGCACACGCGCAGACATGTGACAGCATCGGATTGGTGCATCCAAATCACGGTTTCTAGCATTTCCTGCGATGGACAGCCCCCTGTTCATTAACAAGAATCAATTCCGCGTCAGTTATATATTTTTTCCGGGAAGTATTACCGTGTCCGCCTCTGTGGTGTAGTGGTTAGTGTGATTAGCTGCCACCCCCGGAGGCCCGGGTTCAATTCCCGGCTCTGCCACGAAATTTGAAAAGTGGTACGAAGGCTGGGACGGAGTCCACTTAGCCTCGGGAGGTCAAATGAGTATAGGTGAGTTCGATTCCCACCTCAGCCAACCTGGAAGTGGTTTTCCATGGTTTCCTCACCTCTCCTCCAGGCAAGTGCCGGGATGGTACCTAACGTACGGTCACGGCCACTTTCTTCTCTCTTCCTTGTCTATCACTTCCAATCTTCCCATCCCCCCGCAAGGCCCCTGTTCAGCATAGCACGTGAGGCCACCTGGGCGAAGTACTGGCCATTCTTCCCAGTTGTATCCCCCGACCCAGAGTGTGAAGCTCCAGGACACTGCTTTTGAGGCGGTAGAGTTGGCATCCCTCGTTGAGTCCGAGGGAAAACCAACCCTGAGGGATAAACAGATTAAGCAGAAGAAGTATTACCGTATTTTGCACACCCGGCATAAGGCCCATGAACTAATGAGCAGTACTGTCACACTGACAGGCTATTGTTAATTAATTGAGGTATACTCTATCTCTTCTGATGCTCTCTGTATCTGCTCATCTCCACTAGATACCATCACTGCTGGAGGGCTGGTAGATATATGTAATGGTAGGTACAGCTAGCATGAAATAATATTTTTACGTATTTGTACAACTTTTCTCTTGTTGTTCGTTCCCATAATGTTTCTTCCCCGCAGTCTTTATGTTTTGTTATACAGTAGTTTGTATTAGCTAAAGGACATTATTCCAAACTATAATACATTATTTTCCATTGGGAGGATATTGCCAATGGGATATCTTTGAATTGCCAACGGCTATGCCATGCTGAAAACACCCGTTCTCGTCAGATAACCGCAGTTAAGCAACAGTGGGCCTGGTCAGTACTTAGATGGGTGACAGCTTGGGAACACCACGTGCCATTGGCTCAATTCTCTTTTGGCCGGCCGGTGGTGTAGGAGTAGCGTGCCTTCCTCTCACCCGGAGGCCCCGGGTTCGATTCCCAGCTAGGTCAGGGATTTTTACCTGGACCTGAAGTCTGGTTCGAGGTCCACTCAGCCTACGTGATTATAATTGAGGAGCTATCTGACGGCGAGATAGGGACCCCGGTTAGAAAGCCAAGAATAACGCCCGAGAGGATTCGTCCTGCTGACCACACTACACCTCGTAATCTTCAGGCCTTCGGGCTGAGCAGCGGTCGCTTGGTAGGCCAAGGCCCTTCAAGGGATGTAGTGCCATGGGGCATATCTCTGAACTGTAATGTGTTTTTATACTAACACTAAACGATACTCCGGATTGAAGCAGCCTACGGTTGAGAAGGTCCTGGTTCGAATCCTGACCGACATTGAATTTCACTGTCGTTTGCGTACTTCATCCCATTCACTGGATGTTTGTGATTGTTATATTACCCGCATCTTCCTTCGCACACAGCACTGCTAGTCTCCATAGAAACAAGGGGAATACTATGCTCCACGCAGGTTTGGCTGCAGGAGGGCATCTGGTCCAAAAACTGGGGCAGATCCCGATGCTCGACACAGATCGCAACCGCAATCCTAGTAGGGTGTGGAAAGACTGACCGAAGAAGATTAGGAAGAAGACTAAAAGAGGAAAAATTCAGATGAAACTTCTATGGGAAACTTACCCTGTCGTTGTTGTAAAAGAAGAGAAGACGTCGGTCAAATAGGAAATTATGGTTTTTATGGTTTTTTTGTGTTCGCCTCTGTGGTATAGTGGTTAGCGTGATTAGCTGCCACCCCCTGAGGTCCGGGTTCGATTCCCGGCTCTGCCACGAAATTTGTAAAGTGGTACGAGGGCTGGAACGGGGTCCACTCAGCCTCGGGAGGTCAACTGAGTAGAGGTGGGTTCGATTCCCACCTCAGCCATCCTGGAAGTGGTTTTCCGTGGTTTCCTACTTCTCCTCCAGGCGAATGCCGGCATGGTACCTAACTTAAGGCCACGGCCGTTTCCTTCCCTCTTCCTTGCCTATCCCTTCCAATCTTCCCATCCCTCCACAAGGCCCCTGTTCAGCATAGCAGGTGAGGCCGCCTGGGCGAGGTACTGGTCATTCTCCCCAGTTGTATCCCCGACCAAGAGTCTGAAGCTCCGGGACACTGCCCTTGCGGCGGTAGAGGTGGGATCCCTCGCTGAGTCCGAGGGAAAAGCCGAACCTGGAGGGTAAACAGATGATGATGATGTTTTTTTTGTTAGTTGCTTTACGTCGCACCGACACAGATAGGTCTTATGGTGACGATGGGACAGGAAGGGGCTAAGAGTGGGAAGGAAGCGGCCGTGGTCTTAATTAAGATACAGCCTCAGCATTTGCCTGGTGTGAAAATGGGAAACCACGGAAAACCATTTTCAGGGCTGCTGACAGTGGAGTTGGAACCTACTATCTCCCGAATACTGGATACTGGCCGCACTTATAGGGAATTATGAAGGGAGATTTGTTGTATTCAATTAAAGACAGACTCTCAAAACAGTCAGTCAGAATTCACCTTGTCCCGTGCATGAAACTCGCTCTTTGTCAGTATATCAGTTCTCAGTGAGCCGAAAGTTCTTACTATTATTATTATTGGACTTTTCTACTTTATCTGGAGTCGATACTATGTATAGATTTAGATCGGTTTTCCGGCCAGGTGCCCTTCCTGACGCTAGTCTTATGCTGAGGGATGTATTCACTACTGCGTGTTTCTAAGGTGGTTTGTAGTGTGATGTGTTGTATGCAAATGAGGGTGTGTATTAAAACAAACACAAACACTCATACCCCGAGCTATAGAAATTAATCAGACGCCGTTATAATACCCTGAACTGACTAGGAATTGAACCGGGAGCCTTCTAAACCGAAGGTCACTATGTTGAACATTCAGCCAACAGCCAGAGAGTGAAATAAATTATAATTTTCTGATACTTTCTATGGTCATTTTATTGCTAGTTTTGGTCAGAATGATCAGAAATTAAGACAGATAACCACAAAGTCGGGAGACAATATCAGCAGACGATACGAACAATTTCCATACTATGCAGATGATGTTGTAATTACCGCTGGATGTAGGGAAGTACCTACATCAGTACACTGACTGACAGTGACAATGCAACACCAAGGAGGAGTGGTTCGAAAGGGATGAAAGTTGGGGAAAAAACAGAGACGGCACGGACGAATAATTGATGTTTATTTCAAACCGATATGCAGGTTACACATTGCGCACGGCATCGACTCAGTAGGATGTAGGACCACCGCGAGCGGCGATGCACGCAGAAACACGTCGAGGTACAGAGTCAATAAGAGTGCGGATGGTGTCCTGAGGGATGGTTCTCCATTCTCTGTCAACCATTTGCCACAGTTGGTCGTCCGTACGAGGCTGGGACAGAGTTTGCAAACGGCGTCCAATGAGATCCCACACGTGTTCGATTGGTGAGAGATCCGGAGAGTACGCTGGCCACGGAAGCATCTGTACACCTCGTAGAGCCTGTTGGGAGATGCGAGCAGTGTGTGGGCGGGCATTATCCTGCTGAAACAGAGCATTGGGCAGCCCCTGAAGGTACGGGAGTGCCACCGGCCGCAGCACATGTTGCACGTAGCGGTGGGCATTTAACGTGACTTGAATACGCACTAGAGGTGACGTGAAATCATACGCAATAGCGCCCCAAACCATGATGCCGCGTTGTCTAGCGGTAGGGCGCTCCACAGTTACTGCCGGATTTGACCTTTCTCCACGCCGACGCCACACTCGTCTGCGGTGACTATCACTGACAGAACAGAAGCGTGACTCATCGGAGAACACGACGTTCCGCCATTCCCTCATCCAAGTCGCTCTAGCCCGGCACCATGCCAGGCGTGCACGTCTATGCTGTGGAGTCAATGGTAGTCTTCTGAGCGGACACCGGGAGTGCAGGCCTCCTTCAACCAATCGACGGGAAATTGTTCTGGTCGATATTGGAACAGCCAGGGTGTCTTGCACATGCTGAAGAATGGCGGTTGACGTGGCGTGCGGGGCTGCCACCACTTGGCGGCGGATGCGCCGATCCTCGCGTGCTGACGTCACTTGGGCTGCGCCTGGACCCCTCGCACGTGCCACATGTCCCTGCGCCAACCATCTTTGCCACAGGCGCTGCACCGTGGACACATCCCTATGGGTATCGGCTGCGATTTGACGAAGCGACCAACCTGCCCTTCTCAGCCCGATCACCATACCCCTCCTAAAGTCGTCTGTCTGCTGGAAATGCCTCCGTTGACGGCGGCCTGGCATTCTTAGCTATACACGTGTCCTGTGTCACACGACAACACGTTCTACAATGACTGTCGGCTGAGAAATCACGGTACGAAGTGGGCCATTCGCCAACGCCATGTCCCATTTATCTTTCGCTACGTGCGCAGCACAGCGGCGCATTTCACATCATGAGCATACCTCAGTGACGTCAGTCTACCCTGCAATTGGCATAAAGTTCTGACCACTCCTTCTTGGTGTTGCATTTGCTCTGTCAGTCAGTGTAATAATGACGGACAAACATTGCCACATTCCGAAGTCTCAGAAGAATCCCGTGCCTCAATAACTCCTTAAGGTCTTCGCCTGTCAAAACGAATGCTCACCATTGTCAGCAATAATACTTCGATTTCACGTCCGGCTCCTCTGTATCTCATTTCAAACAGCTCCTCCAATAGTTTCAGGAGGCTGCGGAAACCCCGTTCCAGCTCTCAGTGCAAAGTTAAAATGCCTGAACTGGCCACGAATCGAACCTGGACCTAAGGGTAAGAGGCAGACACGCTACCGCTACTCTATGGAGGTGGAGTCACTGGTTTTACTGGCATAAAAAAGTATTTTTACAATTACTTTGCTTTACGTCGTATCGACGTATCTTGTGGCGACGACTGGAGAGGAAAAGGGATGGGATGGGATGGGACTGGGAATGTGTGGAAATGGGAAACCACGGTAAACAATCTTCAGGGCTGCCGACAGTGGCATTCGAACCCATAATCTCCCGAATGCAAGTTGACAGTTACGTAACCGAAACCCCTCAGTCACTCGTTGGTTCTTAGTAACCAAATAAAAGCTTAACTTAAAATACGGATAGCAATTTAAATGTTGTTAAACACTTGTCATTATTATTTTCGTTATTTAGTAGTAGCCAGTGGGCTCAGTGGCTCAGACGTTTTAAGCACTGGACTCTGTGCCTAAGTTGACGGGTTCGAACTCGGCTTAGTTCATCGGTGTCGGTGGTGATGTTATTTATCGTTATTATCTTTTTTCTACTATCTATTGCTATTTTAATGGCTGATGTTTTAAAAGATGAACAAAAGAGAAAGGAAACAAAATCATTCAACATTTAAATGTTCTGCTGTGGTCATTATTTTTCCAGGATCCTAGGCGCTGCCATTTCTTTCTATCTTCTAACCGTTGTAATAATAATAATAATAATAATAATAATAATAATAATAATAATAATAATAATAATAATAATATGTATTCGTTAATGCCAACATGACGTAATTTTGTCCCGCAGGCGTTCTATTGTTTAAAATAAATCTAACGAGAGACGCTTGCAAGAGCTAGGACTGAGTTGGGAGTGACATTTGCCTTAATTATGGTACTATCCCAGAATTTGCTGGTGCGAAAGTGGGTAACCATGGAAAACCATCTTTAGGGCTGCCGACAGTGTGGTTGGAACCCACTACCCACTGAATGGAAGTGGCCAGCTACGTGTCAGTCGAGCAGTGTCGTGCGTTCAACAACATCAGTTATCGGTAAACGTAATTCTCTATGAATCTAGAGAATTCAATTCTGAACTTAAAGAAGTGAAACAGCTAGAGATGAAAATAGCACTAAGAATAATACGAGAAACTGATGAACTCAATCTGAGTCAGGACTCTGACTCACTTACAGTAAATGATTGATGATTTTGTTGAACGTTTAACACTACCCAGCCGAAGTTCAAATAGCAATTGGGGGAGAAGAATGTGGAGCAATCTTTAGTACACTGAAGTTGTATAGAGTTTAAGTGACATGATGGGCACCAATGCCAGACACTTGAAAGAGGGGAATTCCTCAAGGCAGTATTATCGGACCTTTATGTTTTCTTATATAAATAAATGATATGAGTAAAGGAGTGGAATCGGAGGTAAGGCTTTTTGCGGATGATGTTATTCTCTATAGAGTGATAAATAAGTTACAAGATTGTGAGCAACTGCAGCGTGACCTCGAAAATGTTGTGAGATGGACAGCAGGCAATGGTATGTTGATAAACGGGGTTAAAAGTCAGGTTGTGAGTTTTACAAGTAGGAAAAGTCCTCTCAGTTTTAATTACTGCGTTGATGGGGTGAAAGTTCCTATTGGGGATCATTGTAAGTATCTAGGTGTTAATATAAGGAAAGATCTTCATTGGGGTAATCACATAAATGGGATTGTAAATAAAGGGTACAGATCTCTGCACATGGTTATGAGGGTGTTTAGGGGTTGTAGTAAGGATGTAAAGGAGAGTGCATATAAGTCTCTGGTAAGACCCCAACTAGAGTATGGTTCCAGTGTATGGGACCCTCACCAGGATTACCTGATTCAAGAACTGGAAAAAATCCAAAGAAAAGCAGCTCGATTTTTTCTGGGTGATTTCCGACAAAAGAGTAGCGTTACAAAAATGTTGCAATGTTTGGGTTGGGAAGAATTATGAGAAAGAAGAAGAGCTGCTCGACTAAGTGGTATGTTCCGAGCTGTCAGCGGAGAGATGGCGTGGAATGACATTAGTAGACGAATAAGTTTGAATGGCGTTTATAAAAGTAGGAAAGTTCACAATATGAATATAAAGTTGTAATTCAAGACTACAAACTGGGGCAAATATTCATTTATAGGAAGGGGAGTTAGGGATTGGAATAACTTACCAAGGGAGATGTTCAATAAATTTCCAATTTCATTGAAATCATTTAGGAAAAGGCTAGGAAAACAACAAATAGGGAATCTGCCACCTGGGCGACTGCCCTAAATGCAGATCAGTATTGATTGATTGATTGATTGAAAAATGTAGAATTCTATCCTTATTTCATAATACATCTTATTCTTCCTGCTTGTGGTAGTGCTAAAGGTGCAGGGGGTGGTGGTAGTGATTATTGTTTTAAGACGAAAGTATAACTGAAAATATAACTCGGCAATGATCAGAGGGAAAATGGAAGAGTTCCAACCCTTCGAAAAATGAAGGTATCGGAAAAATAAATAGAAAGGCCACGAAGTGTGAATAAGACTCCCTAGCCTTCGAAAACCTAATACCACGGAAGTCGGAAATGAAAAAGGGTTAATCAAGGTTAGCTAGTTCGGGTCCGGCTGACGGAAAATAAATTTACAATCGGAATGTTGGCCGTCAGGCTAGGAGAGGTGATGATGTACAAACTAATATCGTCGATTGCGTGACATATCATATTCACAAGGAGTGGGGGCATATGACGCTGCTGACAGTGATTGGTCCGTCGGATGGGTTCGTTAAGCCTTGAACAGACCCCTTGGTGTTATTCAACAAAGTAGAGTATGTGCCGACATCGGGTTTCACCCTCTCCCTACCTCGTTTTCATCATCACGATCCCACCATCACCATCACCACCACTACCACCGACCACGACGGGCAGGTCACTGAAGGGTGTCAAGTATAAAGACCTGCAGCAGATCGAGCCGGAGGCCATATGCAGTCAATCACAATCTGGCTCAAAGGTGAAAGCAACATGAAACTGCAACATTCCTCATTTCGCTAGGACCTCAGTTATACTCCCCGCCATGTAAAATTATACACTAAGGGTACAATTTTACTGTTTCTCCCCGGTTAACACTGAAGGTAGTGATTCATAGTTATTTTCTAACAGTTGGGTTCAATTCAGTGTCACTATCCGTACAGTTTTGGGACCCCACTTTCCAATACTTTTTTTTTCTTTTTGCGATTTGATTTACGTCGCACGGACACAGATAGGTCCATTGGCGACGATGGGACAGGAAAGGCCTAGGAATAGGAAGGAAGAGGCCGTGGCCTTAATTGAGGTACAGCCCCATCATTTGCCTGGTGTGAAAATGGGAAACCACGGAAAACCATCTTCAGGGCTGTCGACAATGGGATTCGAACCCAATATCTTCCTGATGCTAGCTCATAGCCGCGCGCCCCTAACCGCACGGCCAACTCGCCCGTACGTATTTCCATTGCCGTGTTATAAAAATCACTAGTGTTACATTTGCGGGTATAAGTAAAGCATATTTTCTTTTTCTGTAGGATTAAAAATCTGTCTGAGTAATAATAATACAGTCTTATTTCGACCAATTCGTATGTATAGAATGCTATTAGGATGTATAAGAGGCAAGAAAAATCTGCAAGAAATCCTCCGGAAAGGAAAGCAACATTACCGCCTCTATAAGGATCAGTTCAGCTGAAATGGTTGGAAATTTCTTTATCAACCTAACCTAACCTTGCTTTGTCACGACTTTACGGTTTGCAAACTTAGCTTTTGTGTATTCTTTTCAACTTACGGCATATGAACATGTAATATACACTGAAGAAAATGGAAATTGCAACACCCAGAAGGAGTGGTGCTAGATTGGTGCAATTGAACATGCAGGACCAATGTTCGGTTGCGATTCGATGAGTACACTTTCAGGTCCCTCTAACCGCAAGTTTGGACAACAATCAGTACAGGATGTGCCCACCACGAGCTGCAATACATTGATGAATTCGTCGAGGCATGGAGTCAATAAGGCCCTGGATCGCTTCCTGAGGAATTGTGGCCCATGCTTGCTGCACTGCTCGGGTCAGTTGTTCCAGATTTGTGGGTGGCTGAGGACGGTTGGCCAGTTGTCGACCCATCATGTCCCACACATGCTCAATAGGACTGAGGTCAGGGGATCTGGCGGGCCATTCTAAGGTTGTGATGTCGTGGACAGCTTCTCTGGAGATGCGTGCAGTGTGAACCCGGGCATTGTCCTGCTGAAACATCCCATTAGCAATGTTCGCCATCATAGGGACAACCACTGGATTGAGTACCCTATCAACGTACTGTCGAGCAGTCATAGTGCCCTCAACAAGCACTAATTATGTTTTCACATTAAAGCCAATAGCTCGCCAGAACATAATGCTTGGTGTTGGCCCTGTGTGCCTCTCGATAATAAGATCTGGGCGGCCACTCTTCCCGGTATGTCGGCGCACACGATTCCGGCGATCACTGCGGGAAAGACAGAAGCGCGGTTCATCACCAAACACGACCCTATGCCATTCATCGACCCACGTCGATCTTTGTCGATACCAGGGCAGCCTTATACGTCGCTGTTGTGGGGTCAATGGAACACCTTCCGCAGGGACACGGGCTCGTAAGCCAGCTGCACGCAGGCGATTATGAACTGTTTGTTGTGTAACGTGGGGTGCCACAGCTGCTCGAATTTGCGCTGCTGTTGCATGGGGTTCCATCCGGGCCATCCGAATGATGTGGCGATCCTCTCTCACAGTTGTCTGTCGCGCTGGGCCTGTGCCAGGTCTACGAGTGTGGGTACCTTCATTTGACCACTGCTGCCATACACGTTGTATCGTAGATGCCTGTCGGCCAACACGTGCAGCGACAGTCCTTAGCGATAATCCAGCCTCACACTGCCCAATTATCCGAGCCCTTTTCAAACGGCGACAGTTGTTGATAGCGTGTTCTTCTCTGTCGTCGAGGCATGTTTGACGGGGAACACTTCACTGCACAGACTGCAAGTCAACTTCGCTAGACCAGAGTCCGTATACTGGAGTTGATTCCTTCGCGACCAATCACGTGGGGAGACCTGTAGCAACAATCCAATGGGTCTGAAACTTTGATCGTTTACATACCAACATGTCGTCGTTCCGTATCTTGAAAATCAACACAAACGACCAATGCCTTCATGGTGTTGCAATTTCCATTTTCTAAAGTGTATTTTCTTGTGTGTATTATTACAGTGGGGTTCGCGTAAGTCCAACAAGTAAAAGCAAATTTCAAGAAGGGAGCTGCATTATTTACACCAGGTAAACACCGAAGAATAATCTTTAGTAATACGTATATCAAAACGGGCATAAATATGAATAATACTCTCCCTTGAGAAAACGGAGTTCATGACAAATATCAAGGTATCACCCACAGAAATGTATACTGAACAGGACGAGTACTATACACCTAGCCTGTTTACAGCTGATGAGACGGGGATCCAATCCAACTTCGAGCTGTATGTTCAACATACATCTTTTGAGGTTTTAAGTATGTAGACTATACGAAAAAGTCATATTTCAAAATAACTGATTGTCTAATAATGTCTTACAGCTTCGCAAAAACACTGAATTGAAGTAACCTTGAAAACAGTGTGATTTTCCTACAAGTAACACTCCACAACTAATATGTTCTTAATATTTTATCAATCTTCATGAACAGGGTTGAATATGTTGAAGACAATTTAAATAACAAGTTGGCACTGCTAATCTGAGGATTACTTCAAAAATGTTTGGTGCAGGAAATTTCGAAATGGGGTTCATGGTATTTAATGGGTTAACAGTAAGTTATACGAGTAACAGACGTCATAAACTTGGAATGTCAATTCGTGAACGAGATCGGAGGACTCGACAAATCACTTGCATCGATTTGCTCGTTCCAGTCGAAAGAGCTTTTGTCATTTCACTGGTCTCCTCAAGAGCGAGTGGGTCAAGGCTGTGAGTAACTCTCACTGTGCCTATCAACAGTGCACTGGTAATGAGAGCAATGAGGTCATGCATGCACGTGGCCAATATTTGGTAGGCAGTTCGCGATTAATGTTAACTAGATTAAGGGGAGGAGTGCATGACGCAAGAACAATCGAAAACTAACACTAACGCATAAAAAGTTATATTTACGTCAAGTAAGTGTTGTATTCATTAGTGTTTAACTCATTGGTTCGTGGACTAGTTTGATGCAACTTACATACTACCCTACCATTTATTAAACCTTCTTCCTCTCATCCTACTTATTACGCTGTGCTTCTTTGAATTCTATATTAATTTAATATTTTACTCTATCTCTTAATTTCGCGTGAAATCATGTGTGATTGTTGGTATTAACAACACTTACATCTTTTCGTTTTGAATTATTATTATTACGTTATGAGATTCCTCATTATTGCATAATGAATACTACTCTCCCTTGAGAGAACGAAGTTCATAACAAATGTCAAGGTGGTACCCACAGAAATGTGTACTGACCAGGAAAATGTTGTGTGAGCAGAAAATGGTAAATACTCATGTGAGTGGATACAACTGTACTTTTCTGAGAGAGAGGCTCTCACATAAAAGTCAACATGATAAAAATAGCATTCGGACTAACCAAGGATGTCTACAGTATATGAAACAATCAGTGTCCCTCAACGCCAAACTCAGACATTATCAGAAACAATGAATGAAAGAGAGGAAGAAAGAAAGAAGATTTCTGTTCATCGTGATTTCTTTCATTGTCCGTATAGTAATTTGACAAAAGCATAAATTTCAAGTTAATTTTGAACTTTTCACCCACGTAATCTCCTGTGCTTGTTTGTGTTGCCTCTCAGCCGACTGACGTAGGCAATGAGAAAAAGGATATCTATAATCCAACCATCCCTTTCTTTCTTGAGTCGTATAACCTTAAAAAAATTACGGTGACTGGACTTTTCTTTGGCGCGAGGGGAACAATTCCCAAATCTTTCGTCACATGGCGACAAAAATATAAACTAGCGAGAAGCCTACAAGATGAGATAGTCGTCTCACTCATCAAGTACTCCGTTTCGATTCTTCGTCACCATTTATATGGAGTTCATGCCATTTAACATGGTTAATTGTAACCTATCATTTTTTTAAACATTAATCTTTTTATCTTCCCTCAAAATTGTTATTGTGTATTATTCTGTGTCTTATGGCAAATCTAGGGTGTCCTGGATCAGACTAAATAAATAAAAAATAATAATAATAATAATAATAAAGAATTATTTTCTAAGCTGCCATGTACAAAGCATACGAAAAAAGCAGAGATACAGAAATGAAAGCTTATAATTAAAAATAAATGGTAAAAAGGAATATTTTTCTAAACATAATCTTATCCATTTCCATAAAAATGATTTTTAGAATTTAAAGCGATCCTTTCAGAGTGTTTATGAACACTTGTTTGATGAATGAATTGTCTAATTTGTGCTCCAATCGTGAGTCCAATTACTGTACGTTGATGTCTGTTAAACAATATTTCTCTCGGTAACAGGCACAGTCATTCCGCAAATGCTGAGTTTTTGGTTGAGGGCTTCGATCGATCTTTTAGCAGGTGAGCCCTTCCTAACATTTATTTACTACCTAAAATGCACTGACTCGTTCTATAATATACTTTCATTGCCCATCAAGATTTTACTTTCACTTCCCTCATGGCTAACATCTGGGTACTCACCATCGTACATTTAGTTACTTTAAACAATTCTGCAAAGATTGAGTGCTCCTGTTTCGTTTTATATTTAACTTTTTTGTTTTATTTTTCTGAGCAAGACTAGATTGATTTTCTTAAAATCTTATTTAATCCGTTTTCCCGCCAGGGTCGGTTTTTCCACCGGACTCAGCGAGGGATCCCACCTTTACCGCGTCAAGGGCAGTGTCCTGAACCGTGAGACATTTGATCGGGGATGAAAGTGGGGAGAAGGACCAGTACCTCGCCCAGGTGACCTCACCTGCTATGTTGAACAGAAGCTTTGTGGGAAAGATTGAAAAGTATAGGCAAAGAGGAGGGAAGGTACCATCCCGCTTATTGCCTGGAAAAGAAGTGGGAATTCACAGAAAACCACTTCAAGGATGGCTGAGGTGGGAATGGAAACCCTTCAACTCAGTTAACCTCCCGAGGCTGAGTGGACTCCGTTTCAGTCCTCGTGCCATTTTTCAAATTTCGTGGCATGGCCAGGAATGGATCCCGGACCTCCGGGGGTGGAAAGTAATTGCACTATTCAATAGAACACAGAGGTGTACATTACTCAATTAATTTTAATACATTATACTGACCCGGATTATGTATTGAGTTGTGTATGGTCATATTTTCCGTTAGAAACGATTGACACTAATATTTGAATTCCTCGGGGAACGTACTGTACTTATAATCGCATTACGTTGAAGCAAGTTATAGAAAGAAATTATTACATTCGAACCAACACATTGTCAACAATGGTTGTGATATCTAACAATTAATAGTAGGCTGTTACAAGCCACCAATGAGATTGTTGCCATTCTTTGTGGCCAAGGTGGAATAAACTTGCAGATACATTTAAAATGTACTCAACCGGGCCAGAGAAAAGGCGTTGCCTTTTGATGATGGTGATATGAATATATGCATATATTTTGTTTCCAGCTCAGAAAACCCTCGATTGTTTTGAATTAGTGTTGGCTACTGAATGTATGATTCGAAGCAGTGTATCGATTCATTCAAGTGTCCGAGTGAATCGATTCACAGGAACGGCGAGCTCACGGCACATGATTCAGCTTACTCCCAGCGGACAGTGCTGAGTGGCGCACTCACTGGACGTTGACGGGGAGCCGAGCTTCCGCTGCAGCGAGACAGTGAATCAGTGAATCATGGCACATCGAAAGAATCGTGAACGAGCGCGGCTCAGTGAGACACATGATACACACGGCTCCTTATCGGCTCACTGGACACGCGGAGAGCCGAGCTTCCGCTGCAGCGAGACATACAGTGAGCCATGGCACATCGAAAGAATCGTGAACGAGCGCGGCTCAGTGAGACACAAGATACACACGGCTCCTTATCGGCTCACTGCAGCGAGACATACAGTGAGCCATGCTACACTGAAAGAATCGTATGCTATAATGGACTCTCGAGCTCAGCTCATTTGAAAATAATACCCATTTGCATTCACTGTCCTCTTCCTACAAGGAGGTTTAAATAATAGATGGATTTATTTGCAGTGTTAAAAAGGTAGTCACAACATAATTCTGAAGTAGCTAGTAAGTAGGTAGGCTATTAGGTTATACTATTTGTTAGTTTAATGAATCTTAGTATTATAACTTAGTTGACATTTGACAATTAAACTCGACTCTAGCCTGCCCTATGACTATGAGTCATGCTCATGACCACTCAAAAGTACCTGTTTTATATTGGGAAGAACGGCTCAGTATTCTCAGTTCATATGTCACATCGTTGCACAAGACTTCAATCATATGTGGACAGACGCAATAACAGTATGTTGAATCAGAAAACCAGCGGGCTACTGTACATCTCGGGTAGCCTATACAAAATATGACTATTAAAAAAATCCTCAGCTGATAGAAAAATACTTTTTTTAAAAATTACTGAGCGAGTTGTCGTGCGGTTAATATCGTGTGGCTATGCGCTTGCATTCGGGGGATGGTGGGTTCGAATCCCACCGTCGGCAGCCGTTAAGATGGTTTTTCCGTAGTTTCCCCATTTTCTCACCAGGAAATGCTGGGACTGTACCTTAATTCAGGTCATGGCTGCTACCTTCCTAATCCTAACCTTTCCCACCCTGCGTCACCGGAAACCTTCGATGTATTAGAGTAACTAGCATTTTTTCTAAGAAAGGAGTTCTTAGTATGAAGACCAGATGGCAGCTGCGAGCACTGAATGCTGTTGCTGCTGTCTTACCAGCACATACTACACAGATGCAGTAGGAGCGGTGACCAACGAGCCGTGAATCGGATCACTGTATCGATTCAGTAACGTGAACGGAATCAAATGAATCGATTCAGTAAAATGAATCGAATGTCCCATCACTATTTTGAATAACGTGACAAAAAGCGGTGTTTGATTTAATCTATAAAAAATACCATCCATATGTTAAACCAAGTGCATGTTCCACAACTTCTGAAATATTGTGACAACGTCTATAAAGAAAAGGCTTCATACATACGAACCTGAATGTAACGAAATATTGTCCGTACATTTGAGCTTCCGAACTAAGTTCATATCTGAGTAGCTGAGGTGCTGTATGATTGGAAATGAGTGGCGTTAGAGAAAATGTGACATTCACTGGACCACATGTGCTATTTTTCCGAAAGAATACGAGTATGATTAAAATGTCCAAAGGCAAAAAAAAATTGACACCTTATATTTTCCTAACAAAATTGTTCGAAAGCCGAAAATAAAATATGGCAAGAAAGGGATCCAGAAATTGGAGAATTTGGAGAATACTTAAAAAGCACTGATTTGAGCTGGTACCGGTATCGCCAAAAATCCCTCTCTTATCACGATTTGACCGTACCACAACGGTATGCCAGTGACCTGTAGGGAACAAATTAAGTGGGGGTCGAAAATGTGATAATTTCCTAAAATGCTTCATATCGGAATTATAAATGTAATTTCTGCCCTTGATATGTGAATCATTGAATAGAAAATTGTACACCCTACATAAAGGTACAATTGCGTTAGACTCAGGAAAATTTAGAGATAAGTTTGTCTAAGGGAGGGGTCCAAAATTTGAATTTAGAACATATTTCGAAAATTCAACGATTCGACCGTTTGTACGAAATTTTAAATGTTGCCAAATATATTGAAACATATTCTCAGATTATATAACAATCCATATATGTAAGTTAGTTCACAATAAATTATATCAACAACATAAAATCTGTAAAGAAAAATCTGTTAATTTATTATTATTTAAATATATTTATTGAAGTGATATTTATTTATTTATTTATTTATTTATTTATTTATTTATCTGAAAGTACACAGGTTTACATCCAATTAAGTACCTTCTTGTCATTCGGTAACAATCTATATCTATGAAGTTAAAGTTTAACAAAAATAAAGTTAAAAGTGAACAAAACAAAACAAAATAGAACAAAATTTACATTATATATGATACCATTTACAGCTGATAATAATTGAAAAATCCACTAAGAAATCACACGGTAATACAAAGCAAAAGACAATGCAAAAACAAAGAAACTTAAAACACGAATTAGTACACTGGGAAATATGAAGAATACCAGAAAGAAGGAATTATCAAAAATTTACAAATTGTAAAGGCAGGCTTCTAGTTCCTTACTGAATTCTTTGAACGATTTGGTGAATATATCGACTTCTTTCGTTACAGTGTTATAAAGCGTTGTCATTTTTACGAAAGGTGAATTTGACTGATGCAATGTTCTTGACGTTTTAACATGAAATATATGGTGCTGACGTGATCTTGTCTGCGGAACATGGAATGAAATGCGTCTTAACAGGTCCAAGAAATCAAATCGTCCTATTACAATTTTCTTAGTATTTGTATAGAATTTAGGGACCGTCTGGTTTTCAATGAAGTAAATTGAAATATATTCCTTGATAACTGGGTTGATGTTTCGAAAGGGCAAAAAGTATTAAAAGTTTTGAAATAAAGGTAACGTAGGAATTTGTTTTGTACCTATAGCATTCACTTTGTAACGTTCCAGACGTTACAGTGTAATTATGTTAATTTTATTATGTGTAATTAATTCAGGAATTTAACGTCATGATATTTATTTTGGTATGTAATTGTATTATAATTCATGTTTAATCATTTGCTCACTATCATTTCATTACTTTGTAACTACGACTTGTAAACGAGGGCTGAATATCCTAATATTCACTTAGATTCTTGCGACATTAGTTTAAAATTAACTTGCAGTAGATTTCCTCTATCTTGCCACATCACCGAGGAAGAAGAAAGGACAAATTTAGACACCAAGTTCTGGGAAAAGCGAGCACGTGTTCACGCGTCCTAACGTAAGCTACCGTATTTCGACCAGAATTATTCAAACTGATCACCGCCTATATTTTCAAAGGAGCGTCATGTTGCCATGGATACTGAGTGAAAGGACTAATAGAAGAACAGTTAATATCATGGTTAAGACCCGTCAACTCTAATATCTAGAGTGGGGAGAGACGTGTCATCTGATTGGACCACGTGTAGCGACCTGTAATTAGAGCCAGAGAAGGTTATAAAAGGGCGTGTTGGAGCTCTTGGCTTCATCTTCTACGGATCTTCTACGAGACTTCTACGTGATTTTCTTATTGATCTGCTACTTGTTCTTCTACTTGATTCTCTACTTGATTCTTCGTCTCGATACTTAGAAATTCTGAATGAGGGGTGTATAGCCACTCTCATCAGGAAGTACGTACAGCTCGGCTACGAGACCGGTATGAACCAGTCTAAGTCAATAGGTAGTATTAATCTGGATAGAAATGAAACTTCAGAGAACATTCTCAGTAAAGTTGGAAGGATTCTTAATTGAGTATCCTCTCCATATAACCCAAGGTGGTTCTTCTAACTATGACTTAGGGCTTATCTCCAATATATGGGATAAAGCATAATAGGGAGTGTTAGTTTTGAAGTCATCTTCCAATTAGTGGTGGGTGCAATTTGCAAGGTAGGAATGGTACTTAGCTGCAGATGAAGAGATCTCAAAGACGACCGGTGATGTTCCCGCTACAAGGATGGAAGCTTTCCAAGGACCAGCAGAACAAGACAACATGGTGAGCAAGCGAGTTAAAGATATTGCAAGTTTTCGCGAAGTAGAGTCATTCAATTTTTTGTTAAATTCATTTTCTATTTTAAATTCAGTTCTCGTTAAACCGTCGTCATTTATATTCAATATAATAAATAGTATTTTTCTAGTTCAATTTAATCAATCTGCCTTAATTAGCCTTTTGATTTCTAATTCTCCTGCTTAATGATTAGTGTACTATCACCCCACCCCTTTGATAAGAGTCCGTCCAAGCTTGATTATAAATTTTTATCTTTAAGTCCTCAACTTAAAGATTGGCGCCCTTAGCTTGAATGGTTGCATTTCTCGTTCGATGATTGTTCTCCGAGAGGGGAAGTCACAACTTGTTGTTTTGTATACGGGCTCCAGATTATTACAGAATATCCCAGTATGCTCCGTACCAAGGTAATATATAATTTATTCAGTACAGAGGGCTGAGTAAATGGTCTCGATGTTCTTATCAAAAATCCTAGCATTCGGTTAGCATTCTTTGTTATTGTATTGACATGATTGTTGAACGTTAGCTTACCGTCAAACATTATACCAAGATCCTTAAACGTTAAAACCCTATCCAAATTCCTTCCTCCTGGTAAACGTCATGTATTTACATTTACTAACATTCAAAGACAAATTATTAATTTCACACCAAGAAATGACATTATTAATGTCCATTTGCAACTCGTCTTGGTCGTGGTAGTCGCTAATGTATTTGTAAAGTTTCAAATCATCTGCAAAATGTAAACAGTTAGAGTGGCAAATATTGTCTGGTAAATCATTAATTGGGCCGATGACCTTCGATGTTAGGCCCCTTAAAACAACAAGCAAATCATTAATTAGAATTAAAAACAAGAGAGGTCCAAGATTTGAACCTTGCGGAACACCAGAAGGACTGATAAAATTATCTGAAATTCCATTGTTAAAATAAACACACTGCTGTCGGTTTTTTAAATATGAACACATTAACTGCAACAACTGTTTACAAAAACCAAATTTATACATTTTTTTAATTAAAATTCTATGGTCGACTTTATCGAATGCTTTTTCCAAATCCATATAAACAACATCAGTCCTTCCGTTCGTATTTATGGTATCATACAAACTTTGAGTATAGGCCAAAAGATTGGTGATAACTGATCTGTTGGGTACAAATCCATGTTGAAATTCTGACAGAGCAATCTTAACAGGGTTATAAATCTTATGGGGCAATATATGTTCGTATACCTTGGCTACGGCATTGATAATACACACTGGACGATAAATAGATTATCTGCTACCATACTTTACACCTACTTGTTAAAAGAATGTATTGAACTGGCTATAAGATTCCAGGGAAATGAACGTCACCGTCGATTAGTTTGCGAGGAGAAAAAAGCCAAGGGCTTAAAATTTGGAAGTCATTGGGCTCATGATTGGTGCTAAGGGACAATTCCTAACGGGTCGCTGGACTTCCTCGGAATAAAAACCTTTTTGGCATTCTGCTGAAAAATTCGCTGGGCATTATTGGACGCCATCTGTACTTCCTGAATTGAAATACAATATATTGGATTTTCTTTCTTTTCAATAAATCAGAGAAAATACATTTGAGTCATTACTCAAAGCCCGCTTGCATCTAAACAACAGTAAAGTAATTAAAAATTGTTTATATGAACTTATTAGGATTCCCTAATAGGGGAAGCTACCAGCTGTATTAATTGTTGTTTCACCATGAAATTTGAGAAAAATATAGACCTACATAATTTCTCCCAAATTCAAAGTTGAGTTGGCGACGTAGTCACAAAAACCGAGTGGAACTGTCCATCAACTGTTCTCACCTGTATTGTTTTGACATTGAACAATATTTTGGAAGCTAATTGCTATTTACTATCCATTATTTATTTCAGGATCGGACCCAATGCGAATGCTTAGTGGGATTCTATGTATTATGGAGGATTATGGAGGATTCGACTCTATATTCTCCATACTAAGGTTACGATGAGCTAGGAAAGAACTGTACTTCATTATTTCCTCCACGAATATTCTCACTGAGCGTCCATCTTCTATGTTTCATTTGTGCTCTAAGGCCTCATTTATTCAACTCTTACTTACTTCTGCCTCGGTGTTACCAGAAAAATTAATGAATCTAAAGTGATAAATATTGAAATGAATTCTTATGATTACATTCAAAATGTCGCGGCCTTTTCCATAAGAATAGGTTTAATACTGTACATATCTGCATGCAAGGTGCAGGTCATTCCTACAATGAGCATAAAAATTATTCCATTGTCATACCACATATTGATTTCGTGTTGCAGCTTCGTATGCAGGAAATGGATTTCATTAATTGTGACCCGAGAGCTTTCTGCTGTGGCCTGTAAACTATTGTCCTCTTCTTTCTGCAGGGAACTAGACCTCAAAATTCTCACGAAAATGCATGGTTTTGTTAAGTATGTGAATTTAGTATTTGCTTAATTCCATTCATTAATGAATAATACCTTCACTTTTATTGTTGTTGGGTTACACTTCTTACGAGTGGGATCTAGCATTATCAGCATGACCTGCACTCACTGAAAAAGTAATTACCTAGAATGAGAGGAGGAAATGAAATGAAACTTCACATTTTGAGAGGTTGTGTGGATTTAGTTCAGTGATTACAAAATCAGGTGTAATATGCAAAGAAGTTGGCAGTATGAGTACACTGCTGGTCCCTTGTCAGGAGGATGTTGCACCCCCTTGGGCCTGAATGCATGTAGTGATTCGGTTGGGAAAGGTGTCATACAAGCGTTGCATCCTACCTGAGGCAAGTGATTCACAGCAGTTTTAAATTGCCCTCGATATCCTGTTATTTGCACAGGGACAGACTTGACGTCCAAGTTGGTGGTACACATATTCTATAAGGGACAGATCAGGCGATCTTGATGGCCGGGGGGGTACCTCAACATCATGCAGGCAGTTTATAGACACACGTGCCGTTTGTAGAGGAGCGTTGTCCTGTTGAAAGACAGTATCAGGATATTGTATTATGAGAAGTAACACATGAGGACGCAGAATGTCCGTGACGTACGTTTGAGACGTCATATTTCCCTGATTCACTACAAGAGGTGACCTGAAGTCATACCAGGAGGCTGCGCACAACATGACACCGGTGTGTCTCTCCGACACATTGGCAGAGTGTGCCCTTTCCCTATAGCGCCACCATACTCGCAGATGATGGTCGTCTGAAGTAGTGCAGAGCTGAGGTTAATGGCTGAAAATGATGTGACGCTACTCGTCAGCAATGCATGATTCTCGGGTACGGCACGACTCCAAACTCAGTCGAATGTGCTGTAGTATTAATGACAGCGTACGCATGGCACGGCGATTCAGCTGTCCGGCAGCTGTTAGTCTTCGACAATTGGTGCGGGATCACACGGGGTATTGTAGCGAGTACATTACTTTCAACCGGATGGCTGGTAGAAATGTAAAGGGGGTAATGATGAACTTAGCCCAAAATATGGCGATCCTCCCTTTTTTGTGGTCGAACTTGGTGGACTGGAACGTTGACGATGCCTGTACTTTACAGCACGTTCCCATTCAGTTCAACATCGAGCCACTGCCACATACCTACATATTGCACGATTAGACCAGCCCGCCACATGCATTCACAATGACGCCCTTTTCAGAATATATCAAGTGCTGGTAAAGTTATCCAACACGAGCGCTCTCCGTGATCCTTCACACAGTGCCCAGTAACCATCTGACGCTGGCCCCCTGCCTGTCGTAAGAGGCGACTGAAAGAGGCCCCAGGGGCTCTAAACTTTGGGGCGTGGGTTGGCGACCACGGGGCCCTTAGGTGAGTCCTGGTATTGCTTCCACTTACTTGTGCCAGGCTCCTCACTTTCATCTATCCTATCCGACCTCCCTTGGTCAACTCTTGTTCTTTTCCGACCCCGACGGTATTACGTATAGAGGCCTTGGGAGTCTTTCATGTTTATGCCCTTCGTGGCCTTTGTCTTCCTTTGGCCGATACCTTCATTTTTGAAGTGTCGGACCCCTTCCATTTTTTCTCTCTGATTAGTGTTATATAGAGCATGGTTACCTAGTTGTACATCCTCTCAAAAGAATAATCACCACCTGAAAAGAGTAATGCACTCTGGTGGCCATTCCAGCAGTCAAATAGATCATTTTAACTCCATTCATTTATATAACCATCGATGGTAAGTACGTGTACGAAATTATGTCGACATCGGACCATTCCTTCCAGATGCTTAACTTTTTTGTTAAAGACTGTATAATGTCTGCAGAAGATTTGGGAATGATAGTTACTCACTTGCTGTGTGCCCGACGTTGATGGGGTTCTCTAATTCCAACTAATGCCATGTATAGGAGATGTGTGGCAACAGAAGAGGCATAACACAGCTCACTTTCAAGTAATAGCAATATTCAGTCAGTACAATGTTAGTGTTTCAAAGGCTCAGAACATTGTAAGCCATCACGTTCTGTTTTCTTCCTCTGCGATGGTATTAGAGCATCTGAGGCCTGGGCTTTCAATCCGTATTTACAAGATCATTGCAGTGAAAGGACAGAATAGACACTGACAATTGATATTGCCACTGTAGGAAAATATTTCCGGAAGTGGAGATTGCAGCCCATTAAGGGTAATACTGAAGTTACTTGTTTCCATTTCAAATGGCTAAGAAGGATGTTGAGGTGTATGTTGTTGGCACCCTCCTGAAGCATATTAGACACCCCAGGTAGTGGGTTTTGACAGAACACTAAGTTTCCATGAACACCTGAGAAAAACTGTTGTCGAACTCAAGACACTGAATTAACATCCTCCGAAAGTTGAGTGATACTACGTGGGGTTCCGGTGCTACTACTACTCTCCTGCGTTTAGCTATTGCCTCGGCATATTCTGTTGTTGAGTGCTGTGTCTCACTTTCGATGATAGTTATAATGGAAAGAGAACAGAATCTAACTTAATAACACCATGCGCCTCATCTCGAGAATAAACTCAGTGGCTCCAAGTAATCAGTCATACAGGTGCAACTCTCAGCAAATAGAATATACAAGCATTGTTAATAACTGTCAGTTTCTCATTATTGAAGACATTGGTGATCTACACATCAGCAGGCTTTGCTCGAAACAGCCACCTATCTGCATGGCAGATAATCTAATGGCTACCAACTTCAACATCATTGAGACAAGATCTGATGAATGGAGACAGTTTGTTTCCAAGAATGTTGTGCAATGCCATGCATCAGAGAAAAGGTCACCTGGATTTGATCTGCCTCGGGACATCTGGACCAAATTAAAGGGGTTTGAACAAAGCGTGGGGAATTTGGAGATCTTCTATATTAGTGAAAGGAAACCTTCTCCGTAATGGGACTGCGGTGTTAACAGGCATAAGGTGCAGCAGATGATTCAAGACTGTAATCTGAGATCCTACCGTAGTAATGTAATAAATTTATACTGAAGAACACCACAGTCAATGGACTACGTCATAAATCTCGAGAATAAACTCAGTGGCTCCAAGTAACAGTCATACAGGTGCAACTCTCAGCCAATAGAATATACAAGCATTGTTAATAAAAACGTAAATATTTCATAGGTCCGCCTCTGTGGTGTAGTGGTTAGCGTGATTAGCTACCACCCCCGGAGGCCCGGGTTCGATTTCCGGCTCTGCCACGAAATTTGAAAAGTGGTACGAGGGCTGGAACGGGGTCCACTCAGCCTCGGGAGGTCAACTGAGTAGAGGTGGGTTCGATTCCCACCTCAGCCATCCTGGAAGTGGTTTTCCGTGGTTTCCCACTTCTCCTCCAGGCGAATGCCGGGATGGTACCTAACTTAAGGCCACGGCCGCTTCCTTCCCTCTTCCTTGCCTATCCATTCCAATCTCCCCATCCCTCCACAAGGCCCCTGTTCAGCATAGCAGGTGAGGCCACCTGGGCGAGGTACTGGTCATACTCCCCAGTTGTATCACCCGACCAAGAGTCTGAAGCTCCAGGACACTGCCCTTGAGGCGGTAGAGATGGGATCGCTCGCTAAGTCCGAGGGAAAAACCGAATCTGGAGGGTAAACAGATGATGATGATGATGATGAAATATTTCATAGTCTATATTATAATATACGATAAATAAATATATTCATGATTCCTTCTCCCTTCATTCCTCGAGTACCGGCGAGTTGGCTTTGCGGTTAGGGGCTCGCAGCTGTGAGCTCGCATCCGGGAGATAGTGATTTCGAATCCTACTGCCGGCAGCCCTGAAGATGATTTTCAGTGGTTTCTCATTTTCACACCAGGGAAATGCTGGGGCTGTACCTTAATTAGGGCCACGGCCGCTTCCTTCCCATTCCTAGGCCTTTCCTCTCCCATCGTCGCTATAAGACCTGTCTGTGTCGGTGCGACGTTAAAATAAATAACATTCCTCGAGTCGTCGTATCTTCAAGTTTTACTTCTCATTCGAACAGTCGTCTTCTTGATTAACTGGGGCTAATGTACCTGCACATTTGTAGCTTATAAAAACATTAAAAACAACAACGACCTCGATCACAAGTTTGTTCGTTAGCATAATGACAGAACATTATTTCCTTGCCAGTAATCCTCGCCGTTGATTGTCTAGGCAGTAAAATTTACATTGAGATTCTCTCCATTATTATATTTTTTACGATAAAAATACAGTGTGATTCAGCATCCCCTTCCAATATAGTTTGGCGCAGCCCAACTAACGTGCACATGGTTATAGGTTTGGAATTCCCCTGCAGGCGTACTGTATGGAACTAATGTTCAGTGAGCACATTTTACATACGATTCTGAACCCTAGCGAAATGTTATATCATCCGTTCGCAAAACATGACGCCTTGAAATCATGTAGCAACGGCATTTTACCAAGTAACTATGTTAATGTGTCGTGACTCGAGACCGGATGTAACGAAGAGTGGAATCAATGCATAAAACTAGATAACAGTGCAGTAATTGATGTCTTAATCACCGAAACGGATGGCGTATGTACTCTGCTGTCGTACTACCAACAGGTCTCCAGCAGTATAGCGTAGCGGATGTGGTTAGGCGTTGGCCTAGCAATCGATGCAATGTTCCATCGGCGGTGCGAATCCTACATCGTTCAAATATTTTTGCTACGGTGTGATGTTTGATTATGTAAACACATGCCCACGTTTGCCACATTCAAACAGTGTAATAACATTACTAGTATAATTGGATGGTTCTGCGGCACCTCCGCCGCCGCACGCCTCCGCCCGCCTCCTCCTCCGCCGCCGCCCGCGGGAAATTTGAATTTTGGCGGGAAATTTGAATTTTGGCGCGAGATTTGAATTTGTAAACAAAGCCACGTGTTTTTGACAGCCACGTGCTTTTTGACAGACAACAACGCATCGCTAACCTCAGTACTGCCATCTTGACGGGCCTAAACCTCAGTAGTGCCAACTTAACCTAACTAGCGCGAGGTAAACAAAGCCACGTGCTTTTTGACAGCCACGTGCTTTTTGACAGATTTGTAAACAAAGCCACGTGCTTTTTGACAGACAACAACGCATCGCAAACCTCAGTACTGCCATCTTGACGGCCCTAAACCTTAGTGGTACCAACTTAACCTAACTAGCGCGAGGTAAACAAAGCCACGTGCTTTTTGACAGCCACGTGTTTTTTGACAGCTGTCATCCGCCATCTTTGAGCACCGTGCTGCCCTCTTTATCGTAGTAGATGTAAATTCATCACCTGTCATCGGCAGTGCCGCCATCTTGACGGGTCTAAACCTTAGTGCTACCAACTTAACCTCACTAGCGCGAGATAAACAAATCCACGTGCAGCTGTCATCCGCCATCTTTGAGCATCGTGCTGCCCTCTTTAGCTACTTACCTTTGAAATGTGGTACGTTATCCGCCATCTTGCATCCGAAACCTCAGTGCTGCGCTCTATGTAGTGGCGGCAAATTCCATGTGCTCTTGTTTGGAAACAAAGCCACGTGCAGCTGTCATCCACCATCTTTAATCACCGTGCTGCCCTCTTTAGCTACTTACCTTTGACAGTTGTCATCCGCCATCTTGCATCGCCAACCTCAGTGCCGCACTCTATGTAGTGGCGGCAAATTCCACGTGCTCTTGTTTGGAAACAAATTCACGTGCTATTTTTCTGACAGCTGTCATCCGCCATCTTTGAGCACAGTGCTGCCCTCTTTAGCTACTTACCTTTGAAATGTGGTACGTCACAGCTGTCATCCGCCATCTTTAATCCAGAGAGAACAGTGCTGCAATCTATGTGGTGGCGGCAAATTCGACGTGCTTTACAAATCAACATGCTTTTTTGACAGCTGTCAACCGCCATCTTTAATCACCGTGCTGCCATCTATGTGGTGGCGGTAAATTCCACATGCTTTACAAACCTATATGCTTTTCTGACAGCTGTCATCCGCCATCTTTAATCCAGAGAGAACAGTGCTGCCCTCTATGTGGTGGCGGCAAATTCTACGTGCTCTTGTTTGGAAACAAAGCCATGTGCAGCTGTCATCCGCCATCTTTGAGCACCGTGGTGCGAGCAATTTCGTCAGTTGTCATCCGCCATCTTTAATCTACAGAACACCGTGCTGCCCTCTTTATGGCTACTACCTTAAGCACGTAGTAGCGGGCAATTTGAAAAGTTCTGTTAGCTATCATCCGCCATCTTTAATCACCGTGCTGCCATCTTTAGCTAGATACCTTTGAAATGTGGTGGCGGATAATTTGAAAAATGCTTTTTGACAGCAGCTATCTTTGAGCACCGTGCTACCCTCTATGTGGTGGCGGCAAATTCTACATGCTTTACAAACCCACGCGCTTTTTTTTTGACAGCCATTTTTAAGCAACAGAGTACAGTGCTGCCCTCTTTGTTGTGGCGGCAAATTCCACGTGCTCTTGTTTGGAAACAAAGCCACATGCTCTTTTGACAGCTGTCACCCGCCATCTTTAACCAACAGAGCACTATGCTGCGGGCAATTTCGTTAGCTGTCATCCGACATCTTTAATCAACAGAGCACCGTGCTGCCCTCATGCGGGGTAATTTCGTTAGCTGCCATCCGCCATCTTTAAACACCGTGCTGCCCTCTTTATGACTACTACCTTAAGCACGTAGTAGCGGGCAATTTCGTTAGCTGTCATCCGCTATCTTTGAGCACCGTGCTGCTCTCTGTAGTAGCGGGTAATTTGAAAAGTTCTGTTAGCTGTCATCCGCCATCTTTGAGCACCGTGCTGCCATCTATGTGGTGGCGGCAAATTCCACATGCTTTACAAACTCACGCGCAGCTGTCATCCACCATCTTACATCGCAAACCTCAGTGCTACACTCTATGTGGTAGCGGATAATTTTAAAAAGAAAATTCTACATCAGCCATCTCTCGACGCTAATTGCACAAGATGGTAGCTATACATGACTCCTTAAAGGTGCTCATGCAAGATGATCGCTATACATAGACGCCCTTGGGATGCTTGCGCAAGATGGCGGTTATACAAGGCTCCTTATGAGGGATGCTTGCGCGAGATGGTGGTTGCTCTTATGAGGCGGCTCAAGGATCCATGGCTAGAGACGCCCTAAGGATGCTTGCGCAAGATGGCGGATGCAAGATGGCGGCTATACATAGCTCCTTATGAGACAGCTAGTACAACATGTGATCAGAACATTGATTGATGTGTTCAGAACACAAAATAAGTAGAATCGAACACTGTACTCGATACAACATGTGATTAAAACATTGTGTGGTGTGTTCAGAACACTAATCGAACGCTGTATTAGGGGATACCTTTGTTTAGATTGAAACATAACAAGACTAGAATTGAACACTGCACATTGATTGATGTGTTCAGAACACAAAATATGTAGAATCGAACACTGTACTCGATGTCGTTAACTTCAACATGTGATTAAAACATTGTCTGGTGTGTTCAGAACACTACATAAGTAGAATCGAACGCTGTATTAGGGGATACCTTTGTTCTAAGAAGATCAGATTGAAACATAACAAGACTAGAATTGAACACTGCACTCGATGTCGTTACATGTGATCAGAACAATGATTGATGTGTTCAGATCACGAAACAAGTAGAACCGAACACTGTACAACATGTTAGGGGATACCTTTGTTTAGATTGAAACTAACAAGACTAGAATCGAACACTGCACTCGATGTCGTTACATGTGACCCGATACAACATGTTAGGGGATTCCTTTATCCTAAGAACCGAACACTGTACAACATGTTAGGGGATACCTTTGTTTAGATTGAAACTAACAAGACTAGATTCGAACACTGCACTCGATGTCGTTACATGTGATCCGATACAACATGTTAGGGGATACCTTTGTTTAGATTGAAACATAGCAAGCCTAGAATCGAACATTGTTTGATGTGTTCAGTACAACTTCAATGATTAACATACACACTGTGCACATATCGCATAGCTAAAAACACACTGTGCACATATCGCATACCTAACACTTCAAATGATTTGCTTAGTACGAAAATAAAAATAAAAAATCTATACCGCGTAGCTAACTCGTTCATCACACTGCTAAGACGCTTAGTAATTGTGAATACACTCATACGAAAATCAAGAAAGCACACTGCGTAGCCAACTCGCTCGGCTCACTCGCTTAGTAATTGCAACACACACGGATAAGAATGTTCCGAGATACTTACATGTTTTTTAAGGGGGGTGAAAGATCATAAATTATATGTACACACATGTTGTCTCCTCCAAGTTGTAAGATGAAATAGACGCAGTACTGCGAGTTTCCACTCTAGCTGGCGAACGGAAGTAGCATGATATCTCAGCAAAAAATAAAAATACGCGTGAGCTTGCAAGTCAGACACAATGATGGATACCGCGATTCAAATCCTGGCAACTTATGCCGTCGGGAAGGGTATCCGGTGAGCATCTAGCTGTAAATCCCCGATTCTCGACAGATTCTTAATCCCAGTTCATTGACGTCAGGAAGGGCAACCGGTCGAATACAATAGTGTATGAAGTAAGAGGTTAGATACTACCAGTTTTGTGTCAGGAAGGACAACTAGTCTTAAAACAAAACAGATTCTTAATCCGAGTTCTTTGACGTCAGGAAGGGCAACCGGACGAAAACTATAGTGTAAGAGGCTAGATACTGCCAGTTTTGCGTCAGGAAGGGCAACTCAACAAATTCTTGCGATTTAAAATCTTAGTCAGGAAGGGCATCCAGCAGTAAAACAATAGTTCGTGATTTAAAATCTAAGAAGTGCATCTAGCTGTAAATCCCCCGATTCTCGACAGATTCTTAATCCGAGTTCTTTGACGTCAGGAAGGGCAACCGGTTGAAAACAATTATCGAACACGCATCGCGAAGGCAAGAGTGTGCAGCGATATGCTTGTTTAGACTTGCAGATTACGAAAGAAGCATAACAAGACTTGAGTCATAAAACAAATTCTTGCGATTTAAATTCTTAGTCAGGAAGGGCATCTGGTAGTAAAACAATAGTTCGTGATACCGCGATTTAAAATCTAGCTGTATATCCCCCGATTCTCGACAGATTCTTAATCCGAGTTCTTTGACGTCAGGAAGGGCAACTAGTTGAAAACAATTATTGAACACGCATCGTGAAGGCAAGAGTGTGCAGCGATATGCTTGTTTAGACTTGCAGATTACGAAAGAAACATAACAAGACTTGAGTCTTAAAGCAAATTCTTGCGATTTAAAATCTTAGTCAGGAAGGGCATCCAGCAGTAAAACAATAGTTCGTGATTTAAAATCTAAGAAGTGCATCTAGCTGAAAATCCCCCGATTCTCGACAGATTCTTAATCCGAGTTCTTTGACGTCAGGAAGGGCAACCGGTTGAAAACAATTATCGAACACGCATCGCGAAGGCAAGAGTGTGCAGCGATATGCTTGTTTAGACTTGCAGATTACGAAAGAAGCATAACAAGACTTGAGTCATAAAACAAATTCTTGCGATTTAAAATCTTAGTCAGGAAGGGCATCTGGTAGTAAAACAATAGTTCGTGATACCGCGATTTAAAATCTAGCTGTATATCCCCCGATTCTCGACAGATTCTTAATCCGAGTTCTTTGACGTCAGGAAGGGCAACTAGTTGAAAACAATTATCGAACACGCATCGTGAAGGCAAGAGTGTGCAGCGATATGCTTGTTTAGACTTGCAGATTACGAAAGAAACATAACAAGACTTGAGTCTTAAAACAAATTCTTGCGATTTAAAATCTTAGTCAGGAAGGGCATCCAGCAGAAAAACAATAGTTCGTGATTTAAAATCTAAGAAGTGCATCTAGCTGAAAATCCCCCGATTCTCGACATATTCTTAATCCGAGTTCTTTGACGTCAGGAAGGGCAACCGGTTGAAAACAATTATCGAACACGCATCGCGAAGGCAAGAGTGTGCAGCGATATGCTTGTTTAGACTTGCAGATTACGAAAGAAACATAACAAGACTTGAGTCATAAAACAAATTCTTGCGATTTAAAATCTTAGTCAGGAAGGGCATCTGGTAGTAAAACAATAGTTCGTGATACCGCGATTTAAAATCTAGCTGTATATCCCCCGATTCTCGACAGATTCTTAATCCGAGTTCTTTGACGTCAGGAAGGGCAACTAGTTGAAAACAATTATCGAACACGCATCGTGAAGGCAAGAGTGTGCAGCGATATGCTTGTTTAGACTTGCAGATTACGAAAGAAACATAACAAGACTTGAGTCTTAAAACAAATTCTTGCGATTTAAAATCTTAGTCAGGAAGGGCATCTAGTAGTAAAACAATAGTTCGTGATACCGCGATTTAAAATCTAGCTGTATATCCCCCGATTCTCGACAGATTCTTAATCCGAGTTCTTTGACGTCAGGAAGGGCAGCTGGTTGAAAACAATTATCGAGCACGCATCGTGAAGGCAAGAGTGTGCAGCGATATGCTTGTTTAGACTTGCAGATTACGAAAGAAACATAACAAGACTTGAGTCTTAAAACAAATTCTTGCGATTTAAAATCTTAGTCAGGAAGGGCATCCAGCAGTAAAACAATAGTTCGTGATTTAAAATCTAAGAAGTGCATCTAGCTGAAAATCCCCTGATTCTCGACAGATTCTTAATCCGAGTTCTTTGGCGTCAGGAAGGGCAACCGGTCGAAAACAATTATCGAACACGCATCGCGAAGGCAAGAGTGTGCAGCGATATGCTTGTTTAGACTTGCAGATTACGAAAGAAACATGACAAGACTTGAGTCTTAAAACAAATTCTTGCGATTTAAAATCTTAGTCAGGAAGGGCATCCAGCAGTAAAACAATAGTTCGTGATACTGCGATTTAACATCTAGCTGTAAAACCCCCGATTCTCGACAGATTCTAAATCCGAGTTGTCAGGAAGGGCAACCGGCCGAAAACCATAGCGTATGATGTAAGAGCTTAGATACTGCCAATTTTGCATCAGGAAGGACAACTAGTCTTAAAACAAAACAGATTCTTAATCCGAGTTGTCAGGAAGGGCAACCGGTCGTAAAACTATGGTGTATGAGGTTAGATACTGCTAGTTTTGCATCAGGAAGGACAACTCAACACATTCATGTGATTTAAACACATTTTTATCCCCAAGAGAATCGAACCCGAGACTACCGGGTGAGAGGCATGCATACTGTAGGCTATAGGTTTGTTCTACTGTCCATGAAGTCGTATCAGCGCAGAGCGAGCAGCGGAATGCGTGTGTTAGCTGAAATTGTACACGTATCTTCCGGCTCGGCCTTGAACGAGGACACTACATGCTGATAAGCGGCTTGTAACTCGCGAAGGTCTTCTTAGCTGAGTACCATTCAAGCTCTTAAAACACAGTACTAATTAAGGTTGTAAAATATTCTGAAATAGTCCTCCTCTGTGGTGTAGTAGTTAGTGTGATTAGCTGCTACCCTCGGAGGTCCGAGTTCGATTCCCGGCTCTGCCACGGAATGTGTAGCATTTAGCCTATGTAAGTTCCTAACGTAAACTATCATGATTGTACGGAGAGGTTAAAACACACACAGTGCCTACTCCTATCGAAAGAACCTGCACGGTACCGGCATGTAGGCTTCTCCTGGTGAAGGAGCTTGCACATGGTTTAACGCCTCCTATCAACAGCCCTTACTTAATGCTGGCTTTTTTGCACACCCCGCCTCACACCATAGTTTTATACGACCGGCTGCCCTTCCTGACTAGGATTTTAAATCGCAGTATACGCGATAAATTTGTTGTAGCGGGTTTTATAACTAGATATCCCGGTACCGATACATAGCCTACTCCACTGAAGAAGCCTGCATAAGGCTTATTGCCTCCATCCGACAAATGAATCAGCATCAACACTCTTGTACTCAAAAAATAATTTTCGACCGAGTTCGATTCCCGGCTCTGCCACGGAATGTGTAGCATTTAGCCTATGTAAGTTCCTAACGTAAACTATCATGATTGTACGGAGAGGTTAAAACACACACAGTGCCTACTCCTATCGAAAGAACCTGCACGGTACCGGCATGTAGGCTTCTCCTGGTGAAGGAGCTTGCACATCGTTTAACGCCTCCTATCAACAGCCCTTACTTAATGCTGGCTTTTTTGCACACCCCGCCTCACACTATAGTTTTATACGACCGGCTGCCCTTCCTGACTAGGATTTTAAATCGCAGTATACGCGATAAATTTGTTGTAGCGGGTTTTATAACTAGATATCCCGGTACCGATACATAGCCTACTCCACTGAAGAAGCCTGCACAAGGCTTATTGCCTCCATCCGACAAATGAATCAGCATCAACACACTTGTACTCAAAAAATAATTTTCGAAGGAGTCTGCACAAGGTTTAACGTCCCCATCAACAGCCCTTACTTATTGCTAGCTTTTTTGCACACCCCGCCTCACACCATAGTTTTACGACCGGCTGCCCTTCCTGACTAGGATTTTAAATCGATATCCCGACATAGCCTACTCCTACCGAAGAAGGCAGCTTAACGCCTCCATCCAACAAATGAATCACACTAAAACACTCTTCAATCATTCTCGCTACTTCGGACGATAGCGGGTTCGAACTGGAAGCTGTAAATGCTAGGCATGGGACCTGTGCGATCATCATTACATGATCTAGCCGGATGCCCTTCCCGACGGCATAAGTTGCCAGGATTTGAATCGCGGTATCCATCATTGTGTCTGACTTGCAAGCTCACGCGTATTTTTATTTTTTGCTGAGATATCATGCTACTTCCGTTCGCCAGCTAGAGTGGAAACTCGCAGTACTGCGTCTATTTCATCTTACAACTTGGAGGAGACAACATATGTGTACATATAATTTATGATCTTTCACCCCCCTTAAAAAACATGTAAGTATCTCGGAACATTCTTATCCGTGTGTGTTGCAATTACTAAGCGAGTGAGCCGAGCGAGTTGGCTACGCAGTGTGCTTTCTTGATTTTCGTATGAGTGTATTCACAATTACTAAGCGTCTTAGCAGTGTGATGAACGAGTTAGCTACGCGGTATAGATTTTTTATTTTTATTTTCGTACTAAGCAAATCATTTGAAGTGTTAGGTATGCGATATGTGCACAGTGTGTTTTTAGCTATGCGATATGTGCACAGTGTGTATGTTAATCATTGAAGTTGTACTGAACACATCAAACAATGTTCGATTCTAGGCTTGCTATGTTTCAATCTAAACAAAGGTATCCCCTAACATGTTGTATCGGATCACATGTAACGACATCGAGTGCAGTGTTCGATTCTAGTCTTGTTAGTTTCAATCTAAACAAAGGTATCCCCTAACATGTTGTACAGTGTTCGGTTCTTAGGATAAAGGAATCCCCTAACATGTTGTATCGGGTCACATGTAACGACATCGAATGCAGTGTTCGATTCTAGTCTTGTTAGTTTCAATCTAAACAAAGGTATCCCCTAACATGTTGTACAGTGTTCGGTTCTACTTGTTTCGTGATCTGAACACATCAATCATTGTTCTGATCACATGTAACGACATCGAGTGCAGTGTTCAATTCTAGTCTTGTTATGTTTCAATCTAAACAAAGGTATCCCCCTAACATGTTGTACAGTGTTCGGTTCTACTTGTTTAGTAATCTGAACACATCAATCATTGTTCTGATCACATGTAACGACATCGAGTGCAGTGTTCAATTCTAGTCTTGTTATGTTTCAATCTGATCTTCTTAGAACAAAGGTATCCCCTAATACAGCGTTCGATTCTACTTATGTAGTGTTCTGAACACACCAGACAATGTTTTAATCACATGTTGAAGTTAACGACATCGAGTACAGTGTTCGATTCTACTTATTTTGTGTTCTGAACACATCAATCAATGTGCAGTGTTCAATTCTAGTCTTGTTATGTTTCAATCTAAACAAAGGTATCCCCTAATACAGCGTTCGATTAGTGTTCTGAACACACCACACAATGTTTTAATCACATGTTGTATCGAGTACAGTGTTCGATTCTACTTATTTTGTGTTCTGAACACATCAATCAATGTTCTGATCACATGTTGTACTAGCTGTCTCATAAGGAGCTATGTATAGCCGCCATCTTGCATCCGCCATCTTGCGCAAGCATCCTTAGGGCGTCTCTAGCCATGGATCCTTGAGCCGCCTCATAAGAGCAACCACCATCTCGCGCAAGCATCCCTCATAAGGAGCCTTGTATAACCGCCATCTTGCGCAAGCATCCCAAGGGCGTCTATGTATAGCGATCATCTTGCATGAGCACCTTTAAGGAGTCATGTATAGCTACCATCTTGTGCAATTAGCGTCGAGAGATGGCTGCTGTAGAATTTTTCTTTTTAAAATTATCCGCTACCACATAGAGTGTAGCACTGAGGTTTGCGATGTAAGATGGTGGATGACAGCTGCGCGTGAGTTTGTAAAGCATGTGGAATTTGCCGCCACCACATAGATGGCAGCACGGTGCTCAAAGATGGCGGATGACAGCTAACAGAACTTTTCAAATTACCCGCTACTACAGAGAGCAGCACGGTGCTCAAAGATAGCGGATGACAGCTAACGAAATTGCCCGCTACTACGTGCTTAAGGTAGTAGTCATAAAGAGGGCAGCACGGTGTTTAAAGATGGCGGATGGCAGCTAACGAAATTACCCCGCATGAGGGCAGCACGGTGCTCTGTTGATTAAAGATGTCGGATGACAACTAACGAAATTGCCCGCAGCATAGTGCTCTGTTGGTTAAAGATGGCGGGTGACAGCTGTCAAAAGAGCATGTGGCTTTGTTTCCAAACAAGAGCACGTGGAATTTGCCGCCACAACAAAGAGGGCAGCACTGTACTCTGTTGCTTAAAGATGGCTGTCAAAAAAAAAGCGCGTGGGTTTGTAAAGCATGTAGAATTTGCCGCCACCACATAGAGGGTAGCACGGTGCTCAAAGATAGCTGCTGTCAAAAAGCATTTTTCAAATTATCCGCCGCCACATTTCAAAGGTATCTAGCTAAAGATGGCAGCACGGTGATTAAAGATGGCGGATGATAGCTAACAGAACTTTTCAAATTGCCCGCTACTACGTGCTTAAGGTAGTAGCCATAAAGAGGGCAGCACGGTGTTCTGTAGATTAAAGATGGCGGATGACAACTGACGAAATTGCTCGCACCACGGTGCTCAAAGATGGCGGATGACAGCTGCACATGGCTTTGTTTCCAAACAAGAGCACGTAGAATTTGCCGCCACCACATAGAGGGCAGCACTGTTCTCTCTGGATTAAAGATGGCGGATGACAGCTGTCAGAAAAGCATATAGGTTTGTAAAGCATGTGGAATTTACCGCCACCACATAGATGGCAGCACGGTGATTAAAGATGGCGGTTGACAGCTGTCAAAAAAGCATGTTGATTTGTAAAGCACGTCGAATTTGCCGCCACCACATAGATTGCAGCACTGTTCTCTCTGGATTAAAGATGGCGGATGACAGCTGTGACGTACCACATTTCAAGGGTAAGTAGCTAAAGAGGGCAGCACGGTGCTCGAAGATGGCGGATGACAGCTGTCAGAAAAATAGCACGTGAATTTGTTTCCAAACAAGAGCACGTGGAATTTGCCGCCACTACATAGAGTGCGGCACTGAGGTTGGCGATGCAAGATGGCGGATGACAATTGTCAAAGGTAAGTAGCTAAAGAGGGCAGCACGGTGATTAAAGATGGTGGATGACAGCTGCACGTGGCTTTGTTTCCAAACAAGAGCACATGGAATTTGCCGCCACTACATAGAGCGCAGCACTGAGGTTTCGGATGCAAGATGGCGGATAACGTACCACATTTCAAAGGTAAGTAGCTAAAGAGGGCAGCACGATGCTCAAAGATGGCGGATGACAGCTGCACGTGGATTTGTTTATCTCGCGCTAGTGAGGTTAAGTTGGTAGCACTAAGGTTTAGACCCGTCAAGATGGCGGCACTGCCGATGACAGGTGATGAATTTACATCTACTACGATAAAGAGGGCAGCACGGTGCTCAAAGATGGCGGATGACAGCTGTCAAAAAACACGTGGCTGTCAAAAAGCACGTGGCTTTGTTTACCTCGCGCTAGTTAGGTTAAGTTGGTACCACTAAGGTTTAGGGCCGTCAAGATGGCAGTACTGAGGTTTGCGATGCGTTGTTGTCTGTCAAAAAGCACGTGGCTTTGTTTACAAATCTGTCAAAAAGCACGTGGCTGTCAAAAAGCACGTGGCTTTGTTTACCTCGCGCTAGTTAGGTTAAGTTGGCACTACTGAGGTTTAGGCCCGTCAAGATGGCAGTACTGAGGTTAGCGATGCGTTGTTGTCTGTCAAACAGCACGTGGCTGTCAAAAAACACGTGGCTTTGTTTACCTCACGCTAGTTAGGTTAAGTTGGCACTAGTGAGGTTTAGGCCCGTCAAGATGGCAGCAGTGAGGTTAGCGATGCGTTGTTGTCGATGACAGCTGTCAAAAAGCACGTGGCTTTGTTTACAAATTCAAATCTCGCGCCAAAATTCAAATTTCCCGCCAAAATTCAAATTTCCCGCGGGCGGCGGCGGAGGAGGAGGCGGGCGGAGGCGTGCGGCGGCGGAGGTGCCGCAGAACCATCCAATTATACTAGTAATGTTATTACACTGTTTGAATGTGGCAAACGTGGGCATGTGTTTACATATTCAAACATCACACCGTAGCAAAAATATTTGAACGATGTAGGATTCGCACCGCCGATGGAACATTGCATCGATTGCTAGGCCAACGCCTAACCACATCCGCTACGCTATACTGCTGGAGACCTGTTGGTAGTACGACAGCAGAGTACATACGCCATCCGTTTCGGTGATTAAGACATCAATTACTGCACTGTTATCTAGTTTTATGCATTGATTCCACTCTTCGTTACATCCGGTCTCGAGTCACGACACATTAACATAGTTACTTGGTAAAATGCCGTTGCTACATGATTTCAAGGCGTCATGTTTTGCGAACGGATGATATAACATTTCGCTAGGGTTCAGAATCGTATGTAAAATGTGCTCACTGAACATTAGTTCCATACAGTACGCCTGCAGGGGAATTCCAAACCTATAACCATGTGCACGTTAGTTGGGCTGCGCCAAACTATATTGGAAGGGGATGCTGAATCACACTGTATTTTTATCGTAAAAAATATAATAATGGAGAGAATCTCAATGTAAATTTTACTGCCTAGACAATCAACGGCGAGGATTACTGGCAAGGAAATAATGTTCTGTCATTATGCTAACGAACAAACTTGTGATCGAGGTCGTTGTTGTTTTTAATGTTTTTATAAGCTACAAATGTGCAGGTACATTAGCCCCAGTTAATCAAGAAGACGACTGTTCGAATGAGAAGTAAAACTTGAAGATACGACGACTCGAGGAATGTTATTTATTTTAACGTCGCACCGACACAGACAGGTCTTATAGCGACGATGGGAGAGGAAAGGCCTAGGAATGGGAAGGAAGCGGCCGTGGCCCTAATTAAGGTACAGCCCCAGCATTTCCCTGGTGTGAAAATGAGAAACCACTGAAAATCATCTTCAGGGCTGCCGGCAGTAGGATTCGAAATCACTATCTCCCGGATGCGAGCTCACAGCTGCGAGCCCCTAACCGCAAAGCCAACTCGCCGGTACTCGAGGAATGAAGGGAGAAGGAATCATGAATATATTTATTTATCGTATATTATAATATAGACTATGAAATATTTCATCATCATCATCATCATCTGTTTACCCTCCAGATTCGGTTTTTCCCTCGGACTTAGCGAGCGATCCCATCTCTACCGCCTCAAGGGCAGTGTCCTGGAGCTTCAGACTCTTGGTCGGGTGATACAACTGGGGAGTATGACCAGTACCTCGCCCAGGTGGCCTCACCTGCTATGCTGAACAGGGGCCTTGTGGAGGGATGGGGAGATTGGAATGGATAGGCAAGGAAGAGGGAAGGAAGCGGCCGTGGCCTTAAGTTAGGTACCATCCCGGCATTCGCCTGGAGGAGAAGTGGGAAACCACGGAAAACCACTTCCAGGATGGCTGAGGTGGGAATCGAACCCACCTCTACTCAGTTGACCTCCCGAGGCTGAGTGGACCCCGTTCCAGCCCTCGTACCACTTTTCAAATTTCGTGGCAGAGCCGGAAATCGAACCCGGGCCTCCGGGGGTGGTAGCTAATCACGCTAACCACTACACCACAGAGGCGGACCTATGAAATATTTACGTTTTTATTAACAATGCTTGTATATTCTATTGGCTGAGAGTTGCACCTGTATGACTGTTACTTGGAGCCACTGAGTTTATTCTCGAGATTTATGACGTAGTCCATTGACTGTGGTGTTCTTCAGTATAAATTTATTACATTACTACGGTAGGATCTCAGATTACAGTCTTGAATCATCTGCTGCACCTTATGCCTGTTAACACCGCAGTCCCATTACGGAGAAGGTTTCCTTTCACTAATATAGAAGATCTCCAAATTCCCCACGCTTTGTTCAAACCCCTTTAATTTGGTCCAGATGTCCCGAGGCAGATCAAATCCAGGTGACCTTTTCTCTGATGCATGGCATTGCACAACATTCTTGGAAACAAACTGTCTCCATTCATCAGACCTTGTCTCAATGATGTTGAAGTTGGTAGCCATTAGATTATCTGCCATGCAGATAGGTGGATGTTTCGAGCGAAGCCTGCTGATGTGTAGATCACCAATGTCTTCAATAATGAGAAAATGACAGTTATTAACAATGCTTGTATATTCTATTTGCTGAGAGTTGCACCTGTATGACTGATTACTTGGAGCCACTGAGTTTATTCTCGAGATGAGGGGCATGGTGTTATTAAGTTAGATTCTGTTCTCTTTCCATTATAACTATTCATCCAAAGTGAGACACAGCACTCAACAACAGAATATGCCGAGGCAATAGCTAAACGCAGGAGAGTAGTAGCACCGGAACCCCACGTAGTATCACTCAACTTTCGGAGGATGTTAATTCAGTGTCTTGAGTTCGACAACAGTTTTTCTCAGGTGTTCATGGAAACTTAGTGTTCTGTCAAAACCCACTACCTGGGGTGTCTAATATGCTTCAGGAGGGTGCCAACAACATACACCTCAAGATCCTTCTTAGCCATTTGAAATGGAAACAAGTAACTTCAGTATTACCCTTAATGGGCTGCAATCTCCACTTCCGGAAATATTTTCCTACAGTGGCAATATCAATTGTCAGTGTCCATTCTGTCCTTTCACTACAATGATCTCGTAAATACGGATTGAAAGCCCAGGCCTCAGATGCTCTAATACCATCGCAGGGGAAGAATTCCTGAAGACAACGGGCGTGACATCCAACCAGCCACCAGTCCGCGATAGGCCCGTTACATCGGTTCTAACAGAAGAGGTCGTTCTGGAGGCAGCTCGTAGTAATCCACACATCAGTACAAGGGTGACTGCATGACATGTGAACACCAGCCAGCCGTCCGTCTGGCGAATACTTCATGAACACACATTTTACCCATACCATCTTGAGCTACAACAAGAGCTCCATAGTCGGGATTTCGATGCTCGAATGGAGCTCTGTTGGTGGCTGTTAGGCATGCTGGACAATGATGCAGCATTCTTATCGCATATCTTGTTCACGGACCAATCGCGCTTCCACAATAATGGGAACGCCTATCGCCACAACAAGCACTATTGGAGTCCGGACAATCTTCACTGGGTGCGACAGGCGGCCCATCAAGTAGGATGTGGAGTTAATGTTTGGTGTTGAATCTTGAGGGATCGCCTGTCTGGACCTTATTTCTTTGAGGACCAATGGACGGCCACATGCTACTGCACTTTCTGCGTCAGGAACTCCTCCCACTGCTGCTGGAGGATGTGCCCTTGCACGATCATTTGACGATGTGTTTGCAACAGAATGGAGCTCCACCACATTCGACTTTGCCCGTTAGTAACGAGGAACAGCCAGGGAAATTGATAAGACGAGGAGGCCCTGCTTCTTGGCCCGTCAAATCACCGGATTTGACGCCGTTAGACTTCTTCTTGTGGGGAGACTTGAAGAACGTCGTTTACACTCAAGCGCCGGTAAACCCCGACCAGCTCCGGCAACTCATCACGGACGCCTGATCGAGCAAATTAAACCTGGAATGCTTCAGCGCGCAAGGCGATCTATTGGATACCGGGCCCAAATGTGCGTAAACCAAAGCGGTCATCACATCGAGCATTTGCTGCGATAAAACATTGTCAGGGCAGTTGAGTTCCTATTACTTCTGGTCTTTATGCGTCCGTCCTGCTAACTAATCGGCCCTTCTTAGGGCCACAAACACATTCATTCACACACAATTTGCATGAAAGCGGGTATTGAAATTACATTGCGTGCGGTACGTATTAAACAATTATTCCAAAATTTTGTGGTTTTCGACCCGGACTCCAACCTCCTACCTGACGTGCAAGCCCGCTCCACTACGCCTTTACCAACTGCACTACGGTTTCGTACGGCACATTGGGCATTTTATAGCAAATATTAGGTTTACTGCGCTCACAATATGAATTTAGTGTTTCGCCGGTGTGTCAAGTTCATATGATCTAGAAGGCACACGTATGTCTTCAGTGTTTAATACGAGTATAACATTACGGCGACCTATCATGGTGAGGCGGTAAATACCAAGATATCCGGTTGTGTTGTCTGAGGATACCGGCAGGAAAGATATTTCTAGGACGGCATAAATGTTGTGGGTTGCATAAAAATACATTGGAAGTAGTGGATGAATCACGCTGTACATCGGGTATAGAAGTTTGGAAATTGCATTTTCTATGGTTTTGACATACATATGTCTTATGGCTGGAGGTTAACTGGAAATTTCCATCACGAAATTTGCGATAAAGAATGTGTGATTCGATGTTACTTAGCAACCGTGCAGGCTTCGATGTGATGTGAAGTACTGTTCGATGGCTATGCCTGAGAAATATATAGAAGACTCTCCTCATCGTCCTCTGGAGAATTGATTATTTCATTCGTAGTAGTCTCATAGGCCTTGAGTCAGTTTCCCACTTTCGATGCACTGAATCCTACACTTGTCGACTCCATATTCCATACAGTTGTCTATCGTAAACGATTCGTTAGATGCAAACATATTAATCGCTATCAATTAGAGTTTCATTTATTCAAATGCATATTTATGATCATCTGATTTTTCCACAGAGACATTTATAATGTTATTGCCTTTACGTCCCACTAACTGTTTTTATGGTTGTTACTCCTCACACTGTAAGGGCACATGAAACAAATTTTGGTGGTGGTGGTGATTATTTTGTTTTAAGAGGAAATAAAACTGGTCATCCATCCTCTATTAACACTAATCAGAGGAGAAATACAAGAATGAAGGTATCGGCAAAATAAAGGGAAGGGCCACGCAGGGAGTAAGAAGGAAAGACTTCCTAGGCCTCGCAAAACTAGTACCGCTGTGGTCGGAAGATAACAAGAGTTAACCAAGGGAGATCGGATAGGAAAATTGAAAGTGAGGTGTCTGACACAAGTAAGTGGGAACAATGCCAGACTCAGCTAGGAGAATAATGGTCGCTAACTCACGCTCCCTAGTTGAGAGCACCCAGTCTCGTTCATATTCTGCACCACTTTTATAATTAACAATGTTTCGTAACACAGTTAATATTAGGTGAGAAAATTACATTCTATATTTCTGACCCCTTGCTGAACCAGTGTATATCAGTACATAACCCGACTATCCCTTAACTCAAATATTGCCACTTTCCCGTGATGTCGTATAAATTAAAAAAAAGAAACGAACAAGCAAATGGGCAGACAAGAATTGAACTTAACCTAGTTTCCATTGTGTGTACACAACCCGAGGTAAAAACGAGCTTTGAGATAAAAATTTGAAGTGTACAGATAAAATAATAATTTAATTTATGTAGATGTTGATAGCCACTACAAGGAGAATTTCTTTAACTACAGACCGACGTTACAAATAAAGAAATTTCTACGACTTTTCGTTACTCCTGGAATCTAATTTCCTGCTAGGCTTCTAGCTTGTCAAGAAATGAAAATGTATTAATTTGGATACTGAAATGCACAACAAGAACTCCTGTTAGTTACGAAAGGGAATGACTACCGCTCAACATTTAATAAGGATCTCCAGCTTGTAAGTAACTCCATCAATCAATTTTTACTGTCAAAGGCAAGGTGCTCGATTTCCTGCAAGCAAAGTAAATTTTTATAAGTACATTTTTATGGACATATGATACAGAATATGAATAAGGGGTCATTGACCTGGTCCTTTGGGGTAAACGTTAAATTTTAGTTCCATATGAAGGGTATCAAATAAATCATATCACCTCTTATGAGAGTAAATAAGCTCTGTCTCAAAATCATACGAAAGGCAAAATCAAGTGTAGTGCTTTCGATGTGCGCGCTGATATGCATTAACTTAGCTCACACACAAAATACAATATCACAGTAGATCTGAAAAGAGTTTAAAAGGAAGGCCCCGTTAATGATACTCAGTTTAGAACCTGTTCTTCTGAATTAAATTAATAATGATCGTATGCTCTCAGCAACAGTGTGTGGACATTTTAGTGTCAATATCGCAGTTTGTGGTCAGAGCTTCAGTGACGAAGAAAGCTTAACGTTTTGAAGTCGCCTCAACGGTCGACGAGTCTGAGACTTCGACATGTTTACCCTGAGTCGTTTACCACTGAAGTGGGTCCAATAAGATCTTACTTTCTTTTGAAATTATCACTGGTATGTCCTAAAGTGTTGCAGGTAGCAGTTTGGGGTCAGGTTTTCTTTGATAAATACCCTCCTTCATCCAATTCATCGAGAGTTGTTTTGTTCAAAATATTTCCTAGCTTTTCCTTCAGTATCGGAACCATTTTAGCATTATAGCCGTGGAATTCTCCACATTATATTTTAGTATTTTTCAAGACAGCAGTTGTATTCAGCAGCTATGAAAATACGAGGAGTTAGTGTTTTTCCTCATTAACTGAATTAACTAACCTAAACCAATTATGTGAGTGTGAAATTGACAACTCTACTTTTTCTTTTATTTTTCTGTTCCTTATGGCTATGACCAGTGTCCATGAAAGTATGATCAATCTGGCCCAATTGTATATTGACTTGCAATTCAGCGAGGGACATTGCAGATACATGAGAGTTCCAGTCTTGATAAACATACTCGTATATGAGCACAAAACAGCGTGGATGACAAGTTTCTGGGCATTATGTGATTGCTTTATAGATACGTGGCTGTTTGATTTCCTAAATACTTCCCTCTCCTTCATACCACATACCCATTTGTGGCACTGCCAGGCTAAACGTCCACAGATGTCACTTGTAAACGACGAAATTGATTTCATTATGGGTGTTGAGAGGTATTGCTATAACACGGATGTTAAATTATTTAAATCCATCTTCCCAAGGTCTTTATCGTACCTTTATTCATAGGCTGATAGAGAAGATAGCCAATAGGCCTAAGGTCATCTTCACATATATCGGTGGTTACTACTTCGTTCGTCGTCCGGGTTGGATCGTTTCGTCGTTGTATGAACACTAATTTACAACAACAAATTAGCGCACCATGAAGGAGCCATCGCATGGAAACGTAACAGTGTTCAGGCACACGACATGGTAGTATAATGAATGCATCAAAATATTGTACCACACTAAGCATTTATTGCAGGGTAAGAAACACTTAGTACGTTGTTGGAGCACCCGTAGCATGGAGACAGGCGGCAATACGGTCGAGCATAGAGGAATGCAGACGTCGGATATTCTCCTGAGGATGACCCTACCACGACTGGCACAACTGACCCTTGAAATCTACCATAGTTGCCACTGGCCGAAGTTGCCATCCAATATGGCCCCAAATATTCTCGATGGACAAGAGGTCTGTAGACCTTGCTGGCCAAGGAAGCGTGTTGATATCACTAAGATAAACCAGATATAGCTATCATGTATCAGGCCGGGTATTATCTTGATGGAAAAAAGGGTTGTGGTGCTTCGCCAGAATGGGAAACACACACAGTCGCAGAATTTCCTGCATGTATGACCATGCCATCAGTGTTCCTTCTGTCATAACCTAGAGGCAGCAGGAATTGGAGGAAATGGCATAGCGCATCATGAGACCCCTCGTCCCACTCTACATTCAAGCATGGATCACTGCGCTGGCCAGAAAGTATCCAGAGTCGAATTCGATGGACGTCTATATCTAGGCAGAGACATGATTCGTCGCTGAAGACCATTCATTACTAAGCTGCCATGCTATCCGATCCCCGTAGAGGTTCAAACGTGCTCAGTTATGTTCAGGTTGTAATGTTAGGCGTTGTAAGGGACGCCGCGACGACAGATCCTCCTATTCACCTAGCCACCGGGATATAGCACTGATGGACACAGGCGTATCCCCAACTGCCGTGATATTTCTCTGGAGGGTTCACAGTGACGTCCATAGAGTGATTACAGTCTGTCGCACGAAGAAATGACCATCCATGCTGTTGATCCGCTGGGGCTGTTTGGCCCGAGCCTTATCGATATACGTGTTTACCTTGGTCCGAAGCATCCAGCCTGCCTCTTAAGGCCCTATGATGCGGACTCTCTGAAACTCATGTAGCTGATCAAAGACTTGTCGAATATGCCGTAGGGGCATACTGCGTGTTCACTCAACAAAGCTCAGTGGGTCACGCTGCTCACACTGTTACTAAGGCTTTATTCCTTGTCTTGCATCTACGAATGAGGGGAAGGACACCTTATGCTCCCACAGTGACACTTCCCTGCATGCAATCCGTATAAAACGCAAATGGGTACACGTGAGCCTATGGCAGTACTCTATGAAAACATTCGTTATATTCGCACGATTGTTTCGTTGTGTGCAATTTATTTATTTTTTATTTATTTATTTATTTATTTATTTATTTATTTATTTATTTATTTATTTATTTATTTATTTATTTATTTATTTATTTATTTATTTTTCCCTTTGGCCTACTATAGACCATGTTAATTCGAATTCACCTTTCTCTGTTTCTGGGCTTTGATCCTCGTCCGTTTCTCCTTCATCCTTTCACTCGGGGTCTAACGTTTTCTTGAAAACTGTTGGTGGTATTGATCCTCGACTTTTAAGAACCCCTGTTGCTGATTTCCGTTCCATGTATAACCACTTCTTCCAGGCTCTTCTTCACCCACTGATGCCAGCGCCCTATAGTTTTCCTGGGAGCCAAAAAACTTACCGTCTGATTGGCCAGTCTTCCCGGGTTCATTCTGTATGTATGTCCGAAGAACATGGCTCTCCTCTTCCGGACGGTATCTGAGAACTTTTATATTTTGAAATATAATTTCCTTCCTTTCCTTATTATCTATCCTCTGTTATTTGGGGTCCCAATATCTTCCTCAGAATATTTATCTCCACCAGTTCCAGCTTTATTCGTTAACTTAGTTTGGCAAATGAATGTATGTATTCTACCGGATGCCAACATTTAGTACTTATTACGGTATCCTTTATCAAAGTTATTGCTCTGCCTCTACTCCTTCCGAGTACTAGTGGATTTTTGATTGCTGGGGAGACTAATTGACAGCTGACGTAGTTTAACAGTTCATTCGTTATATTATCAACTTGAAATAAGTTTGAATCTTGACAAAGTTGGAATGCCTTCTCGAGGAAAATTTGGTCAGGGAATAATGCTGATGGTACTGATGTCATCTCGTACATCCAAGGTCAAGGAATGTGCTGAAACTTATATTAACAGATTCATAATGGAACTTTTCCCTGCAATTTATAAAGGCAGATATGTAAAATGAAAATTGATATGAATTCATGGCGCACTTTCAGGTATCCCATAAATGTAAAACTTGTTGACAGAGAACCATACAACCTATGATTCCTAGTTTGATGGGAAATTTCTATAACGCCGCGAGGGGACTGAGCTGAGGGACGAAATTAGGGCTCAGGACCAAAACAGTAAAAATATTCAAGCGTAACCATTTTTTACCCAACAGGAAGCGAGGATTTATAGTTTTCGTGAAATAAATAGTCACCCGAAAGTCAAAATTATTTTTTCGATCAAATCCCTAGGAAGCATTGAGGGAATTTTTAAAGGTTAATAAGGATGTACTGTTAAATATAATTCATGTGTATTAATTGAAGTCTTTTGCTATCCAGATTAATAAACACATGTAACAGAATGATTTAAAAATCAGGGGCCGCCTATCAGAGGCGGTAAAGGCGAGCTTGGTTCACCCATAAGGACATAAGTTCGATTCCCCGTCGGAAATTCGAAAATTTAGAAGTAAATTTTCTCGAATTTTAGAAACGAATCTCACTCATCCTACACCAGAATTCAGCAGTAGTTAAATTTCTGGGGTCAAAAGGCGGCCAGTCATAGTAATAAACCCTCTATGAAAGCCTTTACCTTCCACTCCTCCAAGCGCCTTCATGGCCTGTATGGATATTGCTTTAAAATAATCTAGTATATGGTATTATTGACTAATTGCGTGTGGCGTTCGGAGAGGTCTGTGGAAGGCCTTTCGCTTTGATACCCACGGGTGACCTGTGAGTTTGGGTGTGAGGGGATGATGATAATGAGGGAGGAAGAGGGTGAAACCGGGTGTCGGCACGTATCCTACTCCTGTTGAATAAAACACCCAGGCGTATACTCAGTCTTAACGTCCCCATCCGATGGACGGATTACCAGAGTCACTATACCCTCACCCCATACGAACATTGCGGAGAGGTCTTGGAATTGAACCCAGATTAATGGCATGCAATCTATTGGATTATAAATTATATACCTTTTTTTAATCAATTTGCTTTACCTCGCACGACACAGATTGGTCTTATGGCGACGATGGGATAGGATAGGCGTAGGAGTGGGAAGGAAGCGACCATGGGCTTAATTAAGGTGCAGCCCTAGCATTTGCCTGGTGTGAAAATGAGAAGCCAAGGAAAACCACCTTGTGGCTTGTCGACGGTGGGGTTCGAATCCACTATCTCCCGAATGCAAGCTGACAGCTGTGTGCCCCTAACCGCACAGCCAACTAGCTCAGTAAATTGTATACAACCACCTCCTCTACACACATTACAAAAATTCTAATGGTGAACATTTTTCCAAAATCAGGAATAGAACCAGCTAACCGAAGTGACATTAAGGTGACCATGATCACCGGGCGGGCAGGTAAATGATAAATACACAGAAACGATGTACTTAGAAAAGAAACACGAGTGTTGACGCCTGCAACAGTACAAATGTTACATTAATGTACAGGAAATACTGTATGGGGATGCCATATTGAACGTATTTAGACCCTGTAATCCGAAGTGCGCCATGTGCATCATTCATCTGTTTTATTATTATTATTATTATTATTATTATTATTATTATTATTATTATTATTATTATATAACACGGGAATTTCCATTGGCAATGTACACTCATTGTTGAACATTTTTTTCTTAGTTCTCATTGTGATTTGTCCGTTCACAGCAACCACATAGTTACCTTGAATCTTAGTGGGGGTGTCGTACATGTCTGAATTACTTTCCCGTCGTCACTTATCTTTAAAATGGATTTCTAGGTTTTGATATTCCTTTACTCCTAACTCTAATTAATTCAAAATGCACAGATCAGTACAGAAAGCAATAGTGCAGTTTATCAAATCGCTTCACGCATAAATTCGATTTACTGAGCTAATCATAATAATATCATTGGCTTTATCTCCCACTAACTACTTTTACGATTTTCGGAGACGCCGAGGTGCCGGAATGTTTTCCCACAGGAGTTCTTTTACATGCCAGTAAATCTATCGACACTAGGCTGACGTATCTGAACACCTTCAAATACCATCGGAATGAGTCAGGTTAGAATTTACCCACTTGGGATCAGAGGGCCAATGTCTCAACCGTCTGAGCCACTCGGCCCGGTGATTTACAGAACTGAAAATACACCTACCTCTAAAACGGGAAAGTTAATTCAATTATTACATTACAATTAAACGAAAACGGAACTCTATGGCGCTAAAGCTCCAGTGAGCCTTGTTATACCAAGTGACTACTGCTCAGCCCGAAGGCGTGCAAATTACGAGGTGACATATGGTTAGCGTAAGGAATCCTCTCGTCCGATATTCTTGGCTTTCTGAAATGGGGCCACTATCTCGCCATTCCCACGTAGGCTGAGAGGTTCTCGAACAAGGCCACAGATCCAGGTAATAATCCATATCCTGCCATCACCATAAGACTTATCTGTGTCGGTGTAACGTAATAAAATGAGTTGTAAACAAGAAACCTAATAATCATATTCAAGGGAGCTAATAACCGAACATTACACAGCGCTGTAGCTCGCATTATCTCAGTGTCTCATCACAAGAAGATTCTTGCTGAATGTAGTCTTTAATTAATTTGAAGGTGGGAACGAACTCAAGATCTCTCAGCTTCATTACCCTCAGCGACAGAAGTGTTGTCAATTGTGCAGAGGTCTAATAATAGTGTGTGTCTGGCTTCTGTAATCTTTCTCACAGCATTATCTCCAGGTGAGACGTAACCTGTATTCTTCTCCTACTTCAGCCAAGCCGGGTGCCGTCACCACTACAGTTATTTATTTCCGTCACAGTACCCTTTAAGCAGCCAATGGAGTTCTACATCATAAATGCATGCATTCAACGCTACTGTAATATGGTTATGTATATCGGCGTTAAGTCTGGAGCCTTTTGTGAATGAACTGAGCGCCTTGATAACCCTTAATATACAAATAGCAGCTTGGCTTCATCTAATTCTACCTCTCTTGCCGTGCGGTTAGGGTCACCCACCTGTGAGCTTTCATTCGGGAGATAGTGGGTTCAAACCGCGCTGTTGGCAGCTATTAAGATGGCTTTCCTTGTATTCCCATTTCATACCAGACAAATGCTGGGGGTTGTACTTTCATTAAGGCCACGCCTGCTTCCTTTCCACTCCTAGCCCTTTCCTATTCTATCGTCGCCGTAAGAACTATCTGTGTCGGTGCGACGAAAAGCGGATTGTAAGAAAATTCTATCCATCACCTTGTACGTCTTTCTCCGGTTTTCGTACCCTCCATAGGCGAATCTATGAATGTCTCAGGTAAACTGTTCTCTGCCGTTCACCTCACACGATACCACCACTGAAGCTTCGTTCATCGTGTTCATTAATAACACAGCCTTTTAATATTTCATTTTGACGACCGCACGGAATTCAAAATAACCGGAGTCCGGCTGGCAACCTTTGTTCTGTGCTTAATATATATTCGATATGTACTGGATTCCGGATGGCATCCTCGGACATTTGAATGAATCGGTAGACCGCTTTAAAGCGGACACTATTCCTTTGATCGCAAGCGCCCCAGGTCAGGTTCAGTAGGGAACCCTCCTCTTAACACGGTCAAAATTTGTATCTTCATGATAGTGAGTAAAGGGACATAATATATTTAAATATATTATGGGACAGTAAACGATCTGAACATTTTAAAAAATGTCGTGAACATGACATGCATCGCTTTCAATAGTGTTTTATATCTAAGATTTAAGTCAATCATTCGAATTAATGTGATATAATATTCCAAAATAGGTTCCAATTCAATTACTTTTCGATAGAGTATTTTGGTTAGTTACAGATTTTCGGGTTCGTTTCGCTTATAAATGTAATAAATACAATCTTTGTTCTGTACTTAACAACTCTTCGATATGTACTGATGCAACCTTTGTTCTGTACTTAACAACTCTTCGATATGTACTGATGTCAACCTTTGTTCTGTACTTAACAACTCTTCGATATGTACTGATGGCAACCTTTGTTCTGTACTTAACATCTCTTCGGTATGTACTGATGGCAACCTTTGTTCTGTACTTAACATCTCTTCGGTATGTACTGATGGCAACCTTTGTTCTGTATTTAACATCTCTTCGGTATGTACTGATGGCAACCTTTGTTCTGTACTTAACATCTCTTCGATATGTACTGATGGCAACCTTTGTTCTGTATTTAACATCTCTTCGGTATGTACTGATGGCAACCTTTGTTCTGTACTTAACATCTCTTCGGTATGTACTGATGGCAACCTTTGTTCTGTATTTAACATCTCTTCGGTATGTACTGATGGCAACCTTTGTTCTGTACTTAACATCTCTTCGGTATGTACTGATGGCAACCTTTGTTCTGTACTTAACATCTCTTCGGTATGTACTGATGGCAACCTTTGTTCTGTATTTAACATCTCTTCGGTATGTACTGATGGCAACCTTTGTTCTGTACTTAACATCTCTTCGGTATGTACTGATGGCAACCTTTGTTCTGTACTTAACATCTCTTCGCTATGTACTGATGGCAACCTTTGTTCTGTACTTAACATCTCTTCGGTATGTACTGATGGCAACCTTTGTTCTGTACTTAACATCTCTTCGGTATGTACTGATGGCAACCTTTGTTCTGTACTTAACATCTCTTCGATATGTACTGATGGCAACCTTTGTTCTGTACTTAACATCTCTTCGGTATGTACTGATGGCAACCTTTGTTCTGTACTTAACATCTCTTCGGTATGTACTGATGGCAACCTTTGTTCTGTACTTAACATCTCTTCGGTATGTACTGATGGCAACCTTTGTACTGTACTTAACATCTCTTCGGTATGTACTGATGGCAACCTTTGTTCTGTACTTAACATCTCTTCGGTATGTACTGATGGCAACCTTTGTTCTGTACTTAACATCTCTTCGATATGTACTGATGGCAACCTTTGTTCTGTACTTAACATCTCTTCGGTATGTACTGATGGCAACCTTTGTTCTGTACTTAACATCTCTTCGGTATGTACTGATGGCAACCTTTGTTCTGTACTTAACATCTCTTCGGTATGTACTGATGGCAACCTTTGTTCTGTACTTAACATCTCTTCGATATGTACCAGACACGACATATCGAAGGAACACTGGTGTCCGGATGGCAACCTCGGATAGTTTAAAATTTAAAGATGTTGAAAATATTATACTTTACTGGTTGCTTGTAGCATCAAGAGCTGTATGCCTTTATGATAATTTAAAAAATACAACTAACCAATGAAAACAAAATATATCTGTTGTATTATGAAGTTCCATCTCGCAGTAAAATTTATTTATAAACAATATTTTAGTATATACAATGCAAGTATTATCATTTTTTACAAATATTTTTTAGGGACAATTGTAACATTCCCCGGATATTTTACTTGGTCAAATAGTAAATATAGTTGCCCGTGTGTGAACACTCCTGTTTTCATGAAAATTTATCCTTTGGCTTCGTTTATTGTCACTGCGAAAACGAGTCTTAACAAGAATTGCAGTCTTGTCATAGAGAAGGGTTTGTTTGATCTGAGGAAGCAAATTTAATTCTTGGCGTGAAAACAATGTTTCACCTTCCAGCACCTGTAATAATTTTCAATTGTACAGATCGTTCCATTGAGCATAAGGACGATTTTTGTGGTAGCATTCCTGTAGGTGTAATGGAGTTGAGAAACTTTGGCGGTATGTTTAACTTCTCCGTTGGGTCATCTGTGATGACGGAATCGATACTGCAGTAATCTTTGAAGTCTCCAGGAACTTATTTTAAAATTTCAACTTTTTAATTCAGATTGTTTCGAAGGAACCAAAATTTCTCGTTTTGGGCCATCACATTTCAGTGGGTTTAACAGACTCGTATTTAATAGCACCTTCTGGCTCAGTAAGGAAAAAACTAGAAACTGTCTCATTCTACATTTTCCTATTTCATGTCTAGGCTATCTATGACAGCGGATGGTGGAGTTTTTGGGATCCAACCCACCTTCGAGATGAAAACTCAACAAGAACTACAGTTTGCTATTTGTTTTACCAGAATTGTTTTGGAACTTGCGAACGTTTTACTGAAAGAGTGTGCATAATTCTGCTGGCCTGGACTATCTCTTATAGGACCAGTGTGACAATCTTTTCAGAGAACAATTGACAGTGATTCTAATTCATAAGAGATGATAACTTATTGACACAAATGATTCTGAACTCACCAGCATGATGGGTACGTCAGCTAGTGTGTTAATTTCTTACTTCAAGGTGTTTACTGTAATAGTAATAGTAACAACAATGCAGTAATAATGAGATGGCCTTCAGGTTTTGCCTTCATACAAATCAAAATCTCTCTTCTGTCTGGTCAAGTACAGAAACTATCGTACTACACCATTCTTGGGCTTGACTAGGAGACCCAAGCATAATAATGCGTCAGCGTAACCTGACGACCAACTACGGAATGGGGTTCAAAAATTTTCGGTCGATCACCATCATATAATTTCAGAAGATATCCCCTACATAATACACTCTGTTCTTAGCACGTAATTAACCGGTCCCTACGCTACATAGTTAACACATGAGAAAAATATTTACTCTAAAGAAACACACAATGAGCAAAACTCCCCGGACTCCCCGTAAAACCCTGACATCAAGACAAACAACGATGGACATCGGTTCTGTTTGAACTCAAAGAAATAAAACAATACACTGCACACAATCATATGTAAACTTTATGTACAAATGGGGCCATTCCTGTAAGTAAAACATGTATATCACTTTCTTCTGCCCCCAGGCGAATGTTTGTGAAAGCTTCCGCATGCCGGCTCATCCTGCCGTCATCTGGGTTCGAACCGGGATGCTCCTGACAGAGAGATACACATCTGAAAATCTCTAGCTATCCGTTGCCTTGTACACCTGTACGTAGGGAGAGGATTTATATTATTAACTACCATCTAAATGATCATTATAATATCATCATCAGAAGTGTTCTTAAACCCAACTATTGAAAGAAAACACAGTATGAAATCCGAGGGACCATTTATTCATTCATTTATTTATTGCCCGACTCGTTGGTTGAATGGTCAGCGTACTGGCCTTCGGTTCAGAGGTGCTCGGGTTCAATTTCCGCCCGGGTAGGGGATTTTAACCTTCATTGCTTAATTCCAATGGCTCGGAGACTGGGTGTTTGTACTGTCCCTAACATCCCTACAACTCACACACCACACATAACACTATCCTCCACCACAATAACACGCAGTTACCTACAAATGGTAGATGCCGCCCACCCTCATAGGAGGGTGTGCCTTACAAGGGCTGAACTCGGCTAGAAATACCCACACGAAATTATTATTATGATTCATTTATTCCATTTATTTCATATCACCGTATAGTTCCCAAGATGTACTGTTCATTTACTTATTATTCTCTCATTATTCACGTCGATTAAATTGGGGCATTTTAACATTCGAATTCCTCATTTCATATATCATCGTAGACTATTTAGGGCGTATTCTAGTTCCTTGGGTCTAGGGCTATCATTGTTTCTTTCTCGACCCTTCATATTTCTCTTCACTCATCGTAAATATTCCGACCACTCATTCGAGCACCCAGTACCACAGCACTTCACACTGGTTTCGTACAAAGAACACTCCAGGCAGATTCTAGTAACAAATCCAAAATATCGGAGGAAATTTGCATTCTGTCCCTAACATTATCTACCTAAATTACACAATTTTGTATCTATCTCAGTCAGAAATCTTCACTCTTGATGTTAATGCCTTAACAGTTGGTATCAGCTAGGCATGCATTGTCTAAATGATCTGTGAGACCCCCGGCTCTTTCCATACGACAACCATATTGAACATCAATATAAATTTCTTGGACATGGTATCCCTCATTCATCACTCTCTGCTGTTTCCAGCCCGTTTTAGGGGAACACAAAATGCTATTCAGTCCTTGTTTCCCATACTCACTAGCATATTACTACTAAATAACAACAAACTACTCCTCACGAAATACTTATCGGAAAGAAAAATGTAGTTCGTCTGGAAAGTTTAGCTCTCTTAATTTTACGTTAACATGACAAAGTAAAAGTCAAATTCCACATTAAGACATGTATTATTTACAGCATTTATGTTTTAAACATGCCTTTGCTGGCAGGATGTAGTGTTTACAGTGCATTGTGTCTTCTGGTATGGGCTAGAATAAATTTGTTACTTTCATTGACCTGTCTCAGTCTCATCCTTGGCTTTGGCAATATGAAAGTGACCGAGGTATGAGCGATGCCAGTAATGTCATTCCTTATGCAGCCAGTCCCTGTTATGAATGGTGTGAAAATATCGCTCATAGGGTCGGTTGGTGCATGCATTTCAGTGGGCTTGGCAGACTGATATGCAATAGCAACTTCTGGCTCAGTGAGGAAAGCAACGGGAAACTATCTCACTCCTCACTTCCCTAGTATGCCTCTTCAGTGATACGTAGGCTATCTATGGCAGCTATTGGTAGAGCTGTAGAGGATCAAACCAGCCTTCGGGCTGGATACCCAACATACATACACATGTTTTAAACGAAAGAAAATCCTACATTATGTCATCCCGGTTATACTTTATCGTGCTAAGAAATAAAATACCAACTCATCTGTTTGGTGGTCTTTTAACTTCCATGGGTTGTTAGGCCCCTTTAAACAACAAGCACTATCATCATTATCCCTTCCACGGAGAACCCGTGGTAGAGTTCTACTCGTTCATCCTCTCAGCCCTATAGACGCAGTCTTCGAGCCTGGTCTTTGACAGTCCATCATCCTGATCGGTATCCAATTGGTATCAGCTCCAGCACTCGTCACACGTTCCCTTTGTCTACAACGACACATACACAGCATTTACACAGGAGTTTCCCTTATGGAGGCAGGTCACTCTAGTCAAGGGCGGCACGCATTAACACAGTGAGTAGGGTGACCCATAAGCCTTGAGAATGGCTTGCTCCGATTAGCTGATTGTCCCTGTCGAAGCTATTCTACCGCCCAATTTTACTCCTCCGAACTGGATATCAATAACTGGCTAATAGCGGCTACTATGGCAGCTGTTGGTGGAGCTGTAGAGGATCAAACCAGCCTTCGGGCTGGATACCCAACATACATACACATGTTTTAAACGAAAGAAAATCCTACATTATGTCATCCCGGTTATACTTTATCGTGCTAAGAAATAAAATACCAACTCATCTGTTTGGTGGTCTTTTAACTTCCATGGGTTGTTAGGCCCCTTTAAACAACAAGCACTATCATCATTATCCCTTCCACGGGGAACCCGTGGTAGAGTTCTACTCGTTCATCCTCTCAGCCCTATAGACGCAGTCTTCGAGCCTGGTCTTTGACAGTCCATCATCCTGATCGGTATCCAATTGGTATCAGCTCCAGCACTCGTCACACGTTCCCTTTGTCTACAACGACACATACACAGCATTTACACAGGAGTTTCCCTTATGGAGGCAGGTCACTCTAGTCAAGGGCGGCACGCATTTACACAGTGAGTAGGGTGACCCATAAGCCTTGAGAATGGCTTGCTCCGATTAGCTGATTGTCCCTGTCGAAGCTATTCTACCGCCCAATTTTACTCCTCCGAACTGGATATCAATAACTGGCTAATAGCGGCTACTATGGCAGCTGTTGGTGGAGCTGTAGAGGATCAAACCAGCCTTCGGGCTGGATACCCAACATACATACACATGTTTTAAACGAAAGAAAATCCTACATTATGTCATCCCGGTTATACTTTATCGTGCTAAAAAATAAAATATCAACTCATCTTTTTGGTGGTCTTTTAACTTCCATGGGTTGTTAGGCCCCTTTAAACAACAAGCACTATCATCATTATCCCTTCCATTGTTCATAGCCAACTCCCACTATTCATTTATACATTTTTTCTAGCGGCCTAATTTATTTATGCACAGCACTAAGCTCGACTTTTTGTTGTTCAAGTTCCTAATACACAGTTCACAAAATGCGTCCCGGTGTTATCAAGTTTACGGTCGCGGTGGGCACAATGACTTCGTCCTTTGTAAGTGGTCAAGGGACTCTGCTCAGCGAGGGCCGGGACCGGCCTTATATTGTCAACTCGCTAGCCCTGGGGTGGTAGACTCCTTCACGCTGAATTAAGGAAATCGGCCCCGTTAATAACTGGAGTTCAAGACACTTAAAGGGTGCGTATTGTCGATCTCGATTCCCTCTTTCACTCGAGCCAAGTGCGATCACATTTCGATCGGCAGTTTTTAAATAATGAAGCTCCCGCCTTTAGCTAGGGCAGGCGCGTCCCTTCGTGGAGGAGTTAACATTGGGCGCAATTCTGGGCTTGGGGGACGAGGTATATTCACACGTGTTAGCAAAACATTACAGCTGGGCATCTGGTGACCGCAATTCGCCCCGTGAATACAGTATTTCTTATTTTCAGTCTGGAATACACAGAACATTCAGCTCTATTCACTGATGTTCCCTACATATTTTTCCTATGTCTGGATCAAAATATCACATAATTTTGCGCGCCAGAATTCGACGTTGGTACAGGTGAAACATGTAGGAAAAGCAGGACATTTCTTCTGTTAGTGTGGAACCCTGTAAATAGACCACACCTCTGGGCGTATTAGACTGTTGCGTCGCGTCCTATTTCTTGCTTTGTTTTACACTTGAGAACGCTTTTATCGTGGGGCTTGGTTTCAGCCACACCTGCCCATTGCTTGCCGGACTATCTTTACCGGTCCGGTTCTGACCACACTCCGATCGAGCCCCGGGGATGTTCCTTTCACCCAACATGCTCCAAATAACGCAATTTCTGAAATGATTTTAATGGGATGGATAGATGCAAATGCTGTCAGTGATCTGTACAGGGTACTGTACGGTTTCAGTACAGTGGTCAAGCCAAAGTGCCTGTACGCAGTAGGAGTCTTTGCCAGAGTGAGAATTTCACTATCATCATCATCATCATCATTACTTCTTCTTCCTCCAGCTTTCCCTGTCAATTTATCCATTATTACTTGAAGTCGGCATTTTGTAAGTATTTAGCCCAGTTTTACGGTCGAATGCACTTCCTGACATCAACCCTATGTGCAGGGATGTATTCGCTATTGAGAGTTTCTGTGGTGGTTTGTAATGGTAGTGTGTTGTATGTGGATGAAGATGTGTATTACGACTTTTTTTCCTTGCTAGTTGCTTTACGTCGCACCGACACAGATAGGTCTTTTGGCGACGACGGGATAGGTAAGGCCTAGGAGTTGGAAGGAAGTGGCCGTGGCCTTAATTAAGGTACACCCCAGCATTTGCCTGGTGTGAAAATGGGAAACCACGGAAAACTATCTTCAGGGCTGCCAACACTGGGATTCGAACCCACTATCTCCCGGATGCAAGCTCACAGCCGCATGCCCTTGACCGCACGGCCAACTCACCCGGTAAAGTATTAAGACTAATGCAATCATCCAGACCCAGAAGTAGAGGTATTAAACAGAGTTAAAATCCCTGAGATAGCCAGGAATCGAACCCAGGGCCCTTTTATCCGAAGGCTACTATGCTAACAGTTCATAAAAGAAAGAATTTCATACATGGTGGAAAAGTAAAGGATTTTTAAGGAGAATTCCAGGATATAATAAAGTTTCCTGAGGGGATTTACACTTCACCTGAGGTCAAACGGAATGTTGGAAGGGATATCAGTTAGCGATGGGAAGAGACAGCTGATGTTTTATGGGTATATCAAAAGAATGAGGACCTACCTACCTCTAAGTAGTAGTCAAACTTCTTTGACTTCAAATAATGGATCAGGAATTGATGGTGATGATGATGATGATGATGATGATGATTGTTGTTTTAAGGGGCCTAACATCTAGGTCATCGGCCCCTGATGGTACGAAATGAGACGAAATGCAATGACAAAATAAAAATCCAAAACCCTCCACTGACCAGAATTCAAAGCGTGAGGACAAAAAATGAACAGATGGATATGAAGTTAAAACAATCAGTGGAGCCGATCCGCAATGCCTCAGTCCCAGAAACTCACGAAAACAATAGTAATACTGACCAAGACACTGCTTCTATAGCTCAATACTGAATCGATGATGCTTGCAAGCTAAAGTGGTCCAAAATATAGGTCATCGGCCTCTCATAATGGTACTTATCGCTTGGAAAGTAGAACCATGGTATGTACATGGTGCGGTACTAAACAAAAGTATCGTAGACTCGCGGTATTCCACACATTATGGTACTACTGACAGGTTATGAAATTCGCACATGTAATACAGACCTATGGTGTTCCGCACATAGCGGAGCCATTTACAGGCAACGCAAACGTATGGTTTTCATAACATAAGTGTACTAACCACAGGGATTTGTACTATCCTTTGGTGTTCCTCATAGAGTGGGTACTAATCATAGGCAAGCCAGAACCCTGGTATAGCTCGTATAGTGCTACTAATCACAGGTACCGCAAAAGCCTGACCGTGCGATGCTCCTGCGTGCTAGTAATCACAAACCTATTTGGTACCTAACATAGTGGTACTACGCGCAAGTGATAGCAACCCAAGGTGTTCCCCGCGTGGTGGTACTAATCACAAGTAGTTTCATGGTTCTAATCCCTTGGTCGCCCCTTTTAGTCGCCTCTTACGACAGGCAGGGGATACCGTGGGTGTATTCTTGGTCTGCGTCCCCCACCCACAGGGGGTTGTGTGTTTGGTCCGCGAGAGTATTTTACTTCCCTCAAGTCCACCTCAAGCCGGTTAGGAACCCCCCATCCGCCACCTGGGACGCGCCACGTGGGAGTATCACCTCTCCCCCTGCTACGCCAGCGTAGTAGGTTCGTGGGAACAGGAATTGAAGAGGATGCACATTACAATGTAAGATGTCTGGGACAGAGGGAGTTTTAGAAGGAAAGTCGCATTGGAAAAGATCCCCGAGAAAGTCTTGAAATTTCTGCCTATGAGTAGTTTAGAAAAAGTGAAGGGCTGAAGTATTTCTGGTAGAAAATGGAAACGCAAGGAAATAACACGCTGAGAAAAGGCTGAAAGGCTGTTGTGTCATCGTAGTCCACAGACGACTGTATCGAATAATAATAACTCAGTGACTAGTCATTGCTCCCACCTAGGTCAGAGGTCACGTATCAGTCATTCTGAGCCACGGTTTATTTGCTGTAGGATTGTCATTTCGTTTCCGCTTCTCCTATTGCCAACGGCACGTGAGTTACTCATTCAACTTTTGGAGTGTATGTAAATTCCCATGAATTGAAGATTAGATGGGATTGCGAAACGTAAATTCCCCCAACAGGGTAGTCCATTTCCACAATAAAGCTTACAAGATCAAAGACAAAATTTCTCCTTCCATTTATTCCTCATAGCACGAAGTATGGGTTGAGAAGGCTACATGCAGAGAATAAATATCCCCTCCCATTCGCTCCAGACTTGGGACTGGCAACCGTATTAAATTTGTAGGTGTGGTTAAAACACTTTTCTGTACATAAGTAACGATAACCAAGATTATATTTTGCTGGTTGAAGCTGGCGGAAGATAAGTGACGATAATTCCGGTAGGGCCAAAATTTCATTCTTTCATATACATCTCTCCCCCACAATTTTTTGGAAATGTACGAATCGCACTCGAGAGATCCTTAAAACAGAACTTCAATTTTTATGTGCTTACTACATCCGCGAATGGTGACAAGGCCCAGTGGGGCTTAACGTCACCATTGCATCTAGTAAAGAACAAGGTTACGAAATTGTAATAAATTAATTTCTATCTGTCGTTCAAAATTGAATATCATACAGGAAGCAGACAGTAATCCTGCCATGTCCAATTGATTTTTAGCGTTGCTAAAACATAAAATTTCGAGTATTTGTGTGCCTATACAAATGCATGCCAGCCAAAATAACAAGTGATGTATCCTTCATCCTTCATATATCAGTAGCCATTGTATTGTTAGAAAGAGACAAGCCCTTTGTAGCGACATGCTGTAGACCCGGGTTCTGCCAGACACGGAACACGAAAGATCCTGCACCGGTCAAATCGGTAATTTCATGCACTGAACTGGTGTGACATCATAAGTTACTTTCAAGGAGAAAGGGGTGTCGAAAAGGAACAAAATGATATAAAGAAGTTATATAAACACAGTGTTGCCAACTTGCGGACTGACTTCCACGGAACCAGAGTTTTTAACAAAGGTGTTCTGATGACCTTTCTCTTCCTTAGGGAATTATATTCGTAATTTATTTCTCGAAAATTGTCCTTGCATATTTATACCTAAAATACTTCCTTGTAACTTTCTTCAAAAGGACAATCCGAAGTGAGTACTAGTGTAATATAAGAACAGTGATAACTCTGCGAATAACCCACGTTCCTTCACGTTTAATGAAACCATTACATGCATTTAATGTTGCCATTGATGCTTTTACGGCCCGTACTCATAAAAATGATGCTGTATAAGTTTTTGGGCTTATGCCGTGTCAAGAAATTAAGGTGAAATTCTTTACGTTTCGAAGAGAACTGTGCCCTGCGTCCTCAGAAGAAATCTCGACTGGACAGTCGAGGGCACAGTTCCCTGCGAAACGTAAAGAAGTTCACCTTATTTTCTTGACATGGCATAAGCCCAAAAACCTATACAGCATCCTGTCTACATGCATTTAATTTTAATTTGGGAGCTGAATATTGATTGCTGAAACGAGTAACGTACGGAAATATTTTTTCTGTTATCTTACCAAAGGGTCCGCCTCTGTGGTGTAGTGGTTAGCGTGATTAGCTGCCACCCCCGGAGGCCCGGGTTCGATTCCCGGCTCTGCCTCGAAATTTGAAAAGTGGTACGAGGGCTGGAACGGGGTCCACTCAGCCTCGGGAGGTCAACTGAGTAGAGGTGGGTTCGATTCCCACCTCAGCCATCCTGGAAGTGGTTTTCCGTGGTTTCCCACTTCTCCTCCAGGCGAATGCGGGGATGGTTCCTAACTTAAGGCCACGGCCGCTTCCTTCTCTCTTCCTTGCCTATCCCTTCCAATCTTCCCATCCCTCCAAAAGGCCCCTGTTCAGCATAGCAGGTGAGGCCCCCTGGGCGAGGTACTGGTCATACTCCCCAGTTGTATCCCCCGACCAAGAGTCTGAAGCTCCAGGACACTGCCCTTGAGGCGGTAGAGGTGGGATCCCTCGCTAAGTCCGAGGGAAAAACCGAACCTGGAGGGTAAACAGATGATGATGATGATGATCTTACCAAAGGGTTGGACTGTGTTACCCCATAATACTTATAAACAGATGAACCAGATACCTACACCATATACTTCAAATTAAAGGCCCAAAATATTTTTAATAAGATTGTATACATTATTTATTTCCTATAAATTTATCCAGCGAGCGGAGTAACGTTGGGTAAATGCGCTACGGCTATGCCATCTAGCTCTGCAATAGGGAGACACGAAGGTTCGAAACTCACCGTCGGCTCTCCTGAGAATGGTTTGATGTGACTTCTCATTTGCATTTCCAAGCAATTCTGTGACAGTTCCTATTCATAGGCTACAGGCGATTCCACATCCTTACCTAATATCATTCTCCTCACTAGCTCCTCAGCTGAGGTTGACGTCGGTAAGGGCATCCTGTCGTAGACACCTACTATATAAATTCATCTCACTTCATCTCCGACTCTGTATCAAGAAATATACACTTCCTGTATATTTATCCACGAGTTCTATTACTTAAAGTGTCAGTACACGTGCTTTGTTCAAAAGCGCATGGTTCCCGTGTATCTTACACCTTAGTAAAAATGCTTACGTTTGCGTACTTGTGCTGTTCTGCTCCTTATCCCCAATTTTGAAGCCGTTCCCCCAGCTTGGTCCCCTCAGGGAGTTCTGAGAATTGTCCGTTGTTCTTCTTCAGATCTTGAGGTGTTAGGTTTCAAGGTACTATATTCTAAGTTTCCTAGAAATTCCCCATTAATTTGTGTCACTTTTAATTTTTAAACCTGTCACCACACTCTGCTGAAGTTCAACCTCAATTTACCAGGACCCTAAACTGTATATTTGAAATAACTGGAACTATTTTCTCCTCATCATGTGACCACTGCGTACTTTATTCAGTCATGTTATCTTTTGTAGGAGTCTGTAGCACGAACTTTCAAAATATATTTTCCTGGAACTGGCTGTGAGTGCTCTGGCCTCAGCACATTATAATAGTCCTGAAAACATATGACACCATATACGGAGACGAAGCCTTGTGCTGAATTCTTGCTGCAAAGGATATTGGTCGTTCCGAATAAATGTATCTCTTGCCAGTTCAGTCAGAAATCTTAATTCCGCACAGTTAAAACAGGCAAGATATTTCAAGCTTTGAACTTGTTCTAGTGCTGTTCCACGATTGTCGAGTTGACCGGTGGAATGACGTGTCTTCCCACAAATATTACGTTAGTGTTTTTTGTGTTTAGACATAAACCTGCAGGTGTACTGTATTTTTCTACACAGTTCAACAAGGCTTGTAGAACTTCAGCACTTGTTGCAAGTAAAATCGTGTCATCTGAAAATCTCAGATTGTTCATTATGATACCATTCTTTACAGTCGCTTAAGTGCGGTCAGTGTCCAGTATTCGGGACAGAGTAGGTTCGAACCCCACTGTCGGCAGCCCTGAAAATGGTTTTCCGTGGTTTCCCATTTTCACACCAGGCAAATGCTGGGGCTGTACCTTAATTAAGGCCACGGTCGCTTCCTTCCAACTCCTAGCCCTTTCCTGTCCCGTCGTCGTCATAAGACCTATCTGTGTCGGTGCGATGTAAAGCAACTACCAAAAAAAAACTTTAATAGACAACAAACATAATACAATGGTTTGGAAATATCATATGTACCTAGAGTATATAAAATGTATCTAGACTATATACGTAAAACTGTTGACGATGCATTGTGTGTACATTAATTTCTATTCCAAAGTTTTGCTTTATGTTTCGGCTATAGCTTAACACAAGGCAATATCAGTGATTTAGTTCACGTCTCTGCTGGTCAGTTTGCTCCATAATTACAGAGAAATGGCTAAGTATACTTCGATTAAACTTCATACGCAGCGTACACACATCCAGGAGCAGGATACACGAGATTTCAGAATCACATAACGAGCTGCTCACTTTATATCGGACCCCATACAGAAACAGGACAAGTACTGGATACAAACACCAAAACAATTCTTTAATTTTTGGGAATACATTATTTGTAAAAACAATAGATTATAAAGGAAAGTTATTTTTAAATAATTTTTTTTTTTGAGGTCAGTTTTCTGTTTTCTCTTGGAAGGAGCAAATTAATATTTTCTGTAGACCTCATGTTCTGACGTGGGTACGTGTCTCCTTCGCAGCTCGGCAATGAGCCTGCGGATCGGTATGACAACACTGCAGACAATCTTCAGTTGCCCACTTTAGACACCAAATTCCGTCGTTATTCGTGTAAGATCGTGGTTGTTCCTTGGGTAGCTGGCCAGTAGTTCATAAACCCGCCATTGAGCGGAATTCATTAGTTGTATGTGGGTCAGAAAAGTTTGTTTATCATGAGTTGTATGCGATTTCCCCATCTTCAAATGCTACTTTAAAAGTTTATGGATGCTTTAAATGTACATTGCTATCATGAGATTTGTGTGGACATCCGTCTCTTCCTGTCCATGACAGGTAATTCAGGTAGTTAGAAATGTATTATTTCGGACAGAACCCACCATTTCCTGTTACCATGGTCAGCACAACGTCAATTATGCAAAACAATAAGCTTGCTTGTTTTCAGTTCACACTTTGGTCAGTATGACATATTACTGTGCGCCGGTGCCACTTGAAATTTGCTTCATTTCACTCTTTCGACTCTATCATCAGACGGATGTATTAAAAAGGATGAATATGTGTTTATGTGTGCGGCGGAGGGCCTCAATTTGTCAAATTACGAAAAATTATTTGTTTACATGTGGTGATTTACAACTAAGAAGCCATCCTCTCCTGAGTTACTCAGTGTGTGATTAAAAGCACCCCGATACTTCTGTGTACACGTAAACTGAAGCTTAAATGTCACGACACCACTGTTGCTGCTGCTATGTACTGTATATGTTTCATTGCAGTGGGATAACAGAAGAATGGATAGAATAAGGGAGTTTAATGACTTAGTTGGAATGTTTATAGGTAGCCACATCAGGAAGTAAAGTAAGTTAAAGGAATTTACGCTCTTCTCAAGTTGCCCTAGTCGACAGTTGTGGGCGTGATTCACTTGACTGTGAAATGCAAACGGGAAGACACAATCACAACTTAGCCCGGGCCGTGTAGGCAACATACAGTATGTTGACCGACAGGGACCATCAAGAATTGAAGAAGGTTGTACGGCAAACTCAGATGACATCGTGATCACCTGTGATTACAGGATGGCACTAATTTTGCAGCTAGTACCATCACTGTGCACCAGGAGATTCGAGGATGGAGGTTTAATGCTCAGGCAACCGCCTATAAAACACACATCTGAGCACTAATACTAATTTCGTGTGGCTATTTCTAGCCGAGTGTAGCCCTTGTAGGGCAGAGCCTACGATGAGGGTGGGCAGCATCTGCCATGTGTAGGTAACTGCGTGTTATTGTGGTGGAGAATAGTGTTATGTGTGGTGTGTGAGTTACAGGGATGTTGGAGACAGCACAAACACCCAACCCCAGGGCCATTGGAATTAACCAATGAAGGTTAAAATCCCAGGCCCGGCTGGGAATCGAACTTGGGACCCTCTGAACCGAAGGCCAGTACGCTGACCATTCAGCCAACGAGTCGGATCTCAGCACTGCGATTGATGTTTTAGGGCGTAAGTAGCACCGCCTCTGGGACGTGGATTGCTGGAGACGTGTGATTTAGGATGTCGGATCACACTATATCGTGTGGTACTCAGATGGAAGGATTTGGATGTAGCGAATGCCAGTTGAGTGATATATGCTGGTTTGTACAATACCCATCGTGAAATTTTGGCAAGGATAGGGTGACAGTGTGGGTCGGTTTCTCATGGAAGGGACTTGGTCCCCTTATAATATTACAGAACAGGACATAACACTTTGAGCTGTGCGAGAGACCTCCTCGGAGAAACACCTAGTGATTGTTTCACCATAACAATATTCCTTGCCATAAAATTATGGTCTGTTCGTGAGTAGTTCTATAGACAATAATGCAGCACTGCGGGAAGATTGGTCTATCATTCCCCAGAGGACGTTCTGACAACTGGTGGACAATTTCCCCCGCAGAGTTTGAGCTGTAATGTAGGGTAAGTTTAAAATTAATGCCCACTACCGTGTAGTAAATCCGAACGACACTTACAGGGCAGTTTCTTCGGTTGGTCAAAAAAAAATTCTCACCATCAAAATGTTTGCCGGCAGAGTAGTTGAGGTGGTGGTATACAATTTCCAGTCACTAGATTGCGTGCGTGGATTAAATTCCAAATAACCCCGCAGTGCTCATCTGGGGCGAGGGCATATGATGCTGTTGATCGTGATTCGTCCGTCGGATGGAGACGTAAAATCTTGAGCAGAGAGCTTGGGGCTATTCAGCTTGAGTAGGCAATGTGACGATCCCAGGATTCACCAGATATGTCGTTCATTTCATCTCATTAACGCCTCTGATGTGGTCCTAAAACCTCGCTGCAAATATTCATATAATTTCATACCGGAACCCGTATAAAAAAAAGGGACGAAGGTTAGACACACACATAGAAGACAATTTCGAGTATGCGTGTCCAAATGCAGACATGGCATAAGTAGATTCCTATAAATGACGATATTCAGCATTTTAATGTGCGTGTATACACTGTGTGGTGTTACAAAGGACGCTGCGTGTATCGTCGGTACCACCCATCCTTGTGCTAGGTCAGGGAATTAACGCACTTCCGCAAACCTCCTCTGCTTTGTTGTGACACGTAGTCTCCTTTTCAACGTTCAAACTGTGTATTGTCATGTTCATATTTCCTGGTCACTCTATTGTAGCTTCCACAATGTACTGTAATTACAGCATACTGTTATCGTTGATCAGCTCTTTTAAAATCTCCATGAAGTGACTGATTATCATCTACGTATTCATTATTATGTAATTGTATAAATTGGTTCTTTATGTAATTGCTGGCACACAAATTTCCGACGAAATCTGATGATACACTTTTATTCATAAGTGGTAATTTCAAGCGTTGTCCAAGGTTAAAGACTGAGACTGCAAGAAATATCGTGATATGCCATGTAACAGCACGAAAACGTGTTTCAAACAACTGAATGACTTTAAAAAGGACATGAACAGTGGGTAGGATTTTTCATTTGATTAATTAAATCTACGCGTATAAAGTAAATTTCGTGTTAGGTGTCTGTCTGTCTGGTTCCCTGTCGTTTGTGCTCACAAATGACAAGAGCCACCAAATGGATCATGGTGCGACTGTCACCGTTGTCTAGCTACAGCGTTTTTCGAGAAAGGTTTTAAAAAAAAAACGCATGACAAAGGAAAATCCACCAGGGAGAATTTTAGTTAAGGAAGTACCGAGCGAGTTGGCTGTGTGGTTAGAGGCACGCAGCTGTGAACTTGCATTTGGCAGATAGTGAGATCGATCCCCACTGTCGGCAGCTCTGAAGAGGGTTTTCCGTGGCTCCTCATTTTTAGAGCAGGCTGTACCTTAATATTTTGCAGCGTCTGTTCAAAAGGACCTATTTCCACGTATACGTCCGACTCGTTGGCTGAATGGTCAGCGTACTGGCCTTCGGTTCAGAGGGTCCCGGGTTCGATTCCCGGCTGGGTCGGAGATTTTAACCTTAATTGGTTAATTCCAATGGCTCGGGGGCTGGGTGTGTGTGGCGTATTCAAGATTGGAAATCATCCTAGGTAGAGCCCTCATCTTCACAGACATGCAGGTCGCCTAATAGGCCGTCTAGTAGACAAAGACCTGCACCAGTTCTCTCCGGAGGCCATACGCCATTATTATCCACGTATACAACTTTGTTTTAGTATTTCGTCAATATGCGTTGCAGTAGTTGAATAATAGTGGATGCAATGAGCAGTCCAGACCATAATCATTAGTCTATTACTTGAAAGTAGTACGATACCCTATCATGGACACGTTCCATGTTCCCTTTAAGATACGTTTCGTTTCCTTTTGAACAGACGCTATCCAGTTAAGGCCACGACCACTTCCTTCTCATTCCTAGCCCTTTCCTATCCCATCGTCGCCATAAGACCTATCTCTGTCGGCGCGACGTAAAGCACGGTGAAAAAAAAGTTCAGGAATTGACATAAAAATGGAGCCCGCCTGGTGGCCATGTTCGCTGAAGTCTAAACTATCTGATACCGAGGTTAGCCGGTTCAAGTCCCGTTGGTCGAAAACATTTTCACCATCAGAATGTTGACCGGCAGCGTAGGGGAGGTGGTGGTATACAATTTCTAATAAGTGGATTGCGTGCCAAAAGCCTGGATTAAATTTTAACCTCTCTGCAGTGCCCATATGGAGTGAGGGCATATGACTCTGTTAAATGTAGTTAGAAATAGGGATCACGCGCAGGTTTGGCCGTCGGTGACGTCATCGAGAACCTTCAGCGCCTTGTCTTCTGTATAAGGCAGGGCCTCTCAGGGTGCATGCGCTTGGTGCATGCACTGTGCACGGTGCAAAAGACGACTTCGCTTGGTTGACCAGAGTGCAGACCCCCCCCACTCCTCGATTTGGAGCAATAGCGCTGTCTCTCTCTCTTTCCCCACGCCTGTCTCGCTCGCTCCCCCTGTCTCCCTCTTCCTCACTTGCTGCGTAGCGCTCCAAATCCGAGCCGAATTGAGCCGAGTTGAGCCGAGCTTATCCGAGTAGCCCAGAGACGAAGCGTTGGTCCGAGCCGTGCCGAGCGGGAGCAATGCACAGTGCACGGAGCTCTTGCGCCTCGATTTGCACGCGTGAGATTTTGGGCGTTTGAGAGGCCCTGGTATAAGGTAATACACAGCTGTGAGCTATTCTTATTTAACTACAAGTTAGAGATAAGAGTACTTCATTATTGATATTTTAACATCAGTTCAGAAAAGGCATTCCAGTTCACTATTACATTAGGGTAATAATAGGAGATCAAATGCAGTGTTAATAAAGAAGCGTTTCTGAAGTATTTCGATTTGTATAAAATGTTGTAACAATGCTATGACTGTGATAGCAGTGGAAGGGTCATTCCATATATTTGTGTTCTTTTTTGCTAGGGGCTTTACGTCGCACCGACACAGATAGGTCTTATGGCGACGATGGGATAGGAAAGTCTTAGGAGTTGGAAGGAAGCGGCCGTGGCCTTAATTAAGGTACAACCCCAGCATTTGCCTGGTGTGAAAATGGGGAAACCACGGAAAACCATTTTCAGGGCTGCCGATAGTGGGATTCGAACCTACTATCTCCCGGATGCAAGCTCACAGCCGCGCGCCTCTACGCGCACGGCCAATTCGCCCGGTATATTTTATGTTCTTAACACCTATGATTACAATAACAAGGGGTCTCTGATGGTTACAGACTTGAATATTAAACCTTGATGACTGCAAGAAATATGTCCGTTGTGACAAACAATATTAGGAAAATGTATACACTGTCAACAACACAAACAGCAAAGTTTAGGAAACTATAACTGTCCACAATACAAACAGAACAGTAAATATTCTCCTCCAAGTGCCAGGAACTGGCAAATTACACGTTAACATTAGATAGGCATTCTTAGCACTGGTTTCATATAGGACATATTAAACTGCCTTTCATAAAAAAATAACAGGTGTGTTATACACAAAGAATAATATTGATATTTTTTAAAAATGCATTATCAAACACTCTTATCTATAGCATCAGTGGAATGTCTTTGCATTTCTTCTTCCTTTATCGGTATTGTATTAACTGAAACACGGTCACCTGAATGTCTTACTTTTGTTTAAAGCTTTTACTCGAATAAAAGAACGGCTTCTCACGAAGCAACTTGCAAACTCATACATTTCGGGGAATTTCTTCTCCAGAATATCCGTAAGGTTTGTGATGATGTTAGAACCCTCTTTCAGTTCTTTCCCGTGGTAAAATTTGAACTTTTTCCATCTGCACTATTGTGGTGTACCATCTCTCTGTAGGCTGCATCAAACTGTCTCTAGACGTCTTTGAAATCTAATTTCCACCCTTGTAGGTTGACCTGTTTTCTCTCCATAATCGGTTTCTATATCGAGGTTCTTCTTATTTACCTGAAAAGCTATATAACCGGTGAAGTCTTCAAGCAGCTCATCACGAACCTTAATTCGCGACTGTCTTCGAGCTTTTCCACTAGCTCTTCAAGGGCATTAACGAACCCTTGCTCATCCTCCGGTAAAGAATAGGATGCTATGGGCTCAACGCTGACCTTCGACTGGCACACGATCGACTTCATCAGTAGCATATAACGTATTTTTACGTAATGTTTCATAAGCGTCAGGAGATTTCTTATCGCCTCGGAACATTGAGGCTGAGAAGTAATAATTTCACCCTTTGCATCACAGCTGTCGGAAGATGATGGTCATAAAATCTCCCGAACCCTCGAAGCTGAGAAAGACAGCTTTCAATAATGTCTTTATTGCTTCTTACTGCCACCATTTATTTACTCCAGTGGCTTTAAATACATGAAAGTGTATGTTTCGTTTCCTTCGCGTGCCTGCTATGCTTTGTGCAGCCTGCAATGGCACAACAAACCATACTGAAATGTGTACACTATTACTGCTTTTTACGTTTTATCACATGAAATAAACACACATGGTTTCTTATACACCCCAGATATGTTAATATCGTGTATTATTAGTTCCTAGCTTCTGCGTGCACTGCGATTCTTATTCGAACTACCTCTACCTCATTCTGGGCAGCTTCAACGCGAGGGTCATGAGTGAAGTCACAGCTCTGCTTTACCACTGCACATCTCTCACGTGATCCCTACCTTGTATTCTACGTACCTTGACTCTGTTGATGGTGATACGTCCATCGGATGGAGACGTTAAGCATTGAGCAAACCCCTTGGTGCTAATCGACAGGTATAGGCAATGTGTCGGCACCGGATTTCCCCCTCTCCCTTCCAACTGTTCCGTACCTTAGGTGTAAGGACCACCTATGATCACCCCATTTCCTGTCTGAAACTTCCGACTAAGCTCAAGTGGGTAGAGAGTGGGTTAGGCTGCCGAGGGTAGAAATATAGCCGAAGTTTTCACTTACAACTAAGTATAATGACAGGAATAATGGAGGTTTATTGGATGAGAAATAAATTTAAGATGTAAGATGGGTTAATTCCCAGAAAAACAACCGATCCATACTAACATAAAGAAATAAATCAAATTAAATTTGGGCTCCAAAAATACGATCCGCACATAATAAAATGAAACAAAAATTACGGAATCAAATACAAACTCGGATATAGTTCCAAATAAGTTACACAGTTAAATATAAATTAGGGTATCGACCCAAATCAAAATATACAAAATCAAAGTTCTAGGTTTATATGGGAACACGACACTTAGTTTACGAATTTATGTGAATGTGTAGCTGCATCATTTAAGTGTGATATCGAGTGACCTAACCACATTTGAATGCACATGACATGAATGCACTATTGAAATCCTACTACTCTATATGTACATCCGTAAATACGGTTATAAAATCAAATATATATTGGTACAAGGTTGGCAAAATATATCATATCCAAAAACACAGATTCTACATGTGAGTCCCTGCTCATGACAAGGATCTAGGCAGAACTAGAAAAACCAACAACCATCAAACAGCATACGGGCTGAACGTGTGAAAGTTGAAATTCCTGTCTATTGCCTTAGTGCCGTCCATGAAGACACAAACAACCCGAGGCATTTCAGCAGATTTAGAATACAGTCAACTGCATAGCACTGGCTTATGAACCACTATGGAACTCCTGTGAGACATAATTCGGACACCTTGACGTTTCCTAAATTCCATGGTTATTGGAAAGGCTTAAACATACCATCATTAACTGAATGCTAAGGTCGAAGTGTTCTACTTCGTAAATCCAATACGTATCAGTTTAATTATATATCACTGGAAATACAGTCCGACTCGTTGGCTGAACGTTCAGCGTACTGGCCTTCGGTTCAGAGGGTCCCGGGTTCGATTCCCGGCCGGGTCGGGGATTTTAACCTTAATTGGTCAATTCCAATGTCACGGGGGCTGGGTGTATGTGCTGTCTCCATCATCATTTCATCCTCATCACGACGCGCAGGTCACCTACGGGTGTCAAATAGAAAGACCTGCACCTGTCGAGCCGAACCCGTCCTGGGATATCCCGGCACTAAAAGCCATACGACATTTCATTTTCACTGGAGATACAAAATATAGAACCTTGTTTTGTATAGTTTCTTATTACACCCTCTCCTTTTCTACAGCCCCTTCTATTTTGTTATACACCTTGCTATTTAAATGTATTGAAACATTTCAGGATGTTCAATAATTATTCCTAGTAAATGCTGGGGGTAGTTCGGTGTTTCTAGACCTCTATTTTCCTTTCTAATCATATCCCTAATAATTCTAGCATAATCTAACAAACTAACCCCATAGCACTACAGCCCTGAAGGGCCTTGGCTTACCAAGCGACCGCTGCTCAGCCCGAAGGCCTGCAGATTACGAGATGTTGTGTGGTCAGCACGACGAATCCTCTCGGCCATTATTCTTGACTCTCTAGACCGGGGCTGCTATCTCACTGTCAAATAGCTCCTCACTTCTAATCACGCAGGCTGAGTGTAGCTCGAATCAGCCCTCAGATCCAGGTAAAAATCCCTGATCTGGCCGGGAATCGAAAGTGGGGCTTCCGGGTAAGAGGCAGGCACGCTACCCCTACACCACGGAGCCGGCAATTCTAGCATAATCACATGCTCTAATACAGACATATATTACTTTCTAATTCAATATTATCAGAGTGACACAAGAGTTCCCACCTCCACTAAATACAGTATTAATGCGCTGTTGCAGTATGTGGAAGGAATGAGGCACACTATCTCTCGTAATGAATGAATATCTGTTTGATAAAAATAAGATAGCGGGTGTTGTTAATGCAAAATTCGGCGATACTATCTGAGATGGCAACTGGTTACCAGTTCAGCAGATACATCGATAGAGCAGATGCCAGTAGAGCCAGTTAGCTGTTCTGGTTCAGGAGTGACTTTCAAATTTTATTGCACGTTTTGGGAACAATTCGGTGACCTTTAAGTGTGTCAGAAGGGAAATAGAGCTGACCGTAGGAGATCAGACAGGAAATGTGACAGGAGAGTAGGACACAAATAATAAAAGTAATATTAGGAGGATCTCGTGGTTTCCACATACATTACGGGTATTCTATCGTGAACTGAGGTATCAACACATATCATACAATATTCAAGTACCTTACAAAAGCGGGACTAAAGCCCTTATTATCCCCAAATCTTTGTGTCAGCAAGAAGATGCTCAAAAGCTTGGGGGCCAGACAGCCATATGGCTTAGACTCCAAGGTGGCAGCAGCTTGAATCCGGTTAATGCATGGGTGGCTTTTTTTTTTTAGGTGTTACGTCCCTCTGGTTCATCTTCCACATAAAAGAGTAGGTCTCGCGGCTCTGAGTACGATATACACAGTCACGTAAAACTACAAACTGACTCTTGCCTATTTTCAAAATGTTAGTTAGTTTTTTTTTTCTATCAGCTTTACGTCGCACCGGCACAGATGCATCTTATGGCGACGATGGAACAGGAAAGGGCTAGGAAAGAGAAGGAATCGACAGCGGCCTTATTTAAGGTACAGCCCTGCATTCGGGAGGCGGGTGGGTTGAAATCTCACCGTGGGTTATCCTGAGAAGTGTCATTGGTTGTATATGAAGCCTAGTCTCGGGAACCATTCATCCAATGCATTTCTTTTCCAGAAAGAATATGTCTGTCAGGTCATCAGCCCAGAGGCTGGTTGGATCCTCAGATATCACAACCAAAGGCTATGTGGTTAAAGAGACACCGCAAAACTCAATGGAGCGCCAAAATGAGGCGTACTAGGGAAGATGAAGAATAAGAATATTGCATAACAGGTTCGCGGCACATAAAATAAAGTAGGTGAATTCGGAAAAACTGGGCATCTGGGACCGTTAAAAATGAATAAGTGGTTTGAACTGTCATTATCGTTAGAAGTTAATCTCATCAAGTTAGAATTCGGTTTTCCACAAAAGTTCATATAGACACCATGTTCTTCGTAACTGTTGGAATTTTACCGCTTCCTTCCACATCCTAGCTCTTTCGTACTCCATCTTCTTGAGTTGGAGCATCGTCAAATCTCTAGAAAAGAAAAGCCTTTTAACTCAGAGAGTTTGTGAGATAATTGCACTTTCACGTGTTAAAAAGCATTTGTGGTATGCGTCCCCGAGGGCTCGCACGTCGAGCGTGGTTCAGCATGGTGATGAGAACTGTTATTGGTCTCCATCAGCGATGCAAATCCAGCAAACGTCACACTCTTTCACTGTGTGAAGGATGCTCTATTACTGTGCAAGGCGGAGGGTAATGAAAGAAAATGTGGATCAAGACAAATTCAATGTGTAACTGGGACTATTAGATCAGCATACACTGCCTAATGGTCAGATCACCGTATCTGTATCATGATCGACCTTGTAAAAACAGAGTTTTGAATCAAGATCGTGTATCAAATATGATACAATGATCGGATCGTGGGGTTTTTCTATTGAGATTCGGTCTTTTGTCATCACATAAAAGGAAAGATGCATGATACAGATACGGACAGTATGGATGGATCGTTTTCCCGATCAACACTCGTGTGCTGCGCATGGTATTGCAAGCTTGTGTACGAATCTCCCGTTGCCAAGATGCGCAAGGTTATAGCAAAGTTTCCCGCACCGGGATCTTTTTTCTTAATGTTGTGTCGTTCTTCGTAATGTGCCTTCTAAGCAAGGTTAACAGGTTTTCGAATTCAGTCGGTGACATACGGGTTAGTTTTTATATTGCCCAATTACTGACTGAAACTTCCAAGTCGCGTATAAACTGTCTCTCTTGACAAAAAACACTTTTCATCGAACATCTTCGTGATCTCCTTGACTTCTTTTTAATGAGTAATGTAATTATAGCTATCAGCAGCCAGCTGTAGCTGGAGGGATATTGTCCCTATATTGGAGCCAACACTCAGCTGATGATACAAGACCGATGGGTGGAAACAGATGATAAGGATACGTGATTGAGATCGGAGAACCTTTTTAGAAACCGGCTGTATCATGATCGCGTATTAGTTCTTGATACAGATACGCTGATCTGATATAAGTGTGAACGCACCTTAATATGTTACAAGTACTACTAATGTTCCGAGAATGGACACGCTAATATTGATGTAAAAGCCGAAGTGAAATAGAAAAAGCCAAAGGGAGATGTCAATGTTATAATTCGACCGTTCACTATTGTTACCAACAGTTTTCAAATTCGATTTCCAATTCTGACTTCAATGTGGACGAGCCGCAGGAACTGCTAGTAGGATTATCAAAATAAAGAAACACGTGTGCACGCTTAATATTAGATTTGGCTCACCAGGTGGGTTCTGGAACATGAGGATGGAGTAATATGACGTCTTGACGCCTCTGGAACTAATAATGTACACAGTAAACCTGTGCGGTGGCACTCAGTAAACAGCAGGGCATTTTGACATAGATTTATGAAGGAAAACTCTATTTAATAATGCAACTTATCACCTCCCTAAGAAAGAATTATCGTTTCACATAATACTGCTGTCAGAGAAATTGGCTCGTGACTGATGTCCTGGAAGTTTGGCCTTCCTTACTGTCACACACTGTATATGTAAACGAAGAAGTTGAAAGAAATGACAGGAAAATAGTGTTTGAATAAGTAGTGTATTTTACATTATTTGTTTCCTGTCGAAAGTAATGTTTAGCCTCTGGATAGCTATCTCCATTGCGAAGATCATCCGTTTTCAAGGAAAACAACCAATAACTGAGCGCCAAAGCATGACGAAACGAGAACTCAGAGAGACTAGGAAGACAGTACGTCTACAGATATCACCTTCAGAATGGAATTTAGTAAAATGGAACTGCACGTGATTGATATTCACAAATGCGCTGTCTAATTAAACGCCGAACTTTTTGAGAGGATGGAAAATATAGACCCTTGACACTTGTCATGGTATACCTCATGGTATTAATTGGTCTTATGGATCAGATGTCATACATTCATGAAATCATGGCAGTTAACTATACAGTCCTGGCTCAGTCGTGTGGTATTTGAAAGTGCTCAAATATGCCAGTCTTGTGTCGGTAGATTTACTAGCTCGTGTTAGAATTCCTGCGGGACAAAGTTCAACACCTCGGCCACTCTGAAAGTTGTAAAATTATTTAGTGCGATGTATAGCCAATAACATTGTTTTATTATCATTGTGATCCAGAAATAACTTACAGTATGGTGGCTAGTTCCTTTGCGTTTCTCCTCTATTCGACAGCACCTGAGATACTAAACCGAATGGTGACTGTTACAGGGATACCGTGGTGGACAGAGGTGAAAGAAGGCAAGGGTATGAATGGGTCTATCTACGACAGTCAAAACATTAATTAAAACTTTAAAATTAGCGTTATATTCCTTTTCTCGGTTATCTTTTGGTTTCTTTTTTAGACAAACTTTATAATTCAGGTACAAAAGTTCAAAAGATATTAGAATATCGAATAACAACAACTCTGAACTGGAAACTCCCTAATTATACATTATCCATGAGTGCTGCGGCTCCTTTAAAAAACAGTCAAGGAGACCAATTTCTTTCACAGAGTATTCAAAATACACAATGTTTCAACAGCTCCTTTTGCTCCACAAAATTATCTAGGAGACTACGTTCCGAACCTTATACCACACCGGCCTTTCAGAGGCACCATTTATAACCATTACAGAGAAGGAGCGTATATGCACTATTAACATTTTACACTTGGAAACCTAGTTCCAAAAAGGTCCAGGCCTATCAAAGGCACAACCTACAGTTTACAATTCAAACAGTCTTCACTGTCTTAGAGACTCAACATAAAAGAATGAAATTGAACTTTACAGGGCTATCGAACACCCATTCTATCGGGCATTTGTGTAAATCAACAGGTTAAAGTTACTGGCCCAAAAATCAAAATGGTATGGAGGCGGACACTTGAACTCCTTGAAATTTGCAATTAAGAGATCAAAACTCTACTTGGGCTTATGGCCTGAAGTTACAGAGACTAAATCTAGCCAGAAAGAAAAAAGCACTTGAAAGCATTTAAAATATCCCCTTAGGATGAGTTTCACTCTCTGGGGACTTGTTGTCAGCGTTGCTTATACTTTCTTCATAAATATATTCCCACGTTTTATTTGTTCCTTGTATTTAGAAAAATATTGATATCATTTACATTTGAACTTCAAACGAAAACAGGTTACGAAATCATAGTCACCTCAGAATCAACTTGACAGGGAACGCGAGAGGGTATCACACTCTCTATTCCCTTATTTCGGCTAAGTTTTATTGACTTGTTTGATGTTTACATTTTAGAAAATGAATGTTACATTAGTAAATGTTGGAAACTTTCCCCTCGAGCTAGCTTTCAAAGACTATCATTTAAATAGGACTGCCATTACCTGGAGCTGCTGGATTACTCGGCGATGGACTAGGCTACTCGCCTCCTTTACACACACACTAGACTTGAGCGATGAATAAGACTCCCTGGTCGAAAATATGCCAGCTTTTATACCCGAGAGGAAGGTTCTAGAGAGCTATAGGCTAAGGCCTGACACACCCCCAATTTCCATTGGGTAATTAAATAGATACAAGACAGATGTGATTGTTTGAAAATTAAATATACAACATTTTCTATTGGCGGGAAGTGATAGAAGTGTTGTCAACTTTAATATACCAAAAAAAGGAATAATCAACTCAGTGTAGTAAACCTTAAAATTAAACATAGTTTGTAGTAGAGACATCTGTTGACAAAAGTTCAAACTTCTCACGCTAGTTGGTGCAAGTTTTAGATTTAAGGTGGCATTTTCCAAGGCGTCCATTTAAGTGAAAGGGGCGGGTGTACCTTCCGGTACAGTGACCACGCCCAATGTTGTTTAACTTCGGAATTCTGTCGGAATCTGGTCTCTGAACATCGCTATAATATTGGACTTTTCGAGGAATTTGCATTATCACTGAAGTAAATTAGTAGATGTAAATGATATCAATATTTTTCTAAATACAAGGAACAAATAAAACGTGGGAATATATTTATGAAGAAAGTATGAACACCGCTGACAACAAATCCCCAGAGAGTGAAACTCATCCTAAGGGGATATTTTAAATGCTTTCAAGTATACACATTCTCTTTTTTGCTATTTGTTTAACGTCACACAGACACAGACATGTTTTATGGTGACTATGGGATAGGAAAGGGATAGGAAGCGACCATGGTCTTAATTAAGGTATAACCCTAGTGTTTACTGGGTGTGAACATGGGAAACAACAGAAGACCATATTCAGGGCAGCGACAGTGGGGGATTTGAACCCGCAATCTCCGAAGTGCTAGCAGACAGCTATGTGAACCAAATAGCGTAACAACTTGCATGGTCTTTGACCTGCTAGTCACATTCGAAAATATCGCATGATCAGTGTTCCTAACCCTGTATGAATAAACAACCCACGTCGACCTACAGAACTTCCTACAACTGGACGAAACTTCCTACTGCCTAATCCTAAACCGTTGAATAATTTTACAGAATTTCTCTATTACGAATGGAACACTTACAGTTTAAGTTATCTAACTTAATCTAGGATGTTCTAATAAGAACACACGCACACACATACACAGAGAGAGAGAGAGAGAGAGAGAGAGAGAGTTATAATTGACAATGCAAGACAACACTTCACTAATTAGTGGTTCTTTACTAAAGTATATTCTCCAAATAGCAGATCCTCTGTTTGCTGGTGTTTACCTGGAACGGGCGATTTCCCCATAATCTTGAATGTCAGGTCTCTACTTTCACTTCGATTTACACGCACCGCTATCATTTTACACAGCAGCTCCGTACAGAGAAATTATAACTCACGTCTGCTGACTATAACAACTCACGACTGCTGTACGATTAGCTCGACTCCAGGCAAGACCGATAAATGACGCAGTATACTCACGTGACTGCATCACACAATGAACTACTTGTGAGACAAGTAAAGCCCATTTGAATTCACCCGCGAAGCGATCTGATTGGCTAACTTTAGCAGCTAATATAATGACGACAAGAGATGCACAACTTATTTTTTCAAATTATATATCAGTATGACCAGCAACTTTAACGATTATTTCCCCTGTTCACGTTGTTTCAGACCACCCTGCGTTTGTACAGTATATATTAAGGCGACAATCATCAACAGAGTGTCCCAAATTTATATACATTAGGGCACTAAAGTAACGATTAGGCAATATTTAAGACAAATAAAACACATTAATTTTATATATATATATCTAGAGAGAGAGAGAGAGAGAGAGAGAGAGAGTATTTTTTATGAATTGATAACTACTCTATTAGGCATACATTTTAAAAATTCAAGAAAATATAATTTCAAATTTCCCTACACAATTTTTAGTTTCTTCTTGTTTTTCTCCACTTTTTAGCACAAAAGAAGAAAATATGCTTATTTTTCCCTCGTTGTGAGAAATTTCCTTCGCGTTGAAAACACAGCTCATCATAGGAAAAACTGTATCGCGGTAAAATGATTGTCATTCGAACTCATCATTCGTCTCATTTATGAATTCTCAAATGGTTGAGGAGACCTGTTCCAGAACATCGCAATGCTGACACACCAACCCTAGCTATATTTCTAGAAAATAGATCTGAGAGAATTAGAGTAGGCGAAGCTTTATCTGACCCTGTAATAATTAAGAGGGGAATTCCTCAAGGCAGTGTTATTGGACCTTTATGTTTTCTTATATATAAAAATGATATGAGTAAAGAAGTGGAATCAGATGTAAGGCTTTTTTGCGGATGATGGTATTCTGTATAGAGCAATGAATAAGTTATAAGTTTGTGAGCTACTGCAACTTGACCACGATAATGTTGTGAGATGTACAGCAGGCAATGGTATGTTGATAAACGGGGTTAAAAGTCAGGTTGTAAGTTTCACAAATAGGAGAAGTCCTCTCAGTTTTAATTTCTGCGTTGATGGGGAGAAAGTTCCTTTTGGGGGTCATTGTAAATATCTGGATCTTATTATAAGGAAAGATCTTAATTGGGGAAATCAAATAAATGGGATTGTAAATAAAGAGTACAGATCTCTGCTCATGGTTATGAGGGTGTTTAGGGGTTGTAGTAAGGATGTAAAGGAGGGCAAATAAGTCTCTGGTAAGACCCCAACTAGAGTATGGTTCCAGCGTATGGGACCTTCACCAGGATTATTTTATTCAAGAATTGGAAAAATCCAAAGAAAAGCAGCTCGATTTGTTCGGGGTGATTTCCGACAAAAGAGTAGCGTTACAAAAACGTTGCAAAGTTTGGACTGGGAAGACTTGGGAAAAAGAAGACGAGCTGCTCGACTAAGTGGTATGTTCCGAGCTGTCAGCGGAGAGATGGCGTGGAATGACATTAGTAGACGAATAAGTTTGAGTGGCGTCTTTAAATGTAGGAAAGATGACAATATGAAGATGAAGTTGGATTCAAGAGGAAAAATTGGGGCAAATATTCATTTATAGGAAGGGGAGTTAGGGATTGGAATAACTTACCAAGGGAGATGTTCAATAAATTTCCAATTTCTTTGAAATCATTTAAGAAAAGGCTAGGATAACAACAGATAAGGAATCTGCCATCTGGGCGACTGCCTTAAATGCAGATCAGTATTGACTGATTGATGGAGTAAAGTTCCTCTTTGTAAATTAGGCCTTCTTTTCATCCCTGACATTCCCGTTCGGTTATACGAGCTCATTTATCGGAGTCTCACCTTCATCGCTGCTGTCCAAAATGTTGTGGCACACGTGAAAAACACAGTACGTCGCTACACCGGCCGATCGGACGCTATCTCCTTCCAGTTGTCGATGTCAATTTGGCTTCACTTCATATTCGACTTCACTAAGTCCCTGTATCGCTTTTGCTGGTCTCACCGATTACATTGCCCATCCTTCAATTGGGGACATATTTTTATCTCAGTAACGGTACTCACCGACCAGATAATTAAACTCCGCTAAGGTGATATCATGAATGCAAAGAGATGTAATGTAATGTAATGTGATGTAATCCATTTTGACAGGATTACCATATTACGTAGCTGCTGTTTTTAGTGCTTCATAAGAGGTGGCAAATTAGTAATTACAGAGCAAGGTAGCAATGTGGTGTGCGTTTTACACTCATATTCGCCCACATACATATTGCCTAGTGATATGTAGAGCACCGGATGGCAGAGAAACACCGTAATCCAGATTGGATGTTTTTGCTGAGATCATAAATATGCTAAGCAAGAAACGATTATGAGGATGGTTTCTGTAATCAATACTGGAGCAGTCCACTCTCCGTGCACATATCCCAAAGCTGTACACAGACTAGCAGACTTAGGTAAAACGCTTCAATAGTAATGTGAATTTATTATTCAGATGGTCGTCGGACTCTGTATGTGAATGGTCGACGGACAGTGGGGTTCCGGTTTCGATACACGATCGAGGAATGGGTTTTAAAATGCATATATTTAACCGTTTCAGGACTGACTCTGTACTCGAACGTAACGTAATGTAACTTAAAATGAATAGTGTGCCCTTAAAAATATCTGGTACGATTTTTGACATGACTCATCAGTATCAAAGTAAGAGTTGTACTGAAAGGAGTCATCGCCTGTTATTAATCACGGCTATAAATCGTACAAAGGGTAAATTATATGCAAAATAAATATCTGTTCTGTTACGTAAAATAACATTTATTAAGTTACAAAATCGAATCGGCTGGGATTTCTTCACTTTGGATCTCGAAATAATTACGGGATTAAGTGATGGAGAGGAACTTTCGATTTATAGAATTGCTGTAACACCATCGACACCAAGCTTCCCTTTAATTTAAAAAAATCCAGTTTCCTATTCGCCTTGTATTCATTATGACGATTAACAAAGTCCAAGGACAGATTTTAGACCGTGTTGGTGTATATTTACCGAAGCCTCTATTCAGGCATGGACAGCTGCACGTAGCAATGTCTCGAGTTTGATCATTTGACAGTTAGAAAGTAAAAATAGTGCCAGAGAGCCATGTAGGGTTTAAGGAAGTTCTCTAACAGCACTACGTTTCAGAGACATTGGACCTAAATTTCTGTGCAAATAGGTCAGGCACTACACACTTCAGTCTATCAGTTAATCCCGGAAGTCTGTATTTAGCCACCGCAAACTACACGTAGCAGATCCTATCACTCAACAATTTATAAGTGTCAGATAAATTTACTTTACCGAATCAGGGTCTAAGTATTCCGTTGAAATTCAACGGGTTCAGCGTAGTTAAGTTATAGAAACGAAATGCCTGGGATTTCTTCACTTTGTATATCGACGGTGCGCGAGTAATACCACGTATCCCACAATGTTCTTTTTATCCATTATTCTGCTTAAGACTGGTCACGCCTCCCATCCCCACATCGATATGCAGTCCACCAGAACAATGCTCTATTAATTTTCCTACGCCAATACGTAGAGAAAAATCAACCTTTCTGTCCGTACTGTAGGAATGTATATTTTCATTGAGTATTTACGCACTTCTACAGTAAAATGCATTTAGGCATTTTCCTTTACACATAAGCACAGGAAAATGAACACAACAAACGTTAATCTGATGGACTGTATACCCATGTGTGACTGGGAGGCGTGACCAGTCTTAAGGAGGATAATAGATCGGAGGAGCGTCGTGGGATACGAGGTTTTACTCGCGCACCGGAGATGTTAATCCATGATGCAGGCTGCTATTCACTATTGTTTTACTTTCACTATGCCCTGCTTCATTGCACTCTCATATAAAAAAAAGGGGGGAAGAGAAGTCCATGAAAACGCATAAGACTTTTCAAACTTTGTAAACACAAAAGAAGCATTTAAAAATATGCCAGTTGCTGCGAACATTTTAATGGACACTGGATTTTTGCGTATTGAGGTAGGATGTTTGCTCTGTTCCTAACATTCTTGTAACTCACGCACTACTCTTCCCCCATTACAATGATGTGCAGTTTTCTTGCTACGGCACACACATTATCCGTTATCGGAGAGCACAACAGCATGCGAAATTATATAATCAGGAGGCAACATAGTCCAAGAGAGGTCGATTCCCGGACTGGACTCGAGAAATTTACAAACGAGACTTCCACTTCTGGAAGGGCCCTGAGGTTCATCATTCATTTTTTACCCATTATATAGCGTGATCCACTACTACGTCCCTACTCCTTGTTTCACTGCTATTCTTTCGTAAACGATACAATGTTTAATAATTTTACCAATACATTATGCTCTATTCTATGCCATTGAGTAATTGTTACCTAATTGTTATATAACTGATGTTTGCTTCAGGTATAACCAGGAATAAGTAAAGATAGTGCATAGGCTAAACGTTTCTCACCGTGCTCGGATTGCATCTATAATAGAGGTGTGACAATCGACTGTAATAGTACAGAGATGGTGGAGACAGAAGAAGGGGAGACACGCGACTCTGGATGTGAAAACAATCAAGAGAATGCATGCGAATTTGTATGTCTGAGTGGACCCTTCCTTCTTACTTCTCTAGGAGATTGATATCTTTTCAAATAATTAGTGTACAGTTTTACCAAATAGTTAGGAATGTTTTCTATTGAACCCATGACCTTTGTGCCCTAAGAACATTATGAGTAATGTAACAATTAAACTAAAAGTTGGATTCTTGATAGCATGGATTTGACACGTGACGAGGGGGTGATTACCTTCGGTCCCACGCTCTGGGGTACGTGACGTCAACCACACGTGTCGACGGCGGAAGAATCTCAAGTCATTTTTATGAACTATTTCAAAGCGCGTGTACATGGCGCGACCACGCCAAGTCAAAAAAATATAGTGCCTATCAAAGGAGGTCAATCATCTCACAAATCGAACCCGTAAAATTTTTAAATGTCCATGAACACTACCATCAGAAATGTAGCAAGCATGTAGTCACTTTCAAAACTCTTGAAATTACAGTTTAAGTAAGTCAGAAAACTTATAGGAATTTTCTTGGCGGCAAAGGGAGAGATCCGAAGAGAGGGGGTAACTGCTATAAATATGAAGGGACGCCATGACGAAGCTTCCTTCTCCGGCATTTGTGATACAAAGCGGACGAAAAATTGTTGAGCTGCTCTGCGAAATCACACCAACGAAAGTAGACTGAGTTCGACTGCAGATTTTAGCCATTGCGGCTAAGTCTTGACTCCATGGGGAGATAGTTTTCTTGAGAGAAATAAGTGTACCAGATAGGACGGTCAAAGTACTGAAATATTCTAATGTGATTAAGTAATTCGTGTGCGGGAATAATTATAATCCATCGTGTGCGCTCCGCAAACAAGTGAAGGGTATTTCTTTTTTTTTATGCTTTATTCCAGGAAACCTGAAGAAACATAATGAGATGTACAGCCATGAATGTAAAGATGGCTAAATAAAATGCCAGGGTCACAGGTGAGCCCTAGGACGAATACTGGCGTGACGACATGAGGTAGGTGGCTTTCCATCTTACTACCTCTTATATCTCGTCTCGTGATTTCTAAAAGTGTATTTTGCATGGGGATATACGACGCAGTGGTCACCCCTACTAAGTTTTGTAAATGTGAGAGTACGACTAAAAGAGTCATTTGTTTTATTTTCCACTTGGATAAAATTTTTGAAGTTTTGCGAGGGCCGTATAATGTTGTAAAAAGTTATTGAATAAGGTTCTGAAGTGATATCACGTCCAATGTAGATCGTCATCCGTGTGAGTGTACTGCCTGTATTTTGTGATGTCAATGTAAGATGTTCATTCGATGTAAAATTCTTCTGTCTGCAATTTGACGTTAATAATAATAATCCATGGTCACTCATTTTCAATCGAGTGGAAGCGCGCTGTCGGGTGAGAGCCAAGGGTGATGAATTTGGTCACGGAGAGAAACGTTTTTATTTAATGCCCATTTTAAACTGTGTCTGACTGACAATAAAGATCTAGTAGAATGTTTCAGTCATTTCTCGTAAAAATCAAGTTATTAAATACGATATCATTTATGCGAAGTTATTCATGATTAATGCATTGTGCGATATTAGACGTCGGTATTTCTAGTGAGGATTTTATTCCAGTTCTTGGTCGATGATAATTGTGGAGCTGGGAAACAGAGGTTAGTTTTGTGAATCAGGTTGGACCTGTCATTGAAGCCGGGACACTGAAGCCCGAGGAGTGTTTTATATGAGTTGAGATGAGATGTGCGAATCAGGTTAGAGTCCTGTCATTGAAGCCGGGATATGACAGCCCGAGGAATATTTATAATGTTGGGAATGGAAAGAAATTCATAGAAATCTATAGCGGTATCAATTGGCGACGCGTATAATTAGTGTGGGCATCTTGAAGCATAATCTGTGCATTTTGTTGGTTAGAATATCGTATTTGTTTAATTATGTCGGCAGAGTTTAAAGGGAACATTTTGAGAAGTCAGTCGACTGTGAATAAACCAGGTGGTTCCTGTAACTGCCAAGCGAGCGAGGGGGGTGAGACACCTCAGCTATCTAACGGGACAGGCTTGGTACTGAGACTGTATTCTCGGCCAGGAAAACGTTAAAATGCTGGATTTAGTTGAAAATTCATAGCCGGTAATGATCTAAGTATTGTGAAATACTGTAATTGGGGACGTAATGAACATTTGAAATCACGAACTTTGAGTATAAGGAACAGAGTAACCCAATTTCAGGGTTGTCCAAAATATAGAGCGATGGTCGTGATGATCGATTTGTCTGTGAGGGGTGTGCAAAATTCATAATGGTAATGACGAGATATGACATCGTAATTATATGGCGAGTTGTTTGGTTTGTACGTAGATTATTAGGATATCCAAGTGTTAAACGGTTAGGATTAGATTAGATTTTTAAGCATGATATCACGAGATGAGATATATAGCTGGACATGAATGATGTAACAAATTCTTTTCCAGCCAGATAAACATCGCAATATTGAATTTTACATCACAGCTGCGTAGAAATTTGTGAGGAAACCAGAGTCCGCGGAGATAAAATTTGTTGTTTGTTAATATTTCGTTAAATCATTTAAATTTATTAAATTATTAAATTCAGTGAAACCGCATTTTGAAATAACTTTAATCAAGCGAATAACTTGGAGATGCATTCTGGAAATTTTAGTTTGTTGTCTGGGGAATATTAAAAATAAAGTAAAGATTAAAGGGACATATCCGAAGGAAATGGATTTTACTGCCACAAAGTTTGTGAGCATTGCTATTGTTGTAATTATTGAACTTTGATTGATTGAGCAGTGAATGTGCTGGGGATAGTAAAGTGGAAACTTTGGTCATCAACCGATGTAACTTAATTGTGTTTAGCCTTCAGCCTAGAAACTTGGATGGTCAGGGGGTCATCAACCTCAGTGACTTAGATTAGGGCCATATGCCATTGTAGCATCATTTCCTTGCGGTCATCATCCACAATGACTTTAAAGTAACTTAGAAGATTAGATGTCGGTCCATGACATAGACGCAGGTCACATCGATTCAATTAAGGGTCCATGCCGTAGAACCACTGTGTGGCACACACCGATTGGACGGCCTTAATTATACTCAGAGTCCAGAGTTCGTGTTACGAGGGCTGGACCATAACGAATCACTATGATGGTACATGTGGTCTCACATGGAAGCCGAATTTAAGGATTTCCAGACTTTCCTTTCTTAAATGAGTAATAATTGAGACAATGGTTTCTAGTAAGAATGCCCATCAGGCAATTACGTTAAAGTCTCACACCAGTGTTCTGACATTTATGTAAAAATGATTGTGGTGTCCAGTGGACACAGTTGACTTCTATGATACCAGTGACAGATTGCTTCAGAATTTCCTGAATAAATAGGAATCTTTTAAACAGACCTTTCATTCCAGTAGATAGATTAGAATTAATGAACCCTACCTTTACCTCAGCAAGTGACGAAGAACCCGAAACGACCCAAGAGACAGATCTCATGAACTTTGCTGATAGGTAAGGAAGGTAGGTATCCCTCAATATGGACCTAAAGGGTTCACTATGTATTATTTTGAACGGAATCGAAATGTTCCTTAAAACTCCAGTTTCATATTAGGTCGTGGTGTGTATTTTGAAGCCAGTTTCACTTAAACTGTTCAATGTGTTGACCATCCTGGAAACAATCCATACCATCACTATCTCAAATATTAGGAACTAGTGAAAATAGCAGAGGAAGTGAATCTACATGGAGATGCCAAAGTGTTGTCTAATGCAGTTGAATATATGGATCCGGGGTCTCCGGTGAAAAATCTATGTGATGTTTTTCATGTAACTCACATGTTTTATGTCGTCGGCGGTTGCAGAATAGGCCTAGGCCTAGAAGTGGCCATATCTAAAATAGCCAATAAAGGCTAAAATCCCCTGTTCGTATGGGAATCGAACTCTGGACCCCTTGAGTCCAAGGCCAGCACGCTAACAATTTAGCCACGAAGCCGGACAAAATTTGGTGTCCTCGTTCCGAGGTGGTGCAGTTCTTTTCAGGCACATCCCCAACGGAGCTGCATGTACAATTTTAACCACATACCAGCACTCCTGCCATTCTCAAATCTCTGGTAATACCGAGAATCGTATCCAGGTTCCCCGAGGACGGCAGCTAATAGTGCTAAGCGTTACGCTACCGAGGCGGACGTCACTGGAACTGAAAGCCAGGCGACGAATTGAAAAGTTGTCTTCATCTCTGCGAACAAGTGCTTCTCTCTTCAAATGTCCTGCGAGTTTATACTCCCATGACAACCAATTTTTTCAGCTGTTCGGGATTACTCCTAATAGTCCATAAGACGGAATGTGTTGACAACGTTCTGCGATAGGATATGCTTGAAGGAGACCTATATGTCGCAGGAGATTTGAAGAGAGGAGCCATAGATCGGTAAAGATGAAGACAGCTTGCCAATATTCATCATGTGGTGTTCAGACTACGAATGGCCTTTGTTGGTATCACAGCATTTAGGCCATTCCACCCTATCCGTCTGCTTCTCCAGATGTCTGTGATTCAATATCCTTCCGTCACACTGTGTGTCTCCCTGTCCTCTGTCCTCTGCTCCATATCTGACAGGCCTGAGGCTTCGTCGCATCAGTTTCCATTTCATCAACCTTGTTTCGGTCGAACTTCTTAGCTGCCCATGTTTGCCATACCATACCGTCGGGTGGATGTTGCCGTTATAACCTTTTTCTCCACATGAAACAGCTTAAGATCTCACTGTATTTTATAGGCTAAAGTAACACATGATTTCTGCCTTCATCTTCTTCTTTATGTCAAAGTCCACTTCCTTATGAATGTTGAACCATTCTCCCGTTCATCCACTGGTGGATAGCTTCCAACCGCCGTAGCCGTGTTGAAACACCGGATCCCGTGAGATCTCCGAAGTTAAACAACATTGGGCGTGGTCAAGATTTGGATGGGTTGCCACGCGCTGTTGGTGGGGAAAAGGGAACGAAGGAGCGGAAAGGAACTGGCCACCCTACCGCACGTAAACTCTGGCTCAGGCACACCTCTGCGGAGGTTCGGACCTGCCTTCGGGCAGAGTACACCCTTACTTACATGGAAAGCTCACTCCGTCTCCGGTTGATTTGGCCTGCGCGTATCTTGTCTCATTTGCAATTAACTGTAGACCCACTTTTGCAGTCCGTTGCATGATGACTAAGATCATCCATATCCGTACAAGTGAAAAAAAAATGTTGTGTTTTGAATATTATATAATGTACACTTAAGCATTGTTCTTCTGGAACGATAAAAAATGAATGTATGCAGTCGAACCACTTTTTCTTTTATTCCGGCTGTGATGTATAGCAGTGCGTTGTCATGGAGACAAACATATTCCCTATTATGGAATATCAAGATCGATCCCATGGAGTTGAAAAATTTTTATTGTGTTTTATTTAAATCTTTCGTTATTGTCATCGTGAAACAACACATTCCACCTTCTGGATCGATGAAGAGCAATCAAATAACGTTGAAAAGGAAAGTTTCTTGTGTTTTAGGTGCAACATATGATCGTACGTTGTCATGGGGTAGCAATATTTCGTATTTAGGACTGAAATGCTGATAGTACACTAACTAGCAGTCCTAACAAGCTGGCGGCATTAGCAGAGTTGCGTTTATGAAGGAAATCGACCAACACAGCGCCTCCATTCATCCAGTTGTAATATCAAAGGACTCGAACTGTTGTTTATTTCCTTATCCCCTGGTCCTGTTTCTTGATGCGCGATCCGAGATTAAAGAACTCCAACAATACTGATAAAAGTACTTTGGAAAATGTAAAAGCTATGTGTAACAATGCAGAACTTGCTCTTTAGAAAGACTGGTTTCTTACTCATTTAACTAAAGTATTAAGGTTTCCAACGACATAGTGAATGGTGAAAGTCTGGATTGAGAAGGTACTAACCATGAAGCCCATTTAGGTACAACCGAAGCATTTGCCTTCAGTGAAAACGGAAAACCACGTGAAGCCTACATCAATGGTGCCATCAGTAAGGTTCACATCCGATCACTCAATCTGCTGAATGCCAGTCTAATGTTTTACTGCGCATATCGTACAATCAACTCATGACAGTCGGTGTGTATGGAAAGATTATTTACCAAAGCATTAAAAATAAGATGGTTACTTTAATTTTAACGATCTACGTAAAACTGACATGGGTACACCATTTTATACAGCTATGGTCAAAGGTTGGCCGGCCTCGCGGTATAGGGGGGATCGCGTCTGCCTGTCACCCGGCGGCCCCGGGTTCGATTTCCGGCCGGTTCAGAAGTTTTTAATTGTAAATGATTAATATCACTGGCCTGGGGACTGGGTGTGTGTGTCGTCCATAATGTCCCTTTCCTCACAATCAACGCTTTACACTTCCGCCATTTACAAAATACACGCAGGTTCCTCACATATGGTTCAAGTGGGGGCAAAAGATTTTCTAGGTCGACCCCCTGAACAAACATAATTTTTAAATAATGATCAAAGGTTAAATATTATAAAGAAAATATAAAAATACCAATTATTATTATTATTATTATTATTATTATTATTATTATTATTATTATTATTATTATTATTATTATTATTATTATTATTATGATTATCATCATCATTATTATTATTATTATTATTATTATTATTACATAGCGTACGGCATTTAGTGCCGGGTGTGTCCGAGGGCATATTCTGATATATTTTCTGTTAGACGACCATGGGCGACCTGCTCGTCTCGGCGTGATATCAAGATGATAATGATGTAGGGAGGGGGTTAAACCCCGTGCCGGCACACAGCCTACTCAAACTTAATGTCCCAATCCGTTGGACAAATCCGCATTAACCGTGTCGTATACTGTCAATCCAAATGAGCACTGCGGAAAGGTTTGGAATCGAATCCTGGATTTTGTCAGGCAATCCAAGGATTATAAATTGTATGCCACCACCACCTCTCCTACCCTTCCGGCCGGCATTGTGGTTGTGAATTTTTTCCGCCAACGGGACTCGAACCGGCTAACCTTGGTGTCAGACAATAGAGACTTTACGCATTAACGATCATGGCCACAAGGCAGGTTATGGAACACGAAGTACGGCTCTGGGAGGACGAGGTCATGTGAGAATAAAGTCTTAATTACCAGATTATTATATGTTTAAAAATACATGCTGTAAGCAGCCGTGTTAACATTAATTTTGAAAGAAGAATGAAGAAGGGAAATAATATGATTAAATAAAATAAAATTAGGCCCTACATGGCGATGTAACTTGGGAAACGAGATGGAGATATGAAAATAATGGAAGTTTAAAAAATGGCTTTTTATGACAAGGTTCAAAGACTGATGACAGCATATTGGAATCTAGAGTGAAAACTGCACAGTACCATACGATTTTCAGACGATACAGCACTTACAACTGAAAATGAAACAGTTATGGAACAGACACTAAATCACACAAACGATTTTCTGAAAGAGAGGTGCGGTATGAGAATAAACACGGGATAATTACCATATTGCCAATGTGCTGATGGATGGAGAAAAACTGGAAAAATTGAAGGAATTAATTTATCTAGGAAGTCTGATCACATCTGACGGGAAAGGTACGAGAGAAGTAAACTCCCGGATTGAACAGGCGAAGGGTGCTTTCTCAAACAGGAAGTCTCTACTAAGATCTAAGACCAACGGAAGTACGAAAACATTTCGAGATAAGTTTTGTATGGAGTGTTGTAAGTTATGGGTCAGAAATATGGCCCCTTCGAAAAGCGGCGGTGCTGAAACTGAAGGCTTTTGAGATGTGGGGCAATAGACGGCTCCTAAGAATACCTTGGACTGGTAGGCTCATAAACGAGAACGTTCTCGAAAGAAATGAGACACGTACCTTGGTTGAAACCTTGAACAAAAGAAGAGATAGCTTCCTTTGCCACTTGCTTTGTCATTCTGACTGGTGCACCATCCTGGTTGAAGGGAGACTGGAAGGTAGATGGACGAAAGGAAGACCTAGAGTCGAATTTGTGGACCAAAAGGCAAGCAGACCTATTGCCACTTGAAGCTGTTGGCCAAAGAACGTAAACGTTTGGAAGACATGAATTTTACCCACCAACATTGAGGTTGAGAAGGAAAAGAGGAGGAGACTGTATCGACACATCAATAACTCACATTACTATTCTGTAGAAATACTCAATAATATGCCAGGCCTGAACCTGATGAAACCGTTATCTTTGATAGAAATTACCCTACAAGAATGGAGAACAGGCTACTAGATCTTCAGGGTCAGGATAGGAGCTAGGTATTATTGTTATAAAGGATTAATTTCGTATAATTTATCACGTGTGTTGTATATTAGTTCACTAATATATAGCAGTCACTCGCTCAGGACAGTTAAGCATCAAAACCAACTGAAAAGCGCAAACGTAATCAGATGATCACTATTCTGCATACAGTTCCTTATGTGAGCCTACGCACAGTCGAATGCCCTCTAGTGTTCGTCCAGAACCAATAATGAACGACCAGTTTCTTTCACATTGCCCTTTTTATTCGTCTAGTAGTGCACTGAATGATTCTACAGGACGTAAAAGGCTTTCACGCTAGACTGGACTCTGTCTTACTTCCTGTAGGCATTCATGAGTTGTATGAAGCAAGTTCACGTCAAGTCGTTGTCCTGTTTAATGTAGGCTGTCTCGATCACCTCTTCTGCCATAACTCGTCCTTTAATCACACGTGTGCTAGACCAATACAACCAACATACCTCCGTGGTGGATCGAGGATATGTGACAAGTCAAAATTTCTATGATATGAATGTGCAAAAATTTAGTAGCATTAAATAATTGAGATTTTTCAATCTGTTTTAACATATACATACATACATACATACATACATACATACATACATACATACATACATACATACATACATACATACATACATCTTCATTATAGACTGTTATGCCTTTCAGCGTACAGTCTGCAAGACTCTGTGAATTTACTTATCGCCGCCACAGTCCTCTATTTGTAACTAGTTCAGTGGTCTAGTTTAGTTCCATATCTCTTATCTTTAAATCGTTAGAAACTGAGTCTAACCAACGTCATCTTGGTCTCCCTGTACCCCTCTTACCCGCCATAACAGAGTCCATTATTTTCCTAGATAACCAATCTTCCTCCATTCGCCACGCATGAACCCACCACCGAAGCTTCATCCAACGAGTTCATTCCTAACTTAGCCTTTATTTCCTCATTTCGAGTACCCTACTGTCATTGTACCCACCTGTTTGTACCAGCAATCATTCTCGCTACCTTCATGTCCGTTACTTCTAGCTTATGAGTAATATATCCTGAGTCCATCCAGCTTTCACTCCCATATAGAAAAGTTGGTCTGAAAACAGACCGATGTAAAGATAGTTTCGTCCGAGAGTTAACTTCCTTCTTACAGAATACTGTTGATCGCAACTGCGAGCTCACTGCATTAGCTTTACTGCACCCTGATTCAATCTTTATTACCATCCTGGGAGAACAAACATCCTAAATACTTGAAATTATCTACCTGTTCCAGCTTTGTATTCCCAATCTGGCATTCAATTCTCTTGGATTGGATTTGGAATATTTAATACTCATTTATGCAGGATATTGACTTCACGTTTTCGACTCAATCTGCCACTAAGACCAAGTCGTCAGCATAGGACAGACTGATTACTACATTTCCATTAACTGAATCCCTCCCTGCCACTTAATACCTTTCAGCAGATGATGAACAAAAGGTGAAAGATTACAGCCTTGTCGAACCCCTGTCAGTACCTTGAACCGATAAATACTCTTCAGCAGTCCATGGGTTAACATTTATTTCAGCCTGTTCAAGATACCTATTGCAGGAATAATCTTATCATAAATAGCTTTAAAGTGGATATCCTAAGAGAATGTTTCATCTACAATTAAACCGGGAAGTCTTGTCGACTTTACACGAATTACATATTGGCCATAGAATGACAATGTTATGTTGAAAGGAAGGCTGTACGGAGGTGTGTGAAAAACAATATAATTTGTATTTGTCAGGTTGATTGGAAATCTATTTTAATACAGCCAACACTGAATTAAGTTTATATCGAGTTGCATTTTCTTACATGATCCATATTCGGACATGTTGCAGGAAGGAACAATTTGAAATAATCAAAATCCTGCATAAAAGAGCATTAAATATTCTTCAATCTACCAATGTTGATTCCAACTGTACATTTATATAAATATTGTAACAACCTATCACTAACTAGTCTCCGTCAGATAGCCTCAGCTCTCATGGTGTATGAGCTAAAGCATAAGTTGGTACACTCCAGTAGGCTACTTTCTGTAAAACTAATTCAGATATCCATATGTACCACACCAAAAGTGCTTCAAAAATTAATTTTAGCCTAATATATACTTGAAAATTAGATACAAATTCACTATGGTATTACTCTGTACATAGTTTTAATAGTTTCCCTGGAGACATACGAGAGACATGTACATTCCTTACTTTTAAGTTCGATTCCCGGCCGGTTCAGGGGTTTTTAATTGTAATGATTACTTTCCCTGGCCTGGGGGCTGGGTGTTTGTGACGTCCTTAATCTTTCCTTCTGCACATACAACATTCCACACTATCGCCATTCCAATTACACGCAGGTTCATAAAATGTGGTGAAAAGATCCACATGGGTCGACTCCCCGAACAAATAACATTTTTAAAAGAGCATAAACTAGTCAACTACCTCATGTCAAACACCGTTTGTTTATAATTTAGATTACATCTGCTGTGTAATTGAATGTACAGTATGTACTGCACCATTACGAGCTTAGGTTCAGGTGCCCCTTGAATGAATAAAAAAAATTTAAAAAATGGGCTGCTGTGGACAATACAGAGTTACAGTACCCTACCAGTAATGAAATAGCGTATGGCTTTTTAGTGCTGGGAGTGTCCGAGGACATGTTCGGCTCGCCAGGTGCAGGTCTTTTGATTTGACTCCCGTAGGCGACCTGCACGTCGTGATCAGGATGCAATGATTATGAAGACGACACGTACAAGCAGCCCCTGTGCTAGAGGAATTCAACAATGATGGTTAAAATTCCCGACCCTGCCGGGAATCGAACCAGGGACTCCTGTATCCAAAGGCCAGCACGCTAACCATTTAGCCATGGAGCCGGACTCCCTACCAGTGAGTAACCGGAACCAGTATATGATCCGATTTTAAAATTTTGTTTTAATTTACAATTTCCTTTACTTACGTCTGGAAGGAAACGACCGTGGCTTTAATTAAGATATAGCCCATGTGAAAGTGGGAAACAATGGAAAACCATCTTCAGGGCTGCAGACAAGTGGGCTTCGAACCAGCTTTTCCCGAATTTAAGCTGATAGCTACATGACACAGCCACTTGCTCGGTAGTGGAAGGTTAATTTGCTCAGGTATGAACGAGAATTATCACACAAATGCAACGAGCCGACATTGCTAGCGATATCTTCATCGCATCACTCGCTACAGATTAACACGCGTCAGGGCACTCAGTTATAAAGACTTATAGTAAGGCACTGAGTGTACTTCGTGATCTAAGAGCTACAAGGTCCATACAGTGAAGCCAATTCTTAATTACAGGTAAAATAATTAGGGCGCGGATGTTTATACTGTACAGTAACAGGTTAGAATGCAAGCGAGTAATAAGTAGAGTCTACCCGCACGACGGTAATGCTATGAAGTTTGCATAAACATTAGGTGTTCGGCCCCTTAGAACCCCAAGAATTTATGTTACTCCCGCTACATGACGTTAGAGCGGGCTAGTCGACATTTCCTACTAACGAAGTTATTAATTTAATAACAAAATTATTTAGTAGGAAATGGCGACTAGCCCGCTCTAACATAATGTAGTGGGAGTAACAAAAATTCCAGGTGGTTCTAATGGGCCGAACCCCTAATGTGTATGCAAACCTCACAGCATAACCGTCGTGCGGGTACACTCTACATGTTACTCGCTTCCGTAAGTTTGCATCTAACCTATTGCTGCATAAACATCCGGGCCCTAATAATAATAATGCTATTGTTTTTACGTCACACTAACTACTTTCGACGGTTTTCGGAGACACTGAGGTACCGGAATTTTGTCTCGCAGGAGTTTTTTTACGTATCAGTATATCTACCGACACGAGGCCGACGTACATAAGCACCCTAAAATACCACCGAACTGAGTCAGGATTGAACCTGCCAAGAAGGGGTCAGCGCCTCAATCGTCTGAGCCACTCAGCCTGACAATTTTTTCTTTCCTCCTCCGAAAAGGGCGGCGGGCCTCTTAGACGATAACGGCGTCTATCAGGCTAGGATATGTGTGTTGGTGATAGAGAAGGTGAGGGGGTTGGTGCCCGTGGCTAGGAACTGTCCCGGCATTCGCCTTAGTGCAGGGGAATGGAAAACCACGGAAAGCCATTCTCAGGTAAGCTGACTGTGGGGACCAGCCCCTATCTGTAGAGCCCTGCGCGGATGTACAAAGTTATATCCGCATACGCACTTCATCCGCACCAACATCCGCGAATGGTTATCCGCATCCGCAACATAATTTAAATATTGAACTACAGTATATTATAGCCAAGATATTGAAACGGATAGATCTGTTAATATAATACTGTACAATAGGCCTGGTACCTGGTACCCCAACACATACAGTCGCAGGTTTATGAGGGATTTTCTCTTGCGACAACTACCGACGTAGTGACCTTTGATCCTTCCTTCCATTAATTCCTGGCAGGAGCCAGTTAGGCTTAGGTTAGATTTACGGCTTTATGGTTTCAAGGCCCTTAATATATCACCATTCTTCCATACCAATGTCAAGGGTCGCCTAACCACAAGCAAAAATAAGAGTATTGCTGAGAGAAAATCAATAACCGTCATTATTTAGAAATTATCAGCAAAATTATCCGCACTGCCATACAGTTTGTGTCCGCCAAGACACTAAATTCCCGGATATCCGCACCCGTGCAGGACTCTACCTATCTGTCTCCCGAATGCAGTGTGTAGAGCACGGGTGTTAAACAAAGCCCGACGTAAGCACAGTGCCCGTGCTAGAAATAGCTGTGCACGCGAGTGCTAGTCGCTTCCCCTCATTCGGCTTGTACTTCCTCACGTTGCTGAGTCAGGGTTGAGTCGATGACAGGCTCCAGTTACAAGTTTTGGTCAACAAGTATTGGTTGAAACATACAGCTACATAGGCTGTGGCATAAGGATGCGTGTGTTTGTATTTGTGTACTTTTGTATCAATATGGGTACATGGGTAGATACTACTACAACGAAGCCTGGAGTACCGTAGTTATGAACGTGTAATGTACACCCCACCAGGCTTGCGCTATCTGATAACGTCCCGGGCTAGCGCTCGTAAACAGCTGTTCCTCGTGCACGCAAAGCTGTCAGTCAGCTCGTGACCAATACACGCATGGTGTAGAGCCACGGTGGAGCCACGGTAGAGCCGTGGCCACTTGTAGGCCACAGCCTACCCTGCAACCGCCGTCGTCTAAGGCGTCCGACGATGATAACTAATAGGGTTACCCGTTTGGCAACAGAGATGGACTTGCGGGGGCGGGGGGCGGTGAGTTGAAACGTTTTGCACCTCGCAAAAGCGTCTAGTAATTTGACACGACACGGGGAGAGCTAAAATATTGGGAGTCCATGTCGTATTTGTTGACGTGTTGAAGATGACTGGTGGCGCATTCTGCGTACAACCAACAGAATGCTCACCCATACAAGCCATGCGAAAGTGTGTGTTCTCTTTCACTACTAGATGGCATTCAAAACATAACCTGAAAAATTTGTACACTTTATACCTAAAATCGTCACTTTTGAAGGTGTGTAACACATTAATACAGACGATACGATTATTCATACTGAATTTGGCGCGGTACACATTAGAAGAAATATTTAATAATAAATATAGTTTAATTCCCTAAATTGGTTCTAAAAAAAAAAACCAGCCTCCTGTTGGGGACACCTCCCTTATCAGTTTTGTTGTTTATTCTGAGAAATGTTCAGACGGTGTAGCTTTCACCGCCCTTGGTGGAGCTTGATTGAACGTGTTCGGTGAGAAATTCAGCAAGGTATTCAGCACCATCTTCGAAGGAGTTCGATTACTACTTTCAAGCCGGTTTGATGAGAACAGCTATAGACAGCGACCAAATCTCTCATTTTAACACGTTTTTATCAAACCGCAGTCATAAAGTGAAGGTAGCTAAGAAAGAAGCGGAGAGATCCAGGGCGATGTGCTATACACGGGCCAGTTTAAAAAAAAAACAGCTTTGGCACTGAGGTAATCGCATAACGGAACTTCCAGAATCTCGTGCAGGGCAAACACGTGGTGCACTGAGTTTATTACGCTTTCGTGAAGATTGGGCCATGCAATTATTATTTTGTCGTCCTTTCCTTCGTGCATTTCTGTGCGAACTGACACACCCATACTCGCCTGGAGCAACAACGTGTAAGCATTCCAAGTAGTACCTGTTTGAAGTTCAGGGAGATAATTCATTATAGAAATCCTATATGTCAGCTGCAAATAAATTATTTCAGGTACACAATCACATCCACTGGAAAGCACCATTAATCTCTTATAAAGTGTGGCGCTGGTTAAAGACTGAATGTCTGTCTCTCTGTCGTATCCTCATTGTTGAGTATCGTGGTCATCGACATATATATATATTTTGTGAGGGCCCTCTATGATTTCACTCTTGAATTTTCCTGTGTGCAGTAACAGCTATTTTTGATCATCACTGCATTTAATTTTATGCGAGCATCGTGGTGGTGCTCTCCCTCGTTGTCGACTGACAGGTATCTGGGCGAACGCCACCAGCATCTCCAGAGATACTCCTCCTGTACGTGCAATATGGCGAAAGAATTGCAGTTTTTTTTTTGGAGATAGAAAGTGGACAACTTCTCAATTTTAAACACCTCAACTAACAACAACAGTCAGCGTAATGTTATATATCGTCGCTGCCGGTACGAAACCTCCTATGTGAAATATTTTAGCTTAGAACTTTGGCCGGTAAGGTTCTGTCATCTAAGGTGCAATACTGTGTGACAGCCGTCAAGACATTCTCGCTCTTCATAATGTATGTGCTGCGGGTCAGTATATCTCCAAAAATATTAACACATAGGAGGTTTCGTCCCGGCAACGACGATATATTCTTCCTTTCTTAATCTGCTTACCCTCCAGGGTTGGTTTTACCCTCGGACTCAGCGAGGGATCCCACCTCCACCACTTCAAGGGTAGTGTCCTGGAGCTTCAGACTCTGGGTCGGAGATAAAACTGAGAAGGATGACCGGTATCTCACCCAGGCGACCTCACCTGCTATGCTGAACAAGGGCCTTGCGGGGGTATGGGAAGATTAGAAGGGATAGACAAGGAAGAGGGAAAGAAGCGGCCGTGGCCTTAAGTTAGATACCATCCCGGCATTTGCCTGGAGGAGTAGTGGGAAACCACGGAAAACCACTTCCTGGATGGCTGAGGTGGGAATCGAACACACCTCTACTCAGTTGACCTCCCGAGGCTGAGTGGACCCTGTTCCAGCTCTCGTACCACTTTTCAAATTTCGTGGCAGAGCCGGGAGTCGAACCCGGGCCTCCGGGAGTGGCAACTAATCACACTAACCACTACACCACAGAGGCGGAGGTAATATACATATACTATTAATAAAATGAGCTTGTGTCTGCCTGCATGTTTGTTTGTTTGTTTGTTTGTTTGTTTGTTTCGGTTAGGTTCGAAAATTACTGGATCGATGGAGTTGAAATTTGGAAACAATATAGCTTTAAATGCAGAGTCATGCAAGGGACAATTTGAATTTTATTTCACCGTTTCTCTGGGCTGAGAGTCTCAGCGGGTCGAAGAACTCACCTTCTGACCCCAACTTGGCAGGTTTGATCCTGGCTCAGTCCGGTGTTTGAAGGTGCTCAAATACGTCAACCTCGTGTCGTAAAATAACTCCTGGAGAACAAAATTCTGGCACCTCGGCGTCTCCAAAAACTATAAAAGTAGTTAGTGGGACGAAAAGCCATTATTATTTCACCGTTTCCATCAAGTGGGGGTATAGCCAAAATTTGTGCAATATTTGCCCTGTAACAACTAAAATACCGGATAATTGCTTGTCTCTATCGAATAATAATGTGCAATGTGTGGCCTTAAAATAACATTTTCTAAAAGAATCGTCAAAAGCTTTTTCTAACGGATTTCGAGCAAATTTAGCTTTTTTTTTATGTTTTTTGCTGTGGTCACCTTCAGTAATCAGTGGGCTTTATCATTTTTACGCGTAAGTCGTTGTTCGTTTGTTAACAGGCCAGATGAAGAATAAGTGCGCCATGCTGCAGAAAGCTTGTTTAGACTACAGTTGTGTTGTTCAGAGTGCTAAGCGTGCTTTTCTGTATCTGATAACTGCTGTGGGTTCGGGAGATAGTAGTTCGAACCCCACTGTCGGCAGCCCTGAAAATTGTTTTCCGTCGTTTCCCATTTTCACACCAGGCATATGCTGGAGCTGTACATTAATGAAGGCCACGGCCGCTTCCTTCCCACTCCTAGCCCTTCCCTGTCCCATAGTCGCCATAAGACCTATCTGTGTCGGTGCGACGTAAAGCAACTAGCAAAAAAAAAACTGCTGTGGGCTGTAGTTTATTTATTCAGACATTTCCTTTGCCATCGTCATCCTATTATATTTATATTCCGTGTTTCTGTCTTTTTAATACCGTATACTTACTTTTAGGAGTTTATATCACCCTCTACTTTAGGTCATTAACCACTTTATTCCTTGCACATAAATCCATATGAAGAACAGGTACTTTAGTTTGTTACTCATAAGCTTTGGGGGCTTAAAGCATTGTAGGCCGTCAAATTTTGTGTACTTCCGGCTGGCCGATGTTAGGGCTTCCAAATCTCCCATTCTCTCCTTTATGAGTCACTTTTCCCTAGTCCAGCGATACTTTTTAATCATTATATAACTCTAAACGATAGAAATACGCAGATTTCCGAGAGTAGAAAGCAGAATTCGTATATTTACTCACCATAATGAAAATTATGAACCTTGTTTTTATAATAATGTCTTACTTTTACTCTCCTATCTCGGAAAAAATTCCAACTACACTAAAACTGGTCAGCTATCTTGATCATGTCTGCATGAAATGGCCGGTGAATAATAAAATTTAATTAATAGTGTATTAAGACGAAAACCCATTGTCGTATTGTTAGGCAAAACCAGCTCTGAGTGTAAATTCCATGCGTCCTCCTGAAGGAGACAAAGCACATTCTCCATGTGTTGTTGTATGAGGCGCACGTACTCACCTTTGTATCTCCATTTATTATTGTTGCTGTTCTGTGTAAACATGCGTGCGCAAACAGGATTCAATTATTTCACAGTGCAGCGATTATCATTTGTATAATGGCCGTGAGCGACAATGTGGCGCGAAGGTAGCTTGTTTACAAGTGAAGCAGACTGATACAACGGACTAACACTGGACTTCTTCGCCCAGGTCAGGGCGAAGACCTACAAGAGGCCACCGTCACAAATCAGGTGATCACTAGTAATTCCAGGCTGTGGATATACTGACTACTGAAAGAAAAAAAACAGTAATCAAAGAATCTTGCCAAGTCTAGAATACGAACTATTACTGAGAACTGAGGGTAAGGTAGTCTGCGGTTACGTGATTGTTTCGAACTTGTCTACTTCATAACTGTCGTAAAAACGTATTATCGTGTCGAAATATAGGATGACCACAAATTGCTCATACTGGTATAATAAACTAGAGAAACTACCCGTTCTTCGCACAGATTTTACGGGCACCTGGCTGTAAAACCTGCTTACTTGAAAGCACGATTTGTATGTTCATGTAGTCCCGCACTTGTCAAAAGCGCTGAATGAAATGTTTAAGCTCACAGTTTTGGCCATTAAGGTTCATTTCTTACAACTTGTTTTACGTCGCACCAACACTGATAGGTCTTAGGGCGACGATGGGACAGAAAAGGGCTACGAGTGGGAAGGAAGCGGCCGTGGCCTTAATTAAGGTACATCCCCAGCATTTGCTTGGTGTGACAATTGGAGAGACATATTTATGATCATTTGATTTTTGCACAGGTAAAAGTGGGTTCGTTTCCTTTTTAGTTGCATAGGTACTGCGGGTCAGTATTTCTCCGACGACATCAACACACAGCGGTTCTCTCAGGCGCAACGACCGTGTCTAAGAAAGTAATTTATTCCAAGATTTCCAAACTCTGCCTACCTTTCAACACCTAGAACAAAAATATATGTGTATCGATTGTTGCGGAAAGAACCTCAGTCTCTTCAGTTCAGTTTTAAGACATTAAAAATAATTAATTTACCATTACATGTTAATTTATCTGGATGGCGCTCGATAGCTGCAGTCGTAGTGCGGCCAGTATCCAGTATTCGGGAGATAGAGGGTTCGAACCCCACTATTGGCGGCCCTGAATATGGTTTTCAGTGGTTTCCAATTGTCACACCAGGCAAATTCTGGGGACTGTACCTTACATAAGGCCAAGCCTGCTTCATTCTCACTCATCGCCATAAGACCTATCTATGTCGGTACGACGTAAACCAACTTGTAAAAGAAAAAGGAGAAAAAGAACATTTATCTGGAAATTATTTCAAGCTGCTTTGTTAACACTTTAATTAAAATAGTGATTGCAAGTTTTAGTTAATGGTCCTAAGTCCTTCCAACAATCAAAAATAAAATACGAAAAACTGCAGTATTTATCACCTCAAGTCAGAGTAGATATCTATTAATGTACATAAATACAAGAAAATGTACAAACGAATGTTAATATTATTACATAGGACCTATATTAGCATATTAATTCATTTCATTTTTATTTTATTACTTTCTTTATGCTAAAGCTACCGGTTTTACAAAGCTTTACGTAACACATATACTGTAATATGTTAATTAATTTGAACAGCAATGAACTTCGGAGATTGCAATTTGGAAAATATAATTGTAAAATAAATAATTAAATTTAATGCACACATAATCGGCAGTCTAAATTCTGGAAATATGAAAACCGAGCGAGTTGGCCGTACGGTTACGGGCGCGCAGCTGTCAGCGTTCATTCGGGAGATAGAGGATTCTAACCCCTCTATTGGCAGCCCTGAAATAGGATTTCCGTGGTTTTCCACTTTCACACCTGGCAAATTCTGGTACTGTTCCTTAATTAAGGCACGGCCGCTTCCTTCCAATTCCTAGCCCTTTCCTATCCCATCGTCGCCCTAAGACCTATCTGTGGCTGTGTGACTTAAAGCAACTTGGACATATGAAAATTGAAAGAGATACTCTATCAAGGATAGTCTTGCAGTCGAAGAGTTAAAAATAAGCACAATATTAAACAACATACGTACGCTAATTATAAGCTGTAGGGATGATTATGCAAGATGGCTACAGATCCTTTTTTTTTTTTTTGCTAGGGGCTTTACGTCGCACCGACATAGATAGGTCTTATGGCGACGATGGGATAGGAAAGGCCTAGGAGTTGGAAGGAAGCGGCCGTGGCCTTAATTAAGGTACAGCCCCAGCATTTGCCTGGTGTGAAAATGGGAAACCACGGAAAACCATATTCAGGGCTGCCGATAGTGGGATTCGAACCTACTATCTCCCGGATGCAAGCTCACAGCCGCGCGCCTCTACGCGCACGACCAACTCGCCCGGTACAGATCCCTTAATGGCGGATGTGGCAATATTCTCTATCAGTGGTTTAGAAATCCCATGGACGTGACAGATATTCACGAATGTTGTGATACCATTCCACGGGCCCCGATTATCACCCCGACAACTACAGTATAACTTCCGCAAGCTCATTCTTTTCCCTAAAATAAGCGGTTGTTGGTTCATATATGGCTTTCTTCTCATTATTGACTTCGTAGAGCTAACTTCGAAACCAATCGTTGGACCTAATACGTAGCTTATTTTAGAGCCAGTTTTGTAGGCGATGATGTCTACCCACCTTATGCTTCCTTGACTGGTTATTCCTGCAACTTCTTCATGAACGACATATCCAACTTCTCGTACTGCTTCTATTCTCAGTATTAGCTATTGATGGATCGTGTGAAGGAGTAGCGTAGGCAGGGTCAGTCAATTTGGTGGTAGAACACAATGAAGGTGCATGAATTACTTGTCATTATCAAGGCTCTGATAGGAGTGAATTACAGATCTGTTCGTTCTAGAGTTATGTCCTGAATGTTTATTTAGTGTATTGTTTATTTCGTTTTCTATTTATTTTCCTTAGTAAACATTCTACGAGAGGAAGTTCTAACCCCCCCCCCCGGCTACGCCCTTGGTATGATGTCTTATATTACCGAGGGCTTCACTGTATGACCAGCTGGGTGTAAGGTTTCGATCTCTCTCCGGCATCACCAACAGCGGTTTCCGTCATGACTTCTACCCGGCACTGATCGCATCGTCGCAGAAATACAAGTCATCTTTAGGACGTCATTCCATTCGGAGCTGGATAGAACGTGATGGGGCCAGATCCATTTCTTAACAGGTGTATATTTTTTACATAGGATTACACCCTTATTTTATGTCTAATTGACACCAGGAGTCGAACGTCCGATCTCTTAGTTAGATACTTACTAAGAAAGAGTCAATTAAAGCATAAACATTTCTAGTTCTCCTCATTGTACATAAAGGAAGAAAGCACTAATATTTAAACGGAAGACTATGTAATAGAGGATAGCACTTCCCACATTCTCCTATCTTCATTTCATGGCTTACTATCGGAGAATATCATTCCAGAAATTTTCATTTCAGGTCATTTATGACGCACATGAGTCTAAGTCCTTTTTATCAAATATTTCATTAGGTTAATGAAAAATATGTTGTCTATATGTTCAAGGCACATTAGGAAAGCAGGATTTTATTTATTAGACAAAGACAGGTGAAATATGCTGAAGTTCAACCCATCAATATACTGAAAGGCAGTATCAAACCATAGTTTTTCACTTTCTTAAACAAACTGGTTTAATGAAAACACACTGAAAGAAATCTTACGTCCTCTTGTAACGATGCACGAAACATTGCCAACATTACAGCACGGAAGGGACCACATCTGGATTCATGAAATTTATGCAATTTAATCCTGTGTTTCTACTTTAGATCTCCATAGACTGGGGTACTTTCTATAAATAAAGTATCTCTCCAAAAATTCAGAATCTACTCATAATTTAATTCCACAAAAAATTGAATTTTCTGCAATCATTTATTCATTTGGGTAATATCTTCTATTCATCTCTCCTAGTTCATCAACAGGGATGTAAATAGCAACGAATTACGCACAATATTAACATCTAGGTACAATTTTCATGGAAGAAATTACTTAATGCTTCATAATTCTTTTCTTGGAAATTATTAAAAATAGTACCTATAATAAAGATTTACAATTAATTGTCCTCAAGGTAACAATAATTGAATTTCATCGATTGCTAATAATAAAGTTGTGGGAATCCAACTGACGAGCCCACTCCTACACTGGATCAGAACGCTGATAATTTCACGATTGAAAGAGTATAAAGTGCTTGAATACTTCGTTATTTATACATGTATTAAAATGGGCTCTCAAGAAAATTCTGTCACTAATTTGGAGGTAGTTAATGCTACAATAGTTACATTTTAGATAAAACTGTATCTACTTTTTCTTCAATTTTCCCTTGTATCTTATAGACAATTGAAGAAATATAGTGAGCTAGATTGCTCTAGCTCTTATGGATTCTGATAAATGTTTACTTAAATATTTTAAGAAAATTCCACACTCGAAAATCTTCGCTGACAGCTGAGGAGGAGTTTCAGTTGTGCCGCCGTACTGACACAGCCATTTGAAATACACTCATGTTGCATGAACACGCACATATTATATCACATACTTTGGGGTTGAGGAAAGCTCGCCCTACTGAGAGAAGTGAGGAACCAAGATATGAATTTTTGACGGCGGTATTCTGCGTTCAGACAGGCTTAATGAGAAATAACTCGCCTCCCGCCATAGGTTCACGTATTGTATCAAAAACATTAGGCCTAGATATTTCAGCCTTGTTACTATTGGAAACACCACACAGTGCTACATAGTACTGATTGAACCTACACCAGTTGGGAGATACGTGGTTCATTACACTCACTCTAACCTCTTAGCTACGCTTGATTGTGCCGTATACCTAAATAAGAAAGCGAGGAGAAAAGAATACTACCGTCTCACCACACAGTCAACACATAGTGAGGAAATGCTTCCCCGTCCACAAGCATGTTTGTGTGATGGACTGTCACATACGAGGGCTGTAAATAAAGTAAGTAGTGGTAACGTAGTCCGGACACTTGCAGGAGATCGGGCTTGCACTAATAGGTTATAGGAGCGGTGAGGTGGCGCAGTTGTCGATGTGTAGTATGCGTTTGGAACGGGCAACCAGTTGGGAGAGTTATTGCTGAGTGGTGTTGAAGTGAAGATCGTCGATTTCAACACTTTTAAGCATATTTTCAAAAGGTGATCAGTAGGGCCCGGATGTTTACGCAGTAATAGGTTAGAATGCAAACTTACTGAAGCGAGTAATAAGTAGAGTCTACCCGCTCGACGGTAATGCTATGAGGCTTGCTTAAACATTAGGTGTTCGGTCCATTAGAACTCCTAGAATTTATGTTACTCCACTACATTACGTTAGATCGGGCTAGTCGACATTTCATACTAACAAAGTTATTTAGTAACAAAATTATTTAGTAGGAAATGTCGACTACCCCGCTCTAACGAAATGTAGTGGGAGTAACATTAATTCTAGGGGGTTATAATGGGCCGAACCCCTAATGTTTATGCAAACATCATAGCATAACCGTCATGCGGGTAGACTCTACTTGTTACTCGCTTCAGTAAGTTTGCATTCTAACCTATTACTGCATAAACATCCGGGTCCTAGTGATCAGCATTCGTGGATTAAAATCGAGGTTTCCCGTCCCAAGAATGCAACAGAATGTTATCGAGGATTACGTGAAGCCTGAGACGAGAATGCGGTACCGTATAGGACGGTTGCACGATGGTTCAGGGCGTTTCGTGTGGTGGCATTGGATGGTCTTGGAACACCCTCCATACTCACCAAACGTAAGTTCTTCTGACTTCAATCTGTTTCCGAATTTGAAGGAAGCCCCCCTAGGCCGACTCTCCAACTGTTTCCCGACATTCAGCAGTAGGTAACACACTTAGCGTGTGACTGCATTGAAGGCATGTCATGCAATTATACTTGTTATTGATTAAATATTGCGTTCCATCAATTACGCCTCTACTTTACTTACTTTACTTCGCGACATGAAACCACTGACTCCTCACTTTCAATTAACAGGAAACAAAAGAGGTAAAAACAAGAAGCAGAATTGACGATTGATCTCAAAATATGGTCTGCCTGCCAAAACCGTGAACAACGCCAAAATAAAGAGTAAAAGACGGCCATATAGACACCACCAAATAGTTTATACATTCTCTGCATTATAATAACGTCCTGTGAAATATTAGCGCTACCAAGCAGCGTAAATAGAACTATTATAGCAGCGTGCTAACTACTGCACCAGAATATTGCATATTTTCGACAATTTACTCCATTATCTTTATTCACCTAGAGTTCAAAAAGGATAACTTTGTCCGCTTACCGCGATTAGTTTTAAACGTCTAGCGTGCTGCGTTGCCAGGCTGACCGGCTGTTAGAGAGAGAACGAGCGAGTGCAACAAAAGGAGAGAAAGAGAGAACGATTATCGACACTCTAATGAACCCTTCCTGAGCAAAATGTAGACACCTCGGCGTCTCTAACAGCCATACAATTTAAAAGGGACTTTAAAGGAATGAAACAGGAACATATATCATGAGTCAATGAAAGATCAAAAGCAACATATCGAACTCAATATCTTATTCCAGTATCCTAATTCCGTCCAATTCGACTTCTTTCGATGGAAAACACTGTGGTTATGTAGGCCTATGTCTTCATCAGTTCCATCGTACTCTGAAGATAATGATATAAAATCTTCGACAATATCATACTTTAATGTACCACTTTTTAGAGATAATTTTTCAAAATCAAAGACGACGGCAAGTATTTTGTCCAGTTTTCGGGAGTTACCATTGCTACTGCTCCTCAAAACGAATGTTCCGCATCACTAATTTTAAAAGTTAGGTTGTATTTTACTATACGACCAGTTATTTATCCCCGCAGAAGTTCAGTAGGATTCATATCGCAGTTATATGAGGGATGTCTTAATACCGCACGTCCCTCATTCGCAACAAGTGTGTCTGCACGGTACTCATCCATTTTTTGTGTTTATTTTGTTTTACTAAATCGTAAACTTCAGGTCTCACCATATTTTCGCCAAATGAAATATTGTGTGTAATTAAACCAGCTTGCACATCACATGTTTTAGAATTCGGTGTCGGAGCATTGCCAATTTGTTGTGAATGATAAAAAGCAATGTCCACGATAATAACGGAGTTCTCATAAATATTCGGTAACTGCTGTTCTCGAAACCACAGTTCGAACGTACTGTATATCAATCCATCCCTTCGTGATAATCTTTTGAGGACTAGGAACGGATACATTACAATATTTCGCTATCCTTTTCCTAAGTCCGACTCGTTGGCTGAATGGTCAGCGTACCGGCCTTCGGTTCAGAGGGTCCTGGGTTCAATTCCCGGCCGGGTCGGGAATTTTAACCTTCATTGGTTAATTCCAATGGCTCGGGGGCTGGCTGTTTGCGCTATCCCCAACATCCCTGCAACTCACACACCACACATAACACTATCCTCCACCACAATAACACGCAGTTACCTACACATGGCAGATGCCGCCCACCCTCGTCGAAGGGTCTGCCTTACAAGGGCTGCACCCGGCTAGAAATAACCACACGAAATTAAACAGATTTTAACCGTCTGGTTGTTTAAACATTTTTTGATATTGCTCTGAAGATATGCACATTTAATTTCAAGAAAATATTGCCGTTGCAACTTTCTGAAGTCCCAGAAAATCGTCAGCAACAACCAAAATAACTAACCAACTGGTGAGTAAACATGTTACGTGACTTTATTCCTGATATTTTATTATTTTGTTTACACAAGTTGCCTTACGTCACACCTACACAGATAGACCCTATGATGACGATGGGATAGGGAAGAGCTAGGATTGGGAAGGAAGTGACCGTGGTTTTAATTAAGGTACAGCCCCAGGATGTGTTGGTGTGAAATCACGGGAAATCACGGGAAACCATTTTCATCTCCGCAATGCAAGCTGACAGCTACCTGACCCAAACCAATGAGCATATCTAATTGATTTTAAGTGTTACAGGTCTGTTCTCCCTTACCATTTCGTGAATGGTATTTTTGGGAATAAAACTCCATCTGTTTCATTACTCTAATTTATTTCAGAATGACCTAATGAATGCACACACACACATGTTTAAACACAAACAATTCTAACCAGTTATGAATGGCCACACCATTTACCAGACTATTTACAAATCTCCCCACCTTATGGCGCAGCAATGGTTCAGCCAGCTCCTTTACCTGGGACACTAATCCTTACTTTCACTTTGCCCCAAGTCCAGTCACCAGCTACAGCCATTGTGCGAAGACAGCTGGATTTGAACACAGTGGCACTGGCTATACAACACACGACGACTCTTCATCAGTTCGACTTCAATGATAGTCCAGTACTTCACACAGTCCCATGCAGTGAACAACTGATCAGCTCAACAGTATTCAACAGCAGGACGATACTCACAACAGCGGACATTATCACAGGTCTGTTTATCCTCGCACTCACAATAGCGTGTTTCCTCGCTGGCTCACGGCGTTCCTCAGTCCGCAGAATTACACGAAAACACAGTACAATCTTTAGTTCTGTCGTCTTCACCTACACACTGGTCTCTCCGACACCACAACAACAGCTCGCTCCCAGGGGCCTTGTTCTCGATGTTGGGCCACTAGAATATTCAGAGTTCGGCTGGAGGTCGAACCTTCCCGTCGCATCTTCCAGAAATTGCATGGAGAAACTAGATGAAGGGAATAATAGAGGAAGGGCCGTGGCATGTCTTCGAGCGGGCTGGGAAGTTCCCTGAGCTGGCTTAGTCATCCCATTTCAGGTAATACCGAAGAAGCTGCGACAAGGATAACGGTCGCTCGAGCACGTAACATTATTAACGAATGCGTCTGATGAGCATGGACAGCCACTTCCTCTTCGTCCTCCACAGTCGTTCGATCCTCAGCATATTCGCGGCACCATTTCTGCACTTTTTAGACACACAGCATTTTTTTCCTCCGTATATATTGTAATTACAAATATTCTGAGAATATTGACATATTCCGTGCTTCTGCCCGCAGAATGTGGATCGCTGTACAGATCTCCCGTGACCATTCGTTGAGAAATTTAGGCCATTTCTGCAACTATTTCTGTGCCAACATTCCAGTTTACGACTTATGCGTCTGTACATGACCTACCGACGTGGCTAAAAACTATCTGGTGCATAAGTTGAAATTCGTTTCCTTGTTTATGGTCAATTGAAGAAGGAAACTGATTTTATGATTCGTTCTAACAATGGAATGGGTGATGTGAAGTGAACTGAAAATATGTACAGTACAATGTGGCAATATCACCTCGTGTACTTTTTTCTTGACTTCTCAGAATTCTTGCAGAATTGGTTTAGTGTTACGGGCGGATGTCCTTCCTGATGTCAGTGTCATGTAGAGGAATGTATTCAATATTGCATATTTCTGTAGTGCTTATTACTGTGGCCTGTTGTGTGTATACGAAGAGATCTGCATTAAGGGGAATACAAAATCCCAGCTCCGAGCTGGACGAATTGCCCATTCAAAACTTAAATCCAAGACTCGGTTAAGAATAGAACTCAGGACCTTCATAACTAAGACCACTGCGCTGAATATTCAGTCGAATAGCTGGGATATGTAGCAAGATCATACTAGTAAAATATTTGGCTAATACTTGACTTTTAACATCTCCAAACAAACTTGCAACCAGACTACCAACTTATAAACCATTTGAGGTTCATGAATTTTTACGCACATCTTTATAACAATAATCTGCGAAATATGTCTCAAAATATGTCCCGTATTCTTTGAACTGCAGCATGTCCCAACAAGTGTTGTATACAAGGACTTTGCGATCCAGATAGGGATTAACAGGTGTGACGTAACTGCACGTTGTTGCTACACAACAGATTGCCTTGCATATTTTTGGCAGCCGAGGTAAGAGAATTCTCCGCCCTAGGCACTTTTGCGGTGATGGCCATTCACTTGGTAAACCAGTACAATCGATCCAACTCCTAAGTGAACTTCAAATCTGGGACAGCACGAATTGGCCGCCCAACCTAAAACTGCACCGCAACTGATGACCTTTTTCAATGCAGGTTGTTGAGTCCAGTACGTGCAGATTGTCCAGATTGAAGTAGTATAAAATATGTATTATATATTATACGAAATGGAGGAAATGAACTGTGACGAATTTTACTAGACAATAAATTACCAGTCTTCCTTTCGAATTTTTTTTCTGAAAGTGCGATATTATCGGTGCGAATACGGATCATTAGTCCGCAATATACTTGTATGCGAATAAAAGGTTAATATTTCAAAATGAATTGAAGTAAACTTGACCTTTTGGTAATACAGTTGAAAGTAATATGAACGCATAGTTATTCCTGCCACTCATGGAGCATATTTCTGAAGATAATTTGATCAAAAATAGGGAATAAACTGGAGAATAATTCTCAGCAACTTGAGAGTTAAACCCCTCTTCTTCTTCTTCTTCTTCTAATAATAATAATAATAATAATAATAATGATAATAATGTTACTGGCTTTACGTACCACTAACTGATTTTACGGTTTTCGGAGGTTGGCGGTATTTAGTCCGGCAGGAGTTATTTTACGTACCAGTAAATCTATCCTCTTAGCCCTTTACTGTTCAACGTGGCAACGCATAGCGCTGTGCGGGCAGTTGGGAAACAAACAAAGGACCTCAAGATATATGTATTTGCAGACGACATGGTAGTAGTTTCACATGACTTACAGGAGCTGCAAAAAGGAATGAACCCTCTAGGAAGATGGGCAGATGAAAATGGACTTCATATCAACGCAGGAAAGACCGAACACATGATCTTCAGGAAGGGAGGACATCTCTTCTCAGAAGAAAAATTATGCTTCAAGGAAGAACTACTACAAACCGTAAATAGTTTTAAATATTTGGGCCTAACATCGCAGACAACAGCGCACTCGTTCAGGATTCCAAACCAAAAAACCAAACCCCATGGCACTACAACCCTTAAAGGGCCTTGGACTACCAAGCGACCGCTGACCTGGCCGGGAATCGAACCCGGGGCCTCCGCGAAAGCGTTCAGGATTCACACTGCACAAAGAGCAGCAGCAGCTATTAAAGCTATATATGATGTCAGAATGATCACAAGAATAACTTTGAAATCTGCCATGGCCCTTTTCGAAATGAAAATCATCCCTATCCTTACTTATGGGATACAGTTAACCTGGGAGAGTCTAAGCACTAGGGACCTCATCTGCCTGGGAAACGTCAAAGCCCGATTTCTGAAGGCTGCCCTCGGGGTATCTAAATATACAAAGTCAAGACTAGTTTACGAGCTCGCGGGAGAAACCTTTTTAATTCACTTACGAACTATAGACGGTGGTAAGTGTGTGTTTCAAATTATTTTAATTTTCTTAGATTAATAATGCATATTTTAGGAGAAATTAAAATAATAAGTTGAAACACACACTTACCACCGTCCATAGTTCATAAGTATAGTATTAGGTTTCATATTTTAATTTTTATTGTAAATTATTTATAAAATTAGAAATAAGAAATGGAAATGTTCTGTAAGAGGACAGAAATACCTGTTGAACAATAAATAAATAAATAAATAAATAAATAAATAAATAAATAAATAAATAAAAGAAATGAAATCTGGGCCGAATTCTATACAATAGAGGCAATGCTGAAATCATGGACAGGTACAAATTGAGAACTCTGGCCCTTCGTGAACTCTATGGCGATACATGGCTACCATCATAAACTATGCAAATCGAAATTCTTTCACGTCCCAGGAAAAGATTGTGTATGTGATTTATGCGATAAATACTGTAGCCGATATCATGTAGTGACATGTGAAAAGCGTTTGAAATCAATCATAGACTACTTCACAATACCTTAGTCAAATAACTAACTTTTGCATAATGTTTGCGCATTTCTACTTTATTGTTAAATCTACCGACACTGGGATTACGTATTAGAGCACCTTCAACTACCACCGGACAGAGCGAGGATCGAACCTGCCAAGTTGGGGACAGAATGCCAGCACCTCAACCGTCTGAGCCACTCTGCCCGTTCCTTTCTTCTATGTATGCCATATTTTCTTATAAGCTTGTGGACAGCAGGTGTTATCCGTGTTCCACTTGTAGAACTGGTCGAGTTTTAGAGTCGAGTCCTTTATGACACCAACCTTGTGCGAAGGAATGTATTCAACTTTGGTGGCTAGTATATGGCGTGTTGTTTTTGAAACAAACGCAAACACCTAGGCTCGGCCTATGGGAATTAACGCTGCTAAAAAATTCTCGGTCTGGAAATGAGCTCAGGAGCTTCTGAATTGAATACCGCTACGCTCACCACTCAGCATGGTCAGTGCTATATCAATGAAGATAAATACAAGAAATCGGTGTCACTTTAGCCTTCGCTTCAAAGACTTATCACCTTTTCTTTCCTTTTACAGCTATAAATTGATATACATTTATTCTCTTTTCCCCATTATTTTGGCATGATACATTTTTCAGAACATATATACACTATTCCAAACTCTCATCTCTACTGATTTGGGACTGTTCGGAGAATTTCGTCAAAATATATCTGAAGTGGGGCCGCATTCCCTCAATATGGCACTGCTCCAAGTGGCGACCTGAAAGAACTGTTCGGCACTGCGAGTATTAGGAAGGGTTTAACTTGCACAGAAACCCACTACATATAAATTGAATTGCTGAAAGTGTTAACAGAATTTGGAAAGAAAAAGAAGAAGGGATCTTATCCTACTCAATGATTGTTATTGGGCAAACGATGCTCTTAATTGAAGCTTTTCCAGAAGTGTAAAGTTTTGAAAGTGAAAAGTGCAAATGGGCTAAGCCTGGAAATCTAGAATTCTAGTAAATAAGACAAATTTTCCAAATTTTGAAGCGTGGTCTGTCAGTAGCCGTAGTCCACTTAAATTAGCTGGTTAATACTCTACCATTACATTATGTTTTCGTTAATGAAAACTATTTTGCCTGATGGCAGACAGAGTTTGAACTCGCTGAATTTGAAAATAATAATGTAAATTATTTATATGTTTCGTCTGGTAGGAATGTGGGTTGGAACAGTGAGATTTTGAACAAATAGTTTTTGGCATAATGTAACACACAAACGTGGACACTTTTATGTTCATATCATATATAAATATCGGTATTATTTAAAATGTACTTTTTTCTTTTTTCCATACCTTCTCTTAATATTTGACTGCCTATTTTGACAACTTTAGTGCCCGAACGTCCAGGCTCTACTCATAAGAATAAGAAAGAAATAAAAACAAACTAAACTAAATACCGGCAGTGATTTTTAAAATTTTGAATTTTGTGAATAGGTTGTCAAAGAGGATGTTCTATGACCTGAGAGACCAATCCTAAGATAAGGGAGATCTGCACCGGACCCATATCTAAAAGAGCTCATCAATGAACTAGAAATTGTACAGTGTAAATCCGTGGTTCGTGTTTGATTTTTCAAACCTACAAGTACTGTTGCATGAATTTATTATAGAAAAGCAAGGGTGGGAATCGCAGAAGGCTTGAAGGTAAAAGTCCCGATTATATGCCACGCACAATGATGTTACTGAATGATGAGTGTTGGACTGCAGACTAGAATAGCCATTTTACTTCAGTATAGTTGATCATTCATGTTATCTAAATAAAATAAAGCAAAAGACAAACTATGGCAAGTATTTGTTTATTAATTGAGGGATTGGAGTGTCACATGGACAGCGTAACGATTTACTGATCCTTATTGTTTGTCTTCCTAGACCGGTCCTCTGCGTGTCATATATCCGCAGCTGATCAATTGATTTCATGAGACTAAGTGAAGGTTAAAGTACTAGAAAGATTGGCGATCATTGGATGAATGCATACATCGAGTAAATGAAGCTATTAACCATAACTTTGTACCCACGAGTTCAGTAAAGAACAAGATTTTATCATCGGATTCAGACAGAAAATATGACTGAAAGACGCAAAAGCAATGCGAACGATAATGAAAAAGTGCTAAGTGAAAATATTTCATATCTTAATCGGTTCAAGTGCTAGACATACTGAACACTGTCTGATGAAGTTAATCGTATACCCCTAATCCAAATAAGAAGCAACCTCAAAAAGATTATTTTAATCTTTTGCATATTCAATTATAATTATGGCCTCAACCTACAAGGAAATACCGTTGCACAGCTTTCGGCCATTTCAATCTCCCATTACCATAACCGGAGGTCCAGGTTTGAGCCTAAGGGAGGGACTCGAAAGTTCCTGTGGTGTGATAGAATCGCAACTGAAAAAAATGGAGTTCTTTAAGTGGCACAGAGTTTGCATATCACGCCCCCGCTAGGTTGGCAAGGATGAAATTTGCTGGTCTATTGCCTGTCTTTCGCTCTCTTCGCCAACTCAGTCGAATACCACTTCAAGGTCCCATTCACAGTGAAAATTATACGTAAGCATAACATTGTGTAATGTTTGGAACCTTTTAAAATGGATAAACTAAACATAAAAATTAAATGCTAAATTAGACGTTAACGCACAAAACCGAAGTCATCTGCGTACAGGCCATGAAGGCCCATGGAGGGGTGGAAGGTAAAGTCTTCCACTATCCGTAACTTCGACACTTGATGGGGTAGAGTGGTTAGATCTACGCCCAGCCGCCTTTGCCCCCAGGAGTTAACCTGGTACTCATTTTTGGTGTAGGCTGAGTGAACCTCAGGACCATGTGCTCCTCCGGAAATGGAAATCTCGTTTCTTAAATTTTACGACTTCCTGACAAGCTTACAAGATTCTCCCGTCTGCCCTTAAGTTTATGCTTTACGTAAGAAATCATCCAATTAAAACGTACTGTTGTTGAGGTGTTTATAGTTGCACTACGGCGTCCTTAGAAGAAAGAGCTGGTTACAATTTATCAGAATCATCCCTGCTTGTATAGGAATATAAACAAATCATATCGTCGCTTCACCGGTAAAAGGTTGTAATCCACAAAGCTCTTCTTACCGATTATTCTCCTTAAGACTGGTCACCCCTCCCAGCCACATATGGTTATGCAGTCCATCAGAACAAATTTTGTTGTGTTCATTTTCCTCTGCCCATGTGTGAAGGAAAATTAACCTTACTGTACTATACGAATGTATGCTTGCATTACGCATTTATGCACTCCTATTGTATAATGCATGTTAGGTTCATTTTCGGTTACTCGTCGGCATAGGAAAACGATCACAACGGACATTGTTCTGATGGGCTGTATATCCATATGTGGCTGGGAGGCGTGACCAGTCTTAAGGAGAATCATTGATAGGCAGAGCTTTGTGGATTACAACCTTTTACCGGTGAAGCGACGATATGAAGATGCAGAGTTTAAAACTAACGTAAGGGCAACAAAATTTCACATGCATTCAATTATCATGAAAGTAAAAAAAGGTAGTTTTTGGTAGTGTACGTACCTAACCTACTTCGCCATCTGACCACAAGCGGCCTTTTTAAATCAGCTGTCGGCTATAGAGCATTGACCTCAACTTGCTGTCTTTTCTCATTGGCTGGTACTTAGGTTTGATTCGTCGTTGTGAATGGGGCCTCATCCATCCTATGGATCATGGATCATATGTAGGCCATTGAGGATGGGGAGGATAAAGGCTTAGTCTCGTTCCACGTCGACTTAACCTCTCAGAAATTAACCTGACATTGATTTTTGGTGTAGGCTAAGTGAACCTCAGAGCATCCTCTAGCAGTTTCCTAATTTCGACACTGTCACATGACACGTTATAAAGACACCAAATAAGCGCTATCGGGTTTAACTCCAAAGATGCAATAGCACAGATTCACAACCACTCTGCCTAGTTAGCTCATCATCGGTCACTGTTCAAACCATATTTCCTACTTTTCCTACACTGTATAAATTATCTTCTATTCATAATTACATAAATTAATGTTATACCTACTTGATTACTTACTGAAAAACCCGTGCTATCGTTTATTAAATATGTTTAAGAAGAGTGCGCCTAAAAATATAGTTATTTATTGGATGGAGGGGAAAAGGACCAAGGCACTTAAGTGATACTTTGTAGTTTTTCGTTCATAAATCCACAATACAGGTAAGTTGTGATTAAGATTTCTGTATGAATCATCTTTCCAAAATGTTGAGAAAACTGTCCCTTTACGCGGGATTTAGATCTATTCTAATACATGAAAGATGAAGTGTAGCGACCTCTTACTTTAAAGATATGTATAAAAATGACAATTCAAGCCATCACCGAACAGGCCATGAATGCCCTTGGAGGAGGGGGAAGATAAAGGCATAGTCTCACGCCATGTCGCCTTCGCCTTCGGCAATCAATCCGGTACTCATTTTCATCGTAGTCTAAGTGAAACTCAGGACCATGTGATTCTCTAGAAGTGAAAATTTCATTTTTAAATTTTCGACTTCCTGGCGGGGAATTGAACCAACGTCCTTCTGCGTGAACCGAGTACGCCTTTACTGCCTCGAATAAGTATTCCAGTTAATATGACAACACAGATGAATTAAAAATGCATTCCGGGTATCATAGAAACCTTAAAACTTAGTACAAAACCAACTTGATCCCTCAGCATTTCTAGAGAAATCTAAAATTCCCAAACCTCCTCGATGAGGCCGAACTGGTAGGGAGAAGGTTCAAATCAGAGTTTCAGCATTAGAACAGCATAAGTACGCAAGCGAAGTAATTTTTTCAACTGTGATAAAATCCCTCTCAACCAACCAAAAAAGGGTAAAAGGTACATATATTTACACCTGTATTAACACTTAAAGTAATACAAAATTAACTAAACCTGTTGAAAATAAATAGTGTTCATATTTTCTTGATTGGCATCTTTCTAATATGATGGACCTACTTAAGCTGGTTTAATATTACGTAACTCGGCCCATTACATTCATAACAACCATATATCGTCGAATATTTTCCTTAAAACTCATCGCGATTTTATATGTAACGAAACGAATATGTTCCGCTATTTTTGAATTTAGGATTTTTTTAAAATTTAAATTTATGTAATCAACAAAAATACCTTCATCTGGTCTTTCTAACTCGTGTGGTCATTTATGGTTTATTTTCTTTCGATATTTTTAGCAAGGGTAGGCAGCGACGATGCATCATCAGTTGTTACTACAAGTATTTACTTTAAACGAGATAACATTGAGAAAGTTATGGCTCGTACCATTTGTCTCAGTATTCCTGGGACTTCATCGTATTGTCCGACTCAGGACGTTAATGAAGACAAATATTCCACCCAGCGTTCCTCAACTATACGACTTTCATTACTGTATGGATGACACAGTGCCGTTTGTATTAGCCTGAAAGCTGAACACACAGAATTAGCTTTGGCCATTCACATCGGCTGAAATCGGCGTGACGTAACACTACCTTGTACTTTCCAATATTTTTTTCTGTCTTTCAACCGGTTTCTCTCCGTATTTATGTATAAAATTACAGCTACATTAATCCGGCTTTTGCTTACTGAGTACCGAGCATTGAATACTTCCGGAACCAGGCAAACTTTCCATGAGCAGACGACGGACGTAGGATACTTACAGCATGGAATTATATAAATGGGCCAGGTCTCATAATGGTCACTGAAGGGTTAGGTAGAGGACCCTTTTTGCCAATGAGTTGCTTCGGATGGAGATGATGATTGGTACATATTTCATCTCAGAACTGTCGATCTCCTCGGAGAAAAGTGTCCATATCGATCTCATTTAGAGTCCAGCATGACCGAATATGAAGACTAGGTTAAATGAAATATAGCCTAACGCTCGTTTATAGATACAAACCACCAACATTTCCTGTGAAACCGTATTGTATACTACAACTGTCCATTCAAGTAATTCCTTCGTTTTCAGTAGAACCGTACGAAACAATCAACACCATCATAGTCACACGGTATGGGCTATTTTGTTTTGTTTTAGTTCCTGTTATGATTGAGAAAGTAATTTTGTTTCAATTTGCTTCATGTAAATGAGAAGTGATGTGGTTTCCCGTTGCTTTCCTCACCAAACCAGAAGTTGTTATTAGATGCTCCAACCGACCCTGTGAGCAACATTTTCACACAATTCAAAACAGGGACTGGCTGCACAAGAAATGGCATTACTGAAATCGCTCATGTGTCGTTGGCTTGAGCGAAGACTAAGTTGTTTAGTAAATTAAAGGTGAATAAAAACCTACAAACTGTTTTCCAGTTAGTGACCGGGTCATGGATGGAACGAATGAAGCCCCAACTTGCGGTCAGGATAGGAATTGTGCCGGCTGCCGAAGCCTGTCGCACACCCCTGCGGCATGATCAATGACTGACAGATGAAGTGAAAATATATTGGAGAGTGTTGCTGGAATGAAAGATGACAGGGAAAACCAGAGTACTCGGAGAAAAACCTGTCCCGTCTCCGCTTTGTCCAGCACAAATCTCACATGGAGTGACAGGGATTTGAACCACGGAACCCAGGGGTGAGAGGCCGACGCGCTGCACCTGAGCCACGGAGGCTTAGTAAATTAAACATAGGGATTCTTAAATTTATAATTCAGTAACTTTCATATCGTCGAAGCCAAGGACAAGAGTGAGACAGGTCAATAAAAGTAATAACCATGTTCTAGCTCACACTAGAAGAGAGTAGTGCAACGTAAATACCATGTCTTGCCAGCAATGACATTATTGTTCTGTTAAATTCAACAAATTATTCCTCTGCACAGCATCACAGCTTTTAATACTTCTGACCTTCACCAATTGTAAGAATTCTAGCATCATGGCACTGTAACACATTTTATTTGCAACGATTTTACGAATTCTGCCAACACCAAATATCTTAAAAAAGTACTTATCCTGCTTCCTGGACGAATACAAGAGCTCTTAGTAGGTTCGCCATCAACTGAGTAATCAAAGTAATCAATTTAATTTATTAATAATTATTATGCTACGGAATGCGATTACAAGTATCAGATGGGGACATAAGTCCGTTCGCATTGTAATCCATAGAGTAGGAATATTCATCTTGGGGAGGCCACAGCCCGCTCTACAGCAGCGATAACAGTGTCTTGCACTGGAATGGCTTGGAGTAGAGCGGGCAACTTCTCCATCCATGCCGTTATGTGGCTATGCATACTTTCCAGGCGTTCTAAATTGCGATACGAACGGACTATGGCCCCCACTAGATACATTATTTAGATCATTTGGAACAGGAATAGATCCCCGTCAATAATCTTAGAGCAACGTGTTAGGTATGCAAATTCCAACGGACACGATATATATCGTCGCTTATGGACTGGCACAGCTTAAAAACATAATTATACACCGAAAATAAATAAATATATAAAACAATAAACTTGGTGCAGAAGTCTTAGGAATTGGTCTCTAATAATAAAATAGCTCAACTAATTTGAAACTGAGAGGAAGTATATAATTTCTGTACGTGTTGACCATGTTAGTTACGCGATATCCAACCACTGCATTAGGCTGTATTCTGTTTGCTACCCGATGTTCTTCCGTTAGCGATGGTGTGCTCTGAAATGTTTGACTGAGTACAGCTGTCACCTTATGCAGGCTGGCTGGTCGAATTCGAACCGCGTCAATGGTAAACCAGTTTATGCATTCCTCTAATCTCAGTAAGTTATTTGGGTGAGTGCGGTTATTCAAGACAATATAATACCAATAATACATCTTCATTGCAGAATGTTACGTCTTTCAGTGTTCAGTTTTGAAGCCTCTTTGAAAGACCTCAGCGCCTCCACGTGAGTTACCTCCCTTAGGCCTAGCAACTGAAGAAGTTATTGTGGAAATTTCAGAGGACTACAAAAAATTAACCGATTTAACGTAGGAGAAGATTATTTTGTTTTATCTGGTGATCCGTTTCGCCGTCAATCAAGCTGAAGAACTCGTCACTGTGACGTCCTTCATTTCTCACTCGACTGCAGTAGTCTTAGCAGGCCGGTGTCATAATGTACTGTATGAATCACTAGTTGGTCCATTTCGCAGACTAATGATACCGTGTGCTTGTCATTTCTTTATATTTCTCTGTATGTGAGCTTTCTTGTAACCTGTATTACTGGTCAGTATATTCTTTTACGTGAATAATAATAATAATAATAATAATAATAATAATAATAATAATAATAATAATAATAATAATAATAATAATAAGTATGATCCAATTTTCTATCGACGGGGCTTATTTTCAAGTATTACAATGCCGTATTGCCACTTGCTCGGGCCTAGTGAGAGAATGTATTAGAATGATATTCTACAAATTCACGCATTATCTCTTCAAGAGAAACAATAACGCAGTTTAAAGATAAGATTTTCAATATTTTCAGATAAAAATATGTGTTCAGGCTTTACACTCAAAGAAATAATGGAGGTAAATACCTCGTCAATATCCGGCTCAATGGTTAAATGCTTAGTTTGGACCAAGCGTCTCGGATTCGATTCCTGGCCGGGTGGGGTTTTTTAACCTTCGTTGGTTAACTTCTCTGGTAAAAGGGCTGGGTGTTTGTGTCATATTCAGCATTGAATTTCATCTTAGGTAGTGCCCCATCCTCATTAACCTATACGGCGTCAACTCGAAAGGCCTGCATAAGCCCTCTTCGGAGGCCATACGCCATTAAAATTATTACCTCGTCATTTTGCATCACAGCAGTACTAGTCCTCTCTATAGTCTGCTCAGGTGGGTCTGACTTCCTGTTCAACCTTGGCCCCATGCTTCGACGCCATATTATTTCTATTCATTTCAGCATGTGTATATGACCGTCCAACGTAGGGACTGCCCAGAACAAGTTGGAAATCCTACGTTAGGAAGGATCTGGACAACACTAATACCAATCCCAATACAGTTCAAGTTAGAAGCTACTGGAGGTGAGCCATCACAAAGCCCAAGCCCCAGGTAGGTAGGAAACAACAAAGACTAGGGTGAAAATGAAGAATAAAAAGAAAAGAAGATAATAATGGTGTTTAGCCTCCGGAGAGGCCTGGTGCAGGTGTTTAGAACTGACCTCCATTGGATGTCCTGCGCGTCTGCAAGGATGGTACCCTACGTAGAATGAAATCTAATGTTAAAAACGGTTCACACCCCCAGTCCCCCAGCCAGAGTAATTATCCAACGAAGATTAAAATGCCCGATCCAGCCGGGAATCGACCCCGAGGACCCGTGGATCAAAAGCCAGCATGCTAACAAGTTAGCAGGAAGTAAAAAAAAAAATGAAAGAAATTTCTTTTTTTTTCTCAGCGAACGTTAAGAAACATAATAACTTCTCAATGTATGCCACATACCTCAGTGGAGCAGTAAGATATTCATCATTCCTGTATTCACAAAATAGCGATTTCGATCCCGACCGAGGATGGTGGTATTTTAAAATGATTCAATGAGGCAACTCGGCCTCATTAATTTCCAGCACGTTCATGTATTTCCGAGGGACAAAGTTCTAATCCCTCAGCGTTCCGCAATATATAGAAAAATTCGAGTAACATTCAGCAGGTAGGAACAATATCTCTGATGATTCTACATACGAATTATCGAACATGCAAAGATTTGAATTGCGGTATTAATTATAAACTAAAAATTATTATTATTATTATTATTATTATTATTATTATTATTATTATTATTATTATTATTATTATTATTATTATTATACTATATATTTTCATAGCCGTTCGTTTAAAATTAGGATACTCGCCTCCCTCCCAGTTGGTCAGATTTGATTCCTGACTACATCAAGCAGAATTAACATCCTGAGAAGCGGGGTGTGTTCAGTCTCGCGAAGACAAATTAGGAATAGATTTTTAAAATTATATACCAGACTAACTTTAAAATGGTTCTAAATACAAAGAGCTCTAGAAAAGGTTTGCAATGTGAGTGAACGCTTTAGACTTTTTCAAAATAATTTCCACCACACTCAATACACTTCTCCATACGTCGAAACAAGTCACTGAACCAACTCTGCCACTTTTAGTCGATTACATTTTCACACTCTTGATCCCATGCTGCCAGAAGCTCCTCGTCGGATGCAAAACGCCGCCCTTTCAGCTTCAGCTTCACTTCTGGGAAGAGTGCGAAGTCACATGGAGCAAGATCAGGACTGTATGGAGGGTGATCAAGCACAGTCAACCCTGATCTGGCAAGAAAATCCATTGTTACATTAGCACGATGTGCTGGAGCATTGTCGTGATGCAAGAGCCAAGTGTTGAGCCGTGACCTTTGACGGAACTGTTTGAGAGCCTGGATGACCTGAGGCAGACAAGTCTCACTGTACCACTTCGCAGTAACTGTCCTTTGTGTTTCCAGCACAACCCGAGTCAGGATGTCCCGTTTAGTTAGGAATACTGCAATCACCCTTTTCTTCACCGATATTGACTTTCGCACAGTCACAGGAGTACCCTCATCTCCAAACAGCCACACCTTGTTATGGAATTTTGTTGGGACATCGTAATAATAAAGCCAAGTTTCGTCACCTGTAACGATGCTATTGACGTTACGCGAAGTCCCATTTTCAAACTGTTTTAGCATTTTTCGGTACCATTTCACTCGATGTGTCCTTTGTTCCTCTGAAAGTGAATGGGGCACCCAAAGTAAACAAATCTTTCTAATATGGAGATGGTCGTGTAGGATTGAATGAATAGCTGGTGCAGGGATGTGGAGGATCTCTTCTACCTGCCGATATGTCAACCGCCTCTCTTGCTGCAACATTTTCCTCACAGCTTCAATGTTTTCCGCAGTCACTGATTCAGACGGTCGCCCAGAACGAGGATCACCTTAAGACCCAAAATTTCCCCTCTGGAACTCTTTGTACCAGCAGAAAATCGTTGTCCGATGTGGACAGTCTTTCCTCAGCACAAGAGTCATTTCTTCCAGGCACTGGTCAGCAGTTAATCCACGCGCAAAATTGTAGCAGATAATTGCGCGATATTCATCTTTAGACCACACTGACATCTTAACTTACTTTCAATCCCATTGCTTGGTAACAACTGGCGTGAAGGTCGCGCCTTGCTGTATTCTAGATCTGTTTTCACCCCTCTTTTCATTCCTCACGATAACAGGGGTGTCCAGCCAACCGTCCTTGCGTATTGCAAAACTTTCCTAGTGCCCTTTATATGTACAGGCCAGGAGTTGAAGGTACAGACAGGAATTAACCTGGAACTCATTTTCGGTGTAGGCAGATTGAAACCCAAGACCATGAATCACTTCCTTCTAAACGCTTCGTCTCCCTGATAAGAAATCCAGCCCACATCATTCTACGTGAACCGAATACCCCTTCACAGTCTCGGCCATGTATCCCCCTTATGACTTACGAACTGGCTTCACTCGCGCTATATGCAAGTGTAAGTTTACCATATCATCGTAATCCTCTGCATTGTATCATCATCAACAACCATAACATAATAATGTTCCAAAATTTATTGCAGTTTATATTTCAGACATGAAGTAATACGCAAAGGGTTGTGACAGAAATTATTGCTTTAAGAGGAATTACAACTATCCTCTCTTAAAACGAATAAGAACCCCCTGTGAGCGGGGGACGCAAACGAAGAATACACCCACGGTATCCCCTGCCTGTCGTAGGAGGCGACTAAAACGGGCGACCAAAGGATGAGGATTTTTCTTTTACAATTTGTTTTGAGTCGCAGCGACACAGATAGTTCTTATGGCGAAGATGGGATAGGAAAAGGCTAGTAGTGTGAACGAACTGGCCGTGGCCTTAATTAAGGTAGAGTCCCAGCATTTTCCTGGTTTGAAAACGGGAAACCACGGAAAACCACCTTCAGGGCTGCGGCAGTGGAATTCGAACCCACTAGCTCTCGGATGCAAGCTCACAGCTGCACGACCCTAACCGCACGGCCAACTCGCCCTGTAAGGGATGAGGAAATTAGAACCATGAGACTACTTGTGATTAGTACCATTACGCGAGGAACACCATGGGTCAACGTTACTTGAGATTATCACCACCATGTGAGGAACACCATGGATCTACGTTATCTGGGAGTAGTACCCTTATATGAGGAACACCACGGGTCTGGACTTTGCCTGTGGTTAGTACCATCGTGTGTATCCCATTGTGGCGGAGTGGTTGAAAAGGGGAGGAAGGGGCGGCACAAGGCTGCTCGGACTTATGTTCATGTAAAAAAATGTGTCGTATGCTGCGCTGGAATTTGTCGGTTCCCCTATGTTCAGAATGGATCTGCGTTATCTACGAGTAGTCCACTATATGAAGAACACCACGATTCTACGTTGCTTCTGATTAGTACCACTATATGAGGAACGCCATAGGTCTGCGTTGCCTGACGGTTCAAATCCCGTTACAAGCTTTTACCTGTATTATTATTATTATTATTGTTTGATTCAATTCTATAATCTGATTTCGCTGTGTATTAATTGATTATCACTTGGTTCATTATAGTTAATTATCTATATCTATACTAATATTATAAAGAGGAAAAATGTGTTTGCTTGTAACGAATAGACTCAAAAACTACTGAACCTATAGATAGCTACATTGCCAGTGAGTAACATGGGCTTTATTTTATTTTCAAAACAATTCGATGTGGGGGGCACGGAGGGAGATATAAAAATAATAGACTAATAATAATGTTATTTGTTTTACGTCCCACTAACTACTTTTTAAGGTCTTCGGAGACGCCGAGGTGCCGGAATTTAGTCCCGCAGGAGTTCTTTAACGTGCCAGTAAATCTACCGACACGGGGCTGTCGTATTTGAGCACCTTCAAATACCACCGGACTGAGCCAGGATCGAAAAAATAATAGACTAATATAGGCAAAATATCGAATTTGTCGTATAAGGACGAGACAAAATTCAATTTAATCCTCTTGACGCAAAGAACAAAACTCGGTAAGCCCTACGGCCCCCAAAACCATGTTTTAAGGCCCTAAAACACACCGTTACGGATATATTGGCACCACACTACCCCTGCTCTAGGAATCGGATAAAAGAAATGAACTGCCGTAACCATGGCAACGTCAGCTCCAGGATTCTAGAGCAGCGAGATTATGCATGTACGTTTGGGCATAGCTGCCAACCAAAATTGGTACACAAAATACTTACTATCTGGAAAAAATATACTGTTGTGTAAGGCACTCATAGGACTCCTTTGGGCGGGGATGGAAAGGAGGTGAAGTATAAAAATCTTATCCTAACATATATAAAAATGGATGTATGTGTGTGTGTAAATGACACATCTCCTCCTAAACCACTGGAGCAATTTCAACCAAACTTGGTACACGTATTACTTACTATCGGGAGACGAACACTGTGGGGGTAAGCCATCCCTAGCGCCCTTAAGGGACGGGGGTCAGGGGGGTTAGTTTTAAAATTAATCTAGAAGAGTGTCGAATTCATAGTTTTCGGGGTCGCTGAGTTGAAAAGTAATACTCCAGAATTTTTTTAAGTCAATGTTCAGCCCCCTTATAGGTGGAGAGCGAATTGGGGGGGGGGACGAGATATAGAAATAATTTAAAACAGTTTCGAATCCATAGATTTCAGGGTCTCTGAGATGAATAGTAATACTCCGGAATTTTTACAGGACCAAGTGGGGGGCGAAGGGGATGAGATATATAAATAATCGAAAAACTATATATAAAATCTTATCTTATCTTCTTATTACTATATATAAAATTGGATGCATGTGTGTGCGTGAGTGTGTGTGTGGATATGTAAATGACACATCTCCTAAACAACTGGAGCAATTTCACCAAACTTGGTACACTTATCAATTAGTATCAGGAGACAAACCGCGTGGGGGTAAGACACCCCGAGCACCCTTATGGGCAGGGGGCGAGGGGGCGTGGTATAAAAATAATATAGAATAGTATCGAATCCATTGTTTTCGTGGTCGCTGAAATGAATAGTGACACTCCGAATTTTTTAAAGTTGTTGTTCAGCCCCCTTTAGGGTGAGGGTGATGGGGGAGTGAGATATAAAAATAATCGAAAACAGTGTCGAATCTACCGTTTCCGCAGTCACTGGGATGAATGGTGACAATACAGATCTTTTATCCCTTAGGGGTGGGGGGCGAGAGGGGGACAGTCTCATTGACAGTTGAAATCCTGTGCATCGTATCTATAGTGCGACAGCTAAATACATATAGTTATCACTTATTAATTTTTGACAGGATCAAATACTTCCCAGTAGATTCGAGCTTCCATAAGGACGAAGTTTTACTCGAAAATTAAATAATCTAAAACTTGAAATCAAACACATCTAAATAATTCTAAAACTACATTATAGATCGTAACATATCAATCTGCAAGTCAAAAAGGAATTCTATAAAAATGCACCTCACACATAACTAACTGGTAATGTAAATCTTAAAGGGAAATATTCAGAAACTATGCGGGCAACACCGGGTACTAAAGCTAGTTGTGTATATAATTATGTGTGTATGTATTAGCATCAAAATTATGTAGTGTGAGACTTACTGCCTAATATCAGATATGGATATGTTTTGTGAAACCTTTTGACATTGCAACGCATGGTGTAATACTGCTACAGTAACTGTCGAGTCATCGTTCTGTCATTGTATGCTTTTAGCGATGAGATAATATATAAGGAGTTCCTTATTTTCCTGAGGCTATTTCATCACAGTCTGTAACATTTGTATCTGGGTGGGAGTTACATCATCTTTTAGAAATGACGTGTGTGTGACAACTTATGTCTATATAAAGGACTGTATCCGCAAGCGTAACTTCAGTTGGATAGTTCAGTTGGTTGGAAGGAGTTGAATGGAGAGACTTGCCATGAAGTTTTAGAATCAGTTGGAAGGAGAGTGAGGCCACAGTTAGTCAGCGAGTCAATGAGATGAAGAAGAAGCAGTCGCATGGATACGTAATCGTCAGTGACCAAATGGATTATATGTTCAGAGTGTGTTTCGTGTATCTATTCGGTAGAGTTCTTGTGTCAGTTCAGTGACAGCCGAATATTGAGTCGTCGTAATGCAGACCAACAGTTACCAGTGGATTACTTGTAAAGTTGATTGTGAAGTGTGAATATAATTTGAAGTCATGCTATATCTCGTTTGTGAAACTAAAAGGATACATCACCAAATTAGGTTTAAGATACCTACAGCTGATACCAACTCAAAGGAATACGTCGTAATAACACTCAACGTGTTGAAAGTACTGTTACGTGAACAAGTGAAGGATAAATTTCTTGTACAACTTTTAAATGTCCGGTCAAGAGGATTTCAAATTTAATGGCTAGAGTTTCTTTCAGTTGCAATTTCAGAATTTTACATCATATCTACATTATCCCAACAAGTCTTGCCATTTCAATTATCAATTTAAAGGATGTATGTTGTTTAGTATCAAATATAATTTATGGTTTTATTTCAATGGTAGAGTTAGATAACCTCAATTTTAGTGGGGAAACCATACTTCAATGTCCTTTTCCCAGAAGCTATATGTTATGCTGTCAAAGTAAGCTTATTACCTCACACCCTAGAGATAAACCAGATTCTCATTCTATTATTGTTACATTTCCTTGTAGCTGGCGCCCATCAACAATTGTATGTGTAAGTAATCAGGTAAGCACTAAGTGTGAGCACATAGTCCGACGATTGAACATTTTATCTCATTCATATGTAGTTACATGTATTTGTGATCCTATTAGTCACAAAGTATCACTGCAACGTGGGACTCAAAGAATTCGGAACTTGTTCTGAATGACAGCATACCATAGGTTGATTTTGGGAAGAATATGCACATTTAAGCCAACAGAAGTATAACAGGTAAATATGAGGAGTGTAGTTTTTGTTTTGTTACATATTTGTATTTTGGTGGCATGTCAAGGGGTTTTTGGAAAGAGAAATCAATTTGAGATCGCATGCTATTACTAGTGAACCAAAGATGGACACGGAAGACAATAGCAAGTCACGTGATGAGGAGGCTATTGCTTCCACGAACATGGAATCTGAGGTTGAGAATAGGGAGCGCATAAACACGATGGAAGGTTCTGAGGTAATTCAGGAAAGTGCAGAAGTTGGGAAGCACACTGAAACTCAAAAGGAATTCTCAGGTTGGATGGACCTACAACTTTTTAATTTGCTGATGTCCAAACTGGACGAGCTCAGTGAAAAAATTACTAGTACTAGTGAAGATAGGAATAAATACAAGAAAGTATCAATTGATAGGAGTAACGAAAATTTTAATTAACAGATATGTAGCAAAACGGAACAAATAATTAGTAGTAGTGATGAAAATTGTAATAAACAGACTGATAGTACAAAATGTTTGGGTGAGGCGAATTACCTACCTAACGTGAACAGTGTCAACAGTGAAACTTTGCAAGTTATAAGTCTCATTCCGTATTGATGGTTGTAACTTTACAAATAAAAGGATTTATAAAATCCTCCTTATCAATACAAATCAACTCATCTGTTAGATGAAACAAAGTCTATACATGTTTCAGCCTATTCTCAAGGCCATCTTCAGTAGCAGAACAATTATTACATCACACAAACAACTTAACAACTTAAAAACCTTGATGAAGTGAAATGACAGTGATCATGATTAATGAATTAAAAACTTACTGAGGTACAAAGTCCTCTCGTTTGATGGGTCGTTCTTGATTGTCAAATAAAACTTGCTGACTGTTAAAATGAAAACACTGTCCATTCGAGATGACAATTTTTATTTACATGTAAGTTAAATGAGTTTTCTTTTCTTACATTATTTTTAACTTTCTTTTTCATCCACTCATAATTCCTTTTCTCCTTACAGAGGTTACACACGTTTTAATCCATGGTAATGACGGTCTCACTACACTGATTAGCACAGTGTTTTCATTTTAACAGTCAGCAAGTCTTATTTGACTGAAACTCGAAGAACTTGTTGGTATCAATCAGCCACACTTCCCAGTAGCCTGGTGAATATTAATATTGGATACATCCTTACTATGTCGGTGGAAATTTGTACCTTAATGTCCGAAAATCTTCTTCTTGTTTTAATACCAGTTTATTGGCGTTGGAACTCGATAAGGATTCGGCCCTGTTTTACGGCCAGATGTCCTTCCTGTCGCCGACCCTATGTTGTACATGGAGATATATTAGCTATTGCGTGTTTCTGTGGCGGTTGTTAGTTTGTTGTATTGTACGCAGATAAAGAGACACGTATTAAGATTAACATAAACACCCAGTCCCAGAGCCAGTGGAATTAACCATAAAGAGTTAAAAGACTGCCTGGCCGAGAATCGAACCCGGAGCCCTCTGAACCGAAGATAATTTCGCTGAACTTCCAGCTAAGGATCCGGACGTCTTAATGACTGATGGTATTGTACCTCATATTGTACTGAATTGTTGCAAAAGTTAGTGATGGGTGCCATCGGGGTCTGGAGCGAAGTCGGTACACAGTGCTCTGTTACTGCGATATGCTTCAAAGGAGCTTGCAGAGGTGTCTCAACGTTGCGCCTACCACCGGTGTCTTGGAAGGTGTAACAATTTTACTGATGAGCCCGCTGTCTCACTAGGGCAAATCGTAGATAATTTCATCCTTGAGGAAGCCTAAAGAGCTGGAATACTCTCAAATGTATAGACGCTTTTTGTTGTTTTACAATTGGCTTTACGTCGCACCGCTTTTTGGCGACGATGGGTTAGGAAAAGGCTAGGAGTCGGAAGGAAGTGGCTGTGGCCTTAATTAACGTACAGCCCCAGCGTTTGCCTGGTGTGGAAATGAGAAACCACGGAAAACCATCTTTAGGACTGCCGACAGTGGGTTCGAACCCACTATCTCCCGAATGCAAGTTCACTGCCATTATATTATCATTCGGTGTTATAGTTACCTTCTGGGAATAACTTGTACTGTAGTATGATAAATGCTTAGAGAAGCATTGCGGAGGAGATATCCGTGGTCATTAATTTCGCTGTGAAGAATAATACACTTGTATCCCCAGGATACCTGTAGATGATCGATCTCTTTGAGAGCGAATTTTTGTTTGGTAAGAGGTTGGATTGCGGTATTGTATTTTCTGATGGTCTTCCTCACACAATGCAACCGCGTAGGAAAAGTTACATTAACGACAGGGCTATACCAAAGACGAAAAGCTACTCTCCTTCTTCTAACACAGATTTTCCCACATTTGTGGGGTCGCAGATGTGAACTGTGCCACACATGTTGCTTTTGCCCTGTTTTACGGCTGGATGCCCCACCTGACGCCAACCCTATATGGAGGGATGTTATCACTATTGCGTGTTTCTCTTAGTGGTTGGTAGTGTAGTGTGTTGCCTGAATATGAAGAGGAAGGTATTGGGACACACACAAACACTCAGTCCCCGAGCCAGAAGGATTAATCAGACGCTATTAAAATCCTCGACCCGGCCGGGAATCGAACCCGGGACCTCTGAACCGAAGGCCTCAACGCTGATCATTCAGCCAATGAGTTGGGCTAGGACTAAATGTACTGTTGCAGCAGAAAATACATTTAACCGAAATAAACGCAGACTTCAGTGAAATGATTGTAAATGTAAAAGAAATGTAATTAAAAGTAAAGCATTGTAATGCACTTTCGGTTTAGTGTTGTTTACAAACCGATCAGTATTTGTACGTGAATCAACAACCATCACTGTTCCCGTTGCCTGCTTCTGGCTCCATCAACAGATTGTAGTTTGCGGCTTGATTATCAAGTGGTTTACCATCTACACATGCTGCATATCACAACTGGGCATTTCAGTTTAGGAATAACTCCATTACCAGATACCCACAAATAAATGCAAATGAGATATTCGAAGGGGAAAAAGCATGTTCTACTCTTTCGAACTCCACGTAAAACTGGAGATCTCCTGGCTTATGGGCTATGAGTGTACACAGGCGTCACAATAGTGATAAGAACGAGTGCTTCAATACCTGAGAGCTTTATGTGGCCCTGAAGAGAACATTCCTTTAAGCGTCGTTAAAGCTTATAATAATAATAATAATAATAATAATAATAATAATAATAATAATAATAATAATTAGCATTTACTCGTTATTCGCACGGTAATTATCTGTTGATTACATGTTTCCTTCAGGAATCTATGCGAAGTAACTTGGATCTATTCACACGTTTAATGCAAAGCAAAGCAAAGTCACCTCCATACAGGCCATGAAGGCCCTTGGAGGAGTGGAAGGTAAAGGCTTCCACCAATCTTAACCTCGGCACGTGATTGGGTAAAGTGGTTAGCTCTACGCCCGGCCGCCTTTGCCCCCAGGAATTAACCTGCTACTCATTTTTCATGTGGGCTGAGTGAACCTCAAGGCCATATGCACCTTGGAGAGTGGAAATCTCGTTTCTTAAATTTTACGACTTCCTGACGGGGATTCGAACCCACGTCCTTCCGGGCAAACCGAGCACGCCTTTACCGCCTCGGCCAGGCAGCCCCTCACGCGTTTAATGCAACATGTTAAAATGTTATTTTTTCCTACGTCAGCCCGGAGCAGTAACGAAAATATGTTGAAGCTGAACAAATTCGCGATGGAATGAGGACGGTTTCTGAATTTATTGTACGGTACAGTTCCTGGTTCAAAGTTGTGTGAAATTCTCCGTGGTTCTCAGGTTGCATATTGTATCCCTTACCACTTGAGTGCTGCTCAGACGTTGATGATACCTATTTTAATATCTGCCCGACCGAGAGGAGTAAAATGACTCTTTAGTTTTTCTCGTTACCCACCTTCAAGTGACATGCACGACATGCCCGAAGGGCCTTGGAATAAAAATCCATTTTTTCGTAACCATCTGCGTTATAATCCGTTGTACGATAAATACGTACATGGCATAAAGGAACGGTAATAACATATTCTTGAACGTGTTTTACATACAGCCTTTTGAGAGACCTAATATCAAAGAAAACGTTTGAGAATAATCTACGTATATAAAATAAGAGTTTTGTCTGTACATTGCTCAGAATTTGAAAAGAATGGTATTTCTGTATCGGTCATGTCTACAGTAAAAAAAATATGCATTTTTAACTTTTCCGTAATGTCTGTCTGTCTGTCTGTCTGTCTGTCTGTCTGTCTGTCTGTCTGTCTGTCTGTCTGTCTGTCTGTCTGTCTGTCTGTCTGTCTGTGCACGCATCACGAGAAAACGGCTGAAGAGAATTTAATGAAAATCGGAACGTAAAGTCGGGTGATGAACCGCTACAATCTAGGCTATAAATTATTTTAATCACCCTGAGTGAAATAGTAGTTTAGGGGAAGGCCTGAAATTTAAATCTCAAATATTTATGTTATTAGTGGCCGTGTCTTAATGAAAATCGCTAGACAAAGATGGGAAATAATTCGCTACAATATAGGCTATGCACGCTGAGAAAAATGGTAGTTTAGGGGAAGGCCTAATATTTAATTTTCAAATATTTATTTTATTAGTGGTCGTGTCTTAATGAAAATCGCTAGACAAAGATGGGAAATAATTCGCTACAATATAGGCTATACACGCTGAGAAAAATGGTAGTTTAGGGGAAGGCCTAAAATTTAATTTTCAAATATTTATTTTATTAGTGGTCGTATCTTCACGAAAATTGGTATGCAAAGTCGGAGAATAGGTCGCTATAATCTAGGCTATCAATAATGTTATTCGCACTGAGTGAAATGGTAGTTTAGGGGAAGGCCTGAAATGTAATCTATATATATAAAATAAGAGTTTTGTCTGTACATTGCTCAGAATTTGAAAATAATGGTATTTCCGTATCGGCCATGTCCACAGTAACAAGAAAATGCATTTTTTACTTTTCCGTAATGTCTGTCTGTCTGTCTGTCTGTCTGTATGTATGTATGTATGTATGTATGTACACGCATCACGAGAAAACGGCTGAAGAGAATTTAATGAAAATCGGAATGTAAAGTTGTTTTTTTTTTTTTTTTTGCTAGGGGCTTTACGTCACACCGACGCAGATAGGTCTTATGGCGACGATGGGATAGGAAAGGCCTAGGAGTTGGAAGGAAGCGGCCGTGGCCTTAATTAAGGTACAGCCCCAGCATTTGCCTGGTGTGAAAATGGGAAACCACGGAAAACCATCTTCAGGGCTGCCGATAGTGGGATTCGATACTATCTCCCGGATGCAAGCTCACAGCCACGCGCCTCTACGCGCACGGCCAACTCGCCCGGTGGAATGTAAAGTCGAGTGATGAACCGCTACAATCTAGGCTATAAATTATTTTAATCACCCTGAGTGAAATGGTAGTTTAGGGGAAGGCCTAAAATTGAATTCTGAAATATTTATATTATTAGCAGTCCTATCGATAAATATTACATAACAAGTTATGCAGAATTAAATTTCGATCACTTACTTCATACATGGTTACTGTACAGACTTTGATAACAGAGATATTCATGAGTTTGTATTTTTGTTGCCAAGTCCATATCATCGCCGAGCCACGAGGAAATGGGTTAACATAATTTAATGAAAGTCAGTATATAGAGTCGGGGAATAAGAAGCTACAGTCTAAGTTATAAACAATTTTATTCGCCCTGTATGAAATTGTAGTTTAGGGGAGGGCGCCTAATTTTAAATACCTATGTTATTGGTCCTATCGAAAAGTACTACATAACAAAAGTTATAGAGAATACAATTTCCGACCATTTATGTTTTATTCAATTTTACCGTAAAAACTATGATAAGAGTGGTATTTTAGAGTCGGAAGAAAACTAAATATGAAGGCCTGCAATATTGAAAGCGCTTAACATCGATCAACAATAACATTACATTGACCATTGTTTGTGGTGATGTTCTTTGTCTCTTATGCTGCCGCTCAACTCCGATAGATGGGATTACTGCTGCGTATCGAGTATATCAGCCTGACTGAATATTGGCGGGAAATAGCTGGGGAGTTAGAAAACTTTCTTCTTTAGCATGTAATTTCTCTGGTTCATACATTTTCTGATACCGTACTGCTGGTACGTAACTCAGTGGTTCATCATAGTATTCCAGCTATTCGATCCTTACTCCGACGCGCTGTTTTGAATGAGCAGTGTGCACTTTTAAGGCAGAGACTCAGCAGTAGTAGTAGTAGTAGTAGTAGTATGACCTGGTCTAGAATTACAATTTACCGAGCTCGATAGCTGCAGTCGCTTAAGTGCGGCCAGTATCCAGTATTCGGGAAATAGTAGGTTCGAATCCCACTGTCGGCAGCCCTGAAGATGGTTTTCCGTGGTTTCCCATTTTCACACCAGGCAAATGCTGGGGCTGTACCTTAATTAAGGCCACGGCCGCTTCCTTCCCACTACTAGCCCTTTCCTGTCCCATCGTCGCCATAAGACCTATCTGTGTCGGTGCGACGTAAAGCAAATACCAAAAAAAAAAAAAAAAATACAATTTAAGCATATTCCAAATTTTAGCACCACGATTCACTAAATAACTTAAAATTCAACCCTGAAAGGAGCCGTTTCTTAAAAAGAGCTTCTTCCTCTTCACTTTTATTAAATTCTACATTCATTTTATTCAAAATTAGCAGTGAAGAAGGGGTTTCTCCTCTGGCTTGGAGGAAAAAATTGCCTCCAAGTCAGATAGATTCTTCCGCCGCCAGTGTAGTGAATTGGGATTTTCCGACACATCGGGTACTCCTACGAAACTGATTAGCAAAAGGGCATAGTTTTTGCCCTGGGACTCTCCACTATTCGACCCCACCCTTTCCGGAAAAAGACTAATAGTGTTCACGGATCACGGCTGTCTGCAGCCTGGTCATTCCAGCTCTGGAACTTTGGACTGATAGATCGGCAGCATAGTACTGTTCATTAATGAGAAACTGTGTGGTTTTTCATTTGATTATTTCATATGAAATCATTGCTTTTACTCGCGCCATTCCTACTGACGTCATTGTAATGACCTATGTTCATTTCAGTTGAGAAAACCACTAAGATAGTCTTTCTGAGGATGTAAAAAGGCAGGTTGAGAGTGAATGTCTGCCATTATAATGCAATTTCCCAACTTGATTGTGACAGATGGTAGGCTAGCGGGCCTACCATTACAATGAAAATTCCCTAACGCAGTCTTCATTTATGAGAAAAAAGACGTTTGGTGATTTCTCCGTCTTGTTTCCAGGGTAATGTTAAGAGCTATGCAATTTAATACAGTCTTGCTCACAACGTGTACACTACCTAACCTAGAATTTTGTATATAATGTAGAATTCCGTAGCGAAGCACGGGTACATCAGCTAGTCTTCCTATAAATACCAACTCCATATGATTAGCATGACATCATGTGCACCTGATAACACAATCCTGAGTAATTTGATTCCAAATAAATAGTTTGGTTAAAATTAGTTCACCAGTTTCCCACTTTAAGGAATGTACAAACAAACTAACAAACAAACAGAATGTTAAACAAACAAACAAACAAACAAACGGAAAGACAAACAGACACCAAAGGAAAAGTTCTACCTCATGTTTCCTTGGCGTTCAGATACAATACACGGGGTTAATTTTCAGGCCGAGAGAAATGTATGCATCCTCTGATTTTCGCCTGTTATGATCCCTCAAATAACTGTAGATGTGCGAGGATGTCCGTCACTGGCTGCAGAGCAAGAAGCCCGCAGAAAAATAGTATCTTTCTCCATAATTTGAAGAGTAAGCGAAATTATGTACATAACAAAACTTAGTTAAAATGAAGGTGCGTTTCACATACAGTACACAGATTTTATACATAATCAATAGCGTAAGAGGAAATTTAAAAGAAACCTCTTCTTGTATTCCTATAAACCCCCAGTCCATTCAGTGATTTTTACATTACACGCATATCAAAACGTGCTCCTGGACGATTAGACTCTAAATATGAAGTTTGGTAGGGATATAGTCAAAAGTGTAAGATAAAATTTAAAAAAACTCTTCTCGTCTTCCTATACACCCCCAGTCTGTTCAGTGATTTTTAAATAATATGCGTATTAGAATCTGATCCTGGACGATTAGACTCTAAACATGAAGTTTGGTAGAGATATTATCAATAATGTAAGAGGAAATTGAAGAAAACTCTCCTGCTCTTCCTATAAATCCCCAGTCTGTTCACTGAATTTTAAATAGTATGCATATCGAAACCTGCTCCTGGATAAGTAAACTCTAAATATGACGTTTCGTCGAGATATAATCAATACTATAAAAGAAAATTGAAAAATCTCTTCTGGTCTTCCTATAAACCCCCAGTCTGTTCAGTGATTTTTAAAGGATATGTATATTGAAACATGCTCCTGAATGAGTAGACTCTAAAATAATATGAAGTTTGATCGACATATAATCAATAATGTAAGAGAAAACTGAAAAAAAAATCTCTTCGATCCTTCCTATAAACCCCCAGTCTAAACGGAATGCATGTCGAAACCTATTCCTGGATGATGAGACTAAATATGAAGTTTGGTTGAGATCTATTTGGCCGTTTACCCGTGATGGTGGAACAAACAAACGGACAAACAAACAGACACGAAGGCTAAAAACTACCTATATGATCTCAGGTTGATCTAAGACGGAAAAGTATATCAAATTTGGCGAAATTAATAACATTGCATGCACTGGACCCCTAGAATTTTATTTATAAGATAATGATGATAATCGTATAGCCTCAGATACCATGTGAAGGCATTTTGATTTAACGCCATTTAGGCTACCTACGTATCAATTTTGACTTTCGTTTTACTCTACAAAATGGCTCTGTTACATGCCGACTACGTACGACATGGAGTGAGGCATGGACATTCTTCCAGGATACACACTCGGTGTTGGTGCTGGTAATTATTGTTTTAACAGGAAGTACAACTAGGCAACCATCTTCGAAAAATGAAGGTATCGGTCAAAGAAAGGGAAGGGCCATGAAAAGCGTGAAAGTGAAATAATCCCTAGGATTCGCAAACTTAATACCGTAGGGGTCAGAAAAGGGCAAGAGCTGACCAAGCGAGGTCGGATAAGATAGATGAAAGTGAGGAGCCTGGTTGATGTAAGGGGAAGCAATTCCAGAACTCAACTATGTGCCCCGGAGTTGCCAACGCACGCTCCCAAGTTAAGAACCACTAGGTCCCCTTTTAGTCGCCTCTTACGACAGGCAGGGTATACCGTGAGTGTTATTCTATTGTCCTCATCCACATGGGGATCCTTGATACACAGAGAGACAGGCAATGACTTAATATTGACTGTCCCGTAAAATATGATACTAAAAAGAGCACTCTGTACACACACACTCTCTCTCTAGATGTACTATGTAGAACAAACTACAAGAGACTTGAGCAATGCTGGCGCCAGGAGAGTGTTATATTCTGACATCTACCATATTTCCGCCCTCATACTATGATTTATGGCGCTGTGATGTGTGATAGGTCCCTCGTACAAACTTACTACTTTGTTAAATTTCGTTAGCCGTATACTGAAGTATTCTAAAAAATATAATATGAAGACATGTGGAAATAGTTAAGAAACTAAAAAATGGAATATTATTTATCACTTTGGAGAGATGTGGTCAGAAAGAGGCACTGTGGTTATTATCTCGCTGTACTCAACGTCCGTGAATTCTGTTTCATAACCTATGCGGCTACGATATTTATATTTTGAATAAGCTTGTTTTTTGTGTTAGTGTATTAACACTGCACTAATGGTAACAAGCTTTCAGTTACTGTGGGATAAGAAAGGGGTCCAGTTCATTGGCTGAACTGCCAGCATCACGGTTTTCAATTCAGTGTGTCCCGAGTTTGATTTACGACGGAGTAGAGATTTGGACAAATGTTGTTTATTTATCTAGTTCAGGGGCTGGGGTGTTGTCTCTTCATGTGCATATAACACTATAATACCAACCACGATACAGAAATGTTATAACAAGCAATGCTGGCATCTGGAAGGGTAATCGACCGTAAAAACAGGGGGAAGTTTACGGATGTGAAAATCGCAGTGGAAGAAGAAAGTGTGTTAGGAAAGGCCTGAGACTGGGAAGATAGCGGCCACGGACTTAATTAAGGTACAGTCCATCATTTGACAAACCATTGAAGGTATAATAACCTTCAGGGCTATTGATATTGTAGTGGTAAACAACACAGAACGACTTCTACTATGATCGAGACTGAGATATGAAGCGGATCTCGTGGTGTTGTCCTTCTGTTCCCCGGAGCGGATTCGATTACGGCAGAGATTTGTGCTGTCTTCAGCTCATTAAAGGGCCCCTGTCTGTTAGGTCATCAGCCCAGAGGCTGGTTGGATCCTCAAATAGCACCGCCAAAGGTTAAGCGGTTATAAGGAAACCCCAAAAACCCATGGCAGCACCAAAATGAGGCGTACTAGGCAAGATGAGGAGTGAGGTAGTTTGAGATTGCTTTCCTCACTGGGTCAGAAAGTACTATTGCAGCACGACTGACCCTATGAGCAGCACCTTTCATAACACTCAGATGCACTAGTCATGCTCTGAATGTCATTACTCAGCACTACCCATACCCCAGCAACTTCCATATTGTCACAGCCATGGATGATGACTGGAACTTGGGTGGAAGCTACACTTTACTGTGGCCTGTGCCAAGAGATGGATGCAAAAGTACTGTATCCATCAAGAAATGACAGCAGGCAGAAAGGGCCTCTCCCCACTATCTGTTATCTGTTAAAATCTATAACCATTTATAAGGACGTTAATAACGTAACATTATTGTCTTCTATTGATTTTACGTCGCACCAACTTGCACAGGTGTTACGGCGACGATGGAATAGGCTGAGGCTAGGACTGCGAAGAAAGAGGCCTTGAGATTAATTAAGGGACATCCTCAGCATTCCAAATAAATAGTTTGGTTGAAATTAGTTCACCAGTTTTCCACTTTAAATAATGTACAAACAAACAAACAAACAAACAAACAGAAAGACAAACAGACACCAAGCTTATTGGGTTTGAACCTACTGTCATACGAGTTCAGAGTGACAGTTGTACGGACGAAAGAGCCAAATCGCTCAATAACATTATTTATTTATTTATTTATTTATTTATTTATTTATTTATTTATTTATTTATTTATTTATTTATTTATTTCGAAACTTTATAGGTGGTGATATAGCTCGTATTTCGACACTTTACATATAATATAATACAATATACGTCTTCATTATTTTTTTCGCCATAGAGCATTCAGGAAGGTTCTGACGAGGTTGCAGGTTTTCAAAATTACAGCCTTTTGTGTATCGTTGTGAGTGAAGAAGGGGAGTTGTAGTACATTTAAGTTTTCTGGAAATTATTTTTGGTGTGAAACAAATGGGAGAATGGAGAAAAAGAAGAATTGTCACTCTGTCTTTTTCCAGATCTTTGCAGCTTCCATAGATAGACGAGCATATTTGCCAATATTTTCTCTGTATTTCTAATTCATATTGTGTTTATTTGGGATAGCGATGTGAGTGAGATGTGTGTGTTGATTATTTTTGTTTACTAATGTTATATTATTATTATTATTATTATTATTATTATTATTATTATTATTATTATTATTATTATTATTATTATTATTATTAGTAGTAGTAGTAGTAGTAGTAGTGTATAGGGGTACACCTTCCCTGGCCAGTTAAACTGCGCACCTTGTCTAAGGCCATCTGTGTAAATAAACTTCAACTGGTGTACTACAAGACACTTTAGTCTTCAACTGTTAGATGTCTCTACCGTATGTTTACTTGCTCCCTCTAGCGGGATTAACTCTAATTACTTAATAAACGAATGTTCATTTTTGCAGTTGGCAATCCTTAGATTTTGAGGATTGTTTTGTTTATGTATTGAAGTTATCAACATTTCAGCTGGTTCCTTCTTCAATTGTAATCAACCTATCAGAAACTTGTAGATATTTTCTCTAGCCAATTAAAATTGAGGGTGTTTACAGGAATTCAGCCTATCGGTAGAGAGTTATGGAAGGTTCCCCTTTAAAATACTGTAAAAGCAGGACGCATTAGGGCCGTATTATCTGAATTGCTCCAGTTATTGTGAGTGCGGCGTGTCCTAAGAGAGGCAGGGGCACACGGCCTGCTTGAGGAAGGCCCAGCTATTCAAGGTAATGGCAGAATTTTCATATATATGTGATAGATGCTGCAGATAGTGTGAGGGGAAGGTTTCAACCTCCTTTCTTTAATGTAAATTTCTAAATTTTCTGGTTTAAATGTTGAATTTTCGGCAAGTCTGAGGACTCTGTTCCATTCCTTACTGGGAAAAGTGTAAAATAATGGAAAAGGAGTGATTACCCTCTGTATGTTTCTATTCAACTTGGCATGGGATGACTAAAGTTTTCTAGATCTCTAAATTTCCTAAACGTTATTTGGCAATGTTTCTCATTTAGTCGCCCACGGACTGGTATAGGACTATTCTCTGTATCTCTGGGCCATAAGCCCACTTAGGATTTTAGATATTTCTAGAAGGAGTGCGGCTGTCATTTTGTCATTAAGGCCATTTAGTATGGGCAATCATGCACGTGTTTATTCTGTAATTTTTTCTTGTGTAGGTTTCCTTTGGTAACAGTGAATTATATAACTGTTGAGCAATAGAAAAGCGCACATAGGGCCAACCGACAGTTTATAAGGCGGAATTAGAGTACACCATAAGAAACTTACAAATCTGCGAGGCGGAACTATGATATATTTAGAGTGCAGACTCCCATGTTGTGTAAAAGATCGGAGTAAAACATGCTCATGTAAAATATTGTTCCTGTCAAGAGCAATAACGCTCTTTTCTATGTAAATCAATCAAATTGTTTACAATCGTTAATTTTGTACCTCATTTTCAGACTTTCAAGTCACCCTCTTGATTATGAAACTATAGGAACATATATCTACAAATATTTACAAGAGAAATTATTATTATTATTATTATTATTATTATTATTATTATTATTATTATTATTATCGCTGTGGTGTAGGAGTAATGTGACTGTCTCTTACTCAGAGGCCAGTGTCCGCTTTCTGACCGGTCCACTGAGGGCTGATATGAGATTCACTCAGCATCGTGAGAGCAAGCTTATACGGGAGACAGCGGAAACTGATCGAACGACACTGCAGTATGTAAGCCTCTCGACTGCGAAAAGCTAGCTCAACATGAACTGATGATGATGATGATGATGATGATGCTTGTTGTTTAAAGGGGCTTAAAATCTAGGTCATCGGCCCCTAATGGTACGAAATGAGACGAAATGTCATGGCAGTCCAAAGTTTATCCACTGAAAAAATGAAGAAAAAATGAAGAATAAATGGATGAATATGAATTTAAAATAATCAGCGGGTCCAACCCACAACACTGAAAGTTCAAAATAATTCCATTATCGATCCACTGACTAGAAACAATGGTACTACTGACCAAGGGGACTAATTCCAAAGCACAATCCTGAACCGGTGATGCTTGTTGTCTAAAGGCGTCCAAAATCCAAGTCAACGGCCCGTCATAATGGTACTTATCGCTAGTAAAGTAGAACCATGGCATTTCTCATATTGCGCTGCTAATCAAAAGTAACGTAGACTCACAGTGGTCTACACATTATGGTACTACTCACAAGTGTTGTACGTCACACAGGTAACGCAGACCTATGAGTTTTGGCACATAATGGCGCCACTCATAGGCAACGCAAACCTATGGTGTTCCTCACCTAGGTGTACTAATCACGGGTGCTGGTATTCCCGTGGTGTTCCTCATATAGTGGTACTAATCACAGGCAACGCAGACCCGCGGTGTCTCTCTTATAGTGGTACTAATCACAGGCAACATAAGCCCATGGTGTTCCGCATATAGTGGTACTATTTACAGGTACGGATAACCCACAGTGAACCACTCTCTGCTGTACTAATCACAAACCAATTATGTACCTAACATAGTGGTACTACTCTCAAGTAAAGGTGATCCATGGTGTTCCCAGCGTGATGAGTAGTCTCATGGCTCTAATTCAATCATCCCTTGGTCGCTCCTTTTTGTAACCTCTTACGACAGGCAGGGGATACCGTGGGTGTATTCTTCGTATGCATCCCCCACCCGCAGGAGGTCAACATAAACTAAATAACTAGCTGAACGGTAGGGACATTCACTGCTGCCGGGGCACCTCTTTGTGGATATCTGGTCTTCCGTTTTATGCACTAGTATATTTTTGAACTTCCATAAAAATAAGGGAACATTACGGGTACCCTTCGCATTTAGTACGATAATAAGTTTAAGATAATTTTTGTTGTTCTTCTTATTTGCTTCATGAAAGTGATTTGGGGCATTCTTTAAATTGGTTTGTGCTTTGAGTACGAGAGAGATTTTATCTCATTGCCTGTTCGTATTTTTATTTATTCATTTGGGAAACCAAAACAGCGGGAAGCCGAATTACACAGTTCCGAGATCCTTTTTTAAACTCACCGTTCATATGATAATCGAATGACGCTAAGTCTGCAGTGTGTGGACTATGTTGCCATACCGCCCACTTGAATCGCTGCGGCAGTTCGGACTTTTGGCGGGTCGTGTGTGGGGTTGCGTTATCGAGCAACAAAATCACGCGGGCGGACGACGATTTCGAAACGATGAGGAGGTGAAGGCAGCTGTCTCCAGGTGGTTACATAGCGCTTTAGGTGATTTCTACGCACCCGGGATCTATGTGGAAACTTGATCTTACATTGCATGTTAACATAGCCGTGTTTTCTATGTGTAGGTGGTTTCATAAATGGCCATAACATGGAAGTGTAACTTTTTGATTTGCCCTCGTACCTTAATCAATGTTGCCGCCACTTCTGCTCCAGTCCGAATCCTTTACCATGTCGTTGCGGTAGAAAACTATCGTATGCAACTACAACGTTAAACCACTAACAATCTTAAATTCATAACATTAACTAATTTTTCTCCATGTTGACCTAAATTGCCTGCAGTTTAAGGTAGAATTCTGTATCACTTAGCCTCGTACTTGTGAAGAGAAATGTCCCACTTAATGTTAAATACCTCTCACAGATGGACAGCATTTTATAGCGCTTCAAATCGGATGGCTTGTGACGTAGGTTTGTTGCTGCTTTATAGAACTAGTTTCAAGGACAACATTCTAGCAGTTTAGCATCTCTTACACTGAAGGTAGTTGAAGTAGTTTAACTTGCCCTGCCCATCTAAAAGGAGAACGTCAAAGGATTCAAAATATAATTATCAGTGTGATTTTAAGCTGACAAAATTTCAATTCCCATTTAAACGTTGGCTATTAAACCGGTCTTTGGATGCAGATGCTTCTTCATTTCAAGCTATTCAACCGGTAAGAAATCAGTAATCGATTTGAATTGGGGTACAAAAGAAGCATAATCAACGTCGTAATAAAACGAATGATAATCACGTCTGCTCTAAGAAATCCGATAACTTTTTCACTATCAACGTTCTTACTTCCTGAATGCATATTCTGTGTATCTGTTACGGGTAAAGCACGTACATATAAACATGGTAAACCACTGTTTGCACGGGTAAACCTAGGAAAGCCCAAACCCCGGATAAAGGGTAGGAGCCTTCTTTTGTTAAAGTAATTCAAGTACTTTACACAAGTATTTTTATGTTAGCGTTAAACTTCGTGAAGATTGAGAAAACAAAATAACCATAATAAAACAACAATATTGGTGTGCCAAAGCCAATAAAATAAGTTTATTAGTTTAAGCACTGCTGTGGGCAGCATACGTTTTCCCTGCCACAGTGCTTACTACCATATGATACATAACAAATACTTCTTTAAATTAAACAATTTAAATTAATACGCGAACTTAATTTGAAAAGAAAGATTTGAAGAAGGGGAGTAGTATAAATATTTGAGACAAACAATTAAACCTCAAGGGATTATTTAATTCTGTAACAAGAAATGGCACCATGTACAAGTTGGTTTTCCAACATGTTGAAAATATCTATTTGAAGACGATACACTTGTTTATACTGAGTTAAAATTCTGTGTATTGGAGAGTAGTTACTTGTATGAATCTGTGTTTATGAAGTACATGTTACAGAATCCATTGGAATTCGCGATAGGAAATTATATGTTAATGCGTTCTCAAATTTTATTACGCTTAGTTTTGTTATTAACTACTTCACAAAGGGAATACACTTCCTGACATTATTTTCTGCGCGATAGTTTCTTCACATTTGCAACTTGGAGTATTAGAGCGTACGATTCGAAGTGGGGATAATAACCAAACATTTTGTAACAAAGTTCGACCATTCTCAATGAGATAAACACATTTCTAGTGTATGGATTGCATGTAATCGAGGCTACTCTTAACTTGATCTAACGAGAGAATGATATTTACATACAACATTATCACATCCGCATAAGAAAAACTCAAGGAGTTTCTGATAACAAATCCCATACACCTGCGACTTTTGCTGACAATATTTTCTAAGTAAGTTTCTATTTTTTCTTTTCTAAATTTCGGTCTAGGTAAATATGAGCCGTATAACAAAATCGAAATCAAGTAAAAACAAGAGAAATTACAGTTGAGAGGTTAACGTGATGTTCAGAAAATGATTAGAAAATTTAAAATTAACGTTGAAATAACATATGTAGGGCAATTAAGTCCTTAAAATGTTTGCACTAAATCACATAAATCAATTACTTTCTTACTTAAACATAAAACTGCTGACACAGATTAAGTTGATAGGAGTATCGTAAGGAATTATGTGTTGCTAAGATATATTGAATAAACTAAAAATAAGCATAAACAAGAGAAATAGCAATTAAGATGCTGATCATGCCATGCTTGCGTTAAAAGTGCACTCCCCTTCACCTTTGTTTGTTGAGGTGAGATATACTGGAAAGAGAGCATTTTTAACACAGCATATGCGCAGAATCTTAGGGAGAAAATGAACAAGGGTAGTTTGCGCTTTATCATGTTAGAGTTCGGGATGAAAATGAAATTAAATAATAATAAATATTGTGTTTTATCCAAAGTTGCTCGATAATTGTTAGCATTACCAGGGGAGCTACCAGTGTGGTTTTACTTAGCAGCGTTGTGACGGTTGGTTCCTGGCTAGGGCGTGATAGCAGAATGGCATATTCCCTAGCTTCCCACGACGTCCGGCGAAATTCGGATCCCGAGGAATGAATGTCCAGGTTTTTGAAATGAAGTACCACGTCTCTATGGTTTGTATTTCAAGTTAATATGGAAGTATTCCATCTACGATCTCAGTATCAGCACTTAGGTAAAAGTATAAGCTTGTTTTAATTCTTCTCCTCACCTGTCACGAATTTATCACTGGTTTGAGAAACTGTAACCGGATGCACAGAGCCTCAGATAAATCATTCTAAAAATAAGTGGTATAAAATTTTAAAATCCCTCCCTGGGTCAACTTACAACTGGTAACCCCCATTTGTTTCAATTCCGGGTGAAAGTTGAAATGGTTCCTAACACACATGCAACCAAATCTTCCTCATACAAATTCCGAGTGGTTACTCATACAAATATAGATATCTGTACAGACATCTTCTCTTCCACTTTTCCGGTATACTGTCCTTAAGATTATTATTTTCTTTGCGGGGATACATTGCCTAGGAACTGTGTATTCTTCCTTTCTCCTAAGTGAAAACTGATATGGTGATCGCAGTAATAAGATCTCCGTTTAACTTTTTTTTTTTTTTTTTCATTTTTCAATAATCCGTCTGTAGGCCTATCGGTTGGGTCGCGAAACGTAGCCACTTTTGCGAGAAGCCAATGAAACTCCACTATAGAACACCAATTTTCTAATATAAAAAACAATTTATTGTCTTTGTTGTTTCATTTCATGTTTATTTTGTGGGATAAAAATGTGTAATGTGATCAAATTAACGTTCATGATTGCAGGAAAGAAGTTAAATTATTGCTGCCTGCACTCCAAAAAATAATAATACTGAAATTCAGTGTCTGTGGAATATGGAGGAGTTAAGGATGGTTGGAATATTCAAGACGGATGTCGTAACTGACTTCTCAACGAAGCAATCGTGATTCGAATACAAGTCAATGAATGCGGGAGTTTTGAGGAAGGGGGTTACAGTGGTTCGGATTACTCGTAAAGCTGGAGGTCCTGTGGTTATCAACACGATATCAACAGTTATATAACACTGCAAAATAGCTTTGAAATTCAAAGTAAGGTAAGTTTATCACAAGTTATCTATAAGAGCGGGGTAATTAGCTGCCTCAGGGCATCGGTGGTAGATTCCGAGTATTTATGAAGGGTGGTTGAAGATCTTGACACTCCATCTGTTGGTCGCTGTCACGTTACAGATCTCTCGTGGTACCTACTCGCGGTGTCAACCGACAGTGAATTAACTTGTCCGCAGCCATAGGAACCTGCCCATGCTTTCGTTCCTAGATACCTCGGTACCACGCACACCTCCTTATAGGTCATCAACTGGATAGCAAAGGCCATACGATTATTACTTCACCAAGCGAGATTGCTACGTGGTTCATGTCATGCAGTTGCGAGCTTGCATTCGGCAGGTGGTGAGTTGAACCCTACTTTGATCATGCTTTTCCGTGGTATCCCATTTTCACACCAGGCAAATTCTGGGCCTGCGCCTTAATAATTAAGGTCACGGTTGAGTTTTTCCCAGTTCTAGAACTGTCCTATCCCATCTTCGCCATTAAAGTTGAGTCAGTGCAACGTAAAATAAGTCCCAAAAACGAATATTAGTATTGCAGCTATTTTGTTTGGATACTTCATTACTCAGAAGCTGCCGAGAATGGTGCATTCTAATTGAACAATATTTGCCGGGAAATGCGTAAGAGGTTATAAACCGTACACTTTATTATTTTTCTTCTTCTTCTTCTTTATCTGTTTACCCTCCAGGGTCAGCATTTCCCTCGGACTCAGCGAGGGATCCCATCTCTACCGCCTCAAGGGCAGTGTCTTGGAGCTTCAGACTCTGGATCGGGGATACAACTGGGGACGATGACAAGAACCTCGCCCAGGCGGCCTCACCTGCTATGCTGAACAGAGGCCTTGCGGGGGTTGGTGAGATTGGAAGGGACACACAAGGAAGAGGGAAGGAAGCGGCCGTGGCCTTAAGTTAGGTACCATCCCGGCATTTGCATGGAGGAGAAGTGGGAAACCAAGGAAAACCACTTCCAGGATGGCTGAGGTAGGAATCGAACCCACCTCTACTCAGCTGACCTCCCGAGGCTGAGAGTATCCCGTTCCAGCCCTCGTACCACTTTTCAAATTTCGTGGCAGAGCCGGGAATCGAACCCGGGCATCCGGGGGTGGCAGCTAATCACACTAACCACTACACCACAGAGGCGGACTTTATTATTTTTACTGGCCTTATTCCAAATGCGTTGATAAAAATTCAAAGAATTCAAAAATTATCTTCATGAGCTAATGGACTAACGAGATATAAAATATATTTCGAGCACTTGTCAGTTGTCTGGCTCCTGGGCTGAATAGTCAGAATGGTCGCCTTCGGTTCAGAGGATCCCGGGTTCAATTCCTGAAAAAATTAATTCCCCTCCCTTGGAGACTGGGTGCTTTTTATGTCCACAACATCCCTGTAACGTATATGTCGCATCCAATATTATCTTCAACCAGAATAACACGCAGTTTCCCACACACAGACTCGTCGGAGTGTCTGTCTTACCAGGCTAACTATAGCCACGCCTGTCAATCTACTTTATGTGAAGCGATAAAGACAAGAAATAAAACAACAGTGCTTTTAGATAGAGAATTATCTTATAATTACATTTCCTTTGTAATGTAATGCTTTCTAAATTCCTCGCGATCACTACACTAGTTGCTACTTGCGAGCAAGTTAGTGCAGTTCAGTAAGCGAGAGGAAGCCACGACGAAAATGAAGGAGTTTAGTAACGGAGTCTCCACGGCCAAGGTTAGGGGAAAGGCGAATATTTAAGAGCTGATTACATCATGGCATCATACCTGCCACGTGTCGGCCCATCCATCCTCACTTCGCATTGTTCTAGCCTTTCCAAGAAGAGGCCAACACGGAAATAACAATCGGGTGACGTTCACATAGAACAGTGGGCTATCAACAGGATGCATATGTTCTGGGTAATAAAAAGACTCTTTTGCGCCGTATATGAGACCGCCTATCGTGACAGGTAACAAAGCTGACGCTCTATTTCAGTTGGTGATGCGCGTCTGGACTACGGATGCCATAATTTACAACCCAAAAAGTGGGTCATTGTTGAGATATTGTGTTGTATTTTGGGTATTCAGGCCGAAGGCTGGTTTGATCCTCTATAGCTCCACAAACAGCTCTCATGAATAGCCTGCGTGACACTGAAGGGGCATACTAGTGAAATATGGAGTGATGTAGTTTCCCGTAGCTTTCCTCACAGAACCGGAATTGATAAGGTTCGGGAGATATATTAAAGACAATGGGTTGGGATATAGTACCATATCTGAAGTATTGATTTGATTATTGTTTGCATGAAGGAGCTGTATCAAATGAATGGAGAGTTGCTATAGTAGCCCCTGTTTATAAAGGAAAGGATGATAGACATAAAACTGAAAATTGCAGGCCAGTCAGTTTGACATGCATTGCATGTAAGCTTTGGGAAAGCATTCTTTCTGATTGTATTAGACATGTTTGCGAAATTAATAACTGGTTTGATGGAAGGCAGTTTGTGTTTAGGAAAGATTATTCCACTGAAGCTCAACTTGTAGGATTCTATATCTACAAGATATACCTTGTATAGCCTCTGCAGTCCCACAATGCGGCCTCTGTCAAATGCTGTCATTTGGTGGATAGGCTGTCTGACGCGGCTGGCATCAGAAGACCAGTGCCTCAACCGTCTGAGCCACATGGTCCGAATGTCTAGAAATTATTTTGATTTGATCCCAGCTTCGATCCTGGCTCAGTCCGGTGGTATTTGAAGAACCTCAAATACGTCAGCCTCGTGTAGGTACATCTGCTGGAACGAAGATAAACTCCCGCGGGATTAAATTACGGTACCTCGGCGTCTCCAAAAACAGTGACAGTAATTAGTGTGACGTAAAAGAAGTAACATTATTAAAAACATTATGCTCTTTTGCCCCAGTGTAGCAGTGAGCTCATCACTTGGATTCCTACACCTTACCAAGACGCTGGCGGCTAGTGCGCCGTTGAGACACCACTACAAGCCTCCTATTTAGGATAATACAATGACGGTTCACCAGGTGAAGTATGTGCCTCCACTTATATAAATGCCTGTCTTTGGCGTTTATAAAAATAGTAAGTTACGGAGCTCGATAGCTGCAGTTGCTTAAGTGCGGCCAGTATCCAGTATTCGGGAGATAGTAGGTTCGAACCCCACTGTCGCCAGACCTGAAAATGGTTTTCCGTGGTTTCCCATTTTCACACAGGCAAATGCTGGGGCTGTACCTTAATTAAGGCCACGGCCGCTTCCTTCCCACTCCTATCCCTTTCCTGTCCCATCGTCGCCGTAAGACCTATCTGTGTCGGTGCGACGTAAAACAACTAGCAAATATATATAAAGTTTCTAGAAGGAATCCATAATTTTTCTGTGGAGATTAATTTTTGAAATAAGATTATTATTAATTTCTAGGCACCACTCGTGACAACACTGCTTAGTATCACACTGTAAAGAGGATGGATTAGTGAACAATAGTTAACAATAAGTCTTTTACCTCGGTATGACGTCATCGCATGATGCAGTAGTGCCGCCATCTTCAAGTAGTAAAATCACGCGGTCGCGCAGCTAATACTTAGTGTAGCTCTGGAATCCGACGAGACAGGATGTCATGTGTAACGTCATTTGATTCGTCTCAGTAAATTCTGCAAGTGGATGGTTTAAACTATATGAAATAGTGAACATTCGAATATGTGACGTGAAGAAGTACGAAAAATCTATTTCTTTCGTAAAGATGTCCCGATGTAAGGACAATAAATGGCTTTTTAAACAATGTAAAAATTATTAGAGAGTATTTTCCAGGTTTCTCAGAATTGCATAATGTCCAAAATCACCATCAGAAAGCTTACGGGGAGCGTCTCCAAATGAAGGGGGCCAAGCGTGGTGACGCGAGATACGCTCTACAGGAGCTCCAGCAGAGTACCACCACTGCCCAAGTGGTGAAAAATGATTCGAACTCGTGGTTTTGAAGATGTGTACATTTATTTAGAATTCATTCGTTCGTAATCTGTTTACCCTCCAAGGTCGGTTTTTCCCTCGGACTCAGCGAGGGATCCCACCTCTAACGCTTCAAGGGCAGTGTTCTGGAGCTTCACACTCTGGGTCGGGATACAACTGGGGAGAATGAGCAGTACCTCGCCCAGGAGGCCTCACCTGCTATGCTGAACAGAGGCCTTGCGAGGCGATGAAAAGATAGGAAGGGAGAGACAAGGACGAGGGAAGGAAGCGGTCATGGCCTTAAGTTAGGTACCATCCCGGCATTTGCCTGGAGGAGAAGTGGGAAACCACGGAAAACCACTTCCAGGATGGCTGAGGAGGGAATCAAACCCCCCTCTACTCAGTTGACCTCCCGAGGCTGAGTGGACCCCGTTCCAGCCCTCCTACCACATTTCAAATTTCGTGGCACAGCCGGGAATCGAACCCGGGCCTCTGAGAGTGGCAGCTAATCACACTGTCTACTACACCAGAGATGCAGACTTATTTAGAATTAAGAAACAAAATTGCAAAGTCATCTCTGTACAGGCTAAGAAGGCCCTTTGGCTGGGGGGTGGGGTGGGGGGTGGAGTGTTAGGGCTTCCACTATACCTAACCTCGGCACTTGGTGGGATAAAGTAGTTAGCTGTGCGCCCGGCCGCCTTTGCTCCCAGGATTTAACCTGGTACTCATTTTTCGTGTAGGCTGAATGAACCTCAGAGCCTTGTGCATCTCCAGATGTAGAAATATCATCTCTTAAATTTTTCGGTTTCCTGAAGGGGAATCGAATCCACGTCCGTCCGGGTAGATTGAGCACGCTTTTACCGTCTCGACCAGGCAGCCGCTAAAGAATAAGATATCAGCGATATCATTTCGTCACCAAACTGACAAACATACCACATCGTACATATTTTTCGGCAAAACTTGAGTATTTTACCCAGCACGGATCGTATATTACTTTTTTCTTTAAATGAACATATTTGCCTACACGCAGCTGAAACCCAATCAAACAAATCCACTGATCCAATGATTGAAAAATATCAAAGCCATACTAGACATCATTTCGACCTTCCTTGCAACAAGGATAAATCAATTCCCCACAGGATGTCACTGTTCAATAGTTTGCGAACCACAAGTTGAGACTCGGGTGAACGGTCTGAGACTGCGAGATGTAATCTAGAGATACCGTATCCACAACTAACAGTCCTTCTGGGTAAACTTCCCGTGATGACAGGAACTCCAGTGGCGGAGAAGATTATATAATGAGACTGGAGATCACTGTCTGCTGTCAGACGAGATTTATCTTCTCCAACTTGCTGTGCGAACTTCCAGCCGCAGGCCATGCAATCGTGTAATTGGGCCACGGTCGTCCTCTGCCGTCCTCCGAGGCAAAGTTCTCGTGCAATTACCCCAGCTGTTCCTTATAAAGGGCATTTATCCCACCGTGAGTACTTGAGCCAATAGTTTCCTGCTTTGAATGACAGAAAATGCTTTCGCATCCTGTCGAGGAAAAGTAGGCTAAGAGTTACAATTGTGATCAAGCATTTTGAGTCGGGAAAAAAATAAGGCAGGACAATAACGATGTCATATGGCGGAGCTTGGCGCTCAATGTGAAATTCAACTACGAGACCCGTGCTCCCAAGATGATAGCCTCTGGATGAGTACCCTTTTCGAGCGTCTCGTACGACATGCAGAGATACCTTGTACGTATATATATATATCTATCACAGCCCCCACCCTCAAGAAGAACATGACTTCTTCGACCGTATTGCTTTGCTTTCTTGACCAGATTCATTGCTTATAACTTATAACGTAAACTCAGTTATAATATGGCGCTCAGTTGGAGGTTAGAAGTCGTTGTCAAAACATCGCGATCAGTTTTACAGGATAACAAGTGTAATAATGGAAGAGAAATATTGAATTCTAATAAGTCTACGAAACCCTCAAAACCCTGCACCCGTTAGAGTAGAGACAGCCTACCGCCAATATTTTGGTTGAACCCAAGGGACTGAGTGAACCACAGTCCACTAGGCCCTACTCAATCCAGGATTAAGAATCCTTAGACCTGTGAATCGAATCCAAGGTATCTGGGTTAGAGGCAGATATGTTACCCGTACATCATAGAGTTGGCTGGTCTTTTGACTATCTAGCGAACATTTGACAAAGGATATTCTTCTTGTTCCTGATTTTTCCCAGTTATATAGTGTCGGTAATTTGTATGAAATTAACCTAGTTTTGTGGCTGAATGACCTTCGTGACTCCAACCTGTCTACAGGGATATAGTCACTATTGCAAATTTTTGTGATGTGATGTGTTGTGTATAAATAAAGATGTGTGTTAAGACTAACGTAAACATAGGTCCACCGAGCTAGAGGAATTAACTGTCCACAGATAAAATCTCCGACTCGGCCCGAAATCGAACGTGGGACTTTCTGAACCGAACGCAAGTACGCTGATTATTCAACGAAGAAGTTGTGTATATTTTATTAAGAATGATTCTTCTATAAGAAGACTGAAGATTTCTTATAACTTTTGTACAAATATATGACCAGATTGATTGATTGATTGATTGATTGATTGATTGATTGATTCCTTTAATGAATGTCAACATCCTAGTCATGAGCTACAACAGGCTATTCTAGCTTCATATATTCAGAGCAAATTCCACCAGTGCATAATCGACAACAATATATTGGGATATGTTTGTTATTTGGAGATACATGGTACATATTACTGAGTGTTGACAACAATCACGGAAAGTGAGCAAGCATTAAGGTTTTTGTTTTTTTTTTCAAATATGATGCATTTTAAGTCACACATAGGGAAATCCAACTTTTCATGTTGACCATGAACGACATGGTTAAAGAATTGACTCTCGAGTTATAGTCATACTGACCTTCAGAAAGTACAACGGGACTTCCTCTGCATACAAAAGTTACTCCACAATCATTAAATGTTACATAATATAATGTGGTCCTCGAGGGAAGCAATAATCCTCCACAGTTGAATCATTCAGAGCTTCTTTAAACTATGTACAAAATCAGCCTCAAAAATTAAGTTTCCGAAAGGGAACATTTTATTCAATTTTGTCGATTTCGAATACAATCCAATGTTAATTTTGGACCAAAATTCAATATTGGTACACGGTGGACAACACTGGGTGTTGAATTAGTCACACAAGGTTATTATTATTATTATTATTATTATTATTATTATTATTATTATTATTATTATTATTATTATTACTGTTATTCAAGTGCCATATCCGGTCTCCCATACGTTGGCGGTCACCCTGGGGAAAGCACCCATTTCCTTAGGTAATATAACAAGTTGTTCGGTGTTGTTATGGAAGTCCAGTCTTTGATGTTTTGGAAACATCAGACATGACATCGGTGGTCCCCGCCTGCCTTCTATCTTGCCTTGTAAAATCAAGTGTAGCAGCCCGCACTTTCTACCTCGTAGAATATGACCTGAATAAGCTGTTTCCTGGATATGATTATGTTTTCCATCTCACGCGCAGATCTCTCATTAAAAATTCATTATTTGTTACACGAAATGTCCAGAGTGTTCTAAGTATTTTCATATGTAACTACATTTCACATACCTCTAATCTGTTCATGGAGGAAGCTTTGATAGTCCAGGTCTATATTCCATAAAGCAACGTTGAAAAGACTTAACATTTCATCAGCTTTTGCCTCAGTGTGAGATTTAGAGGGGCTGCCTGGCCGAGGCGGTAAAGGCGTGCTCGGTTCGCCCGGAAAGACGTGGGTTCGAATCCCCGTCAGGAAGTCGTGAAATTTAAGAAACGAGATTTCCACTTCAGAGGTGCATATGACCATGAGATTCATTCAGCCTACACCAAAAATGAGTACCAAGGTAATTCCTGGGGGCAAAGGTGGCCGGGCATAGAGCTAACCACTCTACCCCATCAAGTGCCGAGGTTAACAATAGTGGAAGCCTTTACCTTCCACTCCGCCAAGGGCCTTCGTGGCCTGTACGGAGGTGACTTTGCTTTTGCTTTGAAAAGACTTAAAATTTCATCACCTTTGGCCTCAGTGTGAGGTTTAGAGAGGCTGCTTGGCCGAGGCTTTTGCTTTGCTTGCCTTGAGCTTTAGATTGTTATCACAAAAGAAAGACCTCATGATGATCGAGAAATCTGAATACGGTGTCTGATCTCTTTTTCAGGGTCCAGATAGTCCCAATGTATGTGAACCGACTTACTCGTTTTGATTATTTAATGAAGCTGAGGCATATTCATGATTGCCTCTGCTAAATACCTTTTTTATTTTTGCTAGTTGATTTACGTCGCATCGACACAGATAGGTCTTTTGGCGATGACGGGAAAGGAAAGGCCAAGGAATGGGAAGGAAGCGGTCGTGGCTCACACCTGCGCGCTCCTAACCTCACGTCCAACTCGCCCGGTCAGCTAAATATAATGAACTTTGTTTTTGTAGTTTTGATGTTTATAATATAATATAATATAATATAATATAATATAATATAATATAATATAATATAATATAATATAATATAATATAATATTGCAGACTGAAAAGACGAACTTTAATATGTTTTTAAACGTACTCTCAATTGTACGTAACCCAACCCATAGACAGAACGCCATGCTCACATGGGAGGCAGTATTTCAGTTGAAGTTGTAGCACTAGTATTAGAGACGTGCTCTAAGCAGTGTAGTGAGCGTCAAGAATGGCACAACGTAGAATATCGACATATAAATGTGTACGCATAATCACATTACTTAAAAAAGGATGGTCAACAAGGCCAGTTACTCGATGTGCGGGCCGTAATCAAAGTGATGTGATTTTAACATGCAAACGGTACAGGGAGACAAGAACTGTTGACGACTTGCCTTGCACAGGTACTCCAAGGGCTACGACTGCAGTCGATGACCCGTTGCCTTCAAATTTCAGCTCGGAGGAACACGGCCACGATGCGAATAATGACTTTCAAGGCGACCTCGCGTTTCAACTCAAACTGTGAGAAAGGTAGGCAGAACAGCACTCTCGACGCCCATGGCATGGCCCAACTCTTAAACTTAGACATCATGGGGCGCGGAATAGGTGGGCCCAACATTATGCTGAATAGTCTCTTCGTAATAGACTCCTGGTTATGCAGGGCAATGTCCCGGCTGTATGATACATCGATCACATCCTCAGACCCAGTCTGTTCCATCGTCGCCGTAAGACCTATCTGTGTCGGTGCGATGTAAAGCCACTAGCAATAAAATGTTTCAGAGCCTAAGATTTGAATGGGTCTTATGAAGGCATTGTAGATCTCTATTTTGGCGTTTTCGAATAGCGATTTTTTCTTACTCCTCGAAATTCCTGCTTAAATTTGTGAAGCCTATGGCTCTCCATCTTTAGGACCTTTCCTTGTACTATCATCTCCAACAATGTTCCAGTGCAATACAATAGACGACATTCCGTAGCTTTCTTTTGACAGGCTATTCGAATTTTCAGCGTAACATATTTCTGTGATCAATCATTCCAAACTACTGGTAGATAGGACATGGCCTATCTGGTCGACCCGAAGTATCTCTCTTTCCCTCGCTTGGTGATCGGGCCGATGACTTTCGATGTTAGGCCCCTTAAAACAACAAACATCATCACCAAGCTTGATGATCATTTTAGACACATTGACCAGCCACTGTTAATTCTCTTTTTTTAATGCTACTTCTTCGGGGAGTCGACCTATGAAGATCTTTTGGCCCTACTTCCAGCGTATGTGAGGAACCTGCGTGTAATATGTAAATAGCGGAAGTGTAAAGTGTTGAATGCGAGGAGTGGAACGTTAAGGACGACACAAACACCCAGTCCCCAGGCCAGATATATTAATCATTTACAATTAAAAACTCCTGACCCGCCGCGAATCGAACTCGGGGACGCCGGGTGACAGGCGGACACGTTACCCTCTACACCGCGGGACCTGTGTTATTTCTCTAAAATACGTCATTGTTATACATTATGTTCATCATTCGATAATTTCTGGATGGTCATCATGCTTCGCTTCTTCTTTGGCTCTTGTGTTCATCAGACGAGTCATATTCACGACTGACACACCAGAGGCCACCCAGGGCAACAGCACATAAACTTTGACAACGGAATCGAAACCTTGCAAACTAACATATTTCTACTTCAAGCTCTTATTCAATGTTCCATCTATTTCCTGCATATTGTGAAATACTAGTTATTGCTGCCAATGGCAACGCCACAACGGTAACCTGTTACTATTGTGCCATAAAGTCTTAGAAATGTTGCCTTAAATGCTTCTTGGTCGTATCAGTGTTGGAACGTTTGTGGCCAGAAGGAATGTTCTCTCGTTACGCGATATCACGCTATTAAGTTTTAACTATTTTTTTTTTTTTTGCTAGTTGCTTTACGTCGCACCGACACAGATAGGTCTTATGGCGACGATGGGATAGGAAAGATCTAGGAGTTGGAAGGAAGCGGCCGTGGCCTTAATTAAGGTACAGCCCCAGCATTTGCCTGGTGTGAAAATGGGAAACCACGGAAAACCATTTTCAGGGCTGCCGATAGTGGGATTCGAACCTACTATCTCCCGGATGCAAGCTCACAGCCGCGCGCCTCTACACGCACGGCAAGTATTGCAAGTCCCTCTTCCCTTTTTCTAATTCTGGAGAACACGTACTATACCAGCGAATTCCATCAAATCATTTAATTCCAGAAATTATCAATTAGGAAATGAAACCTTTTTTTTTTTTTTTTTGCTAGGGGCTTTACGTCGCACCGACACAGATAGGTCTTATGGCGACGATGGGAGAGGAAAGGCCTAGGAGTTGGAAGGAAGCGGCCGTGGCCTTAATTAAGGTACAGCCCCAGCATTTGCCTGGTGTGAAAATGGGAAACCACGGAAAACCATCTTCAGGGCTGCCGATAGTGGGATTCGAACCTACTATCTCCCGGATGCAAGCTCACAGCCGCGCGCCTCTACGCGCACGGCCAACTCGCCCGGTAAAATGAAACCTTAGAAGTGAACACAATGCAGTTCAAGTAACGAAGGTGTTTCTAATAATAATAATAATAATAATAATAATAATAATAATAATAATAATAATAATAATAATAATAATAATAATAATGCTATTTGCTTTACGTCCCACTAACTACTTTTACGGTCTTTCGGATACGCCGAGGTGCCGGAATTTAGTCCCACAGGAGTTCTTTTACGTGCCAGTAAATCTACTGACACGAGGCTGTCGTATTTGAGCACCTTCAAATACCACCGGACTGAGCCAGGATCGAACCTGCCAAGTTGGGGTCGGAAGGCCAGCGCTTCAACCGTCTGAGCCACTCAGCCCGGCAAAGGTGTTTCTACTAAAGAAATCTACTCACCCGATACAAATGCAATATGCATATTATAAAGGATCTTTATGTGAAACATGGCATTGTATGGAAGTAAAATGGGGACAATAACGGGTTCAAATATGTGGTTGGGACGTAAGTATGTTAGAATTATAATCCATATAGCAGGTATATTCATCCTGGGGAGGCTACAACCCGCTCTACATCAGCAATAACACAGGGCCCTTGCACTATAGTAGCCCGCAGTTACGGCGGCTACTTATTCGTCCACGCTGCGCCGTTAAGTGGATATGCAAACCTTCCGTGCGTTCTAAATGGTGAAATATTGTGTTACAGAGTAATGTAGAATGTTATTAGAATAGATCGTATCACAAATGAAGAGTTACTGAATCAAACTGGTAGAAGAGGGCTATGTGGTGAAATTCGACCATAAGAAGGAATATATTGGTAGGATATATCTTGAGACACCCAGGGCTTCGTTTCTGAGGGACATTAGCGGGCGAGAATGGTAGGTGGAGGACAAATAGACAAACATATTAGAATAGATATACCGCAAAATGCAATAGCTGCGTATAAATGAAGGGTTCAGCACAACACGGGTTGACCTGGAGCGCTGCAATCGAACCACTCTATGGACTGATCATTCAAACAACAACAACAACTACAAATGCCAGCCACCTGCTCCACGACTCGATTCTTGAACCTCGTGCATAGGAGATGAATGCCTTAACGTTTTAACTCACTACAATGCAGTCGTCTTTAAGGACAAATGTTTGTAATAATAGTGTATTAATTTAGGAATCACTGCGGTTATGTGGATGAAAGGAAATAATGTGTCCCTATCTTTTAAAAGATAAATATGTTTCTGTTAATCATAGCCCTCTGATAGTAAACTTAGTTTAGCGTGTTATGAACTGTACACTTGGGTCTAGAGGACAACGAATAAGGAATATGTGACTTGTTTCCTCCTGCCATTCGCTGTTTCTGTGATCTTGAATATCTTCGAGAAGCGTCCTGTAGCCTACAAGAGTCACTGAACTACAGAGATACGAGAGAATTTCATTTAGTCATTTATTAAAAATTCCGTTTCCATCAGTAGCACATACAACTCTATTAAGGGCTCTGGTCTGCCAAGGCGATTAGCACTCACTCAGACGGTCTAGCGCTAGCCTATACAGAGTGGTCAGAAACAACGTGAACACAGTATACAACCGTTAGAGTGTTCGTAATACTGACAGGTAATTTAAAAAAATATATATATCGATATCTCGCGCCACTGTCATTATGTCAGCAGCTGAAGTTAGCCAATCAGGTCGCTTTCCTGGCTTAACGAGGTGGTGTTGTCATATCTGCACGTGCTTAAGAAAGACCCTTGCCGAGAAATGAGCATCAAACACTAACACACCGTGAGTTGGCAGCCAATGGCACCGTAGCGTGCTTGCTATGTGCCGAGCTTAACCACGGGGAGGTCCTTGTTTAAGTCCCTCCCCTGGAGAAGTTTATTTTCTATTGGCGCCCGTCATAAGCCACGTACAGATTTAGCAACACCGCCTAGTAAAAAAGCCCATATGAAGTCGCCCGCGAAGTGATCTGCTTGGCTAACTTCAGCACCTGATAAAATGACAACAACGCGAGTTATCTAATTACTTTTTACAATTTATTTACCAGTATGACCAACTCTCTAACGCTCATACACCCGGTTCAGGTTGCTTACATCCACCCTGTACATGCTGGAGTATCAAGTGGTCAGTAGAACAAATTTCTGAGCAGTACTGCTTGGTTCTTTTCATTTCGCACATCAGATAGCTTCTCAGTTATCAACTTGGAGCTGAGTAAATTTCTTTCCAATTTTTCCATAAAGAAAATATTTCTTGAGCCAAACAGAATATAGATAATGACGCTGTAGTGAAAATGAAAACCTACAACCTGTTTTCTAGTCACTGACCGGGTCAGGCATGGAATGAATGAAGCCCCCCTCTTGTGGCGAGGATAGGAATTTTACCGGCTGCCGAGACCTGTCGCACTCCTCTGGGGCAATGATTAATGACTGACAGATTAAATTAAATGATAGTGGAGAGTGTTGCTGGAATGAAAAATGACAGGAAAAACCGGAGTACCCGGAGAAAAACTTGTCCCGCCTCCGCTTCGCCCAGAACAAATCTCACATGGAGTGATCGGGATTTGAACCACGGAACCCAGTGGTGAGAGGCCAATGCGCTGCCGCCTGAGCCATGGAGGCTTTCAGGACTCTGTGGATAATTGATATTTTGGGGACCAGATACTATCTTCGCCATGGTTACCCTAACAAATTATAAGAGGCAATGCCACCTCCACTGTGGTATCTAAATTTTTAGATTAGCTCCGTCAAATAAGCAAGATTTCTCCTCTCACTTTCCAGACTTGGGACCGACATCCTAATTTTATTCTTATATTACACATTTCTTATATTAAATTGCAACATGTAAGTAATAAGGTGGTAATTTATAAATGAAATTAAATTTGAAAATTAAGAATTTCGTACTTGTGATTAAAACTATTAGTTAGCTCTAGAAAGTGAAATGGATAACATAATCTCTGCATTAAACATGCACTATTAGATTTTACTAGTTCTAAATATTGATTTCATATGAAAACGTTTTTACAAAATATACCGGATTCGTTTCTCACTGCAGTATAATTGTGCCCACTTTGCATTTGTTATTGAACATTTTGATGTAAACGTGCGTTTGGAAAAGTAGGGTTGTCACTCCCTTGGTTATTTTTATATGGTAGAGCTAACACTATGAGAATTGACATCCTATGACAGAGTTAACATAGTCTTTGGAGGTTCACTTACTCTGGCAGTGATGAAAATTGGCACTTCTCTCTGTAGGACCGCAATGTTCAGTGTGAGTATTAACTATTTTACAAATCAAGTTGAGTAAGAAATCTCTGGAATTCTTGCGCAGTTAAAGGGCGCATACTTCAAAAGTGAATCCACTTTACAGGTTTCTCGAAAAGTTCTAGAAAGTTAATCATTTTCTTTTATTGTAAAAGTCTCTTAATTTATTGCGGGATCATCCTCCAATCTCTCGCATAGCCTTTGGCAAAACAATTTAGAATATCACGATTGAGGGCCGGAAATCTACATCTTGAGGTTATGACCGAGATAAATGAGTTAGGAGGGGAACGCAGGATTTGAAAGTCTTGTGGGGCGGGCATCGAACTTTAGTATTTCGGTTGGTTCCCATCCAGGTCAGTCGGCCGAACTTAACTCGTGACCCAGTCACTTCATCTCTCTGTTCATGCAGTATTATTTCTTTTCTTAAACATGCACAGATATAAACCCAAAGGGTTTACAACATAGAATGTGTAATATACTGGGTTCCTTTTACATGAAATGAGACCAAAAATGCCATATAGCAATAAGGCAGCCAAATGGGTTGGCTGCGTGGAACGGGTCGTGAAACTATAAACCTGCATCCTGGTGATGGTGGATTCGAACCCCATCTTTGGCAACCAAGTCCTATCACCTTCTCGTTTCATTGTGGCCGAAAACCTATCTGAGTTAGTGTGACGCTAAACCACAAGCATCCGGGCTGTGTGGCTCAGACAGCAGAACCACTGACCTTCTCAGCCTAATTTGGTGAGTTCGATGCCAAGCCAGTCCGATTAAATTTGAAGATACTCAAATAGGGCAGCGTCATGCTGGTAGATATATCGGTGCGTAAAATAACTCTTGCCTCTCAGAGTCTCCAAAAACCGTAGAAGTAGTTAATTAAATAAAAATCTTAGGAAAATATTCGGCCCCATACAAAAAAAATTGGAATTTGGATCAAAAGGGGAACGACAGACCTCTATAGTTACACAGATAGTTCCCTTAGTACTGTATCGAGGAAACGTTTGATCCTTTTTGGATACATTTTTTGGATGGATAATAATAGACTCAAAAATATTATTCAATGCAATAAATTCCCCAAAGAGGAGAATAAATTGGCTACAGGAAACTAGAGGAGATCTGAATGAATGAATGAAACATCAGGGAAAACATAATGAAAAACGCGAAGTCTTCAGGACCTCAGCAAATAAACACACATATGTGGACACAAATAGCTGAAGGACTGGTACAAAGTGGTCAAAAGAACGGAAGAGGCAACACAGTGAGTTCATGAAGAGATTTTGGAAGAATAGAGAGGCGAAAGTCTTCAAGCCAATGAACAAGTTTCAGCGCACTCTATGAATGAACATAACGAACCAAGAAATAATAATAATAATAATAATAATAATAATAATAATAATAATAATAATAATAATGGTTGTACCTCCTTCTGACTACTTTTACAGTTTTCAGAGTTGTCAAGGTTCCGCCGAAGTTCTTTTATGTACCAGTAAATCTGCCTCTACGAGGCTAGCGTATCTGAGTACCTTTAAATACCATCGAACTGGACCTGGATCGAAATCATCAACTTCAGCTCAGAAAGCCAGCGGTCTACCGTCTGAGCAACTCAGGCCTGTGTAGAAGTAGTTAGTAAGGCGTAAAGACAATGCCAATTTAATATTACTGAACCGGTAGCAAACAAATAGCACAATAGGACGCCGGTCCGCAAGTGTACCTATAGCGTCCCTACCTGTTGCCAAGAGGTCCTCGTTTTGATTCCTTGTTCTTCCAAGCATTTTAATATGGTTGTTGCTGGGTTCACTAAGCCTCATTGAGTGAACAGGTGAGCTGTTTCAGTGAGAGTTAGTGCATTTAGTCAACCAATTTTGATACGAAATAAATAAACGTTGCATTAAAATTTTCTCTAGCAGTGGCATAGTAAAGTAGCAGCCTGAATCTAAACTGGTACGACCCCAGGATCTGCCTGTTATGAAGAAGAGAACGGCTACGTCTTTAATCCCTGCCAATGGAACTGGGATTTTTGAAACGACACGTCCTTATAATTCCGAATTCCACGTAAAGCTAGAGGTCCCAGTACCATAATATCGTGTGTTACATTGAGATATATACATACAGTACTCGGGGCCCAAAATTACGATAGACAGCTAATGGTTCCACAGGTCAGTGTCTTTAAAAGGGTAAATTAGACAAGTAATTAAGTAGTTTTCAATTGCTTTCTTCACCGAAACAGAAATCGCTACTACATATCCGTCTATCAACTTCGATGATACGTATATGTTACGGTGAACTTGATAAATCTGAGCATTATACTTATTATTCTTATTCTTATTTTCCTTTCTGTCCAGTTTTATTATTCCCACACCAAGTGGTGCCTGTGCTTGGAGAAAGGCTTCATTCCTCCAACTATTTTTATCTTCGACCAGAATTTTCTGTAGACCAGAATTTTCCATTATACAGTCCAATAATTTTCTTTCTGGTCTTTCCTTCCTCTTCTTACCCTCTCTCCTATATAATCTGCCGCCCTCCTCTCAACGTGGTCGATCCATCTCAACCTTATTTTTCTAAAACTTTGAATTAATTCCCCCATATCTAACGCTCACCTGATTGTCTCATTACTTTACCTCTCCCTGTCAGTTAACATACGAATATCTCATCATCCTCCTCTCTGTAACACGTATCTTTTGCAGTGACAGGTAAAATTGCTGCTCCATATATGAGTACTGATCTCAAGACTACCTTGTGTATTTTTTCTTTCAATTTAGATGGAATCCTCTTCTCACACAACAGGTTGGAAATGCTTCTTCAAACATTCCACCTAGACGGAATTCTCTTTGAGATTTCAATTCAGAAATTTCCTTTATTATTCCTGGTATTTACATTTGTCACCGCTGGCATTCTCAATCCTTGTAGGATTGTTCATGGCTCATACAGCTCATAAACTCTATTTTACTTATACCACCATCCTGCACAGCTTTCCTCCAGCAAGACTTTCAATTCAGTGTGCTAGTTCTCATAATATCACATCATCGCCAAACATCATCATCAGTGGTTCTTCTTCCCTTACTGCCTCTGTCACTACATACATTGCAATACTAAATATTAAAGGGCTTATTGCTGATCCCTGGGGAACTCCCACCTTTACTGGAAAAGCCTCTGTGACTCCTGATGCAGATTTGACGTTTAAATTGGTTTATCAAGAAAGGGCATCAGTCACATTTTTTCGAAATTGAGTTAACAGTGAATTTCTCATCTTGAATGGCCATCACATCGTTTTATAAAGAGAGGAGATCCGCCCAGCCTCTTCTTCACTGTGATATTGTGATTGGAAAGTTAGCGTTTGTAAAGGAAGGGCTGAAGCCCTACTTTCACGAAATGCCCATTGAAACGCTATGTGATTATTAGAGAAGGGCACGGAAGATTTCGTCTCATATCAGTAACAATTCTTCATCCTGAGACTAAGAACTTTGTTATATTATTCTAACATTTTTCTGTGAAAAACATAAGGCTGTATGAAACTTTGATTGGTTGGATAAAGCTATTCAGTTGTAAACCTCATTTACACAGAAAGGGAATTAGTCCAAAAGATTTAAAAGATCTTTATAATTCAACTACTGATGAAAAATTCATGAAATATGTTCAGAGGTACCTTAATACGCATTCTCTATTTGATGGTAACACTTTTTACATTTCCATTATGATATTAAAAGTTATGAAACAATTTTATAAAGAAAGGTCATCAGTCCACAAGATTTAAATAATCTGTATAATTCAGCTACTGATGAAAAATTCATGAAATATGTTCAGAGGAATCCTAATATGCATTCTCTATTTGATGGTAATAATTTCTACATTTCTATTATGATATTAAAAGTAGTAACGCACTTTTATAAAGAAAGGTCATCAGTCCACAGGATTTAAACAATCTGTATAATTCAACTACTGATGATAAATTCATGAAATATGTTCAGAGGTACCTTAATACGCATTCTCTATTCGATGGTAACACTTTTTACATTTCCATTATGATATTAAAAGTTATGAAACACTTTTATAAAGAAAGGTCATCAGTCCACAAGATTTAAATAATCTGTATAATTCAGCTACTGATGAAAAATTCATGAAATATGTTCAGAGGAATCCTAATAAGCATTCTCTATTTGGTGGTAACAATTTTTACATTTCTATTATGATATTAAAAGTAGTAATGCACTTTTATATAGAAAGGTCATCAGTCCACAAGATTTAAACAATATATATAATTCAACTATTGATGATAAATTCATGAAATATGTTCAGAGGAATCCTAATAAGCATTCTCTATTTAATGGTAACAATTTTTACATTTCTATTATGATAGTAAAATGTCCAGACAGTTGTTTTTCTTGATTTCCCAACAATTAGCTTTCTTTATGAACTGATTCCTTTATTGCACTTTTCCTCCACATACCTTGGATTACCTGAATATACTGCTCAAGTACATCTTTATTCCTCAAGCACCTCCATCTTAGCACATGCAAATTAATTTCAACCAAATATATGTTTATGAGAAATGACAAACTGTGTAATTCAAAGTGCCATGATTGCCGTGTTTTACCGTTGAGTTTTGGTCCACTCTATTTACATGTTCCAAAAGTTCATTAAATTTCAGACAGAACTTACAACAATTAAGATATTGTGTGATATTCCTCATTTGGTATGATAAATATATTTAACAGATAATTTATTATGACATTGTCCATTTTAAACATATTTCAAGTGCTCATTTAATTCATAAGTTTAGCCGATCTGAATGGCCAAACGGTTGAGGCACTGGTCTTCTGACCCCAGCTTGGCAGGTTCGACCCTGGCTCAATCCAGTGGCATTTGGAGGTGCTCAAATGCGTCAGCCTCGTCTTGGTAGATTTACTGGCACGTAAAAGAACTCCAGCAGGACAACATTTCGGCACATCGGTGTCTCCGAAAACCGTCAAACAGTAGTTAATGGTACGTACAAACAATAACAGTATGGTTAATTTAAAAGTTTAGAGGTTTACTAAACGTGTATTTCTATTTATCGTATTCAAGAAAATGAAATGGCGTATGGGTTTTAGTGCCAGGAATGTCCGAGGATATGTTCGGCTTCCCAGGTGCAGGTCTTTCGATTTGACTCCCCCGCAGGTGACCTGCGCGTCGTGATGAGGATGGAATGATGATGAAGACAACACATACACCTAGCCTCAGTGCCAGAGAAATTAACCAATGGTGGTTAAAATTAACGATCCTGGCGGGAATCGAACACAGAACCCCTGTGTCCAAAAGCCAGCACGCTAACCATTTAGCCATGGAGCCGAACTATCGTCCACGAGAAATTGCTTATTAAATAAACCAGACGGTTTTGAATATTATGCAAAATGTCCGGTAAAAATGGAATTCACCTGCATTAATCAAACTTATTAAAACTATTGGCGATATTCTGTATACACTGACCAAATATTAAATATGTACAGTCTTTAAACCAATGTGACCGGGCGAGTTGGCCATGCGATTAGGAGCGGGCAGCTGTGAGCTCGCATCCGGGAGATAGTGGGTTCGAATCCCACTGTCGGCAGCCCTGAAGATGGTTTTTCGTGGTTTTCCATTTTCACACCAGGCAAATGCTGGGGCTGTACCTTAATTAAGGCCACGGCCGCTTCCCTCCCATTCCTAGGCCTTTCCTGTCCCATCATCGCCATAAGACCTATCTGTGCTGGTGCGATGTAAAGCAACTAGCAAAAAAAATTAACCAATGTGGATTTGTCAGCGGATGTGGGGCAGTGGATTCAAACTATGCAGCAAGAATGCTACTCGAGAAACATGGAGTGAAAGGCAGAAATGTTCGTGTGGCTATTGTACAGTAGATTTATAAAAATTTTGACAGAGTGCCACACGATCTGATTTGGTACTACTTACGAAAGCACATAGTACCAGAAGACTTGATCCAGTTGGTTAAGCTTCTGCATATAGGCACATGCAATGTAGTCAAATGTGAGGAGGGTGTCACAGACAAGTTGCTCACCAGAGTAGGTGTCCATCAGGCATCAACATGCTCTCCATTGTTCTTCGTCTTAGTCAGGGCCTCTCAGGGTGCATGCGCTTGGTGCATGCACTGTGCACGGTGCAAAAGACGACTTGGCTTGGTTGACCAGAGTGCAGACCCCCCACTCCTCGATTTGGAGCAATAGCGCTTGCTCTCTCTTTCCTCACGCCTGTCTCGCTCGCTCCGCCTGTCTCCCTCTGCCCCACTTGCGCCGTAGCGCTCCAAATCCGGGCTGACTTGAGCCGAGTATAGGCGAGTTGAGCCGAGCTTAGCCGAGTAGCCCAGAGACGAAGCGTTGATCCGAGCCGTGCCGAGCGGCAGCGATGCACAGTGCACGGAGCTCTTGCGCCTCTATCTGCACGCGTGAGATTTTGGGCATTTGAGAGGCCCTGGTCTTAGTGATGAACGCAATTACCTCTGACATACTACGACTTGCTGCACGCTGATGATGTAATGGTTGCAGTAGAAGAGAAAGAAGATCTAGAACGACAAGTGAAGGAATGAAAAGATGTGCTGGCAAGCTTTGGTCTACGTTTAAACATCAAGAAGGGAGAATAACTTGCACCACTGCAAGAAGTAGGAACAATCCCGATTGAAGGCTTACATCCGAATAAGACTCGGTGTTGGATCGATTCAGAACGATGAACGTTTAATGAACGGCTAAGAGATCGTGCAAGTTGATATAAATGAAAATGTAACTGAAATTTTCTGCGATAAGAGAATTCCAGTCAAACTTGCTTCCAAGAGTTACCATGCACTTGTAAGAACAGTAGCATTGTACGCGTGTGTATGCAGGCCAGTCACTAGGGTTGTAGAGGAATTACTTCATGTAAAGGAAATGCTGAAATCGTCACCAATGGATGGAGACTTCAGTGGTACGCGCATGTAAGTAGAGAAAATGTCCACCCCCAATATAGCAGCAGTGGCTTTCAACGTTGAAGTTGATCGGAAAAGATCTCGATGAACACGGAGATAAAAAGATGGATAGACGCAATGAAGCCTGACACGAAGTCAGTGAATCTCCAGCTTTATAGGGTGATTTACCAGTAAATATGGAGAGATTAGTAAATAAAAGCAGACCCTGCAATGAGGGATAGACGCTAAGAAAAATAATCTATTAATCAATCATCGATGATCTGCATTTAGGGCTGTTGCCCACGTGGCGTACTATTGTCAATACATTACATTTAACGGAGTTTATTTATTTATTTATTTATTTATTTATTTATTTATTTATTTATTTATTTATTTATTTATTTATTTATTTATTTATTTATTTATTTATTTATTTATTTACTTAATCTTCATAAAGACACGTAAGTTAGAGTTCTTGGTCCTCTCTTACACTTAACCACATACTCTATATGCCAACTGACCCTACTCATCTCAGGCACTGGCTGCGTAAGGAACGGTATTACGTCTACAATAGTCACCTCCGTAGTGTAAAGATTAGCTCTATTAGTTGCCATTCAAGGAGGCACGGGTACCATTTCCGGTACTGCAAGTAATTTCCTATTGGCAAGAGGGCTGGTATGTGGTTGAGAAGGTGCATGCAACTTACCTTACCGAGCTCGATAGCTGCAGTCGCTTAAGTGTGGCCAGTATCCAGTATTCGGGAGATAGTAGGTTCGAACCCCACTGTCGGCAGCCCTGAAAATGGTTTTCCGTGGTTTCCCCATTTTCACACCAGGCAAATGCTGGGGCTGTACCTTAATTAAGGCCACGGCCACTTCCTTCCCACTCCTAGTCCTTTCCTGTCCCATCGTCGCCGTAAGACCTATCTGTGTCGGTGCGACGTAAAACAACTAGCAAAAAAAAAAAAAAAAAGCAACTTACCTCCACTGGAGGGATTTCAAATTTTGAATGTATTTTCTACATCAGGCTTGGAGCCTCTTTAAAAATAGAGGTAGCTTCAGGAAGAGTTTGTAAGATAATGTGAATTTTGTGAATCTTCATTTAAAGCGAAAGCAAAGTCATCTCCGTACAGAACATGAAGGCCCTTAGAGGTATGGAAGGTAAAGGCCTCCACTATCCACTATCCGTAACCTCGGAGCATGCAGCAGTAGAGTGGTTAGCTCTACGCCCGGCCGCCTTTGCCCCCAAGAAATAACCTGGTACTCATTTTTGGTGTAGGCTGAGTGAACCTGAAGGCCATATGAAGCTTCAGAAATAGAATTTGTTTCATAAATTCTTCGACTTCCTGACGGGGAATCGAACCCATGTCCTTCCGGGTGAACCGACTATGCCTTTACCGCCTCGGCCAGGCAGTCCCTGAATCTTTCTATGTAATATTATTTGAATTACAATGTCGCAGGTTAACTGAATGCCTTAATGTACTAAAAATTATGCACCTGTTTTTGATAGGTAGGCCTATAAATCATCATCACTAGTAGTTCGATTCACTGCTGAGCGTCGTGGTTTATTTCTCTACTCCCTTAGTATTGCAGTCCTGATGAGGCCCGAAGTGATCTTCAGCTCTTCGTAGTACGTATAAGGTGGAGCGAGAGAGAGAGAGGCAGGTGATTTTCTTTGGTTGACCAACCATGTACTTGCTGTGAGTCTTCGAGCTCTTCTGCCTTCTACTTAGCCTCGTAAAATAGTTTTCATTTTTTTTCAGTTCGTCCCCTTCCTTCCTTCCTTCCTTCCTTCCTTCCTTCCTTCCTTCCTTAATATGTGCCCAATGAACCGGAGGTAGATTTCACTTACCTACTCAGAAAGATAGCTGTTTAGTGATTTTGAGTTCTTTAATGAGGGGACGCATTTGTTCTTCTATACGTGCATTACACCCGTAGGATCCACACATCTTGAAGGCATCAGTTCGACACTTTTCTTTAGCCTTCCGGGTCTCGCACAGTAAAAAGACATGGACAGTATCAGAGATAGAGTAATATAGCTTCAGTTTATGTTTCCGATGTTGAATACACTGTTGTTTATTCTGTTCCATAATTAGACATTTAATAAACTGACGAAGCATTAGAAAAGTTAAATACATTTTATGATATAGTATTTTGATAAAAATGGGGCACTTAAGCATATTGATTTGAAGTAATCTAGGTTATACTGAAACATTAAAACTCTAATCGAGTCCCTATGACTTTTGCACACGTATCGAGAATTACTCTTGCTCTGCTGTTACTTCTCCACACCTGCTGGGTCACGGGTGCGAACGGTGTGAAACATTTGAATTTGTCCATGTTTTACGGTCGGATGCCCTTCTTGATGCCTACAATATGCGCAGGATTTTTTCATTAATTACGTGTTTTTGTGGTGGTTGGTTGCGTGCTGTGTTGTTTGAGCATGAACAGGAGAGAGAGTTGCGACAATCACAAACACCCAAACCCCGAGCCAGAGAAATTAACCAGACACGATTAATATACCTCAACTTCTCGGGAATGGAACCCAGGACCTTCTGAATCTAAGTCCTCAGCACTGACCATTCAGCCAACGAGTCGGATTTTCAAGTAACGTGCATATTATTCTCCAAGTATGTGTTTGTAACATTAACACTTTTTTACTGAGTGCAAACATTTACATTTAGGCTGCCTGCGTTTCAATGTTCCGTTTTACTCTACCAGAGAATAGAGAAACCGGTTCTTTATTCGGCGACCTATTTCAGAATAAAATATTATAGAGTAACTAATATATATTTTTTCACTCGATGTACATTTTATTAACTACTAGCTGTTACCCACGACTTCGCTCGCCATGATTTCGTAAGTTGATAAAAATTAATTTTTCCTCGGTACTGCACTAAGACATTATCTGAAAATCCCTGAAGTATAAAAACTCGCCAAAAACTTGCATTTCATTTACCCTAGGACCTCTTTGTAAACCACGTTTGTGGCATTGCCTTTTGAGGCTAAGATGACCAGGCTACTGGCAGAGCTAAATCTGGAACATGCGACATGGAACTCTACATGTGAGAAACAAGTCCCCTTTTAACTCAAAAAAAAAAGAGAGAATTCAATCCCTTCTTCACTTATTTTTTATCTCTAGCTTAAGTTGATTTTCCGAAAACAAAAAGGACGTGTTTCTTTATTTTTAAAGTAGATTACAAATACGAATTTTTACATCTGTAACATGTTATGTTTATGAGATATACTGTTGATATACTCATTTTAAAAATTTCCCCACTCCTTAGCTGAGTGATCAGCGTTGTGTCCTTCGGTTAACAGGGTTCCGGGTTTGATTTCGGGCTAGGCGAGGTATTAAATCGCGTGTGATTAATTCTCCTCGTTCGGAGACAGGTTGTTTGCGTTTGTCCAAACACTCTCCTCTTCATATTCACTCAACACACCACTTTACCAACCACAACAGGAACAAGCAATAGTAATGAAAATGAAATGTCGTATGGCTTTTAGTGCCGGGATATCCCAGGACGGGTTCGGCTCGCCAGGTGCAGGTCTTTCTATTAGACACACGTAGGCGACCTGCGCATCGTGATGAGGATGAAATGATGATGAAGACAACACATACACCCAGCCCCCGTGCCATTGGAATTAACCAATTAATGTTAAAATCGCCGACCCGGCCGGGAATCGAACCCGGGACCCTCTGAAACGAAGGCCAGTACGCTGACCGTTCAGCCAATGAGTCGGACAGGCAATAGTAATTACATCCCTAGACATAGGGTTAGCGCCAGGAAGGGCATCCAGCCGTAAAACAGGGTCAAACCACATTTGCGACGCAGTTCGTATCCGCGACCCCATAGGTGTGCGAAAAGCTGTAGAAGTATAAGATACTCATTTTAAGAATTCACCCACTTTCTTACCATTTCACCCCCTTAAGTAGATTTTCCACACACAAAAAAAGTGTTAATTTATTTTTAAAGGAGATTCCAAGTACCAATTTTAACGACTGTAAAATCTTCAGTTTCTGAGATATATGTATCCTCATATAAATAATCCTACTCCTTCCTCACTTCTTCTCATCCCCCCCCCCCCCCCCGTCAACACTTAGGTGGATTTTTGGAATACAAAAATTTGTCTTCTTTTATTTTTACAGGACATTCTAGATACCAGTTTTCATGTCTGTATCATGTTAGGTTTTTGTGATATATTGTAGGTAATCGCGCTGCTGTAGAATCGTGGAGCTGACGTTGCGATGGTTACGGCAGTTTCTTTCTTTATTCACTTCCTAGAGCAGTGGTAGTGTGGTGCCAATATCTCCGTAACGGTTGGTTTTACGGCCTTAAAAAAGGTTTTCGGGCCCGTTTAGTTCTTTGCGTCAAGGGGATTAAAATGAGCTTTGTCTCGTTCTTGTACGACAAATTCGATTTCGCCTTTATTAGCCTATTATTTTTATATATTTATATCTTCCCACGTCGCCCCCCTCGAATTGTTTTGAAAATAAAATACATCCCATGTTACTCACTGGCAATGTTGCTTTCTATAGGTGAAGTAATTTTAATAGTAATAATAATAATAATAATAATAATAATAATAATAATAATAATAATAATAATAATAATAATAATTGATCCGGGGTATCTGTGGAACGCAGAGGCGAAAGAAGGTGCCGGGATGAATGGGTCTAACTACAGTGTCAAGACTTGAAGTAGCAAACATTAAACAAGATTGGTAAAAAATCCAAGATTTTGGGGTGTACCTCCCGGTACAATAATAATAATGTTATTTGCTTTACATCCCACTAACCACTTTGCCGGTTTACGGAGACGCCGAGGTGCCAGATTTTAGTCCCGCAAGAGATATTTTACGTGCCAGTAAATCTACCGACACGAGGCTGGCGTATTTAAGCACCTTCAAATACCACCGGACTGAGCCAGGATCGAACCTGCCACGTTGGGGTCAGAAGGCCAGCGCCTCAACCGTCTGAGCCACTCAGCCCGGCAAAGTAATTTTTAAAATAGGTTCAGTGGTTTTTTCAGTCTATCCGTTACAGTTTTTCCTCTTTATAGTATTAGTATAGACAAGTCTATGACATCTGAAGTATGAAATATGAGGCATTCTTAACATGTGAAGCGTATTTGTTCAAGAGACTATCTGTCTAAAAATTCAACTACTTCCACATGGCCTGAACCCGCATTATTCTGATCTACAGACCGACAAGCTACCACTGAGCCGCAAATGGAGCAACATTTTATAGTTTTAAGTCATAATTTGTGTTGAATGTCAGGTATCGTTGAAGAAAAGAAGCAAAGAACTTGTACTTTTACGTGAAAGTTGATTCCTTGGTTCGCAGATGAGTAGGAAGCGCCTACATTGAAAAGCTGGACATGGGATTAATTAGAGCAACGTTTAGTTTTAAAAATTTGGAAGTTTTACTTCTTTCTTTTCTTAAAATTGAGAGAATGAAAATTTAATAGAATACCAAAGAACAATTTAAAAGGTTAACAATGAGCTCATCCGCTCTAACAGTACCTTTGGACCTAGAATTCCTAAATCAGGTAGAAAAGAAATGGGATAAATACCTAGTCGTTAAATTACATACGAAAGTGCATAATATTGTTCTTGACAGGTACAACATAGTGAAAGAGCAAGGTTTGCTCAGAACAAGTACACTTTATAGGCATCTCAGCACCAAAATACAAGAGTCTAGCCTCGAAGAGGCAATCAGTTTCTTTCTACACACTCAAACTACACTAGGCAACCCATCCGGTGACCGCACTTCAAAGTGTTCCTACACGGTTGCCCCATAGTGGGTTTATCAATTGCTCCACAATAATATTAATCACTAATCCCAAAGAACACAAAAACGAAGACACAGTTATGTTAAGGATAATTAAGAATACACAGGGTCATTATTAGCCATAATAATAATGGCGTATGGCCCCTGGAGAGGCCTGGTGCGGGTCTTTTTCTCGTTGACGGCCTATTAGGCGACATGCATGTCTGTGAAAATGAGGGTCCTACCTAGGATTATTTGTAATGCTTAATACACTACACACTCAGCCCCCCAAGTCATTGGAATTAATCAATTAAGGTTAAAATCCCTGAGCCGGCCGGGGATCTAACCCGGGACCCTCCGGACCAAAGGCCAGCACGCTAACCATTTAGCCATGGAACTGGACATTATTACGCATACTACAAGGCCTTAAGGATAAAAAGAAAAGGCTACACATAGCAGGTCATTAACATAAGGCAATGAGGTGAAACACCAGCACGCCTTACAGAACTTTCTGGAAGAATAAGAACCTATGTGGACTTAAGGCCCAATGGCTAAGGGTGGCTAAAGGAGGAATATTTAAAGCCGAGAGTAGATTTTCAAAATTTAGAGGTTGGAAAACTTCAGTCACCAAATTCAAAAGGTGAAGGGGGGACGACTGAGGGTAACCACTCGCTTTCCCTTACAGTACATAATTCCCAGTAGGGAACAGAATTAGAGTCCGAAGACTTCGCAGAAGATTCTACATTAAAACCATCGAAATACAGAATTACATTAGGAACATCTGAAACCTTCCCCTTAAACTATCCGCAAGCACGATCACATGTTTAGGTAAATTCTGCCATTACCTTGTGTCTCTATATCTTCAAGTAGACCACTCTCTTGCCTGTCAAGCCGTACTCTCACACACTGGAGTAATTCAGACAAGACGGCCCTTAAGTGCCCTGCTTATATAGTGCCGTAAGAGAAAGTTCCAGATGAATTTGAATTACAGTATGCTGATAGGCCGAATTTCCATACACATCCCCGGGTTTGATTGGCGGAAGAACATATTTACAAGCATATGATAGGTAGATTACAATAGAGGAGGAACCAGTTGAAGTGTTGACAACTTCGGTACATTACAAAAAATATCCTAAAAAGTTTACCAACTCCTAAAATAAACATTGACTGTATCTGTTAGTTTGTTTCTAGCCATAAGAGTGCGCTAACAAATCGATGGTAGAGCCATCTAACCGTAGAAGAAGAAAGTCTTTGGGAGTTTAAAAGTCAAGTCCGTTTGCAAAGACGGCCGTAGAGCAGGTGCGCAGTTTAAGTAGCCGGGGAAGGTGTACCCCTGGTATAATAATAATAATAATAATAATAATAATAGTAATAATAATAATAATAATAATAATAATGGTCTACCGCCGCTTTCCGCACTTTGCTGTGGGGTCGTGCGCATGAACTGTGTTGCATATGGGGCTTGTTCTATGGTCCAGTGCCGTTCCTGACGTAATCATTTGCAGAGAAAAGTATTCACTAATGTGTGTGTATTTAGTGTACCGTGTTTAATTTTTTTAAACAAGCATTGAAAGAAACAAAAACGTCTAGTCCCACAGCCAGGAACATTAACCAAATATGGCTTAACTCCCAGTCCTGGCCGGGAATCGAACCCGGGACCCTCTGAATCGAAGTTCAGAACACTGATCATTCATTTAAGGACACATTCAATAATAATAATAATAATAATAATAATAATAATAATAATAATAATAGTAACAAAGATTTTAAACTCCACTGGGATCGCACGATACAAACATATAAAACAACTCCGCAAAATAGATCAGACATAACATTAACAGACAAAAAGGAACCCACCCACATATCTCACTGACATCGCTAACCCGAATGACCAAAACCTGCAACAGAAATATAGGGAGAAGTTTGACAAATATACTCCTCTGCCTTTGGACGTAGCAAGAAACCGGAAACAAGAGAGAGTGGAATTCTCCCTGTCTCATTTCTCCCACCGGTGTTATGAAAAATCAGTTCCAGAAATCCTAAAGGTAGTGAAACCGTACAGTGTCCTGTACAGCTCATTGAAATCATAGGTGCCTCTCTACCCTATTAAAATCACTTCTAAAGGTCGCGTTATTTGTAGGATGATGGGCGAAGGGACTCGAGCAGCGTCTGGCCAGAACGGAACCCGCGAAAGATCGCCTGGAAAACAAAGAGAAGGTTGGACAGGAGCCAAGCCCCCGTAGAAAAGCCCTCTCAACTCGCTGACAGAGTTGGAGATATGACGCAACGCTACAGTAGTCGAACACGCCCCGAGGTGTGGCCTAGTTTTCCAGGGTTCCAAACTAACAGAAGGAAATTCCGGTTTTTTATGCGCGTTTCACGGGTGCCAACGTTGAATTTTGGCGCGTAAAAGATATAGGATATTTTGATCCAGACATGGGAAAATTATGGGAGGCACACCAATGAATAGAACTGAATTTTCTGCGTATCCCAGACTAAAATATGGAATACTTTACTCAAGGGACGAAAGGAGGTCACCAGATGTCCAGATTTAACAGATTGCAAACACATGTGGATGTGAAGCGTCACCCAAGCTAAGAATCGCGCTCAAAGATGACTCCACCCACCAAAAGACGCTAATGAATAATCAAAAGACGGGAATGAAATTACGGAAAAACTGCCTATCGCTGGCCGAGCGCACCTTGTTCACTGATAGAGCTGAGAGAGGGTTACAATACGCACCATTTCAATGTTTTGAATTCTTGGGATGAAAGGAGGTGCTGTCCTTAATGAACGGTGAATCGTTTACGCCCATAGTCTTCCGGTGTGTAGACCATAAAGGCTGGGATGGCCCTCGCTGAAGACAGTTCCTAGCGGGTCGCTGAGGGGGGACAGTGTGTTACATTGTGATCCAGTTTTTACAGTCCTAAACCTATTGACCGCATAATAAGACAGTGTTACTGTGTCCGTCGCAGCCGTGAAATACAAAAGCCTTTGTGAAGTGTAGACGGGAAGCCAAGCGAGCCTAGGCGAATGTCTCTGTGCCGCATGTCAATTAATTAACCTGCGAGCATAATTTATAAACGAGTAGCGGGAATCGGCTATGGACAATGCCGGCCTAAATGAGTCCGTGATATTAATAAATTGGTATCACCCAAATTTGCTGCTCTAAGTCAGGGTTCACAAGTATCGTGAGCCACCCGATTCATGCTGTGAAGGCACCCGCCTGTGTTTAGAATGACCTGCCCGTTTATTGTGTAAATTCTGTGTGTTTGTCGCGGTAGACAGAGGACTGTGTGACGAGTTGTGGTGTGTTACCCCTTTGGATTACTCTAAGATTTCAGCAGTGAACGATCTATCCAGGATGTCGGACTTGTGTGGACCAGCGTCGAAGGAAAGCACGCCCGACTCCAGCGCCGAGGCCATGCAGCAGTAAGCTCTGCAATGGGTCTCCCGTGGAAGGAAAAACCACGACCACCAAGCAGATGAGTTGATGTCAAAATATAATTCTCTTAGCACGTTATAGTATAACCGGGGCGTAGGATGAGCTTTTCCTTTGTAATACCTAAATGCTGTAAAATAATGCATGTCCTAATATGGGAATTTTATTGTATCATGTTAACGCTAACTCCCCGGACGACCCATCTTTTTCTTAGTGATTAGTTTATCGTGAGGGGTTATTCTTAGTAATATGTAGAACATCCTAGCAAGTATGGGAAACGAGGATAGGAGAATATTTGAGTTCCCCTAGGGGTGGTTGGAACAATAGTGTTGATGAGCAGGGAAAACCATGTCCAAAGGCTCTTAGTTGATGTCCAACATGCCTATCGTATTTGCTGGGGAAACTCATGGGTCAGTCAGACGATGCATGCGAGATTAGGCCTATACATATAATAATTGCATGTGCCGCAAGAGAGAAGAGATCCTGACCGAGAGAGGTACATAAATGTGTTATTTAGGTATAATTGTGAGGGACAGTTCTCGAGCTTCCCGTGATTCTTGGTTATTTGACCAGAAATGTATGGAGCTTTTTGTCTGCAACCGGGATGCGACCCAGGGAAGCCAGAGTCTTATGTATGGTAGGAATATAAATATATATATTTAACTTCTGGGCGCTGAGAGAAGAGGATGAGAAGCGTGGAACTGAGGAATCATAAGAGTCCTATGCCCAAGGAAATGAGATACGCGATATGAGACGTAATGAGAGGGCCGAACGCCCAGATAATGTTACGATGAGATAATTCGGAAGTGATGTTGCGCACATTCGGCGCTCAACGATAAGAATGAAAAGGTAGAGAGTAAATGAGTATCTCTTGGGAATTCTGCGGTAAGATGAATAAAGAAATGAAGTGGGCCATAGATATGTGTCTCCGAGAAAGGAGGGCTAGCCGTTGTAATTGCGAGAAGAATCCGGCGTGGCCAATGAATGAGGGATGGTAGTACGAAAGCAAATGACCTTCCCTTCTTTTTTGTGCGTGTTTGCTCCTTTCCCTTCGCGACAGAGTGGCCCTGCCGGGCTATTGTAATAAAACTCGGGCTCTGGGTCTCCACACCGTGACTGCTTGTTGTTTTAAATGGTTCAGCTAAGAACACTTCTGTGAATGATAATATCACGGTGATTTAGAAGGTAATTAATAAATGATTATGGATCTCCCCCAATATCCGGTAATATGAGGCCGTAACTAGATTAGGGATTTCAGGAATGTACCTCTCAGTCGGGAGTCGTCCAGTTCGCGACCCGGGTGAGAATGGGCTACCTTGGGCAAGCTTCCATTAAGCTTGCGCCGGGGGCTGAAGATACTGATAACCATGTTTTTCTTACAGGAAGGGCCTCCTTTATGCATGATGTGTACATATGAGTGTGTTTAGTATTTAATGTGCATTGTTTCGAGTTCAAACAGAACCGATGTTCAACGTTGTTTTGTCTTGGTGGCAGATAAGGGAAGTCCGGGGGTTTAGGTATTATGTGTGTTTTGTCTATGTATTATGTAAATATCTCTTTTAATATGGTAATCATGTAGTGCAGGAACCGGTTAATTACGTGCTAAGAACAGTAGGTACCATGTGAGGGACGTCAACTCATATTAAAACGGTGTGATCGACAGAATATAAAAAATTAACAAAAAGGTACGAACTTATGAAGGAAAAATGGACGATAGTGGTCGAAAAACCTCAGTCATACCTCTGTGCAGACGACGCCCTTAGGCGAGTCGAATTTAAAGCGTTAATTATTTTCTTTTCCTTCCGTATGCGGAGAATTCATTGTATAGGGTTGTATTTTTATTATGTCATATTTTGAATAAATTAGTCTTCGTAACCCCCATTATATGATTCTTGTCATTTGTAGCAGTGTTAGGCAGTATCCAGTAGACAGTTTAACCCGGAGAATCCTACCTTCAGATTACATAAGGCTCCATCTAAAGTATTTGTTTTTTTTTTCTTCCGAACGTACCACCACCCGAGTGCTCGAGCTGCCGAGGCCAGCACAGAAAGTAGGAGGGGAGCGGTTCGAAGCTCGTTAGGCAGTTTGAGCCGCTCTTCATTCTAGTCTCATCCGTGGGTGTTTACCTTGTTATGTGGAGACATTCTTATGCGCGGGTCGTCCATTCGAGGCCCGGAAGGGTGTAGTAGGTACTCACAATGTGACACAAAAATGCTGCAATTTTGAAGACCTGCAACATCGTGAGAACATTTCTGAATGTTCATTACGGAACGTAAATAGAAGAGGCTTAAACCAATATAGGGAAGAAAGTAATGTAAGAACACTTTAGAATTGCATTGTAAAATTCTTATTGCACATATTGTAAACTTATGTAAATATGTAATTTATGATTTATCTCTATTTCTTGTATTAATGTATCGAAATACGAGTTGTATTACCATCTGTAAAAATGGTAAAGTGAAGAATATTACTAATTTACTATTTTTCTTTCTCTTTTACAATCTGCTTTACCACGCACCGACATAGATAAGTCTTATGACGACGATTGGACGGTAAAGGGCTAGGAGTGGAAAGGAAGTGTCCATGGCCTTAAGTAACGTACAACCCCAGCATTTGCCTCGTGTGAAAATCGGGAACCACGAAAGACCATCTTCAGGGCTGCCGACTGTGGGGTTCGAAACCACTATCTCGCGAATACTGGATACTGACCGCACTTAACGGACTGCAGCTATTGAGGTCGGTTAGAATACTATTACTTTTTTTGCGAGGGAGTGTGGAAAATCTTTCATGAGACGCTTGTGAGGGTCCGCACTCAACAAGTGTGTGGGGATTCTTACCCACTAAAAACCACACTCCCTATTCCCACGACGTTTATCTCCGCCCCGCAAACCGCTCTCGCATTACTTCAGGACGGATGTCGTGCTTAATGCATCTTGTGCTTCATCTTCCTTCTTCTGCTTTACTGTCTGTCGTAATCATCCAGGTCCTTCTTCTTCTTCTGACGCAGAATATTTTCTACGTTGACTGCCACCTGGTCCCAAGATTCTTGACTTCGGAGCATTACTGACACGATCCCTTCTGGCGTCAATTCTCCCTGCATAACTCCTAAGCATCTTCTTTGTAGCAGCAATAATAATAATAATAATAATAATAATAATAATAATAATAATAATAATAATAATAATAATAATAATAATACCGGGCGAGTTGGCCGTGCGCGTAGAGGCGCGCGGCTGTGAGCTTGCATCCGGGAGATAGTAGGTTCAAATCCCACTATCGGCAGCCCTGAGGATGGTTTTCCGTGGTTTCCCATTTTCACACCAGGCAAATGCTGGGGCTGTACCTTAATTAAGGCCACGGCCGCTTCCTTCAAACTCCTAGGCCTTTCCTATCCCATCGTCGTCATAAGACCTATCTGTGTCGGTGCGACGTAAAGCCCCTAGCAAAATAATAATAATAATAATAATAATAATAATAATAATAATAATAATAATAATAATAATAATAATAATAATAATAATAATAATTGTTGTTACCCAGCGAGTTGGGGGCGCAGTTCTCTCGCATGTGGGAGATAGTGGATTCGAACCTTACTGTTAGCAGTCTTGAAGAAGTTTTTCTGTGATTTCCCCATTATTAAATAGGACAATTGCTGTGGATGTACCTTCTTTAAGGCCATGACCACTTTCTTCCCACCCCCAGCATCTAGAATTAGTCGCAAAAGATATAGCAGAATAGCAATAATAATAATTGTAATAATAGGTTCTAAATCAAAAACTTTGCATTGCGTGCATAATTTCTTGTTGGCAGTATACGAGGCATTTTGTTGCATTGTTATTTTACCAAATGAATAACTCAGTTCCATTTGATCTTGTACAGCTAAACGCGCACAGGACCGTAAAACATTCATTGCTCTCTGCTTACAAGAACCTGGTACAATCGCTGTAATCAAGTGTGAAACGATACATGTTACCTGAACTAAATGGCTGCTTGAAGGGGAAATGTTGCAGGTAAAATCTCATTAGTAATTTACAATACACTTTATTCTATGACATCAAACTCAGAACACACTGTAACTTACTGCACATTTCTTCCGTTAGGCACTTTGCTTACGACGCATTATAGATCAGTGTTTTTATAACTTTTTGCTTCAAGGAACCCTAGAATTAGTTAACTCAACCTTGGGAACCATGGCTGTTTGGCGCATATTTTAATCTAGGGCTAATTATAAAATAAGGGTAGTGTTATTCAGTAAGCCACATTGCAAATCGTACATTTTCAACAGCATTCTAGAGCAGTAGTTTATTAACTGCCTACTTTTCACTGAATGGCATTCACTTTAATTTTACAGTTTAAATACATATTTTTAACAGAAGCAGTATTTATATATTTAGTGTATACAAAAGTATCTTTATTCCTGGTTTTCTCAATGTTCTAGCTCTGCACTTCATCTAGATTTCGCCTAGTTTTAGGGTGGGATGCCCTCCCTGACGCCAACCCTGTGTGGAGGGGTGTATACACTATTACATGTGTTTGTAGTAGTTTGTTGTATATGAATGAAGATAAGTCTATTAAGACAAACGCAAATACCCACTACACGAGCCACTGGAATTAATTATACTCACTTGAAAACCCAGCTCGGCCAGGAATCGAAACCTGGGCCCTCTGAATCGAGTACCAGTAAACTGGCCATTCAGTAAAGGAGGTGGACCCTTGTATACAAAAATATTTAAAATAAAAAGATTTACCTTAATACTGTCTCTGCAAGAAATGTTTTAAAGTTCACTCTCAGTTAGAAAGATCAATGATTCTTCAAAAGTACAATCCTGTTGACACTGACACTGGGAAGACCCAGGGCGTGTCTGTTCGAACATGGTCATCTTATTCTTGGTCACAACTTTGATAGGCTAACTTGAAGTTCTTGATGAATACTGAATGTTCACGACCGCATTGTATTCCAAATTAATTGTTTACGTATTAGGTCGTATTCATACGGCATATACCGCAGAGATGTTAAGTGCAGTGTCCATTTCGGCGTTTGGTTTAAATGTTCGTCAAACGTGAAGACACTTTTAAAGTGTGGAGATTTAGAGTAATATGTGTTTAACATTTTTCCCATTGCTAACCAAATTAAAACACAAGACTGTTCATTAATTGACGTTTAATTACCGAAAAATTTCAGTTAAACTAATTTCTCTTCTTTTTGCTGACTGAATAAATTGTCTAAACTGCTTCGGTACTCGATGAAAAGGGTTCTTAATGCAGTCGCACATGCCAGACGATAAGGAAGGAAAATACTTCTCAATTCTCTTTCCTTCTTTTGTTTCTCTGACGGGGTTTCTAGTATGTTGGAAATCAGTGATATAATATCTTCATGCCGGTTTGAGTATGTGACTAAGATGATGGTGATGATGTTTGTTGCTTAAAGACCTAACAGCCCCATGTGACTAAGATACAAGGAGAACATTTCAGTATATAAGGGGCGATCAAAAAGTTTCCGTTTGACAGCCGTACTGTCATGAATGGGGATTCCAGTCAGACAAAAAATTTTTTGCTGGTTGTTTTACGTAGCACCGACATAGATAGGTCTTACGGCGACGATGGGACAGGAAAGGGCTAGGAGTGGGAAGGAAGCGGCCGTGGCCTTAATTAAGGTACACACCGGGCGAGTTGGCCGTGCGCGTAGAGGCGCGCGGCTGTGAGCTTGTATCCGGGAGATAGTAGGTTCGAATCCCACTATCGGCAGCCCTGAAGATGGTTTTCCGTGGTTTCCCATTTTCACACCAGGCAAATGCTGGGGCTGTACCTTAATTAAGGCCACGGCCGCTTCCTTCCAACTCCTAGGCCTTTCCCATCCCATCGTCGCCATAAGACCTATCTGTGTCGGAGCGACGTAAAGCCCCTAGCAAAAAAAAAAAAAAAAATTAAGGTACAGCCCCAGCATTGCCTGGTGTGAAAATGGGAAACCACGGAAAACCATTTTCAGGGCTGCCGACAGTGGGGTTCGAACCTACTATCTCCCGAATACTGGATACTGGCCGCACTTAAGCGACTGCAGCTATCGAACTGAGGCACTCATCCCCCTGACGCAACAGGTTGAAGATTCCCGTGTGGTAAAACACCGTATCCTGCTGCACATCCTCGTCTGAGAGGAAGCACCGACACTTCAAGGCCTTTTTTGAGGGGATCGAAGGCGTGATAATCCCATGGGGAGGTTAGGACTATAGGGCGGGTGCTCGAGTGTCTGCTACTTGAGTTGGCGTACCTCCGACTTTACGCCCTTTGTGGTATGGGGATGGTTTAACGTTCAGTCTGCATGTCTATGTGAATTAACCAGGCACGTCCACAATCCTCTATTTGCAACTAGCTCTATGACCCTGTTTACTTCCACATTTCTTTATCATTAAATCTATTGGTCTCCTACGCCATTTACCCTCCACGACCACACCCGTTATTCCGTTTGGTAACCTATCCCACTCCATTCACCTCACATGACTCCACAAACATAGCTAGATTATAGTATGTGCAGCGTTATCCTTCGAGATTGCTCCTATGTTAGTCTTTATCTCCCCATTTCGAGTATCCGCGTGTTTCTACTACGGTAGCAATGATTCTCACAACTTCCATCTTATGAACGAAATATCCTGATTCCGCCCAGCTTTCACTCCCGTGCGCTAAACTTGGTCTAGTTACAGACCGTCGTGAAGATGGTTTTCTACGAGAAATAATGTATTTCCTACAGAATGCTTTTGATCGAAATCGTGAGCACACTGCGTTAGCTTTGCTGCACGACCAACTTTGCCTTACGGGAGTGAAAGCTGGGTGGGATATGTATACCTTATTCATAAGTCAGAAGTAACAGACATGGAAGAAGCGTGAATGATTACTGGTACGAACTGGTGGAAACAATTGGAGGAGGGTACTCAGAATGAGAAGATAAAGCACAAGTTAGGAATGGACTCAATGGATGAAGCTGTACGCATAAACCGGCTTTGGTGGTGGGGTAATGTGAGGCGAATGGAGTAGGATAGGGTACCTAGGAGAATAATGGACTCTATTATGGAGGGTAAGAGGCATAGAGACGACGATGGTTAGGTTCAGTTTCTAACGATTTAAAGATAAGGGGTATAGAACTAAATGAGGCCACAGAACTAGTTACAAAAAGAGAATTGTGGCGGTGGTTAGTAAATTCACAGAGGCTTGCAGACTGAACATTGAGAGGCATACCAGTCTATAATGAAGGTATATGTAGCCTATGTAATTAAAATGCGTGCATAAGAGAGTTAAGACCAAGGCGTTGCATAGACCAAACTGCTTACTACATTTACATCCAACTGGATTCCTTCCTGTCATGTACTGTATATCGGGTAACCCTGAACTTGGTGTGACGGAACTTTTGCGTTTCGCTGAAATCCGGGAGTTAGGAATTGCTGTTCCAGAACTTTCACATTCAATACAGGACTCTTTGGCGTGTGGTTAAGATACTCTGTTTTTCCGCCCAAATGACTCAATTTTATTGCGCGTCACTGAATGAATATTTAGCCCTAATGAAATTCTCTGAACACTAAATCCTCTGTCAAACAAGAACGCTATATCAATATCTAGTCAGGCTGAATCAATCGCCCAATATTTTCACTTGGTTGAAATAAAAATTAGCATTTTCAAAGCTTTCTTCCGTGCGCTTAACTAGGCCCTGTGCGACGTAAATTTCTCATTGATGTTCAAACAAGCTCGGCTGAGCTTTAACTAACTTCGTCTTCATGGGCCAATAGGGATGAAAAATTCTATCACAAACTGTTCATGCGGAATGGTATAAACCTTTTAATACAAATTGATTTGGTGTGAATCAACGAAAGCAAGTATTATGCATGGTCTTCTGGTTCTGTTGTTCATCTGCGTGTCTCTGTTTTTGAAGTGACACAAGTAGGAATAAGCAGAACAAAGCCGCCTTGAAGTGTCGCCGAACCGTGCCTGATTTCTTTGTTTCAATCTGAGCGTGCAGGAGAAAGCGAGTTTGGCTAGATGGCCATGCTCCGTGTGAGCCAGTTGGGGGAATCCCCGCTCCCCATTCATTAATTTACGTCCGGAAACTGAAGACAGGTAAGCTCCGTTTCCCAGTGAATAATTATCGTTCACAAAGGCAGGATCCTTACAGTAGCTGCACAGTAGAACTTACTAAGAAACTTTAACAAAAGCATTTATTTACCTTGTGAGTTGTGAATCGCAAAGTTATTGGTGTACACGATGAAAAACATTAGATTTATTTCTAAAGTTCCTTTCGGCTGCAATATTTTCTAACGAGATCGTACAAAAGTCTACAGCGGAAGTATGTTTTGATTGGTTCTCAAGAGATGGTATACCGGTAATTCAGGAAATCTATTTTGTACACAGGCCTAATTCACAGCTGTGTTACTCTGGACTGAACCATTATTTAATTTATAATTACTTTTACGTTGAAATATATTTCTTTCTTCTTTCTTAATTTGGTTACCCTCCAGGGTTGGCTTTTCCCTCTGACTCAGCGAGAGATCCCACCTCTACCGCCTCAAGGACAGTGTCCTGGATCGTGAGATATTGGGTCTGGGGATACAACTGGGAGGATGACCAGTACCTCGACCAGGTGGCCTCACCTGCTATGCTGAATAGGGGCCTTGGTGGGGGATGGGATGATTGGAAGGGATATACAAGGAACAGGGAAGGAAGCAGCCGTGGCCTTAAGATAGATACCATCCCGGCATTTGCCTAGAGAAGTGGGAAACCGCAGAAAACCACTTCCAGGATGGCTGATGTGGGAATCGAACCCACTTCTACTCAGTTGACCTCCCGAGGCTGAGTGGACCCCGTTCCAGCCCTCGTACCACTTTTTAAATTTCGTGACTGAGCCGGGAATCGGACCCGGGACTCCGGGGGTGGCAGCTAATCACAATAACCACTACGCCACAGAGGCGGACTGAAATATATTTTTCAATCATTTTATTAACCATTTCTTGCTACTTGTTTAACTTCGCACTAACACATCGAATATTTTCGGTGACGGAATGATGGGAAAGGGCTAGGACTGAGGAAGATAGCGGCCGTGGCCTTGATTATGGTAGCACTAGCATTTCTATGGTGTGAAAATTCAAAACCACGGAAAACCATCTTCAAGGCTGCCGACGGTGGAATTCGAGCCCATTGCCTCCCGAATGCAAACTCACAGCTGCGCGCCCCTAACCGCACGGCCAACCCGCTCGGTTTTTTAAAACTTGTAGCGTAGATTAAAATAACAGGAAGGAATTCGCATACCAAACGTAAATATATCCTATATTTTCCGCGATCACTGTCTTATTATTCTTGTAAAATTTCGTTGAACGAAACTAGTAGTAGTAGTAGTAGTGGTAGTAGTAGTAGTAGTACTAGTAGTATTTGAAATCCCTTGCAATTGGGAGATATCCTGGTGACAATGCCTGCTTACAATAGTATATCAAGGACATTAAATAAAAATATGGACGGGTGAAACTGAGATGGCCAAACAGATAAAGCGGCGGAAATGGAAATGGATAGGGCATACGTTGAGGAAAGGGAATGAAGCTACTGAGAGAGAGGCACTGGTCTGGAACCCGCAGAGTAAAAGGAGAGGAAGGCCCAAACAAACGTGGCGGAGATCTGTACACATGGAGGCAATAATTGAAGAAGGCAAGACTTGAAGAGAGGTGAAGGGGTTGGCTGGCAACAGGATCAGATGGAGATGCTTTGTTCCACAAGGAACAACAGGAATTAAGTCAAGTTAGTCAAACAAAAATATACGAGACATTAGGCTTATACAACAACAATAACAACATAATTACAAGGAAAAATATTCCTAGGAACTGTACCAACAAGAATTTACATGATTACGAAAGTAGAGACTAAAAGGCAATCATGAAAACAAGAAAATATTGTGGGAGGCTGTGTACTTTGGTCATAGCTGCAAACGCTTAAGTGGCGATTTCGTCGTAACTGAAGAAATAATATTAAAATATTATAGAGTAACTAACCTAGATGCTTTACTTGATGCAAATTTTATAAAATACAAGTCTGTGTGTGACATCTGAAGAAAAAAACATAAGGCATTTTTAACAAGTAAAGCGTGTGTGTTCAAAAGACGCAATTTCCATCCTGAGTAAGTAGTGGAAAAATGCAATAAGAGGCACATGGAATGTATCCATCATCTGGTATGACACTGCCTTTAAAAGATTATAACTTTCAGGTCTGAATTGCTCATGAAATTCGATAGTATTCAACTACTGCAATAAAGTGGAAATAGCACCTTTTGAACAGATACTCTTCATGTGTACTCCATCATGGTCCACAATAGACTGCCATCTGAAACAATAAAAGCATTATAAACGGGTGAACTGCACCACAATTTTCAATCGATTGACATCTGAAACAAAAACTAACGCATTTGAATTTCAATCTATTATACAACTTCATAAATTTCTATGGAACTAACTAACAGAATTGGTATATATATATAGTCTATATATATATCATTGGGATTATCATTTATTTTGGGAGCAAATTAGAGAAAAACGTGAAGCACTGCTCCTGGACGTAATTTCTATCTCACACGAGAGATATCCACTTTTTTCACCCTTCACTATAAAATTATCTGATTTTACTATCAAATCATCAGAGAAATGAACACGACAAATTCTGCTATTAGGCATTAACTCAGTATCCTTCCGTGGAATAGCTCTGGCCCATTTTTCAAAGTGACTACTATCCTTCGCTGGTGATAAAAATCGCATATCACCAACTACTCTACCATAGCCTGACTTACAGCCAGGCACACAACAGTACGGCATGATGAACTATTAAATTAACCAAGTCGCATAAGATATTTGCTTGAAGTACACAACACACAGTGAACTGATTTTAGGAACTGATAGCAAAGAAAATTCAACTTTTCACTGAAATATCTCGCACAGCAACGTCTCCCGTCATTTTCTCTACCCGGCTTGTCGGAACCAATGGGACACGTGTCGGATATAATCGCTCTCAGTGCTTGCAGTGGCGGGACCACAAACTACCATGCTATAATGGCTGAGTCCTCACACTTGGTCTTATATTCGTCATGCTTGAACTATATCAACGATACATGTGCTGCGGGTCAATGTTTCTCAACTCAACATTGACGCATTACGGTATTTCGAGGTGCAACGACGACATAGACTATATTTTATTATTTTTAATATTTTACGAGGAATGTGCTGTGCCCCTTAAAGGCAGGCCCTAGCGTTACACTCCTCCCTTCAGATATATAACTAAACACCTAAATTTTGTTCCAAATAATTCTTTAACTCTTAATTCCATTGTTCAAATATCCGTACGAATAATAATAATGTTATTTGCTTTACGTCCCACTAACTACCTTTACGGTTTCAGGAGACTCCACGGTGCCGGAATTTAGTCCAGCGGGAATTTTTACGTGCCAGGAAATCTTTCGACGCAATACTGACTTATTAGAGCACCTTTAAATACCATCAGATTGAGTCAGGATAGAACCTGCACCGGGCGAGTTGGCCGTGCGCGTAGAGGCGCGCGGCTGTGAGCTTGCATCCGGGAGATTGTAGGTTCGAATCCCACTATCGGCAGCCCTGAAAATGGTTTCCCGTGGTTTCCCATTTTCACACCAGGCAAATGCTGGGGCTGTACCTTAATTAAGGCCACGGCCGCTTCCTTCCAACTCCCAGGCCTTTCCTATCCCATCGTCGCCATAAGACCTATCTGTGTCGGTGCGACGTAAAGCCCCTAGCAAAAAAAAAAAAAAAACGATAGAACCTGCGATGAATAGCTACAGTTATATGTTTACAGTTGGTTGCCACGGCAAACAAGTAGAGTTTATGCTTGGCTAAAACATTTCTCAAGGCGAAGTCCATTTCTACTTCCAGATATGCCTGGGAGATTCAGAAGCATATTCCTTTGAGAGTCTGGTTCATTGGCACGGCTAAGAGGAGAGTTGTAATACGTTTTATGCCATTCTTTGCATGTTCCCTGTTCTTTCTTTCTTAATCTGTTTTCCCTCCAGGGTTGGCTTTTCCCTCGGACTCAGCGAGGGATCCCACCTCTACCGCCTCAAGGGCAGTGTCCTGAAGCTTCATACTCTGGGTCGGGGGATACAACTGGGGAGGATGACCGGTGCTTCGCCGAGGCGGCCTCACCTGCTATGCTGAACAGGGGCCTTGCGGGGGTATGGAACGACTGGAAGGGATAAACAACGAAGAGGGAAGGAAGCGGCCGTGGCCTTAAGTTAGATACCATCCCGGCATTTGCCTGGAGGAGAAGTGGGAAACCACGGGAAACCACTTCGAGTATGGCTGAGGGGGGAATCGAACTCACCTCTACTCAGTTGACCTCCCAAGGCTGCGTAGATCCCGTTCCAGCCCACGCACCACATTTCAAATTTCGTGGCAGAGTCGGAAATCGAACCCGGGCCTCCAGGGGAAGCAACTTATCACACTAACCACTACACCACAGAGGCGGCCCAGTTCTAAATATCTAATTTTACTCTCAGTTCTTTCAATAGTTTTGCACTTACGAGTATTTGTTAAAATTACCTATTGTGCAGTGAATTTCAAAAGCATAACGATATCGCATTTAATTACAAGTGTAATGTCAACGTCGACTTGGAATTATTCCCCGAAATGATACAAGTAGTGTGTCAAGAAGTAAGTATTAATAACCACCTAATCGATACTTTATTACAGAAACGATCGTAACGCTGGACTTAACTCTTACACGGTCCTGTACCTTGTCTAAATGGTCAGCGTATTGGCTTAGATTCAAAGGGCCCCGGGGTTGATTCCCGGCCGGATAGGGGATTTTAAACTTAAATCTTTAATTTCTTTGACTTGGGGCCTGGGTGTTTTTGCTGTCGTCAACATCCCTGCAACTTATACACCATACACGACACTATTCTCCACCACTCTAACAGGCAGTTTCCTATACACAGCAGATGACTCCCATCCTGCTCGGAAGGTCTGCCTTACAATGGCTGCACCAGGCTAGGAATAGTTACACAAATAAATTCGGCTCTAAAAACCATACGTTAATAATTTCAGGTGTAGCGCCATGTGGGTAGCCTCATGCAGTGGTAACCCTACCAATGGCGGTAGCGGATCCATCCAACCAACTGGATGCCCTCCTTGGGGTCTTATGTCCTCTACCACAGTCATCTCTATGATTCTACTACCAGTGTTGAAGTGTCCGATGTACCAGTGGTAGGCCTGACAGACCCACTGGAGGAGTGTTTTGATAAAGCCAAATTCTACCTGTAGAGTTACATTGATTCGATGTTCAAGTGAAGAGATGCGGAGAATGCACCAGTACACCCTCATCCCAAAGATCTCAACTGTTTTCCTATCTGACCGCTTGATTATTCACATCTCGGCTGCATATCGATGGCTTTCTTTTAAAACCTCGTATGCCCCCACTGCTCCTCCTACCCATGTCATCCCTTCAAACTGGGCACACATCCCGGACACATATTTATTTGCTGCCCATCAGCATATTTTTCGTTGTGTTCATTTTCCTATGCGAATGTGTACAGAAAATGGACCTTACCGTGCCGTATTGTAGGGATGTTATTTGCATGGCGAATTTACGCACTCCTACAGTTTAATATAATTAAGGTCCATTTTCCTTTACATATCAGCATAGGAAAACTAACACAACGAAGATTATTATCCTGGGTTGCATATAAATATATGGCTGGGAGGCATGACCAGTCTTAAGAAAATAATGGGAAGGAAAACAAAGCCCTCGATATGTTTTAATGGGTAAGATGAGGAAGTGGGCTAAATTTTACTTAGGGTGGGTTACAAGAACACATACCTTTAGATAAGTATATCTCCGTTACTTATTGGAAGATTACGAATCAAATAAACTTCTTGCCTTATTGTTTGCAAAACTGGTCTTTTCGGCATGGTTCTAAATTTTCCTTGAAACCTACAAATACTAATTTTCACATGCTTAATTATACGATGTACTATAGATTTGTGAACATGTATGTGGTCACCGACTGTTCTTCGGAATGCTCCTGTAGCATAATAACGCAAGGTAAGAAGTATTTCATTCGTTGCAGATACCGCTGTACTGCGTGCTGCTTGCTTAACAGTTTCAGGGCCAATTAAATGTACCGCGTTTAAAATCTACATCATCTTAATCTTCCGTAGGTTTGGACCTTTTTCTAAAAATGTCTTGGCTCAGAAATATTTGTGGAAGGTTCAACATAACTACGATGCACGGATAATAATAATAATAATAATAATAATAATAATAATAATAATAATAATAATAATAATAATTGTTACCAAGTTTTTTTGTGGTAGGTAGAGGTGAAAGAAGGTGCGGGTGGTGAACAGGTCTCAGGCTACGAAGTTAAAATTAATTTAAAATTTAACAAGGTTATATTTTCTTTTCAAAATGCAGAAATAACAAAAATGGCAGGTACAGAGTAGCAAGGCAACAAAAGTACAATTACAGTATTTACAGGATTTGGGCTTCGAGCCCCGATCTCACAATTCTTGGGCAACTAGCCCAACTTTACCCCAAAACAAGATTTAACAGAGGGGCAGAAAACCCCATTCATGCCCAGGAGCACTTGCTCTTAATTACACAGAAAAGGCTCCTCGAGGCATACAACACACAATTTCCGAGAAAGAGCCACTCGCTCTCAACTTTAAGCCTATCCAAGGCCACACCAAACTCCACCTTCAAGTTGTCCTTTAAGGGCATAGACACCGGGGTAAAATACCCAACCTACTGAGGTCTATCAAGTGAAAAAAGGTTAATTACATGACCTCTAAAACAACAATTTGAGAGGAGGCGATCTGCACTCCTAATACCTTTTGTTTAAAACCTAATCTGGCTCTAGGCCGCTAATGCAAGGGCTAATCCCATACTACAGAGGTGACTTTAGAAAAGAACAATTTACCTTACATTAAGGAAGAATCGGTTGTGAGAAATAAGTTCACCTCAAAACAATATGAGTGGGAGCTCGAGAGGGTTAAGCACTCTCTATCCCAATACGTAGCTTAAAAGAGAATAGATACTAAGAGTCTTTACATTTTAGGGAAAGTTACATGGTAGAAACGCTTCGGACCCGCCCCGAGAGTTAAACTGCTGAGCTAGCAAGAAAAGAAGTTATTAAAAGGCCATTACCTTGGTGTTGAACTGCTGTCCGAAGAAAGAGGCGCTTCCCGCCCACTGCTATGTACTTTACACACTGAAAGATGGTAGAGAAGTGGCGCAGAGACCCTAAAATCAGCAGTTTATATACTCTCGCGGAAAGTTCGAGGCGTTTCAGGAAAGAAAACACCCGCCCACAATCATTTTATTGGTTAGGGTTAAGCAGCATATCCAATTTGAAGAAGAAACCCCTTATTGGTCGTAAATTAATTAAAGAAATTCGGGATTGGCTAAATTCAAAACAAGGGGAAAGAAAGGGGAATACAGCCAACTTAAACAATACCAGAAAGAAATTTAACAAGAAACAAACTTTTGAAATAAAATTTTCTCCAAAAAACAGTTCTTTCACTTCGCACTAGGGTGCACTATTGTAGTTCTTCAGTAGTGTCCTCTAGAAGAGAAAGTTCACACGTCTTACTACAAGCAAAACAAAAATACGTCGAAAACGACCCAGTTCAGAAACTTCAAAATTTCCAAGTAGTGACATCTTCTGAGTAACTTGAAAATTAATACATTAGATAAAGTTCGGACTTCCTCCAGCAGAGGATTTTCAACTGGCGCAAAGTTTGAATTAGCGGCGTGGAGGTGTACCGCCCGGTACAATAATAATAATAATAATAATAATAATAATAATAATAATAATAATAATAATAATAATAATAATAATAATAATTGTACCCGGAGGTACAGCTCTACGCCGCACATTTAAATCTTGCGCCAATTAAAACATCCTCTACAGGAGAAGTACTGAACTTGAACCTAGAACTACTTAAACTTTACTCAGAAGATGTCACCAACTTAATTTTGGGATTGTGTAGTTTTCAGTACTGTATGAAATTATACGTGTTTTGTTTACCATTTATCAAGAAGTTTGGACTTTCTGCAACAAATGTCACTAAAAAAACTACGATCATGCACCCTGGTGCGATGTGAAGGAACTTTATTTGAAGAAATATTGTATTTATAAGTTTGTTCTTTACTAAATTACGTTCATTCATTTTTGGGTTGGCAATATTGATCTTTTCTTTCCGCCAGTTTTGAATTCAGCCAATCCCTAATTTATGATATTAATTTTCGACCTATCACAGGCTTCTTCTTCAATTTGGTCTGTAACTTTATGCTAGCCAATAAAAGTAAGAGGGTGTAGCTTGATTATTCATGAAATGTCTCGAACCTTCCCCGAGGGTTTATAAACTGCGGATTTTCACTGCTCTTGGCCATTTGATCAACATCTAACTGAGTGTGTGTATGTGAAGCAGGAGGTGCCTCTTTCATCAGGCAATAGTTCTTCAGCAAGGTAATGGCCGTTTAACATCTTTATTTCTTGCTAGCTCAGCAATTTAACCCGCGGGAAAGGTCCGAAACTTTTACCATGTAAACCACTTTTCTAAAAATGTAATTTTCTGCCGGCTTATGTAAAAACTTCATAAAATCTGCAACTGTAATTCGGGGATAGAGAGTTATTTACCCTCTCGAGTTCCCCTTCATATTGGTTTGAGGTAACTACGTTTTGTAACTGGTTTTCTTCCTTTCTGTAATGTCTTAAATTTTTCTTATACGAGTCACCTCCATAGTTTGGGAATAGCCCCTGTTTCATCGACCTGCTGCCTTTCAGGTTTTAAGAAGGCAGATTTAGGAGTGCAAGTACACGCCACCATTCAACTTGGTGGATCGGGCCATTTACTTAACCTGTTCTTTTTCTGCTAAGGCCCAGTAGGTTGGGTACGAGATACCCCCGTTTCATTTGTGTAAGTTGTGCCTTGATGGCAAGGAATTGTAAAGTATGATATTGCCTTGAGTAGGCTTGATAAAACTGAGAGCGTGTCAGCTGTTTTCTAGTGTTGTAAGAATGCCTCTGGGAGGCTTGACATTGTAAAGTGGGAGCAAGTGCTCCATGTTATTAGGGGATTTCTGCCCTTGAACAAATTTGGGCTTTGAGCTAGGAGGTCGAAATTGTAAAACTAGGGGCTTGTAGCCCAAGAGAGTTAAAATTCTTGGATCCTTCTAAGTTTTGTTTTTAGTTTGCTATGTCTTTGTAACTTCTCTAAAGTGTAAAGCTATCAAATTTCGATTGTTTTCTGGAAAATACAACCTTTTAAATTAACTTGACTCTGTAGTTAGACCCATTTATCCCGGTACCTACTTTCACCTCTGCTGTTCCACAGACATCCCGGAATAATAATAATAATAATAATAATAATAATAATAATAATAATAATAATAATAATAATAATAATAATAATAATAAAGAAACATAGAATATCAGGTATTCGTCCTGAAAATGGATTATTAATGGTATCAATATAGGCCTGTCCACTGACATTTACATAGGCCAACTGATAAACACACCAACCGACTGAGTCATACTTTGAACCCTCAGCATTCAGCGTAAGAATCAAGAGCCTAACCAATTACACTACGAAGCCAATCTTTAGTATGACACGCTTCCAAATATCTTCGCATGTCTAAGTTTTATTCTCTCTGTTACTACTGGAATCTTGCGTCAAATGTTACGTATTGGAAATGCGAATTTTGTTCATTCGCATGGGAAAGTCCATAAGAATCTCAAACTTTCACTTAACAAGAAAGAAATCTACAGTATACGCAGTCAATATTATACTTTGCACGTGGCTACTTCAAACCGCGTGTATTTAAGTGAAGTGCCGTGCACGGAATACACAAATATACACCCATTGGAGATCAAAAGGAAACAAGCAGGCTTGTAATTTTACGTGACTGTTGATATCATGAACTAAGCCACGGAATCTTCACATTTACATGAAATCTCAACCACAGAGACGTGGCATTTCGTTTTGAAACCTTCACATGCATTCACTCAGCTATCGAGACAGATTTCCAGATGTCAAATAAGGAACGCTTTGATTTCTTTAGCTTACAGCGGCAAAACGAAACACCGCACCTATTTAATGAATGAAGTAAGATACCAAGGATATATTACTCATAAGTAATAATAATAATAATAATAACTGAGGTGTTGACATGGGAAAAGTAGTAAGTCAGAACAAACTATTTTTTTTTTCTTTTCATGGAGAACGTAGTAAGCGCTCATACCAATGAATGCAAGAGGTAGCAAATCAACTGGTAGAGTAGAATAGTTTCTACGATTGGCGCAAGGCGGAACCTGTGTTAAGTCCACGAGGTTTGGCATGGGAAAGGTAATAAGTCAATCTGTGCCTCTGGTGGAATTAGGTTTAACCTTTTCCATTTGTTGAAAGTCAACTGCGTGTAAACATTGTTTACAGCTATTATACTTGACCAGGCGTTCATACCAGTTCTTTGTTTTCATGATCAGGTACTACGTGCGCCCAACAATGGTTCCAGAAGAAGATGCGGAAATAATCAAAGAGGCTAAATATGTTCGACCTTTACATGTAATTATGAAGATGCCTGGGGATTTTCGTGACTTTGCCATGGAAAGCAAGAGATATTTGAACACTCAACGTCTTAATATGAGCACTGCGAGCTGGATGAGGATTCCAAGAGCTGAACTTCCCTCAGTCAAGACAACTAGTTAGAATCGTGGAAAGAGCACTGTATCCTCAAAAGAGGACAGTCCTATCACGCGATAAACAACAGTACAACACACAGACCTTACAACAAATCGTAAGGAGACAAACCATCATAGAGCCGAAGAAAGGATTTATTGGCTAGTAAAGTAAAGTCATCTCCGTACAGGCCATGAAGGCCCTTGGAGTGGTGGAAGGTAAAGGCTTCCACTATCCGTAACCTCGGCACTTGATGGGGTAGAGTGGTTGGCTCTACGCCCGACCGCCTTTGCCCCCAGGAATTAACCTGGTACTCATTTTTGGTGTAGGCTGAGTGAACCTCAGGGCTATATTCACCTCCGGAAGTGGAAATCTTATTTCTTAAATTTTACGACTTCTTGACGGGGATTCGAACCCACGTCCTTCCGGGCGAGCAGAGCACGCCTTTACCGCCTCGGCCGGGCAGCCCCTCATTTATTGGCTATGCTGGATATAATAATTTCGTGTGGCTTTTTCTAGCCGAGTGCAGCCCTTGTAAGGCAGACCCTCCGATGAGGGTGGGAGGCATCTTCCATGCGTAGGTAACTGCGTGTTATTGTGTTGGAGGATAGTGTTATGTGTGGTGTGTGAGTTGCAGGGATGTTAGGGACAGCACAAACCCCCCAGCACCCGAGCCATTGGAATTAACCAATGAAGGTTAAAATCCCCGACCCGGCGGGGAATCGAACCCGGGACCCTCTGAACCGAAGGTCAGTACGCTGACCATTCAGCCAACGAGTAGGACTATGCTGGATATCTTGAATGAAAAAAATAATTTGTTTTATCGTGAAATTTCCGCTCAAAACACACACGTCAGCTGACAAAATGATTAGACAGTGATTTTTCGCAACGTATTTTATCGCTCAATTTGTGCCTAAAACATAATTAGCATAAATTTGTGTGTTATACTTATAAACGGATTGCTCCTTGATTTTGCATTATTTGTTTTCAGTAACATCTGCTTAAGAATGTTGGAAAAACTAGTTTTTCTTCTCCTTTAAAATTCAGATTTTATGATTTACCACCTTCCCCATGCCAATGCGTCAGTTAATTAGTATAAAAATTTTCACAAGTACTTCTCAGTTGAAGACTACATATTTAACAATTTCTGGTTCAACGAAATATATATATATACTTTTTGTGTGAAATTCCTTGCAATTCTCGTCTTAGTTGAATATCCGAACAATTCATATTTTATAAGATCCACACAAGTTCTGTTTCTTTCATTCGTCAATTGTATCACCATTCCTGAAAATATTCTGATCGCATATTCATTAAATGGAAATACTCTTAACAAAAACTTACGTATTAATAATGTCTGTCTGTTTGTTAGGTCATCAGCCCAGAGGCTGGTTGGATCCTCAAATAGTACCACCCAAGGCTATGCAATTATAGGGAAACCGTAGAAACCAATGGCAGAGCCCAAATGAGGCGTATTAGGCAAGATGAGGAGTGAGGTAGTTTGCCATTGCTTTCCTCACTGCTACTGCAGCACGACTGATCCTATGAGCAACACCTTTCATAACACTCAGACACTATTCGTGCTCCAAATGTCATTACTTAGCACAACCCATACCCCAGCAGCTTCCATATTGTCACAGCCATGGATGAGACTGGGACTTCAGTGGAAGCTACACTTTGCTCTGGCCTGTGCCAAGTGACGGATACAAAAATACTGCATCTATAAAGAAATGGCAACAGGCGGGTATTAATAATATGTTCTTCAAATTTCAATGGGCTAATACACTTAAGAAAATGGAAATTGCAACACCATGAAGGCATTGGTCGTTTGTGTTGATTTTCAAGATATCGAACGATGACATGTAGGTATGTAAACGATCAAAGTTTCAGACCCATTGGATTGTTGCTACAGGTCTCCCCACGTGATTGGTCGCGGAGGAATCAACTCCAGTATACGGACTCTGGTGTAGCGTAGTTGACTTGCAGTCTGTGCAGTGAAGTGTTTCCCGTCAAACATGCCTCAACGACAGAGAAGAGGACGCTATCAACAACTGTCGCCGTTTGAGAGGGCTCGGATAATTGGGCTGTGTGAGGCTGGATTATCGCTAAGGCCTGTCGCTGCACGTGTTGGCCGACAGGCATCTACGATACAACGTGTATGACAGCAGTGCTCAAATGAAGGTACCTACACTCGTAGACCTGGCACAGGCCCAGCGCGACAGACAATTGTGAGAAAGGATCGCCGCATCATTAGGACGGCCCGGATGGAACCCCATGCAACAGCAGCGCAAATTCGAGCAGCTGTGGCACCCCACGTTACACAACAAACAGTTGGTAATCGCCTGCGTGCAGCTGACTTACGAGCCAGTGTCCCTGCAGAAGGTGTTCCATTGACCCCACAACAGCGACGTGTAAGGCTGGCCTGGTGTCGTCTTTAGTGATGAATCGCGCTTCTGTCTTGCCCGCAGTGATCGCCGGAATCGTGTGCGCCGACGTACCGGGGAGAGGGGCCGCCCAGATCTTATTGTCGAGAGGCACAGAGGACCAACACCAAGCATTATGGTCTGGGGAGCTATTGGCTTTAATGTGAAATCACAATTAGTGCTTGTTGAGGGCACTAATGACTGCTCGACAGTACGTTGTTAAGGTACTCAATCCAGTGGTTGTCCCTATGATGGCGAACATTACTAATGGGATGTTTCAGCAGGACAATGCCCGGGTTCACACTGCACACATCTCCAGAGAAGCTCTCCACGACATCACAACCTTACAATGGCCCTCCAGATCCCCCGACATCAGTCCTATTGAGCATGTGTGGAACATGATGGGTCGACAACTGGCCAACCATCCTCAGCCACCCACAACTCTGGAACAACTGACCCGTGCAGTGCAGCAAGCATGCGCCACAATTCCTCAGGAAGCGATCCAGGGCCTTATTGACTCCATGCCTGGACGAATTCATCAATGTATTGCAGCTCGTGGTGGGCACATCCTGTATTGATTGTTGTCCAAACTTGCGGTCAGAGGGACCTGAAAGTGTTATCATCGAAGCACAACCGAACATTCGTCCTGCATGTTCAATTGCAGCAATGTAGCACAACTCCTTCTGGGTGTTGCAATTTCCATTTTCTTCAGTGTATTACACCTACAGTATAGGCTATATACAACTCTCTGGCATTGTTTTATTTTGAGTAACTACTTTTACTTTTTCACTAACATCTCCAGACTACTTCAACAATTTATGAATAGAAAAATTTTGTTCTGAAGAACAGAACGTTCAGTGCACACGTAACAAAATAAGGAAAACTGAATTGATCCGAGTAATCCTAACCAAGACTCCTGTCAGCGACACTAACAGCACGAAAGACGAGTGTATTTGTAAAGATACATTGTAACATTATCTTACATCATATCGCTACCTATACATTGTGGTTTAGATGAGTCGTTCCAAAAGTTTCTTGAGCGTTTCTTTGCTTTACATCACACCGACAAAGATAGATCTTATGGTGACGATGGGATAGGAAATGCCTTGGAGTGGGAAGGAAGCGGCATTGGCTTTAATTAAGCCCAGCATTATCCCAGTGTGAAAATGGGAAACAATGGAACAAACATGAGGAGGTGTGTGTAAAGACCAATACAAATGCCCAGTCCCAGAGCCAGGTGAATAAACCAGACGAAGCTAAAATCCCCGACCTTACCTTGAACTGAACGCGGTACCCACTGAACCGAAGGCTACGACGCTGTACATTCACCTAGGTGCCGGATCTGAATCCTCAGAATAGGTCGTCCATTAAAGTCACAAGCACTATGTTATTTCGTATAGGGAAAATTCGAAATTAACACACGGACACTTTATTTTCTTTCGTGTGGCCTACGGAGAGGCCCTGTGCATGTCTTTCTAGCTGATGCATGATAGGTAACCTGCGCTTCTACAGACAGTCTAAATATGGTCAAATCAAAAAGCTTGCACCACATGCAGCAGCTGTGCCCATACGATCACTTTATTTAACTCCTGGTATTATTTGGATGATGTTTGGCTCCTTGGTTTCGGTTCACCGGGACCCAGGTTCAGTTCCCGGCCGGATCGAGAAGTTTGACTTCGTATAGTTAATTCTTATAGTTCGGGGAATTAGTATTTATATTCATTTTAACACATATGTCCTCATCCACATACAACGATTACAAAAACACACAATTGTAAATACACTCCTCCACATAAGGTTGTTTTCAGGAAAGGCATCCAGCCTATTTAATCCTGGCCAAATCCACATAAAGCACCTATCCCATAATATTTGTAAAATGACCAGAAAAAACAAGAAGAAAATGGTTCGATGACACCTAACATTGAGGCCATGGGCATTTCCTTCTCAATCCAAGGTCCGTTTCTACTATAAAATAGAATTTGGTATAATGTATCGCCGGCCTTTAAAAGAGACTGGTGAGAAATGTCGTGTGGATAAGTTCTCACTCCTTTCTCCTGTGCAGTCCCATACTTGATTCCAGACGCAGCAAGAACAGTTAAGATGGATTCTCGCAATGTAGAAGATGAGATTCAATTAGGCGAATCACCTTCACATTATGCTAACCGATCTATGCCCGATACTTGTGTGACTCTGCCCTTTCCCTCCAGTTCCTACTAGACTTCTGGAATCAAACCAAGCCATCAATTGAACAATTCTTTCCTCTCCCTCAAGCTTTTTAACGGTATCTCTGAAAATCAGAGCTGTGGGAAAGAGATAAGGAGAAGAATTTTGCTAGGACTAATTGTTATAAAGAAACTAAAATGTGGCAGAACCGAGGAATACCTAACAATACAAAGATCCACTTCGACGGGCGGCTCCTTGTCTGAATAGCCAGCCTATTGGCCTTGGGTTGAGAGTGTCCGGAGTTCGATTCCTGTTCGTGCCGTGGATATCAAACATTCATCAACATTCAACACACAACACCACCGACTACCACAAAAACACGTAGTAGTGAATACATTCCTCTGCATAGGCTTGGCGTTAGAAAGTACACCCGATCGGAAAACGAGGCAAAATCCACATCAAATGCTGGCACAAATAAAACTGGGAAGAATAAGACAAAACTCTCTTTGGTGAAAACCTTGTTATTATCTGTTTTCTCGAACTGCTGTGAGAACTGGACTCTAAAGGTTTGTCACAAAAAATAAAATTATAAAAATTTGAAATGGAATAATAATATTATTGGCTTTACGTCCCACAAACTACTTCTACGGTTTTCGGAGACGCCGAGTTGCCGGAATTTTGTCCCGCAGGAGTTCTTTTACGTGCCAGTAAATCTGCCGACACGAGGCTGACGTACTTGAGCACCTTCACATACCACCGGATTGAGCCAGAATCGAACCTGCCAAGTTGGGGTCAAAATGCCAGCGCCTCAACCGTCTGAGCCACTCAGCCCGGCGCCCTTGAAATATGGTGCTGGCTTAGAATGCCTCGTATTGGAAGGCGAACCAATGCATTTATACTCCAGGAGCTGAAAATCTTAATACGTTTTTCGTCTTGCATTAGTGGAATAATACTCTAATTCTCTGGACACATTACGATACGACCTGGAGAAAATTTAGATCAGATCATCACAGAACGGAAGGTTGAGGGCAGTAGACCGCGAAGAAGGACTGCAATCTGATGGATGCAACAAATGTGTCCTGAGGAAAGCCGGGGGCTGTCCAGTATGGCGACTTTACAGCAGAGATGCTACAATCAGAGACCAAACCAGTGGGGTACCCACGCAAAGATATCAGTAAGTGATTAGTGATTAGCGATGATGATCTCAGGATAAACAGATACTGAACACATTATTGCACATTATTGATCAAATTTCCAGATGATTCGTTCACATAATACTACGCAAGTCATCAGCTGATGATGGTGATGATGCTTGTTGTTTAAAGGTGCCTAACATCTAGGTCATCGGCCCCTAATGGTACGAATTGAGAAGCTATATAATGACAATTTAAAAGTCCAAAATCACCCTCTGACCAGAATTCAAAACGTGACGATGAAGAATAACGAATGCATAGTAATTTAAAATAATCAGTGTATCCGACCCGCAATGTCCCACCTTCCCAGAAACTACATTAAAACAATAGTATTACTGCCCAAGGGACTGCTTCTAAAACACAGTTCTGAATTGATGATGCTTGTTGTCTAAAGGGGTCCAAAATCCAGGTCGACTGCCCCTCATAACGGTACTTATCGCTAGTAGAGTAGCACCATCGTATTTCTCATGTTGCGGTACTAATCAAAAGTAGCGTAGACTCACGGTGTTCCACACATTATGGTACTATTCACAAGTATTGTACGTTGCACAGGTAATGCAGACCTATGGTGTTTCTCACATATTGGCGCCACTCATAGGCAACGCAAACCCATGGTGTTCCTCACCTAGGTGTACTAATCACGGACGCCGGTATTCCCGTGGTGTTCGTCATATAGTCGGTACTATTCACAGGCAACGCAGACCCACGGTTTCGCCCGTGGTGTTCCGCATATAGTGGTACTAATCACGGGTACTGTAAACCTATAGTGAACCACTCACTATTGTTACTAATCACAAGTAGTTTCATGGTTCTGATATAATCATCCATTGGTCATCCCTTTTATTCACCATTTATTGCTGGCAGGGGATACCGTGGGTGTATTCTTCGTCTACGTCCCCCACCCACAGGGGGTAAGTCATCAAATTCCCAGTGAAAAGTGGACTTGCACTTGAATGAAGTGCCGAAATGTTATTTTCGAGAGAAGAGGTTTTGAAGTTTAGGCTTTGAATATCTTGTAAAGAAAGTGATTTCGTAACTGTACTTCTTACAGTGTTTCAGAAAAGACTTCGATGTGAAATGTATGAAATCAGTGATGAATAATATTTTATTTACTAAGATTTTAACATTATCCAGGCTACCTACCTGTCAGTTTTGACGTTCAATTTTACTCTACCAGGTGGCAGAGAAACGGACCTCTGCAGGGCGATCTATGTCTTTTAATTATTTTTGTCGAATAAACATTAAATATGTTACCAGAGACCGTTTACTCGTCGACATCATACGACATAGAGTGCCGAATGGACTCTGCTATTTAAAAATCCGACCACTGCTACCTGATTGGGATCCAGAGGCCAGCAATCTACCACTGATCTACAGAAGAAACTGTTACTTTAGTAAAGGCCTTACAGACTCATTATATCTACTACTCGGTAAAAACAAACTTGACCTGAATATAAGGGTTAAATGAACAACCTAATGCATGGGAAGATTAGTATAGGCTATGCAAATCCAGTTCAAATCTATTGCATCTAGACACCTGCAACGTGTGTAGCAAATAGGTACCGTCTAAATGTAGTATAATAAATTACTCCTTTTTAAGAAAAGAAACATTTTATATTATTACCTCTTTTAATATGTGTCAGCTAGGTGAAAGATATCTTCACCTGATTTTCTTTGCAGAGATCTGAAAAAAATTGCACTTTGTATGATAAAGAAGCATTTATAAAGACTTGTATGTAGGATGAATTGAAACTGGGTGGAATGAAATGTTAGGTTATTGAGCAGCCACTTGGCTCCCAAACTCAGTGACCTTGGTTCAAAAATCAGCAATTTTAGATATAATTTTCAATCGAACTATCATATGGTGGCAGGAAGGGTAGGTAGCCCAGTCTTAATCATCATCATCATCATCTGTTTACGCTCCAGGTTCGGTTTTTCCCTCGGACTCAGCGAGGGATACCACCTCTACCGCCTCAAGTGCAGTGTCCTGGAGCTTCAGACTCTTAGTCGGGGATACAACTGGGGAGAATGACCAGTACCTCGCCCAGGCGGCCTCACCTGCTATGCTGAACAGGGGCCTGGTGGAGGGATGGGAAGTCTGCAAGGGATAGACAAGGAAGAGGGAAGGAAGCGGCCGTGGCCTTAAGTTAGGTATCATCCCGGCATTTGCCTGGAGGAGAAGTTGGAAACCACGGAAAACCACTTCCAGGATGGCTGAGGTGGGAATCGAACCCACCTCTACTCAGTTGACCTCCCGAGGCTGAGTGGACCCCGTTCCAGCCCTCGTACCACTTTTCAAATTTCGTGGCAGAGCCGGGAATCGAACCCGGACCTTCGGGGGTGGCAGCTAATTACGCTAACCACTACACCACAGAGGCGGACTAGCCCAGTCTTAAACCGAACCTAAATATTCTGTCATACACCTTGTAAGTACAAGATCTAGGCCTAGTGTCACTACGCAAGAATCTCTTGCTGATATTAGAGTCGTGTTTTTCGTTATTATTGTTCGGGTCCTTGGCTGAATTGGCCTCCAGTTCCGAGGGCCAAGGATTCGATTTTCGGTCAGGCCGAGGATTTTAACTGTGCATTGTTATTCCTCTATCTCGAGGACGAGTTCTTCATGTTCGTCTTAATTTTCTTTTTTTTTAGAATTTACTTTACGTCGCACCCATTCGGAGAGGTCCTATGGCGACGGTGGGATAGGAAAAGGTTAGGAGTGGGAAGGAAGCGGTCGTGGTCTTAATTAAGGTACAGCCCCACCATTTTTCTGGTGTGAAAATGGGAAACCACAGAAAAACCATCTTCAGGACTGCCGACAGTGGGGTCCGAACCCACTATCTCCCGGATGCAAGCTCACAGATGCTCGTCCATAACCGCAGTGTTAGTCTTACTAGGCACACTTCTCTTCATCTACATACAACACAACCTAGTACTAAACATCATTGAACATGCAATAATGAATACATCCTGCCATATAGAGTTGCTATCAGGAAGAATATCTGACCGTAAAAGTGAGTTTAATCCACACATAGTGATAACCTCAAGTAATTGGGATAAGAGCAACAGTAATGGTTGAAAAATTCAGTGGTACCTCCATTTAAGTTTTCACTTGTAAACCGGTCATGCTTTTATTACAGCACAATGTATCTCACTAAATTGCACGCAATTGTTGATAAACAGCGCAGCAGGGGGTTATCGTCCATTCGCGATCAGCCAGATAGTTGAAGGCTCCCGTCTTACCTGCATGAGAAGTTTAATGTGTTGAGGAAATAGGGTAATTGTCGCAGTGAACAGATTTATGTGAGAGAAAACCATTTTAATTTTGTATAAACAGCATAATCTCAGCTCTGCCAATAATTAATTTAAAACTGGTTCGAGGGATGGGACTGCGATGGAGTGAAGCCTCAAAGCCCAATAATCTTCAGTGACGAGAGAAATGAGGTAAAATTTCATTCTTCTCCGTACTAACAATGCATGACCTTCTCTGCTGTGAAACCAGGTGAATGTTGGGATAGTATCTAACCTACACGTAACAATCTTTCTAATTCTGCACCTGATTAACTGCAGCAATATTAATTTAGCCTTTTCCATACCCACCTGAGTTTAATCGAGACTCGACACATTTTCCACCGTCCCAAGTACGAGTTAACTGGGATTTCAGATGTTATACTCTCTCCCAGTCCTAAGTTTAGCCTGACACTGCTGTTCCGTTGTCCGTTGTTCAGTAAGAGGTGATATCATCTGACAATATCCTATCTGGGTAAATGGGTCCACCCCAGTGGTAGAGACGTTACATCCATCTTAGAAAGATGTAACAAACTCAATGCAGCGTACCAATTATCCCACAACCATTATAATAAGAGGTGCATTTCTAAAAATGCTAAGATCTGTCATTACAAAACTGTTGTCAGACCATAGTTTTTGTACGCCTCAGAGACCCTCCTGATGAACAAAAAAAGGCAACATGGATGATCTAGAGGAAGCCGAAAGACGTATCCTCAGGAAAATTCATGGACCGAGATTGCTCCCAGATGGAACCTACAGACTTAAATCGAACTCTGAGCTGTATCGACAGTTAGAATCAGCCAATAACAGCATGCGACGTAGGAGGCTTAAGTTCTACGGACACCTACAACGAATGGACAGCAACAGGCTTAACAAGAAGATCTTCTACTTGGTTAAAAGCTACAAGACTGGAAGCTTGTGGCTTAATGAAGTACAGAAGGACTTAGATTCGGCTGAGATTTCAGACATTGATATACAAGATCGTTCCAAATTTTGTGCTATGGTACAGTCTTGGACCCCACCACCTAGAGTCCCTAGAAGTCGGAAGCCTCTTTCACAGGAGAGAAAGGAGAAATTATCAGCAGGTCTCAAGAGATATTGGGAACGAAGAAGAGCATCGAGGAAGAACTAGTCATCAGCGCTCCTTAGTGGGCATATACTAATAATAATAATAATAATAATAATAATAATAATAATAATAATAATAATCTTCCTAGTGTTTTCCCGTTGGTGCAGGGTCTGCTGTTCTAGTCTTGGCTCGCCATTTTTGAACGGTCTTGGGCATCATGTGGTCTGAAGTCTAGAATATTCATACAGGCATTCACAGTGTCTTAATAATAATAATAATAATAATAATAATAATAATAATAATAATAATAATAATAATAATATGAAAATGAAAACCTACAACCTGTTTTCCAGTCAGTGACGGGGTCAGGGATGTAATGAATGAAACATATATAGGCTGTTATTACGATGGGGTCGTCACTCCCAAGGTGATTTATTAATGAGTGATAAATGTTATGATATGATAATGGAGAGTGTTGCTGGAATGAACGATGACAGGGAAAACCGGAGTACCCGGAGAAAAACCTGTCCCGCCTCCGCTCTGTCTAGCACAAATCTCACATGGAGTCACCGTGATTTGAACCACGGTATCCAGCGGTGAGAGGCCAACGCGCTGCCGTCTGAGCCACGGAGGCTCCCTAATAATAATAATAATAATAATAATAATAATAATAATAATAATAATAATAATAGCCAGTTTCTCACTGCTCGCTGTTTCCTTTCTCATTCGATATTATTTTTTGTATACTTATTCCGATCCCTACTGTGTTAGCTTGGCGAGACTAAGGGTGTCTTTGAGTTTCCTGTTTATCATGTCACTGTCCTCCCTGTTTAGAACCGTAGAACCTATTCCTCTTTCTCTAATGGTTATATTTTAGTGGAACTAATTGTCACGTTTTATTACCCCAATAAAATATCGCGTTCCTTACAATCACATAACAAAATAAAGTCATCTGCGTAGATGCTATCAAAATCCTTGGAAGAACGTAATGGCTTCGGCTCACTGCTGAGGTGAGAGAGCAGGGCCAAGTACTCAGTCGGTGGAGTCCTGACTTCCCTGAGCCCATACTGGATGGTTCGATCAAGTCTCAGTCCAGCGATATTTCAAATTCTTCAAATATGTCAGCTTCGTGTTGGTGGATTAACAGGATTTAAAGTAAATCCTGTGTGTAAAAATGTTGACAACTCGACGTCTCTGTACTCCGTAAAAGTAAGTTAATTTCGTGTGGCTATTTCCAGCCGAGTGCAGCCCTTGTAAGGCAGACACTCCGATGAGGGTGGGCGGCGTCTGCCATTTGTAGGTAACTGCGTGTTATTGTGGTGGAGGATAGTGTTATGTGTGGTGTGTGAGCTGCAGGGATGTTGGGGACAGCACAAACACCTAGCCCCCGGGCCACTGGAATTAACCAATTAAGGTTAAAATCCCCGACCCGGCCTGGAATCGAACTCGGGACCCTCTGAACTGAAGGCCGGTACGCTGACCATTCAGCCAACGAGTCGGACGTAAAAGTAAGTTATTGGTACGTGAATGCAGTAACGTTGTAATTAAAGACAGAGTGTACAAAGTGACCTAGCGGAGGTGGTAAAAGCACAATCCGTCCACCTGAAAACACATGGGTTCAACTCTTCCGTAAAGAGCTCAAAACATTTGCAAACGAAATTTCCACTTTTGGACAGGTAAGTTTCACTTAGCCTATACCAAAAATGAGTACTAGGTTGATTTCTGGGGGCAATGGCTGTCGGACATGGAACTAACCATTGTATTCCTCTTTGAAACGGGGTTATGAATTGTGGTGGTGGTGATTATTGCATTGAGGGGAAGTACAACTGGGCAGCCATCCTCTATGTAACACTATTCAGAGACAAAAATGGAAGGGAGCCGACACTTCGAGAAATGAAGGTATCAGTCAAAAAAGGCAACGGCTACGAAGGGCGTGAAAATGAAAGACTCCCTAGGCCTCGGAAACATAACACCGTCGGAGTCGGAAAAGAACAAGGGAGATCGGATAGGATAGGATAGTATAGGATAGGATAGGATAGGATAGGATAGGATAGATGAGTGTGAGGAGCCTTGCACAAGTAAGTGGAAGCAATGCTGGGACTCAGCTCAGGACCCCGTAGTCTCCGAACTGTACTCCAAAATTGGGAGCCCCTGGGGTCCCTTTTAGTCGCCTCTTACGACAGACAGGGGATACCGTGGTGTTATTCTACCGACCCCACCTACAGGGGGAGGTTATGGATGGTGGAAATCATTATCTTCCACTCCTCCAAGGGCCTCCATGGCCTGTTAGAAAATGGTTTGGCTTTCAGAATAGTGTACCTGTATTCATCTATATCCATTCATTCTAGCCCATCATGATTTCATCTGGTACTCACTTCAGTTGCAGTCGACTTCATGACAATGTGTCTCTCCAATAGAGACAAACCAAACCAAACTAAGCCAATCCAAATCCCGTGCCGCTACAGCCCTAATTGGCCTTGGCCTACCAAGCTACCGCTGACGCTAAGGCCTGCAGATTATAAGGTGACGCGGGGTCAGCGCAACGAATATTCTTGGTCTATATTCTTGGGCTTTTAGTTCGGCCCAGAAGTGATAACTTCGTTTAAGTATTCCTCGACTTTCAAACTGGGGAATCGAACAGAGTTCTTTATCGTGACAATACCAAGTCTTCACCGTTTTCTTCGGACAGTCTCTGACCACAGTCATTTACTGATCATGATGTACTGTATTTTCCTTGGGTTTGGGACATTCCTTCTATTTTCTTCGCCATACCGGTGCTTGTGACCGAAACCTAGTTCAATCGAGTAGTATAAAAATTGGCTTCGCATAGCAACATGGAGCATGTCCGGTACCTGATCTAGCGTTGTCTACTAGATCACATAGTTCGCAATACGTACTTGGCTCTAGTCCAGCCATTAACGACACACCCAGAGACCTCCACGTTTCGGTCTATCTAAAACAGAACCCCTTCAGGGTCACCAGTTGCAGCAATGCGTTGTTCCACTATCTAGGAATGCAAGTCACTCATAGAAGAAACGTATGTAGTTCAGTAGTTCATGCACTGTTATCATATCGAACGGAAATTGGAGGGGAATACACGATGTTATTGTAGCCTTGGGAGTAGGAAATTTGATGAAATACTTAAAGGATTAGCAACTTCTGCTCATGCCCGATTCCTTTTCTGAATGATCATCATAATAGACTTAAGTTTAGAAGGCCCCAGGTTCGATTCCCGGCCAGGTCGAGAATTTGAACAATGCCTGGATAATTGTTTTAGCTGGGGGCTGGGAATTGTGTCAGTCATAATACATTTCTTCATTTATATACGGTAGAGCACACTACCAATAATAATAATTATAATAATAACAATAATAATCATAATAATATTGTCCGCCTCTGTAGTGTCATGGTTAGTGTGATCAGGTACCACGCCCGGAGGCCCGGTTCGATTCCCGGCTCTGTCACGAAATTTGAAAAGTGGTACGAGATCTGAAAAGGGGTCCATTCAGCTTCGAGAGGTCAACTGAGCAGAGGTGGGATTCGATTCCCAACTTAACTATCCTCAAAGTGGTTTTCCGTAGTTTCCCACTTCTCCTCCGGGGAAATGCGCGGATGGTACCTAAATTAAGACCACGGTCACTTATTTCCCTCTTCCTTGTCTACCCCTTCCTATCTTACCTTCCCCCACACAAGGTCCCTGTTCAGCTTAGCAGGTGAGGTCGCCTAGGCGAAGTATTAGTCCTCCACTTCAGCTGCAGGCTATACCCCGACCAAAAGTCTCACGTTCCAGGTCACTGATCGTAAGGCGGTAGAGATGGGATCCCTCGTTGAGTCCGAGGAAAATCCAACCCCGGACGTTAAACTGACTAAGAAATAATAATAATAATAATAATAATAATAATAATAATAATAATAATAATAATAATGGCATGCGGCCTCCGAAGAGGCCTGGTGCAGGTCTTCTGAACTGACACCTTATGGGTGAGCTGCGCTTCTGTTAGGATGGTGAAGATGCTGAAGATGGTTCACAAATCCAGCCCGCAACACAATGGAATTAACCAATGATGGTTAAAATCCCAATCCGATCCGGAATCGAATCCGAGACTCCATGAATCGAAGACCAGCACGCTAACTATTTAGCCATGGAGCCGGACACCACATAAATACAAAATAGTGAATAAATCCCTCCACATGGGGAAAGACATTCGGCCGCAAATTCACAGGAAGTTCCGACCTCATGAAAGCGCAAAGAAAAAACAACGGAAATGGGATGAACAAATAAGCTGAAGTTGAGTAGCGAATACACCAGTTTGATTTCCGAAGAAATGCAGGAACACACGAAAGCTTACTGACTGAACGTCCAACCTTCGATGATCAAATTAAGAAGGGTAAGCCCATGTACACGGCATTTGTAGAACTAGGGAAGTCATTTAATTACGTTGATTAGACCACGCTATTTGAGATTCTAAAGGTCAACGGGATCGAGTACCTAGAAGGAAGGTATATCTACAATCTATACAGAAATTAGTGTGCAGTGTTAAGAATCGAGAACGTTGAAAACGAAGGGAGGAGTGAGGCAGGGTTTTAGTTTGTTCCTGCTCGTTGACGAAAAGCCGTATTAGGGCCAATGACGGTTACAAAAATTATGAAAGTTCTCAAATAGAAATAATATATGATTTCTTATTTTCACACCAGGCAAATTATGAGACTGTACCTTAATTTAAAGCCACGACTTCTACCTGCCAAATCCTAGCACATTTCTATCCTTCCGTCGCGAAATTCCTTCGTTGTGTTAGAGCGACGTGAAATCACTACCAGAAAAGTCATTGACTAATTCCCTAGGCTCGGGGCTGGGATTTTTACCGTCTTCAACATTAGAATTCATCTTAGATAGGACCTAATCTTCACAGACGAGCAGGTCGTCTATATAGTGTCAATTCGAAAGACCTGCACCAGGACTCTCCAGAGGTCTCACGCCATTCATTCACCTGAGTCCACAGGAGATCTGGAGAAATTGTTGCGTTGTATGGAAAGTCTTCGAGTAGAATACAAGATGAGAATAAAGAATTCGAAAATGAAAGTAATGGGGTGCATTCGAATAAAATTAAGTGATACAAGGAATAGAAATTGGAGTCCTAAAGGTGGAAGATGAATATTTTTACTTAATAGCACAACTGTGGCCTCCGTGGCTCAGGTGGTAGGGCATCGGCCTCTCACCGCTGGATACCGTGATTCAAATTCAGGTCACTCCATATGAGATTTGTGCTGGACAAAGCTGAGGCAGTTCAGGTTTTTCTACTCCGGTTTTCCCTGTCATCTTTCATTCCAGCAACACTCTCCAATAGCATTTCATTTCATCTGTCAGCCATTATTAATCATTGTCCCAGAGGAGTGCGACAGACCTCGGCAGCCGGAACAATTCCTATCCTCGCCTCAAGTTTTGGCTCCATTCATTCCATCCTTGACCCGGTCACTGACTGGAAAACTGGTTGTAGGTTTTCATTCACAACAACTAACGGTGGCAGAAAGAAGAACGACATGAAATATAGACGAGATCAGGCAAGATTTTCTTAAGGAAATAAATTAGCTCACTTCAAACATAGAACACCTAATATTAGATGGGTGCTTTTGAAGAGTTTTGCGGGGAACGTTACATTATGTGATATTGACCTAGTGCTGAAGGAAGGAGAAATTTGCCCAGAAAGAGAGACAGATTAATGCGACACATCTTGAGACATCCAGGGCTTGTTTAGCTGGTTCTTGAGGGAACTGTAGGCGGTAGAAACGGTAGAGGTAGTCCAAGGCATGCATATGGCAAACATATTAGAGTAGATGTAAGATGGAGTAGTTACGCGGAAGTGAAACAATTGTCACTGAATAGAGTGACATGAAGAGCTGTATCACCAGCCCTGAACATGGTTTTCCGTGGTTTCCCATTTTAACACCTTAATTAAGGTCACGGCCTCTTCCTTTCCATTCCTATGCCTTTCCTGTCCCACCATCGCCATAAGACCTATCTGTGTCGGTGCGACGTAAAGCAAATAGCAAAAAAATAATCATCAGCTGGGCCAAAGTAGTCTTTAATTTTAGTGTCTTTCGCATCGCCTCTCATTTTGCAGTTACTCTTATTCTTCGAGTGGAGTAAATGAAGGATGATCATCTAACTTACTTGCATTTCAAACAATAATCACTACCACTTCTCCTATCTTGTTCTATCTGTACATAAGAACAGTTTTATAATCGTACATTTCGCATAGAGAGATGTGCTTCCACTGCAATTTTTTGTAAGACAAATAGAAACCCGGTGATGTTCTCAAACGAGGTAATTATTACTGTTCTAGCAGCCTAGAAGGAGATGATGGAAGTGTGACTCGATAAGGCTTGTTTTGGTGCCAAGGCTGCAGTTGTTATATACAATTACCTTGGGAATTAATGCTAATGCACACATTAACGGCGCAAGGAACAACTTACAAAACTTGCATGAGTATTGGTTATATGACCTTGTAACTTTGAACCTGCATCTTCTCTCCTGACCGAATATACTGAATAAAAGACGGGGATACTCGACAGTGAGTTCATCAGAGACAATCTAGAAAACTGTCCAGTTATTCACCAGTTATACAATATGTTGCCAAAAACAAAACAAAGAGTACTGAAATTAGAAACATGCTTTGAACATCAAGATACGTCATTATAACATGCAACATTTTAAATATAGTCAATGCTTCTATCTGGGCTTTGTTCGTGACTGTGAATTAATTCGTTACGAAATAATTAATACTGTTACCAGTCACAATTTTTATTAATTCGTATTCCACAACACTTTTAGAGCTCTATTGTCAGCTGGTGAAATGGTGACATTTAATTATTGCTCTATTTGATACACAATTGATTTCAAAGAATATTATACAATTTCATTGAAGAGCTATGTGCATTGTGAATTTATTACATATGTTGGGTCATGAAGCATCAAACATTCAAAATTCCCTCACTGGTCTAAAATCACATCCAGAAGGGATCAAACTGAACATTTTAGAAACTGTAGACATTTAAAGACATCGATTGCTAGATCTTCTATACGTACACAATAATGTAATTTGAAAAAAGGAATATTTAAAAACAATATCGAGCTTTAGCAGCAACTTTATAACCACGGATCGCCAACGGCCGTAGCCGTGTTGAAACACCGGATCCCGTGAGCTCTCCGAAGTTAAGCAACATTGGGCGTGGTCAGTAGGTGGGTGGGTTGCCACGCGCTGTTGGTTGGGGGTAAGGGAATGGAGGAGCGGAAAGGAACTGGCCACCCTACCGCCCGTAAACTCCGGCTCACGAACACCTTTGCGGAGGTTCGGACCTGCCTTCGGGCAGAATAACCCTTACCTTACCTTATAACCACGGATGATAAAAGCGAGTGTGTTTAAAATATCTCTTTGGATTGAGCTCATAGAACGACAGCTTATTATTATTATTCTCCTTCTTCGCCTCGTCCTTATTCTTATTATTATAATGTAATAGTTATCATGTCATCATACATTACCGTCATTAAAAATAAGCAATAGAGCAGTAGTAGTACTCAGCTGTGGTTCTATCTTCGGTAATCCTTAACCCGCTCCCTATTATGTAAAAGTTTTCGCCCACAGTCGTAACATGATTACTAAAACTTTCCTCAATCTAAGAAATTTCTGGTATTCAACATTTAATTGTAAATAATAGTACGCTTATCTAGAGTATTATTATTATTTTTATTATTAATATTATTAATATTATTATTATTATTATTAGTACCAAGTTTTCGTGGATCACAGACAGGTGAAAGAAGGTGCTGGTTTGAATGGGTCTATCTACGATGGTCAAAGATTAATTTTATAACTTTAAAATAAAGGTTATATTTCTTTTCAGATATTAAATTTTAACAACCAACAAGATTTCAGGTACAGAGGTAGTTTTGTACTAAAATGAAAAACAGAAAAGCCTGGAAAAGGTTAGTTACAAAATTCGAGCTTCCAGCTCCCTATTTACAAGGTCCTCTCTTCACTACTGTTGCTTTTAGACAGATCGACAAGGAGAGGGATATCCCAATTTCTTTTACAGGATATTTAAAACACAATTTCCAAGAGCACATTGCTCCAACGGTTACAGGTTACGGCTTTCCAAATGCACCACATAAATATATTTTATATTTCAAGAAGAGACCCTCACTGCTCTACAATTCTACCAAGAAGACTACGCTCCCAAACCCTTTGCTCAATGAAATTACACTTTCAGGCCTCTCTAGGCACAACCTACAATTTACAAGACCATATCAATTACTTTTTAAGTTTACACAGGGGTATCGAGTACCCATTCTACCGGGCTTTCGTGAAAGGTACAGGTTAACTTACTGGCCCAAAAATCAAAATGTATGGAGGCGTACACTTGCGCTCCTTGAAATCAAAGATGAAAACCCCACTTGGGCTAGTGGCCCGACGATGCAGAGGCTAATCCCACACTACTGAGGCGACTAGATGGAGGAAATTTAAGTTACAAGGCTACAGATAGAAAACGGTTACAAAACTTAGTCGCCTCAAATACAAGTTGATATGGAACTCGAGAGAGTGTCACACTCTCTATTCCCGAAATTCAGTTAAGTACACTTGATTTACTCGAAATTTTGCATGAGAAGAAATAGAAGTTTACATTTTAGGAAATGGACTGTTACATAGTTCAAGAATGGAACTTCCCCCTCAAGTCAGCTTGCGGAGATAACTACTGAGATAGAAAAATTATGGCCATTACCTTCGCTGATGTTCTGTCTGGCGATAGATGAGGCCCTCGCCTCCCCTCTTAGCACACACACTCAATAGTACGACGATCAGTAAGATAAATTAACTCGAAAAAGTGTCAGCTTTTATACCCGAGAGGAAGGTTCGAGAAGGCCTTGGGCTAAAACCAGACACACACCCTCATTTTTATTGGACAGTCGAAAAGTTACAAGAAGCCTATGATTGGCAGAAAAATAAATACACAAAATGTTTAATTGGCCAGACTCCAATGTTGGCGAGATAAGTAAGAAGTGTTGCAAACCTTGAAGTATCAAAAAGAAAGTCAATTCGGTTCAGCAAACCTATAAACACAAAATTTCTTTAAATTTCTAGTTATTCCACTTTGCACCAGAGTGCATGATATCACGTTTTTAAATAGACTTCTATAGAGAAATTCCCAAGTTTTTGAAATAACTGTTGTAAACATTAAGTGTTCTTCCAGGCGCTTCATTTAAATGCACGGGGTTGAGGTGTACTCCCAGTACAATTATTATTATTAATATTATTATTATTGTATTATTATTATTATTATTATTATTATTATTATTATTATTATTATTATTATTATTATTATTATTATTATTATGTTTAATTTCTTGGAAGATATTATATTATTGCACTCAGGAAGCAAAAAAGTCAATTTATTTTATATTTCGTGAGAGCCTATATTAGATATTTTATGTACACTAAGATTGCACAGTAGCATAGTAAATTGTTTCAGTTTCAATTTTTATTTTTATTCATGTATTCATTTGTTATGAGTGAGCCTCTGTGGCTCAGACGGCAGCGTGGCTGTCTCTCTGGACTGGGTTCCATGATTCAAATCCCGGTTACTCCATGTGGGACTTTTGCTGGACGAAGCAGAGGCGGGACAGGCCTTTCTCCGGATACTTCGGTTTTCCTGACATCATTCATTCCAGCAACACTCTTCGATATAATTTAATTTCATCTGTCAGTCATTAATCATTGTTCTAGAGGAGTTCGACAGGCTTCGGTAGCCAGTACAATTCCTATCCTCGCCGCTAGATGGGGGATTCATTCATTCCATTCCTGACAAGGTCGAATGACTGGAAACAGGCTGAGGATTTTCATTTTCATTCACTTGCTATAAGTAAGACAGGGACACGTGTCCCTAACTTTGACCGGTTAAACTACTACTGCTAAATTTTTGCATTCCTCCCCTGAAGGGGGAGGCGGGCCTGCTAGTCGGTGACGTCGTCTCTCAGGCCAGAAGATTGGTATCGGAGAAGGAGATGTGCGGAGAATGTCAGAGGATTGTCGGCCGTGGCGTATACTAGGAACTGTCCCAGCATTCGTCTTAGTGCAGGAGAATGGTAAACCACGGAAAAACATTCTCAGGACAGCCGACGGTGGGGACCAGCCCCTCTCCGTCTTCCGATTACAGGGGTGTAGAGCCACGGCCACCCCTCCTCAGCTCGGTTGGTCGGTCGGAGTGCAGAGCTGTTGGACCAGCCGTGGCCACTTGTGGGTCGAGACCCACTCTGTATCCGCCGACCAGAGGTAAACTAAACCATACAGTTATCTATCTATCTATCTATCTATCTATCTATCTATCTATCTATCTATCTATCTATCTATCTATCTATCTATCTATCTATCTATCTATCTATCTACCTACCTATCTATCTATCTATCTTAGATATAATAAATTCATAACCATTGCCCATACAATTGTATACCATATAGAGCAACAATTAAATGTCACCATTTCACAACCTGACGATAGAGTATAAGCTCTGAAACGCGTTGTGGAATACAGTGAAAATCCACAGCCTGTTTTCAGACATTCGAGCCGGTCAGGAATGGAGTGAATGAAGCCCCCATCTGACGGCCAGGGTAGAAATTTTGCCGGCTGCCGAAGCCTGTCGCACTGCTCTGGAGCAGTGATTAATGACTGACAGATGAAATGAAATTATATTGGAGAGTGTTACTGGGATGAAAGATGACAGTGAAAACCAGTACCCGAAGAAAAATCTGTTCCGCCTCCGCTTTGTCCATCACAAAGGGAGTGACAGGGATTTGAAACAGCAACCGTGCGATGAGTATCCAGCGCGCTTCCGCCTTAGACACGGAGGCTCTCTGGAATAAAAATAATTTTTTTTTTTGCTGGTGGCTTTACGTCGCACCGACACAAATAGGTCTTATGGCGACAATGGGATAGGAATGGCCTAGGAGATGGAAGGAAGCGGTCGTGACCTTAATTAAGGTACAGCCCCAGCTTGCCTGGTGTGAAAACGGGAAACCATGGAAAACCATCTTCAGAGTTGCCGGAAGTGGGATTCGAACCCACTACCTCCCGGATGCAAGCTCACAGCCGCGCGACCCTAACCGCACGGCCAACTCGCCCGGTAATAAATTAATAGAAATTTGATTGGTTAACAGTATTAATTATTTATAACACATGTTCAAAATATGCATACTTATCTCACACATTGTTCATAATGATTCTGTAGATTATTCAACATATTGAAGAACTCGGTTTGCCGCGAGGACAACATAAAATTACTGTATATTCTCTAGTAGTTCCAGAACATCCCTAGGTGGAACACCAGACCTGAAGAGGGATTCTTTCAGCATACTCCAAATTACGAGAAAGGAAACAGTCATGTTTATGTTCTTGTGGCAACATGTTTGACAATCTATAGGAACGATATGTACAATGCGTGAGGTGCACATTTTGAAACATACTGTACAGATACGTTTTACCTTCTTCACCTTGCATGTTATAATGATGTCCCATGTTTTTAATTTTAGTACTACCGGGCGAGTTGGCCGTGCGCGTAGAGGCGCGCGGCTGTGAGCTTGCATCCGGGAGATAGTAGGTTCGAATCCCGCTATCGGCAGCCCTGAAGATGGTTTTCCATGGTTTCCCATTTTCACACCAGGCAAATGCTGGGGCTGTACCTTAATTGAGGCCACGGCCACTTCCTTCCAACTCATAGGCCTTTCCTATCCCATCGTCGCCATAAGACCTATCTGTGTCGGTGCGACGTAAAGCCCCTAGCAAAAAAAAAAATTTAGTACTAGTTGTTTCGCCGCATATTACATAATAAATTTAGAGAAATTATATGAATCTATTTTCTAGTCCGTCTGGCGGCCATGGTGGATAAGGCGTCAACTTTATATGGTCTTACGTCGTGGTTAGCTAGTTGGTGGAAAAATATCACGATCAAAATGTTTTGCCGGGAGTTTAGGAGATGTGGTGGTAAATAATTTCGGATCACTAGATCGCGTGCCAAAAGCCTGAGCTTAAATCCATTCGCCTCCACAGTGCCCATATCGAGTGAGGGCGTACGATACTCTTGATGGTTGCCGTCCATCGGATGGCCTCGAGCATATCCACCAGTGCTATTCAACATTTACTTTCTCCCTTCGTACTATCATATATACGTCATTCATTTCATCTCATTAACTCCTCTGATGAAGGGCATCCGGTCGGAAAACCTCACTTCATACCTGAACCCGTAAAGAAACGGGGCAAGGGTTGGACACACATTCGAATCTTCTTTCTCTGCCGATTTTGAAGATTTAGTCCATTGTTTTGGCCGCCATAGTCTTCCTGATGACAACTCTACGGCGGTGGTGGATCTGATTATTGTTTTACTGAAAAGTACAACTATGCAACCATCCTCTCCTAATGGTAATCACGAACGAAGTAGGAAGAGGTCTGACACTGCGAAGAACAAGGGTGTTGGAATAAGGAAGAGAGTGAAAATGAAAAACTCCATCGGTCACGGAAACCTAATAACGTCGAGGTCAGAAGAGAACAAGATTTGACCAAGGGAGTCGGATGGAAAAAAGAAAGTGACAAGTAAGTGGAAACAAAGTCAGACTCACACAGCAACCCTGTGCTCTCAAGTTGAGACCCATTCCGGGTCAAACCTTTTATCATAGATGGATAAATTGTACTGTCACCACCCACACGGGTTAGTCAACTCTACGTAGATGGACGTATTCAACTATTACACGTTGCCAATCAAACAGTCACTACTGATCTGCATTTAGGTCAGTCACCCAGGTACCGGGCGAGTTGGCCGTGCGCGTAGAGGCGCGCGGCTGTGAGCTTGCATCCGGGAGATAGTAGGTTCAAATCCCACTATCGGCAGTCCTGAAGAAGGTTTTCCGTGGTTTCCCATTTTCACACCAGGCAAATGCTGGGGCTGTACCTTAATTAAGGCCACGGCCGCTTCCTTCCAACTCCTAGGCCTTTCCTATCCCATCGTCGCCATAAGACCTATCTGTGTCGGTGCGACGTAAAGCCCCTAGCAAAAAAAAAAATCACCCAGGTGGCAGATTCCCTATCTGTTGTTTTCCTAGCCTTTTCTCAAATGTTGCAAAGAAATTGGAAATTTATTGAACGTCTCCCTTGGTAAGTTATTCCAATCCCTAACTCGCCTTCCTATAAACGAATATTTTCCCCAATTTTTCCTCTTGAATTCCAACTTTATCTTCATATTGTGATCTTTCCTACTTTTAAAGACAACACTCAAACTTATTCGTCTACTGATGTCATTCCACGCCATCTCTCCACTTAGTCGAGCAGCTCGTCTCCTTTCTCCCAAGTCTTCCCAGCCCAAACTTTGTAACATTTTTGTAACGCTACTTTTTGTCGGAAATCACCGAGAACAAATCGAGCTGCTTTTCTTTGGATTTTTTCCAGTTCTTGAATCAAGTAATCTTGGTGAAGGTCCCATACACTGGAACCATACTCTAGTTGCGGTCTTACGAGAGACATATACCCTCTCCTTTACATCTTACTACAACCCCTAAATACCCTCATAACAATGTGCAGAGATCTGCACACTTTATTTACAATCATATATATGTGATTACCCCAAAGAAGATATTTCCTTATATTAAGACTTAGGTACTTACAATGATTCCCAAAGGGGATTGTACTGGTCGACAATGAAGAGGTGTTTATTAAGACAATCACTCATCCCTCAGTTGTACGAATGTTCCAGACCTGGCTACGATTCCCAGCTCGGCCGGGAATTGAATTCGTGGCCCTCTGTATCGCAGGTTGTTAGGCTGTTCATTTAGTCAAGGAGCCAAAGAGCCAAACTCCATGGCACAAAAGCCCTGATGGGCTTTGGCCTACTACGCGACCGCTGCTCAATTCAAAATCCTACAGATTAAGAGTTGCTGCCTGCTCAATGCGACGATCCCCTCGGTCGTTGATCAAAGTGAATTCTGAGAATGTTGGTGTTTAAAATCCTGTAGTTTCTGTCGTTCTTTCTTCAAGTTAAAGGAAAAGCTTCCCTGCTCATAAATATTAATTAAGTGAATTATGTGTGTAAGGAATGCACCAAGAATTTACTGTTGAACATTTCGAAAATGAGGAAAAATATAATTCTAAACGGTCAGGCAGGAATACTAATACAAATAAATATTGCATGAATGAATGATCAAGAACTTTCAGAATAGTGAATTTTGCAATCTGAGTAAATGTCTACTTTCAGTCTCTAATAATATCCTACTACATAAATCTTCTTTCATTTATCCAAAATTGCTTCAACAGCCTTGAAGTTAATAATTCTTTTTAGACATGATTTATTTATCCACGCACATTTCCTAATACGAACCTTCATTGATATCTGAATTCGGCGCCAATGGCAGATCAATCCACTAAGAGCGCCACCTTCACATTGTCTCCCATTTTAATAAGGCTAGATCGTGGAGTGTCCAGTATTGTCTATACTGTATTTGGTTCCATCAAGTGCATCCTTCTTGTTGTTGCAATTTTAATTTCCACCCATGCATTATTCATCCAGGTACACGAGAGTCAATAACAAACATGAGGCAGATAATTGAGAAATGCCGTGAGTTCTGTGTCCCTGCCTATATTTGTTTCCTCGATTATAAAAAGGCCTTCAACTGTGTCAAGTGGGACAAGTTGTGGGAGGTGCTCAATGAATGTGGAGTCCCAAAACACTTAACGTCATTATTGAAAGGTCTTTATAATAGTCATAATGCAACCATAAGGGTGAATGGTGAATGCTCAGAATTTTTCAATGTGACAAATGGAGTCAGACAAGGTTGCATACTGTCACCCCAACTTTACTATATCTACGCAGAGTATGTAATGAGAAGAGCACTGGATGGCTGGGATAGTGGAATTTCAATCGGTGGTAGGAAAATCAACAATTTACGTTTCGCTGATGAAACTACACTCATTGCAGGAAGTGGACAAGAACTTGATGAATTGCTCTCTAGAGTGACAGTCATTAGTTCGGATTTTGGTCTAGAAATTAACATGAAAAAGACCAAACTATTGTTTATCAACTGACAAAGTCAAATTCCAACCCAAATAACAGGATCCCTGAAAGATCTGGAGTCGGTGAATGATTGTGTATATCTGGGCTCCATAATCAGTAACACGGGAAATTGTGATAAAGATATAAAACGACGGATTGTCCTAGGTCGTGCCGCAATGGTTAAACTCAGAAAGATCTGGCAGAACCGGGCATTATCCAAAACAGTGAAAATAAGATTGGTGGAATCACTGGTGTTCTCTGTTTTACTGTACGGTTGTGAGACCAGGACTGTGAAGGCTATTGACAAGAACCGAATAGATGCCTTTGAGATCTGGTGTTGACGGAGAATGCTCCGTATACCATGGACAGTAAGAAGAACAAATGCCTCCATTATAGAAGAACTGAGCATCACAAAACGTTTATCTTCCCGCTTTAGTGAAAGTTAAAGTTACCTCCAGTTCCTGGGACACATTTTGAGGAGAGAAGGAGACAATTTAGAAAAGACCATTCTGCAAGGTAAAATTGAAGGCACCAGACCAAAAGGCAGAACAACAAGTAGATGGTTAGACCAAGCAAAGAAGATCACCGGTCTACCTCTTCACAATATCTTAAGAAGAGCTGAAGATTGCTCCGAATGGAAAAATCTCGTTAAGGATGCAGTTAATAATGAAGTGAAGAAATGAGGTCACGACGCACAGCAATGAGTAAACCTATTGATGATGATTATTCATCCAGTACTCGTCCCACGATACGACTGGAATTCGAACTTAAGACCCCAAGACTCGAAGGCCAAAACACTGAGAAATCAACTACGGAGCTGGACATTATTATTATTATTAATATTATTATTATTATTATTATTATTTACGAGTAATATGTTTTTATATTACTGAAAGCAAATCACTGTGTATATCACATCGTTGTTCAACATTTCCACATTCAAGCGCACATAGCTGTCCACTTTACGAGCAGGATATGCTATAATGGCGCGCAAGTGATAGATAACAAGACTTAAAACAGGTTCCACAGACACACGCTAAACAAACAGCATATTAATAAATAGTTCCAGACTACCTCTTGTTGCGACAATGTGCACATCCATTTGCAAAATCATTTATCCTCTTGTTTGTCATCGAGATAGGACAGATTGTACTCTCAGTAGCGGCGATTAGGGGGAGCGAGAAGGCTGCATCCCCCCACTTTTGAAGAAAATATTACAATTTAATTACATTTTAGCCGGCTGAAACTAGGAATTATTTTAAAAATCCATTTGTACAACATCTGTTATCTTATGAGATAATTCTTCTCTTTTTCTTTAATCATTACCAAAATTATTAGCGGAAATACGCACAAAATGTCCTTCGTTCCACAGCAAATAGTGGAGACTTTGCCTGTTCTATGAGGAAGGGTAACGGTGCTATATTTTTTTCCTAAGGTCATAGACACTGAGGAATGATTCACCACCTTGCCGCGTGCATTCGTCCGTCTGGCAGTTTCTTTAGTGTCTGTTAGTGTCTTAGTGTGTAGTCAAATACTAAACGATTTTAATTGTATAATCATGCCCAATTTATTTTTACTGTAATTGTAACAAATGTATAATATTGTTCCTTTGTTGAAAGTTTTATTGTATAGCATAGAACCAATCTAAAAAAAAAACTATTATTACCGCATTTAATTTCTGTCGAAATTCGGTGAGAGAACATTAAAAAAATTATTTTGTGGCCTTTTTTTTAGTTTTGAGGTATATGTCCTCTACCTCACCCCCCGACGTCCGCTATATCCCACAAACCCAGATACTGTTTGTTGTCTGTATATGTTTTGCCCCCGCGCTTTTAATTCTCAGTCTCTGCTACTGTGTACTCTAACGAGAGAAAAAGTATCACAGTACTTGGTCTATTTATATATCTATTGAAGTGAATACGGAACTCATTTCTTTACATTTGAAAACATGCATGATATAATAAAATGGAAATTCAAGTATAGTAATCTATGAAGATATGTATACATACGTCATTAATTTTGTTAATGAGACACTGTCCGCCTTCGTAGCGTAACGGTTAGTGTTATTAGCTGCCGTCCTCGGAAGCCTGGGTTCGATTCCCGGTACTGCCAGAAATTTAATATTGGCAGGAGGGCTGGTATGTGGTCCAAATGGTACATGCAGCTCACCCCCAATGGGGGTGTGCCTGAAAAGAGCTGCACCACCTCGGGATGAGGACACGAGTTTACTTTGTCCGACTCGTTGGCTGAAGGGTCAGCGTACTGGCCTTCGGTTCAGAGGGTCCCGGGTTCGATTCCCGGCCGGGTCGGGGATTTTAACCTTCATTGGTTAATTCCACTGGCCCGGGGGCTGGGTGTTTGTGCTGTCCCCAACATCCCTGCAACTCACACACCACACACAACACTATCCTCCACCACAATAACACGGAGTTCCCTACACATGGCAGATGCCGCCCACCCTCATCGGAGGGTCTGCCTTACAAGGGCTGCACTCGGCTAGAAATAGCCACACGAAATTATTATTATTATAATGAGACACTTCCAGAACTTGAATCATGGCACCGGTGAATGTGATATCTCCAACGTCATGAAAAGATCGAAAATGGCTAGACTGACAGGGACGAGCTACGGGCAGAGAGAAATCTAGAAACTGGGACGATGGCAAAAAGAATGATATTACTAGCATTAATCATACCTCAGGAGTTACATATTGTCAAAGTTAAGAATGAGACTAAGACAGTTCAAATAAATGAACAAATCTTTTCTGGTTTATTCCAGAATATACAGAATGTAACAAGGTGGGCCAAATTTTGAGGACACGTCCCCAGAAGAAGAAAAGATTTAGGTAAATTTCTCCGGTACAAGGAAAACTATGGATACGTTTTGAGACTTAGAAGGCTCATCTATTAGCAGCTTTCTGTTTACCCAATCAGATGCCTTGGAATAATCTATAAAGACTCAAATAATTTTCCCCTTGGAATTTTTAGGGCAAGACGAATGTGATTCAGTAAATTCTCCTGTGTCATCGTTGTAGTTTTCCGTCTGAATTCAGACTGTTCCTGTGGTAAAAATGGACCCTATTTATTCATCACTCTCCTTGTTAGGACCCTTGTTAGGAGTTTCAGTCCTCGATCCCTCTGCATGCATTCCAGTCATCTGCGTCTCCTTTCCCCTTATACAGCATTCGGATTGCTGGCCTCCTCCAGTCTGATGGGAACCTTCCCGTTTCAAAACATATGTTTAGCAGAGCACTCCACAACGGTAACATTTCGATCACGATATATTTTAGATGCTTATTTCTGACTCCATCTGGTACTGGAGTTCTGTTGCTTCTTCCTTCGTTGATTGCCTGTACGATTTCACCTTCCGTTACAACTCCTGATTATTCCCTGTGTTCTTGATACCTAAGTGTCAGTCTAGTGTCTCTCGAAACAATATTTTGCTGAGATGTGTTTTCCATGTTTCCATGTTCATATTTGACTGTATTCTGTTTTTGATCGTGGAGCCTTGTGTAGATCTAATTTTGCTTCTTCTGTGATCCTTCTTTGTTGTTCGTCCATGTACTGCATATACTTCCTCTTCAAGAGCTCTTTGTAGAGTGTTCTCTGTTTCCGGTACTCTTTCAGGTCTTCCGTATTCCTTCTTTCTCTTGCTCTGTTCAGTTTTTCCAGGGTGTTTCTCCTTGCCTTATAACATTGTTTGTCGAACCAGGGTTTTGAATTTATTGTCCTCAGGGTTAAAGGGGCCGCTTCTTCATAACAATTTGCTATCCACAATGCCAATGCTGCGGAAGTGTTTTAATTTCTTCTGTATCATTTTTTTTCACCTGATCGATCTGGCTTGTCTTTGATTTCACTTTGTCTAAGTCTATAATCTGTCTGTTTGTGAGTCCTTCTGTTGGTTCAGGTATTCCTTCTTTATTTATGATGTTGTCTCTGCTTTTGTTACTATGGAGCCTTCTTTGAAAACCACCCTTGTTGTTCCCAATGTTTTGAGTTCCCTTGAGAACATTAGATCTATTGTGCTGCCACCATTTGATCCTAGGTATGTCCATTCCTGTTTCTTGTTTAACAGCACCAATCCACTGAGTCTCAGGTAGTCCATAATTTCTCCAGTTTTCCTTCTGTTTTTATCTAATGAACAATTCAAGTTCCCAGCAATTAACACATTTTCATCCTCATCTATCACATTTAACGCATTTCCAAGCGTGTTAACTATGTCCACTGTAGTGCGTTCAGGGCTGAATTATACTGCTATGGTCACTAAAATTTTGGTTCCTAAAATCAACAAGTTTTTATCTCGCAACAGTTGTTTACATGGGGTCAGATGAGGTTTGACGAGTACTGATACCCCTCCTGATGGTCATCCCCTTTCCTTGAGTTGATTGGCATACACATAATGGTTGCAAAACCCTGATATTTTTAATACCGAGACCTCCTCGATGAATGTTTCTGTTAATACACATATATCAAATTACTTTAGAAGGTTAGATTTAATGCTCCTCTCAATACCTCTACGTTTCATGTCATGGCACTAACCCTCTCATTGCTGTGTACTACGAAATTCCACAAATGCCGGCACAGTACACGAGCAGGCTAGAACGTACAGTCATGCACTAGTTCTAGGTCTTTCTATGGAATCCCAATTTTGAATGCTGTGCCGGGTTTTCTCTCGCTAGATATATCACAAAATACCTTGCAGTTTATGCCGTATTCCTTGAGATAAAAGCAGATATTTTCCTTGCTTGTATTTGGTTCCAGTCTTCCTACATATAGCCATAGTCGTATTTAGGCATGGGCCTTAAGGGTCCTGGAACCAAGGTGACACATTTTTGAGATGGCAAAAATGAAAAGGACTAATAGGTAGTTTAAAGATGAGTTTTATGAATGCGCTCACTTCCGTAGTATTCAAAAGCGAAAGCTTCCGAAATGAATAACGGAATTTTCTTTCCGCTTATGTGAAAGACCCCCCCTATCTTTCCCACATTCCCCATTGTATTCCTCTTTCCCTTCCAGCCAACATTTTTCTCATGACATTATCGAGCACCACAAAAATATTGTTGGTGAAAGAACGCATCCCTGGGGAACTCCACTTGTGACATTCACATAATCTGTACTACTTTTCATCTATACCCTTCATACATTGCCTTCATGAGATTCAAGATCTTATCCGGTACTCCATAGTTCACCAAGGTCTTCCACATTACGGTCCTATCTACTGAATCAAACGCTCTTTCGAAGTCCATGAATGGAAGATTTAGAATTTGCAGATGATATTTTTCTTTTTTCTTCAAGAATTAGTGATATGAAACACAAGTTAGAAGGATTACGGAAGGAAGCAGAATCTGCAGGACTCAATGTAAATGTTGTTAAGGCCAAAGAAATGAGAGTAAATGCTAAAATTTATGAAAGATTGTTTGTGGCAGGAGAGAGATTGAAGGAACATTTACCTACTTGCGAAGTGTAGTGAAAAGAGAAGGATGGGCGGAAGAGGATGTGAGAGCCAGAATAAGGAAAGCAAATGGAGCCTTCATGCAGTTGTATACAATATGGAAGAATAACAACAATTCAAGGAAAATGATAATAAAAATTTTCAATACAAATGTTAAATCAGTCCTCCTATATGCTTGTGAAACTTAGAAGGTTACACGAACTATCACTAATCTCTTGCGGACATTTATAAACCGTTGATTACGACGCATCATAAACATCAGATGGCCTGAAGTTATATCCAATGACGAGCTATGGAAAACAACAAACCCTGTGGAAATCAAGAGGAGGAAATGGGATAGGTCATACTTTGAGAAAGCCAGCGGGATCTATAGAACGCACAACACCGGGCGAGTTGGCCGTGGTCAGGGGCACGCGGCTAAGCTGGCATTCGGGAGATAGTGGGTTCGAATCCCACTGTCGACAGCCCTGAAGATGTTTTTGCGCGGTTTCCCACTTTCACACCAGACAAATGCTGGGGATGTACTTTAATTAAGGCCACGACTGCTTCCTTCCAACTCCTAGGCCTTTCCTGTCCCATCGTCGCCATAAAACCTATCTGTGTCGGTGCGACCTAAAGTAACTAGCAAAAAAGAGAAAGAACGCACAGCACTGGAATGGAATCCGCAAGGGGCACGGAGGAGAGATCATCCTAGGGAGACCTCGAGGAGGACTGTAGATGAGGAGGCTCTTGATACAGGGAAGACTTGGAAGGAAGGTAAAGCATTGGCAAGTCCACGACTACAATGGAGACGTTTCACGGATGCCCTATGTTCCAGTGGGAACGAGAAGAATTGTGTAAGTTATGTGAAGGTTGTCGGTAATATTATTATAAATACCACCACAATGTTAAAACACAGCTCCCTGGGTTCTGTGCTCGGGTATCAAGATGACTTCTGGCTGTAATTTAGTCAAGTGGGCGGTGAATCAACGCCTCCTGGAGACATCACCAAGAGTTCCAGAGATGTCTGTGGAAGCCATATTTATTCATTTTTTGAGTGTTTATTAAACGTTCTGCGTGTTACGTACGCAACATGGATGGCCGAAAAAGATTACGGTAAGCAGAACAAATTACCAAAAATTAGTAGAAGGGAACAAGAGGAAAAGTGAATATTGTTCTCTCAAACACCAAAATTGGACTTGTTTTTCAAAGGATCCAGGCTATAACTCTAACATCTTCTCATGCAGTGAGGAAAATAAAAATTATGATAACTGCACAGGAAACTTTTCGTTGCCTTTCCATTGGTCTGCCGTTGGAACTGTAAGTGAAAATCCTGAAGACGATCTAGTACCAAGAGAAGGTAGTTTTAAACAAAACGATTACCCTTCTTTTTGGCTTTCGAATAATGTTACTTGAGACTACTATGCTAAATGTGATTTGAGACAGAATCAAGACAATTTCTGTAATTTTATGCGGATGTATCCAGACAATTAGCGATTTCTGACAAAAGTGTCTTTTGAAAAAAAAAAAGAATCTTTTTATGAAGACATTATGAAACTTGAATGCCTGGTTTATTCCAGCAGCCAAAGACCTGCTATTTGCTCCTTGTACAGTCTGTGGACGGACATCCCAATTTGCAACCGCTGGCTTCAAAGATTGGTAGCACGGAAATCAGCGGTTAACGGAACATGAGAATTTCGACTCTCATCGTGATTACGTGGTAATATTTAAAAGCCTGGGTAGTAAATTGCGCAGAGCTGACAGTTGTCTGCTCTCCCATTTGGTATTATTATTATTATTATTATTATTATTATTATTATTATTATTATTATTATTATTATTACTTAATGGTATTAATGTTCTATATTTTACCTTTGAGGTCTTCTGCTGTATTGCATAATTCATTATATAAAAATAAAAGCAATTGCAATTTTGTCTTATAAATTTTAAAGAAGGGGGTGCAAAATGATTTGGGCCCTGAGGCGTTGCAGTAGTTAAATTCTGCCCTGCATATAGTCATGCGTTAAAATATCCACAAAGACGTACACGAGATGCTGTCAGTTGGTACAATACTTTTATTTACAGATATTCACAACTTAATACACACATAACCTTAATCACCGTATCACAAAACAAAAACACTTCACTTGTAGGACATCAACAAAGCCTCCATCTTTAAACGGTTGACAACTGACACCGAATACCACAGAGATTACACTTTCAAACACAGTTGAAAACAGATGACTACCGATCAACTCAACATGGAGACTGCTTGGCTCGGCATGTCAGCCACGTGCTACAATAACTCTCTTTCAGTAACCTCCAAACCAAAACTAACTACAGCTAACTTTCAACAACTAACTTTGGCGTCAAGATCGTCCCTTTATATACATCCTCTCCAGGTTTCCAGAAAGATACGTTACAAAAAAAAAATCCTTCTTAAATATTCTAGAGTGCGTAATACATAGGTCATAATGTACAGAATATTCTCAATTGTTCTAGCGCCTATACCATTCTGGAAGTTACAGTGTGTTTCACAATTATGGATTAAAATTTATTTATATATTGGTATTCTAATTATTATTATTATTATTATTATTAGTATTACTTAATGGTATTAATGTTCGATATTTTACCTTATATACCTTATATATATATATACATATAGGAATAAAGTACATAATATTAATTTACAGGTATTTATATTAACGGAACTGATATCAATGTCTAAGTACAACACATGTTCCATAACCTCACACACAGCGCGTTCGTATCGTAATAATAATACAAATACTAACATGATGTAACACTTCACAGCCATACATACAAGTGATAATAATAATAATAATAATAATAATAATAATAATAATAATAATAATAATAATTCAAGCTAGATATTTGTGTTAGTTACCCATTGGTGAGAGAATATTGTTTTCAAGTTATACCTGATATCGCATTTGCGTAAGCGTTTGCCTCCGCTGACCTTACCTTGCCATTACCCTTTCTCGCTCCTGTCATTGGTCTGCTTCTTTGAGTGGTTGCGTCATGAATACTGCCAGGATTACTGTCAGCTTTCCTTACTCCACTTTTGTTTCTACCTTTTTGCTCATATATATTTGAGTTTTCTGTTCGGTAGTCTGCGAGTGCACGTTCTTGTATTACTCCACTTCCTTTTCCCACTTTCTCAACGGTAAATCCTCTTGAGTCTATAGGGACCGTGCGAATGGCGAGTGGTGCGCTCCTGCGACTACCTCAGAAAACGTTTGATGGGGGTAAGCTGCAAGCCAGAGCTCGAGTTAGTTCATGACGGTGTTAACTGAAAGAATGGAGAGTCGAACGAGTAAGAGTAAACAAAACTTTCACTCATCTCCCAGCAAGGAATTCACATTAACATTTATTGTAGGGGACTTCTTCTTCAAATTAAAATGAACTAGCCTGGTTGTGTTCACCCTGTTTTATTATGAGACATAAGGTGGGTTTTACAGCATGGTAAGCCTCTCAACGTTGGCCAAAAAAGAGAAAGCAATGTCTCCTCAACTCCTGAAAGCGTTTGGGACCGAATACAATGTATCTTTGTTACTGTTAGTTCTCTGCATTGAAAACTTTGATGTGCGTCAGTGAGCAAAATAACAAGGTAAAAGTGCATACACGTGCCCCTCATTGTGACACTACCGGTACCCGTAACGACATATTCCGAATTAATGGCAGATAATACTGAAAATAAAACCTTTCCAGTAAGGGAATGGCAGTACACAGGAATTGCTTATGCCTTGAAATTTTCACAGTGATACTTCCTTTAGGAGAATATACAAACAGTTCACATAAGTTGATGTTCAAAACATACATGGATATCTGCACTTGGGTGTAGTAGACGTGACTGTCTCTAATATTAATTTCACCTTGTTGTGTCACATACACATACGGTACATTGCTCCGTTTCTCTTGAATAATAGGCTTTCCTTTACACGAAAAAGGACACTTAATTTCCAGGAGAGAGAGCCATTGGGATGAAATAATATCCCGTCTGGACTCGAACACAGCAATGGGTGCTCTACTTTGATGCACACTCCCTCCTGTTTTACAAAACAGTCATTAAGTTTGCGTACTCAGTCACCGCAAGTTTTTGTTCAGTGTTCCTATCGTACCTCATCGCAGGTGTGTTACGGGATGTGGAAATTAGAAATGACCTTGCGAGCTGATCATAATCACCACTTCTCAGTGTCTTAATCTGATCAGCTTGCTGGCTGGCAGATAAGCGTAATTTTCTTTGTTTGAACCATGCAGCACAGCGATATTGAAACCTTGTGTCAAATGCAATTTTGTACATCTGTTCTGTTGTAACTGTAACATTTGCACATCTTGAGACAAGAAGTCGAAATAATTCACGGGTTTGATTGTTAATTTAACACTGGACATTTTAGTAACAAAATAGCACCTATGGACTGCATGGGTATTCTGATTTTGTACTTCGTTCAGACACTAGATCAAATCCCCAATTTCGCTACGTTCTACAGCATCATCTATAACTTTTGGTAGAATGGAAGTTGCCACCACGTAATTTTCACTCTCACATTCGGCTTTAAGCATATCAGTGAGGGCACACTCAACATGCTGTTTACTCGTTGGTACAAACAAGTTTTATTGAAAGTGGTTGATTCTGTTTGTTCAGCAACGTGGACGTATGGTTTCAACAGTTCTGCTATCTTCTCTTCTTTCGCATATAGATCCTTACGAGCACACTTAGGTTTATATTTTCCATTGCTGCACTATGGTGGTTTTGGAGAAGTCCCTCTCGGAGTTAATAAAGGAACACAAAGCAGCAATGTCCTTACAGGATTTCGACTGACCTGCTTTGCATACACAATCATCGTAACAATGTTTCTGTTACTGTCAATGTGAAAATAAATAAAAATACTTATAATGAGGAATAATTTATCGCATCACCTTTAGGAATTAAATATTTTTGTTATAATCTTTGAACCATTTCATCATCATTCACAGTTTAGCCCTCCTGCGCGGGGGAAGTACACTCAAGAAGAAGTTGTCGCCATGAATTGCGGGTCGTTTGTCCTTCCTCACTCATTATTTATAAAGTGAAAATCTGTCGGGATTTGAACTACAGTCGCCGGAACTTGAAGCAAGCCGCTCGCTACCCCCTTTATAATACAGTAGAATAACTGAGAAAAATTGGCTTGTTTTTCCTATGTTAGCTTAGCTGCTAGCCTCTGAATTTAGTGACCGTGGTTTGAACCCCAGTGTCACTGAAGTGCGATTTTCAGCTGAAGGAATTGTGTTTCTGGAAAGACATCCAACTCTAAATTCATTATTACAACTCTTACAGGACTCAGTGTATGCAATGGCACCGCTCAATGAGTCAATAATTTATAACTAAAGTTATTGTGAATAAATAATTAATTAACAATTTCCCGAAATAGGAATAAAATATAGTAAATACCTTAATTTCAACGTTGTATGGTGACTGATTAATACTTGTTTCCCTTAGACACTTGCCGTATATTTCTTGTCCTAACCTTTCCTTCACGTCGAAGACATGGTTACTGCTATTTAAATCTTCACCTTTCTTTAGCGTGGATTCCCGGAAATAATCTGAGTGTTGCACTGTCTGAAACCCTACATAATTTATAGCGGTCGCTGCTACAGTCGAAGCCATTATTGTCCGGCTTTACCTCTTTATATTACAATCAAAAGTGAAAGCTTACTGCCCTGGTTGTAATGAAATGCACTGTCAATGGTCTCGTGAGTGCCCCATCAAACGACTGCAGCTGTTTCCGTTAGGGGCGCAAGCTACTAAAAATCTCGTGCGCGCACGGTCCCTGTAACCGCCACTTTCTGATTATCTTTTGGAGTTTTTTCTTCGCCCTGCCTCACCTCCATCAATGGGGTTTGCTCTTTTATTATCGTGTAACGTTCCTGGTTGTGTGTTGTTTCTCTTACTTGCTCTGAGGCGGGAGGCTGAGGTGTTTTCTGTTTCCTTGACATTTGTCTAGATGATGTCATATGATTTTCCATTTGACTATTATCTCCGTTTGTATTATCGCTTCAGTTATCTCCAATATATTTTCCATGATTTTCTCCATCTCAGTTAGCATGTCCTTCAACCTTGCAGTTATTTCCTCTAGTTTGTCACTGTTTCCTGTTTGAAGATGTCTGGTATATATTCTGCGCGTAACCATATTAGTTTGCAGTCTCTCCGTTTGTTAATATCCCATTCATCTTTTGACATGCCGCAAGAAACCATCTGTTGTCATTTGTCGCAAGCTTCGCATTGTAGTGCGTTCCTGTTATACCTCCAACTGCTTTACTACAGATGTCACACTGATGGTGGTCTTCCTACTCTATGTTTCCTGCCATTTTATAGATACCTAGATGTGTGCTTGTCGTTCACTCGTTGTTATAAGAGCCTTTCCTGTTCACTTACATTCTTGCTGTCAGTCTCAGCACTGTTGGTATGTCTATATACAGTGAGTTTTTCCCATCGGTTGGCCGCCAGGCGCGCCCAGCTTATCTGCCGCCCTTTGACTCATCACTTCCCGTTACATAGCGCAGCGACAACACGGGAATGCCCGCACTTCGCAGTTCATGTCCGTGCTTAGTACGTTTATTAAGTGTTGATCTGTCGCTCCAACTGTTCTCAAGTTTTCAAGTATTATTCGGGGTGTAATTGTCATAATGCCTCCGCGTGTGTACACGGTAGAGGAAAAGGTAATTACGTAAAAACAGAGCCTTGCATGGAGGTCGTTGGGTGATTTGTAACACTATTTCCCTTGTACACCCTCTATATAGAGAAACCGTGAGGAAACTCGTAAACAAATTGAGAAGTACTGGCTCTTTACTCGCTAAGAAGTGAAGTGTATAAAGAAACGTGTATTTAACGAGGAAAAAGTAAATGAAATCGCAGATATATTAGATGATACGCCTACAAAATACCTAAGACGACTTAGACAATAAGCCTGGATTTCGAAGAGCTCAGCATTGTGGGCTGCGAAAATGTTAAAATTACGGAAGACGAAGTTATGCATGTGAATCGCAGTTTCCTAAGACGATGACAGAAAAGTGTGGATGCAGGAGGAGAACATTTACAACATCTCCTGTTATAAGGTGCGAGCTTATTTTCTTAATTCGTTTATTCTTAATGTTCATTTTTATCTCATGTCATGCACAGATAAAGTGAGTGAAGTGCTGTTCTTGTTTTGCCGCGGAGCGGGCAGTGATGAGTCCACGAGAGGCTGATAAGCCGGGTGCGCCTGCCGGCGAACCCATGAGAGAAACTCACTCTATAAGCCTCGGGAATTCCATATTTCTCAAGGACGACGATTACTCACTTTCTTTGGGGTTTAAAGATGGCGGCCGCAATAAGAAACCGCGTATTAACCCTTTTCTTGGCTCATCATTCACTATTTAACAGCCCTCCTGCATGGATAACACGTTCACCACCAGAAAACACCAACATCACTACACTTTTCCACTTGCTTCATCCATTAACACGCTACATCACCACATAATTCACCACGAAACCTGGACACTTCATGAACACTCCCCGCACCATGGAACATAGGACCAACATTTCCATTTCCTTGTGCCATCCTTCTTATCGGACCTACCTTGATCGATTTTTGTATTCTTCTAACTCCGATGATATTAGGTTTCTTCTCTCAAGCCTTTCTCTCGTCGATGCCCCCCTTTCTCCCAAATGTGTCCTCTGGTTAATGTTAAGAAAAAATGGTTGCCTAGATTTAGTTCTTAAAAAGGTACGCTTATTGTAATATTTCTTTTATATCGGTACGTGGATAAATTATTCAAGAACTTAACAAATAATTGCTCTGTCAACAAATATAACATTTCCATCTAGAATAAGAGCTTTACATTAAGTATAATTATTTATTTCGGACGCATTGAGACAGTACGTTTACTATCCTAAAATTCATATACAGTTAGCAGGAGATGCACCTCAAACATTCTGATCTTGTTTTAGTAAGTGAATAACATGTCGACCTTATTTTGGTCAACCTTTAACTAGGCCTAACGGAACGTGCACGAAAAACGAGGCTGCGGTGAATCTGCGCAGCGGCCGACTCTGGCCCGGTGTTCTGCTGGGGAAATCCCAACTCTCAAACTTGTTCTAGGCAAAACACTGCGGAGTACTGATTACATCAAAGTTGATGCTGCCTTGACCGTAGTTATGCTAGTCATTTGTCCGCTAGTCAGGTGAAATTAATGATGTTAACCTGAAGAAGAGGGTATTGGCTTCGTGAACCAGTAGGAAACTCTCGAGTTCGAAGTACAGTGACAATACGAAACTATACTGTCCCATGCCTTATCGTCACTACGAACTCAGGAAAAGGGTTACGTGAATGATGTTGATCCACGGGTTATAGATCCACGAAATGTCACTGTAATATTTATCACAAATGGAAGATAGTAATTGCTTTTACCTAAATAAAGTCTCAAATCGGAGGTTGATTAAGAAATAATACGAAATATTTTATTTTAGAGAATACATACTTTACTGCCTCACAACTACTATTTCTGCTACGACGCAGCGCTTCCGTGTTTTGTTTGTCTAATAATGTCGTGTGTGTCTGTGTGATGTCTTTGCTCACTGAAGTTCTTTGGTGTCGTTTTATTGATTTTTCTCATTCGATGTAATTTGATGGGCTGTCACTTCGTGTGCCCTAACTGATTCATTAAACGATTTATTTGTCCAGGGATCATGATATTTTTCTTTCAACAAAATACCAACGCTGGACATTGGAAAAAAAAGAATTCACAGACATAGCAATCCCATTCATCGGTGCCAGCCCTGGACCTCAAGAAAGAAACAAAAGACGGCGCGAGCAGAGGAATGCAAGATAATGGAGTCCTGTTTACAGCCAGTAAATACTTATACATATTTCTTGCTAGTAACGACGGTATTTCTTAAGAAACCTCCGAGTTTAGACTTTAATCTAGTAAAATCTATGAATATCTTCCATTTGTGACAAATATTACAGTGATATTTCGTGGATCAACATCATTCACATAACCCAAGAAAAAATTATCTTTGGAAATTTCAATCACCGTGAAGTATTTAAATTAAGAACACGCACACGAAGGTAAGAATAGGGATATTTGTAAACACTTGTCACAAGACGTTAAAATTTGCAAATTTTTCGCCAGAACACTTTGTGCAGAGGCGTCCTCCCCAACCACAGTGTTAATTAATTTATCTTTATTTATTTATTTACCCATAACAGTATATATAATTCCAATTAAGAAGCTTATTTCGAAAAGATACCATATCTAAAAAGTTTAAAATTGCAATGAAAACAACGAAATTGGAAAATATGGAGGCTCCACAAAATATTTTAAAAATCGCCAAAAGGGCCAAAATTCATCTCAAACAAGGCGTTGAAAATCACGTTTCATGCCAATAAGTACCAAATCCCACGTGGTAAAGTATTTAAAGCAATTCATTGAAGGCATGTGCAGAGTATGTTATCCGATAGCCGCAAAAAAATCTTAAAGTTACCCAGCATGAACACAGAGCTAAGCGCAAAATACAAGAATTTTATATTTGGTTGCCTGTGATGCTGGTATACAAAGAATTTTTGTAGTGATCCTCTAGGATTATAGGTTAAGGTTTCGTGAGTTCTTCATGAATATAAAGTGTGTTATGCGTCGTGGCGAACATTTTTCCTTGTTTGTTGTTGATGCACGTACACTCAGCAAGCGAGTGAAACTATAAAACTTCGACGACGGTAAATGCCAATTAAATTTTGCTGATTCAGTTCAGGTTAGTCTTAAGTTAAAAACAAATGCCTAGTGCCAGTGTATTTTTTAAACACCATGACTGTACTCTCACGAAGCGTCACCGGGTGAAATTATAAGTACATTTTTTAAAATAAGCTACAGATTAAGTTATGGTGTCGTCACTGCCGTGAGTATCAATTTGGAAATATGTGTGAATGTGTGGTTGAAAATATCCTTGACAGACCTTTCTCAGGTATACCTTTCCACGAAAAATCCAGCCTTATAAAATGGTAATTTTGGCTTTAGAGAGTGTAGTGGGACTACGAATGCTTATATTTTTAAAAATTGCTGCTGGTGTAACGAATATGTTCACCGCACGCCACTGATTCTATCTGAACATAATGAAAGTTATTACATGTAATTTCAGTTGAAAATTTTCACTCTGAGAATTTTTCTCTCTCCTGTAAAATGTTAATTTTGGATTGTTTATCTTTTGAAAATAAGCTTCTCAGTTACAATGGATGATACAAATTACATCCGACACACATCACGCATATAATAATAAAACAAAATATTGGTGGTAGGCTGCCACAATTATAACGGCCGCAGGGTTTTGTGGATTTCGTAGACGTATTGATTTTTTTTTCGCTGTTTCAGCAAACCTCCAGCTGAACGCGCGAGTCAACACAGCGCCATCTTATAACAAAGTATGCGTTTGACGTCACAAAATTATCACAAATTTTGCATTACTTTGAAGCGCTATTTTACAAATAATACTGTTCAGACTTTTCAATATATATACACATTTTCAACGCGTATCCTCCCATGTTATCTGTCAGTTGAGACATTAAACGTAAACGTACGTTAAATACTCTCCTCGATATACGAGTTCATTCCATGTACTCGTTGACGAGAAATGTAAGCCTACGTTAAAATCAAAACTGGTATAACTAGTTTAAGTTAAACATGTTTTCAATTAAATAGGCTTCCTGCTTTTTGTGACGGTTTAAACTTCATCAAGAATTTTATTTGTCTTAAATGCTAAGCGATACTGCCGCAATAAGAAACTCCAACATTGAACATAGGAGGTGAGCACTTACCTTATTCCTATGCAACCTATTCCCATCCATTCGCCTCACATGATCCCACCATCAAAGCGAGTTAATTCCTAACTTACGTTTTATCTCCTCATTCCGAGTACCCTGCTGTATTTATTCCCACTTGTTGGTATCAGCTATTAATCTCGCTTCTTTTATGCCTGTTATTTCTAACTTCACTCACAATGTTGGTCTGAAAACAGACCGGTGTAAAGATTATTTTCTCATGGAGCTGACTTCCTTCTTATAGAATACAGTTCATCGCAACTGTGAGCTCACTTCATTACCTTTGCTGGACTTTGATTCAATCTCACTTACTGTACTACCATCCTGGGAGAATACACATCGTAAATACTTGAAATCATCTGCATGTTTCAGCTTTGCATTCCCAAACTGACGCACATTTCTCTTAGGCTCCTTACCTTCTGATATCACTTTAGTCTTTTAAAGCTAGTAAGCTTTCTGCACAATCTGCCATTATTGCTTTCAGCAGGCTTTCTGCACGCCATTAAGACCAAGTCTCCGACATAGGCCACACAGCTTACTACATTTCCAACTAATGGAATCCCTTCCTGCAACCTTATACATTTCAGTAGATAGGATTATTATTATTCCTTTATTATGATCGTCATCATCATCACCATCATCATCAAATATTACAGCCTTGTATAAACCCTGTAAGTAGGTGAAACCAAGAAGTTATTATACTATCAATTCTCTCTGCAGCGCAAATGTGAACATAAATGCCTTTGATTATATTTAATAATCTACCCTTAATCCCATAGTACCCGAGTACAGCTAACACCTTTTACCTCGGTTTGCTGTCATATGCTTTCTCTAAATGTGTGGAACATAACTGTCTATTTCTCTCGTAGCATTTTTTATTTACCTGGTGCGTACTGAAAATCTGACACTGAGAGCCCCTCTGTGGTCTGAAACCACACTGATTTTCATCCTACTTACTCTCAACCACTGATCGCATCCTCCCTTCCAAGATGCCAGTGAACAACTTGCCTGGTATTTTGAATAATGAAATACCTCGATAATTAATTACTGTACTCCTTCCTGTTCCCTTGCTTATAGATGGGTGCAATTATTGCTTTCGTCCAATCAGAAGTTACCTTACAAACATTCCATGCTTACGTTATTACTTTATGAAGCCATTTCATACATGCCTTCCCACTATACCGTGTGATTCCAATGTAGTTTTATGCAACCCAACTAACGTGCGACATCGTTATTAAGTGGCTATTCCCCTGCAGGCGTACCGTATGGAACTAATGTCCAGTGAGCACATTTTGCACACGATTTTGAACCCTACCGACTGGTTATATCATCCGCTCGCAAAACCTTGAAATCATAGCGACGTCCTTTGACCAGGTAACTATGTTAATGTGTCGTACCTCGTGACCGGCTGTAACAAAGAGGAGAACCAATGCAGTCCGCCTCTGGTGTAGTGGCTGGTTAGTGTGATTAGCTGACACTCCCGGAGGTCCGGGTTCGATTCCCGGCTCTGCCATGAAATTTGAAAAGTGGTACGAGGGCTGGAAACGGGTCCACTCAGCCTCGGGAGGTCAACTGAGTAGAGGTGGGTTAGATTCCCACCTCAGCCACCCTTGAAGTGGTTTTCCGTGGTTTCCCACTTCTCCTCCAGGCAAATGCTGGGACGGTACCTAACTTGATGCCACGGCCGCTTCCTTCGCTCCTCCTTGTCTATCCGTAACAATATCCCCATCCCCCACCAAGGCCCCTGTTCAGCAAAGCAGGTGAGGCTGCCGGGCGATGTCCTGGTCATCCTCCCCAGTTGTATCCCCCGACCCAGAGTCTGAAGCTCCAGGACGCTGCCCTTGAGGCGGTAGAAGTGGGATCCCTCGCTGAGTCCGAGGGAAAAAACCAATCCTGGAAGGTAAACAGATTAAGTAAGTAAGAATCAATGCATAAAACTATGTAACAGTGCAGGAAACAATGTCTTAACCACCGAACCAGAAGGCGTATATACACTGCTCTCGCGTGCTACCAGTATGGTATCAGAAGTGTAGCGTAGCGGATGTGGTTAGGCGTTAGTCTAGCAATCGATGGAATGTGCCATCGGCGGTTCGAATCCTGCATCGTTCAAATATTTCTGTATCGGTATGATGTTTGAATAATATATATATATATATTTTTACAATTTTGCTTTGCGTCGCACCGACGCAGGTAGGTCTTATGGCGACGATAGGAAACGTCTAGGAGTGGAAAGGTAACGGCCGAGGCCTTAATTAAGGTACAGTCCCGGCATTCACCTGGTGTGAACATGGGAAACCACGGGAAACCATATTCAGGGCTGTCGACAGTGGGGTTCGAACCTATAAACACATACCCACGTTTCCCACATTCAAAAAATAGAACGACGCTGTCCCCTGAGCATCCTCCGCATGTTAGGGCCTGTTTGTAATCTCTGCTGTCATTCGGCATGTTTTCTGCAGAGGAATACGCTGGCATGCTACATTTTTTATCGTGTGGCCTCCGGAGACGCCTGGTGCAGGTCTTTTGATTCGACTCCCGTAGGCGACCTGGTCGTCTTGCGTCGTGATGAGGACATGATGATGAAGACGACACGTACACCTAGCACTCGTGCCACGGGAATTAACCAAGTATGGTTAAATTTCCCGACCCTGCCGGGAATCGAACCCGGTACCCCTGTGACCAATGGCCAACACGCTAACCATTTACCCTTGGAGCTGTGCGACACGCTCCTCTTTTATGGGGAAGCAAGACAAAACGCGCGCGAGGCACTACATCTGTACCTGGAACGGTATCCCGACAGGTAACACCCGGCTTCTACGATATTCCGCCATGTTGAAAGGCGGCTAGGATAACAGGCGTGATTTCCAAGCAGCCATCAGTCCGCGATAGGCCTGTTACATCGATTGAAACAGAAAAGGCCGTTCTGGAGGCAACTCGTAGCAATCCACACATCAGTACAAGGACGATTGCACAACAGGTGAACATCAACCAGCCATCCGTGTGGCGAATACTGCGTGAACGAAAATTTCATTCTTACCACCTTGAGCTAAACCCAAAGCTCCATGGGCGCGATTTCGAGGCTCAAATAGAATTCTGTCGGGGGCTATTAGGCAGGTTGCACAATGATGCAGCATCCGTATCGCACATCTTGATCTTTGACGAATCGCGCTTCCACAACAACGGGGACGTCAATCGCCACAACATGCACTATTGGAGTCCGGACAATCCTCACTGGGTGCGGCAGGCGGCACAACAGGTACGATGGAAAGTAAATGTGTGGTATGGAATCTTGGGGGATATCTTGATCGGACTTTATTTCTTTGAGGGCCATTGGGCGGGACCACGCTACCAGCTTTTACTGCGTCTCGAACTTCCACAGTTGCTGGAGGATGTGACCTTGCACGATCGTTTGACGATGTGGTTGCAGCAGGGTGGAGCTCCGCCACATTCGACTTTACCCGTTCGTAACCATCTGAAGGAGAACTGAAAGGGAAATACATAGGACGAGGAGGCCCTGTTTCTTGGCCCACCAGATCACCGGATGTAATGCCGTTAGACTTATTCTTGTGCGGGCATTTGAAGAACGCCATATTACTCAAGCGTCGGAAAAGTCCGACCAGACTCGGCAACTCATCACGGACGCCTGCCTAGCACTTATAACTGGGATGCTTCAGCGCGCAAGACGATCTATTTGACACCGGGCCCGAATATGCATAAACCAAAATGGCCATCTCATCAATCATTTGCTGCGATGAAACATTGTCAGGGCAGTTGCGTTCTTATTATTTCCGGTCCGTATGTGTCCAGCCTGCTGACTAATCGGCCCATCTTACAGTAGGTCCACAAACACATTCATTCACACGCAATTTGCATGAAAGCGGGTGTTGAACTTACTTTACGTGCGGAACGTATTAAACAAATATTTCAAAAATATCAAGTCTTCGCCCGGGACTTCCATCTCACACGTTTGTCTTCTCCGCCGCGCCTTCACCAACTACGCTACTATTCCATACGGGATACTGAGCAGCTTATAGCATATATTAGGTTTACTGCGGTCACAAGATCAGTTTATTGTTTTGCCGGCGTGTCAGGTAAACATCATCTAGAAGGCACACGCATGCCCTCCAGTGTTTAATACGAGTATAATATTATGGCGACCTATCATGGTGAGGTGGTAAATACCAAGATATCCGGTTGTGTTGTCTGAACATACCGGCAGGGCAGATGTCTTCAGGACGGAATTAATACTGCGTGTTTCATAAAACTACAATGGAAGAGGCGGCTGAATCACTCGATATTTTACCAATTCGATGAAATTCCTATTCCTGCTGCTTTATGACAATGGAGTTTACTTACCATTCTTTCTCTTTCTCAAGCGTAATTGCGCGAACAACGTCGTCCTCCTCCCCACGATCTCTGTTGCTCGCGACGTCACCAAAATTATTTTCAAAATATTCCTCCCACTGCCCAGTTATTCCTTGGAATCTATTATGACTTCGTTTGATTTACCTAATACACTATACATTTCCTTTTCCCTGCCGTTCAAATAGGCCTATTCTTTTCCTTCTTCTTAATCTGTTTACCCTTCAAGGTTAGAATTTCTCTCAGACTCAGCGAGGGATTTCACCTCTACAGCCTCAAGGGCAGAGTCCTGGAGCTTGAGACATTGGGTCGGGGGTACAGGTGGGAGGAGGACCAGTATCCCGCCCAGGCGGCCTCACCTGCTACGCTGAACAGGGGCCTTGTAGGGGGATGGGAATATTGGAATGGATAGACAAGGAAAAGGGAAGGAAGCGGCCATTGTCTTAAGTTACGTACCATTCCGGCATTTGCCTGGAGGAAATGTATGAAACCACGGAAAACCACTTCGAGGATGGCTGAGTTGGGAATCGAACCCACCTTGCTCAGTTGACCTCCCGAGGCTGAGTGGACCCCGACCCAGCCCTCGTACCACTTTTCAAATTTCGTGGCAGAGCCATGAATCGGACCCGGGCCTCTGGGAGTGGTAGCTAATCACACTACTTTTCATGTTATTACCGAAATATTCCCACGAGGTCTTCGATTCAACAGTTATTTGCTTCGTTCTATTTATTTTATCTTCGTGCAATTCCTTGTCTACATAATTTTTGTTTGGAGCCATTTCTGATACGTCTTCCTCACCTCATCATTCCACCAAGATATTCGCTTTTTCCTTCTTTACACACAGTTTTGTTGTTTCTGTTACAGCATCTCTGTATACTACCCATTCTTTTACTATATCCGCAAACTGCTTACTGTCTTTTCATTGCAACTTTTCATTATTCATATCCATGCACTTCAGTCTAATTTCCTTGTTATGGAGATTTTCTACCCTTATTCGTCTACGGACATATTTCACTTTAACTTACGCCCGGAGATACATAGTTCACTGCAGATAAATACAGTGGTAAATAACTAATTTAATAAATAGCGAGTGGTTCTAAGAATCATTCAAACAAGCTAGCAAGCTGTTGTTGAAGTATCCAAGTAAAATGGCAATTAATTTGTGTAGGAAAGCAAGTTATTCAAGTAATGATACAAACCAGTTCTTAATTATAACATTATACTGAAGTATATAAGACAACAACAACTGCAAGGAAAGTAGAACTGGGAAGAATCTGACGACGCCTATACCTGACGGTATGCGAAGAAGTTTAACGGAATACTGTGAATATCGTGGACACAGTGCAAAAACTTGCTAGAAACAAGTTCAGGTAAACAATTACCTGAGGAAGGCTATAACAAAAAGAACTGTCACTCTGATATTCAGCTTTGACTAAGAACACTCAAGTAAGTAGATTTTAAGTGCTGGAGTGCCATTTAATGTCTTACGTCACTTCAGTCACTATAAAATCGATACCAAAGTGCCATCTCAAATGGAAATGATGCTTGAAATCAGATCTAGAGTCTTCATTATGCTTAAATACAAAGGACCTGGAATATGTTGCGTCTGTGAAAGTCCTTTACGTGTTTTAGTTTTCCGCTACATAATACTCTTGGGTGGTGAACTAGAACTGTTCAAGAAATTGTAATGATAATAATAATAATAATAATAATAATAATAATAATAATAATAATAATAATAATAATAATAATAATAATAATAATAATGTGTGTCCAACCCTTGTCCCGCTTCATTATAGTATCAGGTATGAAATTACATGAATACTCGTAGCGAGTTTATGATAGTTGAAAGGGAGATGGTGAATCCCTGTGCCGACACATAGCCTCTTAGAACAGCACCAAGGGGTCTGTCAACGCTTAATGCCCACATCCGACGGTCGAAACACCATCAACAGCGTCATATTTGCTCACTGAACATGAATATTGTGGAGATGTTTGGGACTGAAACCAGGATTTTGACACTCAATCTAGTGATCAGAAATTGTCTACTACCACCTCTCCAATCCTGCCGAACAACATTTCTGATGGTGATTCCTTTTTCACCAACGAGACTCTAAGCGGCTAACCACCGAGTCAGATAATATAGCCACCAGGCTGGTCAGAACTTTCCTCAGCTTATCCCAGTTATTTCTCGGGTCGCTTGAGCCACCTTGGCACCCAGGATCGACATGGATTCGAACCTCAGCCTTCCGGGTAGGAAACTAGCAACTAAGACACTGAGCAAACTTCGTCCACAACAAACATAAAATTGGTAATAACAACATGAGATATATTTGTACAGATAGTGTTCTTATCACTTGGCCTGAGGTATTAAGTAATCGAAATAAGGAACTACGCTACAAAATCGGGTCTGTAAGAAAGATGATTAGTACTTATTTATTTATTTATTTATTTATTTATTTATTTATTTATTTATTTATTTATTTATTTAATTTGAATATACAGGCAGTAAGCCCAATTACATTATTCACTCATTCAATGATATATACTAGTACTAAAAATTAAATATGTAACACATAAGAAACAAAAAAGAAAAAAGAAAACAAGCAAACAAGAAGGAAATACACATTTCATACAAAAAATCCACTGTAATGCAAAAATAAAATGACACATGTATCCACATTTAATATTAAGTAAATATAGTCATTTTGTAACTTTGTTTAAGAAATAATTAAATATGCCACATTAACGATACAATTATTACATAGGAAAGAGAAAATATACATTGTGCATTATGATATTTAAATAATCGAATGGAACTTAAATGAGAAAATGAAAGCAACAAAGTGACATACAATAATAAAAAAGTAAATTAGCAACATGACAGCTATAAGCCTAAAATTAACTAAGAACTTTTCTTAGTATACTGCAAGATGATATTCATCTAGTCTATCACGAAATATATCAACTCCAAGAGGATGTAATTTATTACATAATTCACATGATCTATGAAGAGGAGAGTTTTTGTGTCTATCTGTATTTGCTCGCGGTCAAATAATAATAATAATAGTAATAATAATAATAATAATAATAATAATAATAAAATCACAACCATATTGAAAACGACCATACGGTATTGCTTGTCTTCAGTACTGTCTAAGAAATAGTCATCTCCGTACAGGTCATGAAGTCCCTGGGAGGGGTGGAAGGTGAAAGCTTCCACTATCCTTAACCTCGGCACTTGTTGGGTTAGAGTGGTTAACTCTACGCCCAGACGCCTTTGACCCCAGGAATTAACCTGGTGAAGGCTAAGTCCTGAGTGCACCTACGGAAGTGGAAATATTGTATTTTAAACTTTTCGACTTCCTGGCAGGGAATCGAACCCACATCCTTCCGGGTGAACCGAGTACGCCTTTGCCGCCTCAGCCCTTTTTTAAGAAATAGCACTACCGGACGAGTTTGCTGTGCGGTCAGGGGTGCGCAGTTGTGAGCTTGCATCCAGGAGATAGTGGGATCGAACCCCAATGTCGGCAGCCCTGAAGGTGGTTTTCCATGGTTCCCCATTTTCACACCAGGTAAATGCTGGGGCTATACCTTAACTCAGACCACGGCCACTTCCTTCCCACTCCTAGCCCTTTCCTTTCCCATCGTCGCCAAAAGACCTATCTGTGTCGGTGCGACGTAAAGTAGCTTGTAGAAATAACACTAACAAATTACAATTTATTCGGGAATTTAATACACAGAGTGTTGAAATACCAAATGGCTTGCTCTGATTGACTGTTGATAATACACCTCCATACCTTAAACGTTAGATCAATTAGCTGTCATTCTTGGAGACCTATGTTCGATTTCCTGTAATACCAGGTTGGATGGTTGTTATTTACATGCAATTCACCTCCATATGGGGTGTGCCCGTGAAGAGCTTCACCACCTCAGGACATGAGGAAACGATGATTTTAGCATTTATTTAATTCCTTTGGTTCGGGGACGTGCTGCATGTGAAGTCATCAACATTCATCCTGACAGATGCGAAGGTTACCTATAGACGTCAGTTCGAAAGGCGTCCGCCATTACTATTACAGTTGTATTGTTATTCTTTCTTCTTTATACCCGACTAACTTATTTTACTGATGCCATTGCCTTGTCCTTTTCCCTAAATCTTTTCATCTTCTCGCTTGGCTTTTCTTGCAATGTTCTGACCAGGTTTTGTAGGTGGAAGTGATTGGATGGTGTGTAAAGCGGTGACTGTCACTAATTTTCTGAACTTAGATCTGTCTAATACAACGTCATCTGTGAGGCTTGTTTCCTGAAGATATTTTCCAGCTTCGAGCAGCCAGTTGTTCTTTACTTTCGTTGATAGGGCAACGTTCAGAATTCTTTTGGTCAGTCCCTGATTACTCATTCTGAGAATATGTCCATAATATACTCATGTTCATAAAAACCACGACACCTTGAAAAACTAGAGATAGGAAGTTCATATTCACAGAACATATGCATTAGTATGTTCAGAAAACATGATTAGCATATGAACCATATTGGCGTTCAAGGTCCACATCGATATCTCGGCGCACCACCACCGACTGGTAAAATGTGCCTGCGGCTGTCGTTGGCGCTATAAACCGAAGGCCATGGATCACTGTGACTTAAGCGGACGTGCAGGATGCCATGCAGACGTATGCAAGAACCGTACCGTCAAATGAGTGAGTTTGAAAGAGGGCGCATTATTGACATGAGAGAACGTAATGCATCCATCCGGAAAATTGCTGCTCGTGTGGGACGAAGTGTGTCGGCAGTTCAAGGGGTGGGTACAGAAGATTCATACTGTAGAAGGCCGTGGAACACGACGAGATGGGTCCAGTCGCACCATCGAAACCACTCCCCGAGAAAATCGACACCTCATCCGAATGGCACTGCAGGACAGATCTGTGTCCTCCTTGGCTCTGGCACAACAGTGGAACACTGTTACACATTGTACACTATCAGGAGTGACAGTCCGTCGCCGTTTATTACGGTCTGGATTATCGGCGCGTCGTCCACTTCTCCGCATACCTTTGACTAATGTGCATAAATATGATAGATTGCAATGGTGTATAGAACGACGTCACTGGGGACAGGAATGGCAGCAGGTGATGTTTTCGGACGAATCCAGGTTCTGTTTGTTTGAAAATGATGGCCGCATTTTGGTTCGTCGCAGACAGGGGGAGAGGCATCACATTGACTTCATTCGCACAAGGCATTCAGCGCCAACTCAAGGCCTTATGGTGTGGGGTGCTACTGGGCACAACCACAAATCACAGATGGTGCATGTCCGGAGCAATGTGACCAGTTTGACCTACGTGAATTACATCCTGCGACCCGTAGCCTTACCCTTTCTGCACGACACCCCAGACGTCATATCTCAGCAGGACCATGCTCGACCACATGTTTCTGCACAAACACGTGTCTTCTTGTTGTCACAGGATGTCAGACTGTTGCCATGGCCCACCCAATGACCGGACTTGTAGCCAATCGAAAATTTGTGAGATATGGTGAAGCGACGGGTGCAGCGGTGAGACCCAATGCCAACCACCAAAGATGAACTGTGGAACCAGGTGAATGCAGCATGGGTGGCTATACCTCAGGACGCCATTCGCACTTTATACGCGTCGATGCCATAACGCATGGAAGAAGTTATCAGTGCCCATGGAGGACCAAGTGCCTGCTAGGCAACAGGACACGTGCTGAACCTAGGTGACTGAAACGCTAATGGTTTCTGCGGAACACACTAATGAACACGTACTGTGAATATGAACTTCTATCTCTAATCTTTCAAGGTGTTCTGTTCTTTATGAAACGAGTGTATTTCAAACGTATTGTGTCTGAGATTTTCTCTGAGTTATTATTATTAATTGTAATTCAAAGTTATTAACACGTAGCACCAATTTTCATAGTATACCACAATTGTAAAAAAAATTAGGACCAACTTTGATTACTGGGACAGTTAAACATTTCTTCCCAAATTCAAATATTAAATTATATTTAATATTTCTTATTTATATTTCTCCAAAAAGTGAGGCTTGGAAATACTTAATCAGAATGGACAGGCAGTTGGTAGCTTCTTCTTCTTCTTCTTCTTCTTCTTCTTCTTCTTCTTCTTATTCTTCTTCTTCTTTCTCTTTTTCTTCAATTATCTGGTTTCTGCACCAATGTGTATTAGCTATAAGTTGTCAAAAACGTTTTACTATATGGGGGTGTATCAGAAGGTGCCTTAAGTACAAAAACTGGATGTATCTCTCTTACGGTTGGATTTACACTAAAATAGCTCATGGCGAACTTTTTTCTACATCTTTCTCCGATACAATGGAAAATAAGGGAAATATAAGTGGCAGTCATGTGAAAGTTGAAGTCCACGTGCCGGTAACTAGCTCTATAGACTGTAAAGAACAGAGCGAGTTGGCCATGTGGTTAGGGGCTCGCATTGTGGGCTTGCATTCGGGAGATAGTGTGTTCGAATCCCACTGTCGGCACCCCTGACGATGGTTTTCCGTAGTTTCCCATTTTCAAACCACGCAAATGCTGGGACTGTACCTTAACTAAGGCCACTGCCGCTTCCTTTCCACTCTTAAACCTCTCCTATCCCATCGTCACCGTAAGACCTCACTGTGCCGGTACGACGTAAAGCCACTTGTATAAAAAAGGCTGTAAAGAGAGTTGCTATGGAGATCATTCCAGCAACGTTCTAAACGCTTAGTACACCTGCCAGTAATTGTTAAATATTAACCCGATACTTGGCTTATTTTCTACCAGAAGGAAGAGATCAAATCATGATGAGCAATAATGCACAACAACAAGGAAATGGAACTGTGAAGGGCCGCAGAGAAGAAGGAAGCGAGTACTTCACGACAAGTCACTTACGTGCCTCAAAATCTGGGGAACAATATGAGGGTTGGACAAAAATGTAATCATACACATGCTAATTTTCAAGTTCGTGTAAAGTATATAAAAAATTAATTCACTGTTCACTGGATGAAATTCATTAAAATATCACAAATGAACACATGTAATAACAATATCGTTTCCAAACATTTGCTAAGCATGAACTGAGTTTCTATGACAGAATCCTGGAATATCTAATGCGAATAGGAAAAAGTACAGTTATATTTTTTAAGACAATTCAAAGAGTTCCATTCGAGTAACAACTTGAAGTGGTTGTTGTTCTTTTTCCACTTGAAAGTCGTCTGGAAAATGATACATGAGACGTCCAACGCTCTTAATTATTCAAAATTTTGACAATAGAGGAGCATGGTCCCTCCAGTAAAAGCACATGGCAAGTTTCAATCAACTAAAAATTGAACGCAGTTACTTCCATGTACTTCATACAAGCACAGAAAGGGTCATTCTCATTATCGGGAAACAGTTGGTTAGAGCCGCATCGTCGGCAACTATAAAGATGACTTGCTTGATTTGCAACTTTAAAAAGAGGAAAATTCTGGGGATGCACTTCGGCTACAATTCCTGCCCTATCCCATCGTCCCTGAAATCCTTTATGAGTAAGCACGGCGGAGAATACACGAAAAAGCAATGGTTTCACCAACCCCTATTGAGGATCGAGAAACATTTATACAGATAAGCCAGTATCTAGTTTGCAGACGATTAATTTCTTCCCAACCTAACCATACTACTCAATAAAACAGCAAAAACACCACAGTTATAAACGTGTATTTGGTTGAATCCGTAGGCACGATGTCTACGAGGTATTTGGTAGAAGTGTGGTAAACATCTAAAATGATACAGCATCAAGAAAATATAATACATTAGGTACACGATCCTTGAATTCCTTAAAATACCATTCATCCAACAGTAACCAGAAGAAAAAGGGGGGTTGACGTCCGCAAGTTCTGTGCGTTAATTGGTCTCTCGGAATGGAATATCAAATGTAAAGTATAAGAGCGAAGAAAAGCACACACGTTTGGTAGTTAATCATCACTTTATTTACTCACTTCTGGAGTAGGATGAGCTATGTGCCTCTTTAGAGGTGGAAGTGTCGTTTCTAAATTTTCCAACTATGTGACAGGGAAACGAATCTGTGTTCCTTCCTTTATCGTTGCGGATTAGCAGCCTTCAATTAACAGTAATTCATGACAGTTTCAAGATTGCATTCAGATATGACCAGGAGAATATTTTCAATCACACGTAAAATACAGCTCAACGAATATATTTATTGGAGGATCATAAAAAAGGTATTCTATATTCAGGCTCCCTCATAGCATGCAAGGTGGATGCGTAAAAATCTATAAACCGCTTGTAGACACTGATATAAAGTGTATTTTCCTTCCCACCAATAAAAAACCCGAACCAATACCATCACCTCACTCTTAAACATATTAGGACAGGCTATGTAATTTGAGATATAAATATTTAATCCTCCACGAAATATTTCATTGCAAATATCAGGATTATTTTTTAATAATCTCTTGAATATCGCTATTGTGCTAAGGGAATCAGGACCAACACAAAGCGTACGAAACTGTTGGATTTCTGAATCAAAACGTGCCGTTAGAAGGATTAACGACGCGCTATTGTGCTTCCCCAGATATGTTTATACGTCTTATACTTGTTTACCACATATATGATATCGCTGGCACTAAATACAGCAAAAAGAAGACATGGAGCGTCCTAACATAACGAAGAGCTTGGAACAGATTTCTGCGTTACAAAGAGGGCGTGGATACATCTGTTCTTTCGGTCCGAGGTATGAGTGACAGTAGGAAAACGGCATGCGCCAAGTTTTTACGGGCCGTGATCAACTGTTACATCTCATAAACTCTTCAGTCTACAACACACAGACGCTTCTGTCAATTTGAATTCGGTAATCGAGTGCACAACCGATCTCCGACCTACTTGTCTCGATCTTACATTTGTGCGAAACATTTATGTAGAAACGTCACCACATATACCATAATTCTCATTCCATATGCCTTCATAAGCTTTGTAACTAGTGCTAATCCAGTATTTGAATAATAGAAACTCAAAATAAATAGTAGCATTTTATTTCGTCAGGCCACCTAAATATATTCATATTTGTGGATGTATCCGACACAGCCTAACCCCGGTTTCTTTCAAGTAGTATACTTCTTTGATTGATGAATTAACAGCGCATAATTCAGCTATAGCTTTTGAGATAATGCTGTGAAAAAGATACAAATTACAGAAAAATTTTACGTTTAGCACTTGGTTTCCTCTTCCTCAGCTGATCCTAATATGGCAAGGTATCATGTTACCCACATCAGCTACTTCCAAACGTCAGAAGTAGAGTGTCTGACTTTAAGACCACAAATTCGAAAGTTCGATCTTGACTCAATTATTCAATGTTCGAACAACGGCCGAAAATATCGGCATTCCATGGCATTGATGTTGGCATCTCTAGAGGCGCAATCCTATCACCTAGAATTGCCAACTTTCAACAATGAAAATAAGGGAGCAAGCATCGGAGAGACATGTTAGGCTTAATCGACATTTAATATTACGCAGTTCGTAAGATCTGAATTATTATAATGCTGTTATCACATCTACAAATAATAATAATAATAATAATAATAATAATAATAATAATAATAATAATAATAATAATAATAATAATAATAGCGTATGGCCTCTAAGGAGACCTGGTACAGTCTTTTCTAGTTGGGCGACCTGCATGCCTGTGACACTGGAGATGAATTCTAATGTTGAAGACGGCACATACACGAACACACAAACACACACTCGCCCTCATTCGGCTCCTTGGCTGAATTGTCACATCAATACTACAGTCCAGCTGAAAGTGACTGAGGACATAAGACAAGCAATGAACCAAAGACTGGTGACAGTACTTACTCTCCTCGATTTTAGTAACGCGTTTGGCACTAACAACATGAATAAGATGAAATATTACTGCTTCGACCAACAAAAGTATTAATTTATTTTCATCGTACCTCAAAATCTCAAGAAACGAGTTATAACCCTTGATAAATCCTCTCACATGCTGACCAGGAAGGCAGGCACCCCACAGGGAAGTTTCTAGGCCCATTGTTTTTCATTATGTATATAAATTGCAAAAGAATTGCAGCTACCATCTTGCAAGTTGCTTTGCGTCGCCCGAACACAGATAGCTCCATGGCGGCGATAGGACAGGACAGGGCTAGGAATTAGGAATGGGAAGGAAGCGGCCGTGACCTTCATTAAGGTACAGCCCCAGCATTTGCCTGGTGTGAAAATGGGAAACCACGGAAGACCACCTTCATGGCTGCCGACAGTGAGGTTCGAACCCACTATCTCCCGAATACTGGATAGTGGTCCCACTTAAGCGACTGCAGCTATCGAGCCCGGTAGCTACCATCTTCACACGGCCACTTACAAACATACTGTCAATGTAAGACTTGTGAACCAAGCAAGTGGCTGTGCGGTTTTGGTCACGTAGCTATAAGTGTTCGTAAAGACATATTTATGGTGGTTCTCTCAAAAGAAACAGAACTGTTCAGTCATGTGATACGAGAGTCCAAATCATACAATCATCAGTGTTTTCCATTCTTGAATACAGTGACGTTATTCTAGTAGACGCAGCAACAGAGCAGACTTTGAAACTTCAGAAAGCAGCTTAGTTGTTGTCTTAAGGGGCCCACAGAGGTGCAATATTATTGCGCAATATCGGGGTTTGTGCAATATAATTGGTAGTGTGTATTTGTTATTGAAGGGTTGTGCAATATATTGTACGAAATCAAAAAAGTTTGAAATATATTGCGCAAATCGCAAAATACTCTGCCGTATGTTGGCAGTATTGTGCAATATCCCGACCTCCCGCCCATTCTCTTTGGTTGGTATCAACAACTGGTGGAGAACGTATCGTGATGGCAGACAAACAGGTGGTGAAAAAGTTTATTTTAGACTTTATCAAAGTGTACCATGGCCTTCCGGCTCAATGGAACGTAAAGAGCAAAGATTACAGTAATCGCGTTATAAAAGGTAAACAGAATGAGGTGCTTACCCATTGAGAAATATCGCGAAAAGTACTCGAACACCGACAAGCAAGAAGTTATTTTTTTTAATTAGTTCTCTGCGTACAAACTTCCGGAAGGAGGTGAAGTGGCTTCGTGATACAGAAAAGAGTGTTCACCAAACAAAATACCGGCATGGACTGGCTATATATTGCCACGCATATTGTACGTCCATGATCGCTTTGCACGATATATTGCACAACCATCAATATAATCTCCACAGGATTCTATTTATTGCACGAAGTCGATTGTTGTGCAATAATGTACGTCTGTGGGCGGCTAACAATATGTTGTACAATCCATTTTGCGCAATAATATTGCGCGTCTATGGGCCGCTTTAGATTTATTTATAATCTGAGTTATTACATGTTCATGCATGGAACCTGATTAATGACGAGCGTCACATATTGTACCCTTGAAATCTCGGGATATGGGTGCGATATCGGTACAGATATACCGGCTGCTCACAGAAGGTAGAAGACCGCTATACATTTCATCCCATCTTAAATACTTGTCCTCCTTTCACAGCAGTAATACCCCCTCTGGTTCCTCACTTCCTATCCCTATTCACCGATTCTCTACGTATAATAATTCTTTCGTTGTGTCAGATTCCAGACTTTGGAATTTTCTGCCTGTCAGTGTAAGATATAGACCTACCACTTCATTATCTAAATTGATTACCACTTGCCGAGACCACCTGCTGAATTCAGCTGACTAATTTGTACGACTGAATGAGTTAGTAATGTGTAATGTATTATCGTGTAGACTATGATTATACATCGTTATGTGCACTAAGCTGTGTAACCATTGAAGCATCACCATTATCGTTAAGAGGAAGAGACGGTAGGGCCCTAACTTTGCCACCTACAGAGACATAATAAATAAATAAATAAATAAATAAATAAATAAATAAATAAATAAATAAATAAATAAATAAATAAATAAATAAATAATCTGGCCGTCGTGAGTCTTCTATTACCAGGTTAGTGATTTCGCTCCTAGTCGACATCCCACAAAAGATAACCCAAGCAGGTGTGGGAAGCACACACTGGGGGTTTTGGAAAAGAGAAACTCACAGGAAGGCCATGAAGTCTTGGAACGGAACCACACGTGAAGGTTCTGGAGACCAGAACATCTCATGGAAAAGCGCCAAAAATGTATTTTTATAGAGGAAAAAATGGCAAGCTCTCTGCAAAAATCTCGACACCGAATGGTAAGAGGATTGGATTAAGTAACTAAGTAAGCGAGTGAGTGATTGAGTGAATAAACGGGATAACTGTGCGGTGTTAAGCTCGAGCACGTTGAAGTATTCCTGTTGCACAAATTTTCGGCATCCTGACATCTCCTAAAATTAAATACAATTGGAGAAACGTTAAATATAAGTATGTGTTATTAAATAATAAACCTATTCTGTTGTCTTGTTGTACGCTGCGCTGTGTGAAGGTTGAGCTTTTAACAGATCCCCTGTGTATGAGGATGGCAGAATGAACTCACAGTATTCCATGCCCCTGTCATAAAAGCTGACTGAAGCGAGGTGGACTGGAGGCTCTCAACTTAGGAGCGTGGATTGGCGACTAGGTTTCCCCTATCTGAGTCTGAAATTACTTTCTCTTACTTCTGTTAGACTACATTTTCATATTTCCTCTCCGATCTCCGTTGGTCACCGTTTGTACTCTTAATTTTCCGAAGGTATTAGGCTTGCAGAACCCAACGAGTCTTTCATTTTCACATCTTTCGTGCCCCTTTCCTCCCTTTTGCTGATACCTTCATTTTTCGAAGGGTCAGACCTCTTCAATGTTCATTTTTGATTAGTGCTAAAACAGGATGGGTGGTTGGCCAATTGTGCTTCTTCTTAAAATGATAATCACTACCACCGCCACGATCCGTTCACTGGTGTCCCAGATATGTGTCACATGTAATAAACGTCAGTTAGAGGTTGGCAACACTGAAAAGTATATATACACGAACCCTATTTCTAACTGAAGCACTATCCTAGGATATGCTTGGTGCTAAGACGAAACCGCAGAAGAAAAAATATATTCCACTGATTATCCATGGTGGAATCCGTCCCCATTTCTTTTCTTGCTGACGAGGGAGACAGTATTTTTTTGGTATTTGCTTTACGTCGCACTGACACAAATAGGTCTTATAGCGACGATGGGACAGGAAGGGGCTAGGAGTGGGAAGGAAGCGGCCGTGACCTGAATTAAGGTACAGCCCCAGCATTTGCCTGGTGTGAAAATGGAAAACCACGGAAAACCATCTTCAGGGCTGGCGACAGTGGGGTTCGAACCCACTATCTCCCGAATACTGGACATTGGCCGCACTTAAACGACTGCAATTATCGAGCTCGGTAGGGGAGACAGTATATATGTGGTTACGGATATTTGCGAACATAAACTATTTGCGACGACTTAAGGACAGCAGGACTTATTACTACCTGGCTAGAGTTGGACGAATCGCTACAAATAATTGGATGCCGGTGATTTGCGGACACTACAATTATACTCAACAATGAATGGCAAAGAGAAATACCGCGTGTAATTTTATGTTTCTTTTAACGTCTTGCTCCAACTGATACACTATTTGTACAAGGAATCCACTATTATTAATTTCGTGTGGCTATTTCTAGCCGAGTGCAGTTCTTGTAAGGCAGACCCTCCGATGAGGGTGAGCGGCATCTGCCATTTGTAGATAACTGCGTGTTATTGTGGTGGAGGATAGTGTTGTATGTGGTAGGAATCCACTGAAAATCTATATATTAAAACAGTTTACTAAAAACAGCTTTGGCAAACCCGTCTGTCCATTCTACTGGACCGACTTGCTTTATTTATGTTTTATTCTCTCTGAAATTAGCTGCCGGTGAATCATGAGATATTGATAGGTCTTTAAGTTCAGCCAACTTTGAGTAATCATAAAATTAAGTCATTAAATGACCACTCCAATCATTGCAGGCGATGGCTTATTCTAACCCGCAATACATTCTATACTTAGCACGTTGCTAAGCGACTAACACTTTGTGATTTTCATCCTTAGTAATGTGATTGCATGCAGCCATGCTTGATTACTACCTGTCAAGCCAGAGAGTATACACCTCCTCTAAAAATGTAAGAATACTATTCTCTGCTAGATACTCTTTGATTCTCTGACCTTCCCCAGCTTCTGAATATACTCAACCGATGGCAGAACATTCCTATTAACGTTCATGCTACTAAGAAAAACAGTCTACGTACGTACAGAAGGGAAGGTATCAAGTCGACTAGCCTTCTGCATGACTATTAATAAAGCACAGTAACAAACTCTTGAAAAAGTGGGTGTCTACTTACCAGAATCAGTATTCAGCCACGCCCAATTGTCTGTTGCACTATTTCGAGCAAGATCGTTTACAATGTTAAGATCCGGATACGGCCGAGTAGTCGAAGAACAGAGAATACGAGCAGCACGGGTCCACTAGTACTTTTTAATTTGCTTCCAACTTTAATAGTTTGACGATCCGTATGGAAGTTGTTGGCACGACCAAGGGCAGGCCTTCTGTTCATTACAACGGTTTCTCGTATCGTAAATTTAGAAAATCGAAGGAAGGTGTTGTTAAGTGGATATACTTAAGCGAAAAGTCAAGTCATTGTAAGAGAAAGATGACATCAAAGAATGACGAAGTGTTGGTGTTTTTTCCAAGCATCTGTGTGGACCACCTGATGACGTGACTATAGAAGTAAAAAGGCAAGTGGTGAAGGCTTAAAAGAGAGAAAGAAATATCCAGTTGCCATGCGAAATCGAAATAATAATGGTTATGATTTGGTATCAGTAATGCCCTACTCAGAAATTTTGAAGAGGACCTTGCGGTATCAGTGGAGTAAAGCGGTGGGAAACGAACTAGATCCCAAGAAATATTTCGCTATTGTTCTTTATGAAGATATCTTAGAAATGGGTGACGACACCAGTTTTCTTCTAGAAGACGACGGATTAGAAGAGAGAATAATCATTTTAGTGGAAACGCCTTCACATTTTATTTATTGATGCAGCAAGCAGTTTGCATCTACGTATGTCCGCGTGTTCCGTCTGATTTACGAAGCAGTTCTCCAGTCGTGTCCAATTAAGTGAATGTTGATTTTGAGGCAGCTGCGGTATCAGGCCGTCGTCTTTTCCCCTCAACTGCAAATAAGTGAATGATAATTCCAAATGAAGAACTGTCTATGGAGGAAAGTTCAAAATCTGGGCCTAACTTAGGACTACGGTCAGAATGGAGAAGTAATACTTCACGTCAGCATATAATATGTATCATTGTAGCGCTAGCAAGAAAGGCACCGAACAACGATTGCTGTCTAAGGGTGGCATAACGAAATCAATATCAACAGAGTCAACAATTTGGTGGAATGCTTGAAGATGGAAGCTAAAGTCACAAACTGCACGTACATGAAAGTACATGTCAATATTGAAGGAAAGAAGGGGAAGGAAAAATTCTTGAATTTGGACGACAGGATTGAGAAACCGGTAATTAAGAGATCGGTAGGATTCGGTTCTGCTTTAAAACCGTTGCCCACATTCCGAAATTGTACTAAACTCTAGCAGCAAATTTCGACATGTCGTAATCTTCACACAAGTTTTATAATAAAAAGCTATGAAGGCGATCGACACCTTACATAATTTTACGTTAAAATGTATATGGTATATATTAACGAAGCCTATTCAGCGCTGAAGCTTAGGGTATATACAGGTATACTTATTAATTTATAAATCTCTTGGCACAGGCCAGAGCAAAGTGTAGCTTCCACTAAGTCCCAGTCTCACCCATGGCTGTGACAATATGGAAGCTGCTGGGGTATGGGTGGTGCTGAGTAATGACACTCGGAGCACAAATAGTGTCCGAGTGTTATGAAATGTGTTGCTTATAGGGTCAGTCGTGCTGCAGTGGCACATTCTGGCCCAGTGAGGAAAGCAATGGCAAACTACCTCACTCCTCATCTTGCCTAGTATGCCTCATTTGGGCTCTGCCATTGGTTTTTGCGGTTTCGCTATAACTGCATAGCCTTTGGTGGTGCTATTTGAGGATCCAACCAGCCTCTGGGCTGATGACCTAACAGACAGAAAATATATAAACTCTAATATAAAAATTAGCGAGCCTATTTTAGATTATTTTAAATACGCCAAAATAGCTGATTAATTACAATTTTGACAATCCAAAGCCTGTGTGAAGTGTAACAGTAATACGCCTTAATTAGCTGTATTATTTAATGATTGCTTTAAACCTCCAAACAATATCCCCAAATACTTTAACGAAGAAACCATACGGTCATAACTCTCTTCGTTAGCGTTTAATAAGTGAGCCACGGGCTTTCATCTCTTGGAGCTCTCGCGAAGGTGGTGTGCGAAAATTTTCAGCATGGATTATTTTTAAATTTCGTCGGACCCCTCCCAGGTAGCTCTAGTTCATATCCGTGCTCGGATCTCTCCGATATTCCTGATGAGTTTTCTTCATACTGGGGTCAGTGCTGATCAGTGAGGATAGCGGTAGTAATAAAGGCAGGTGGAGAAAAGAGAGTTGCAAAGTGTAACCGTGTACACTGCAATGAGCCGATTATAACAGGTTGATTACCTGAAACCGTCCGTCTCTGTGGTGTAGTGGTTAGTGTGATTAGCTGCCACCCCTGAATGCCCGGATTCGATTCCCGGCTCTGCCACGAAATTTGAAAAGTGGTACGAGGGCTGGAACGGGGTCCATTCAGCCTCGGGAAGTCAACTAAGTAGAGGTGGGTTCGATTTCCACCTCAGCCATCCTGGAAGTGGTTTTCCGTGTTTCCCACTTCTCCTCCAGGCAAATGCCGGGATGGTACATAAATTAAGGCCCACGACCGCTTCCTTCCCACTTTCTTGTCTATCCCTTCCAATCTTCCCAGCCCCCAGCAAGGCCCTTGTTCAGCATAGCAGGTGAGGCCGCCTGGGCGATGTACTGGTCATCCTCCCCAGCTGTATCCACCGTCCCAGAGTCTGAAGCTCCAGGACACTGCCCTGGGATCCCTCGCTGAGTCCGGGGGAAAAACCGACCCTGGAAGGTAAAGAAGAAGATTATCTAAAACCAGTCGCAAGTTTTCCAAATTGAAGTATATTCTGAACTTATCATTTTCCTTTTAAATCGATATTTGTATACACGGGGGAAAAAAGCTCCGAATCAGTATAAGTCGAATACTTTCGAACAAGCGTGGCCTTTTCACCAATGGTCTCGTCACTGATTGAATAAATTCAGTAAACATATTTGTGTAGCAATACTTTTGCATTTCCGCTTCGTATTATACAGTGATTTTTAATTAAATAAATGGATAAATACACATTCAATTTTTGTAGAGTCTGCTAATATGATTGCACACCGCAAATAAAACATTTTTACCATGCTTGACATGAAAAATAAACAAATACAGGAACAGTATGCCGGGGCAATGAAATAATCGTCATAGTATTTCTGTCATTTCAGGTCATATTTATCGTAGCCAGAAAGTGAAGGCAACTACTAGCGAAGTTCTCCAACACAATGTATGCCTCAGATCATGAAGATGGAAGAGAAGTAGGCTAAAGTAAAACCCCAGGCCATTCCTGAAATATTTTGCCGTGATTTCTGATCTTAATCCATGTGCATACTGAAGAGATTCCTAAGTTCAACTCCTTGACTGAATGATCAGCGATGACGCATTCGGTTCAGAGGGCCTGGGTCCGATTCTCGGTTGGCTCACGGAATTTGTATCAAGTCTGTTTAATTTTTCCGACTCGGGGACGGGATGTTTGTGTTTGTCCTTGCATACCACACTACCAACCACCAGGGAAACACGCAGTAGTGAATACTGTACATCTCTCCACATATGGTTGGCGTTAGGAAGGGCATTCAAACGTAGAACAGGGCAAAATCCATATGTGCGTCATGTTTCGCATCCGTGACCCCACCGAAGAGTGGGCAAGATGGTAGAAGAAGAACGGAAAGGCTCCTAATTTCAAAGACCATTGACCGCTCATTTCAAATGTCTTGCCTTAATAAGAGTTTGAGTTCAAACACTAAAACAACGCACGTTAGGTGCAGATCTTATCATCAGCGTTCAATTCGCGATGAATACTTAACAAAATGAGTACGTAACTCCCTAATAAGAGCAGGTGCTAGGTTTAAGGCTCTACTAACTTCGGCAGATCTCAACAGCTGTTACAAGTGAGTTTTAAGAGACTGCAAATCATTCTTCGATGATTTCCCATTTTTAATTAACGCGTGTGCTGGAAAGATTCCTTACTTAAAGAAAACGACCTTTTCATTCACAATTTCTGTCTGTGTACCAGATAAACGTCTGAGTTTAGACAAGTCATGAATTAGTATCATGTATCCTATGTATTACTCTTAACAAAAACTGAAATTCTTCCGAGTGGAAGCTGGCCCGGTGACGTTAGAGGCCAGTTATTTAATATAACACAGCATGGTTGACTTAGGCTTTAAATGCGCTGTCCTTAATCGTGGAATACAGTACGGAAAGACACCCTATTAGCTTTATGGCCGTTTTTAAACTTAGCCATCTGTTCACAAGAGTGATGAAAGTTTTCACAATCACCCTCTTCAAACTGCGCTTATCATTCCGCTCAATGTAACAAGCACCGAGCTCGATAGCTGCAGTCGCTTCAGTGGGGCCAGTATCCAGTATTAGGGAGGTAGTGGGTTCGAACCCCACTGTCGGCAGCCCAGAAGATGGTTTTCCGTGGTTTCCCATTTTCACACCTGTACTTTAATAAAGGCCACGGTCGCTTCCTTCCAATTCCTTCACACCAGGCAAATGCTGGGACTGTACCTTAATTAAGGCCATGGCCGCTTCCTTCCCAATCCTAGCCCTTTCCTGTCCCATCGTCGCCATAAGACCTAACTGTGTCGGTGCGAGTAAAGCAAATAGCAATATAACAATTATTTTATTTTCCCTGAATCCTCTCACTACATGCCTTCTACCAGTTCACAAATATAGTATAAAAAGCGCTACTCGTCTACAAAAAGGACCTTCTGTGGGTGGGGGCGGTAGGATAACACCCGCGGTATCCCCTGCCTGTCGTACGAGGCGACTAAAAGGGGCCCCAGGGGCTCTGAACTTTATAGCGTGGGTTAGCGACCACGGTGCCCTTAGCTGAGTCCTAGAATTGCTGCTACTAGCATGTGCCAGGCTCCTCACTTTCATCAGTGCAAACGGCAATTTTTATCCAACGTGATGTCATCTTACGCATGAAATCGAGAAAACTGGAATTATGTAACCAAGTACGTGAACTACTGTACCTGCAAGCTGATGCTTACTTATTCCTCTACTTTCATCAAGTCCTGTATTACCAAGATTAGAAGTGCATGCATACATGAAATCCATTTCAAATGTCTGAATCTGTGATGATACATTAGAAAAAAGGTACAAGATCTGTATACGTTAAAGCTCTGGCATTTTCATGGTGAAACAATGGGGGGAGTGGTGATTACTACTTTAAGAAGAAGTACAACTTGGTAATTGTCTTCAGGCTGTGAAATCAGAAATAAATGGTGGGGGTGAATATTGTCCTATTGGCTAACTATCGGAAACACACCCTCTCCAAGGATGAGTTTCAAGTAATTTATGTTATTGCCAACTGCAGGTTCGGAGTTGCTATCGCCATTTTGGATTCTTGCACAAAGTCTGGCAGTCATTCCATTATTTCTATATTACTATATGTGTTAGAGGAGAGATCCTCACTTGGACTATGTGCAAGTAGGGCAGCATCCTGCTTCATGAATTTACCGAGCTCAGAACACTTTAAGCAAGCCTCGGACCTATGGGAGTAATGGAGTCCCACTCCCATTTGACAGGCGAGGGACTCCTTGGAAACAACTTGGCGAACGAAATGGAATTCGATGGGGAGCTATCAATATTAATGGGGCTTATGGAAGAAAGAAGGTAGAACTTGCTGAGTCAGCAAAGAGGATGCATCTGGATGTGCTAGGAGTAAGTGATATTCGGGTAAGGGGAGATAAGGAGGAAGAGATAGGAGATTATAAAGTGTACTTGACGGGTGTTAGAACGGGAAGGGCAGAGTCTGGGGTAGGGCTCTTTATCAGGAATACCATTGCACGCAACATAGTTTCTGTTAGGCACGCAAGTGAGCGAATGATGTGGGTAGATTTGTCTGTGGGAGGAATTAGGACAAGAATTGTGTCCGTGTATTCACCATGTGAGGGTGCAGATGGGAATGAAGTTGACAAGTTTTATGAAGCATTGAGTGACATCGTGGTCAGGGTCAACAGCAAGGATAGAATAGTGCTAATGGGCGATTTCAATGCGAGAGTTGGGAATAGAACTCAAGGATACGAAAGGGTGATTGGTAAATGTGGGGAAGATATGGAAGCTAATGGGAATGGGAAGCGTTTGCTGGACTTCTGTGCTAGTATGGGTTTAGCTGTTACGAATACATTCTTCAAGCATAAGGCTATTCACCGCTACACATGGGAGGCTAGGGGTACCAGATCCATAATAGACTATATCTTAACAGACTTCGAATTCAGGAAATCTTTTAGGAATGTACGAGTTTTTCGGGGATTTTTCGATGATACAGACCATTATCTGATCTGTAGTGAACTAAGTATCTCTAGGCCTAGGGTAGAGAAAGTGAAATCTGTCTGCAAACGAATAAGGGTAGAAAATCTCCAGGACGAGGAAATTAGACAGAAGTACATGGATATGATTAGTGAGAAGTTTAGAACAGTAGACAGTAAGCAGGTTCAGGATATAGAAAGTGAATGGGTGGCATACAGGGATGCTGTAGTAGAAACAGCAAGGGAATGCCTAGGAACAACTGTGTGTAAAGATGGGAAAAGGCGAACATCTTGGTGGAATGATGAAGTGAGAGCAGCCTGTAAACGTAAAAAGAAGGCTTATCAGAAATGGCTCCAAACAAGGGCCGAGGCAGACAGGGATTTGTACGTAGATGAAAGAAACAGAGCGAAACAAATAGTTGTTGAATCCAAAAAGAAGTCATGGGAAGATTTTGGTAATAACCTGGAAAGGCTAGGTCAAGCAGCAGGGAAACCTTTCTGGACAGTAATAAAGAATCTTAGGAAGGGAGGGAAAAAGGAAATGAACAGTGTTTTGAGTAATTCAGGTGAACTCATAACAGATCCCAGGGAATCACTGGAGAGGTGGGGGGAATATTTTGAACATCTTCTCAATGTAAAAGGAAATCATCATGGTGGTGTTGCAAACAGTCAAGCTCTTGGGGAGGAAGAAAATGATGTTGGTGAAATTATGCTTGAGGAAGTGGAAAGGATTGTAAATAAACTCCATTGTCATAAGGCAGCAGGAATAGATGAAATTAGACCTGAAATGGTGAAGTATAGTGGGAAGGCAGGGATGAAATGGCTTCATAGAGTAGTCAAATTAGCGTGGAGTGTTGGTAAGGTACCTTCAGATTGGACAAAAGCAGTAATTGCACCTATCTATAAGCAAGGGAACAGGAAGGATTGCAACAACTATCGAGGTATCTCATTGATTAGTATACCAGGCAAAGTATTCACAGGCATCTTGGAAGGGAGGGTGCGATCAGTCGTTGAGAGGAAGTTGGATGAAAACCAGTGTGGTTTCAGACCACAGAGAGGCTGTCAGGATCAGATTTTCAGTATGCGCCAGGTAATTGAAAAATGCTACGAGAGGAATAGGCAGTTGTGTTTATGTTTCGTAGATCTAGAGAAAGCATATGACAGGGTACCGAGGGAAAAGATGTTCGCTATACTGGGGGACTATGGAATTAAAGGTAGATTATTAAAATCAATCAAAGGCATTTATGTTGACAATTGGGCTTCAGTGAGAATTGATGGTAGAATGAGTTCTTGGTTCAGGGTACTTACAGGAGTTAGACAAGGCTGTAATCTTTCACCTTTGCTGTTTGTAGTTTACATGGATCATATGCTGAAAGGTATAAAATGGCAGGGAGGGATTCAGTTAGGTGGAAATGTAGTAAGCAGCCTGGCCTATGCTGACGACTTGGTCTTAATGGCAGACTGTGCCGAAAACCTGCAATCTAACATCTTGGAACTTGAAAATAGGTGCAATGAGTATGGTATGAAAATTAGCCTCTCGAAGACTAAATTGATGTCAGTAGGTAAGAAATTCAACAGAATAGAATGTCAGATTGGTGATACAAAGCTAGAACAGGTCGATAATTTCAAGTATTTAGGTTGTGTGTTTTCCCAGGATGGTAATATAGTAAGTGAGATTGAATCAAGGTGTAGTAAAGCTAATGCAGTGAGCTCGCAGTTGCGATCAGCAGTATTCTGTAAGAAGGAAGTTAGCTCCCAGACGAAACTATCTTTACATCGGTCTGTTTTCAGACCAACTTTGCTTTATGGGAGCGAAAGCTGGGTGGACTCAGGATATCTTATTCATAAGTTAGAAGTAACAGACATGAAAGTAGCAAGAATGATTGCTGGTACAAACAGGTGGGAACAATGGCAGGAGGGAACTCGGAATGAGGAGATAAAGGCTAATTTAGGAATGAACTCGATGGATGAAGCTGTACGCATAAACCGGCTTCGGTGGTGGGGTCATGTGAGGCGAATGGAGGAGGATAGGTTACCTAGGAGAATAATGGACTCAGTTATGGAGGGTAAGAGAAGTAGAGGGAGACCAAGACGACGATGGTTAGACTCGGTTTCTAACGATTTAAAGATAAGAGGTATAGAACTAAATGAGGCCACAACACTAGTTGCAAATCGAGGATTCTTGCGACGTTTAGTAAATTCTCAGAGGCTTGCAGACTGAACGCTGAAAGGCATAACAGTCTATAATGATAATGTATGTATGTATGTATGTACTATATGTGTATTATCGCTGATGTTTCTATGAAAATATGCACAGTACTAATTTCGGTAATATATGTGTTCTACATATTCCTCGTTATTTTATAATGATCTGCTCCCCGGGCAATTATGATTGGGAGGAAACTTTGAGAAAGAACCGTTGGTTGGTTGGGGGGGGGGACCCTCTCTTCCCCCCGGAAATCGCACCATGACTACCCTCTCTCTGAATGCCGGCTGCAATGGTTGAAATTTCATGGACGTTACGAGATCTCAGTAGCTTTTGATACACATAAAATTTGGAAACGAAGTCCCCAATCTATCTTTAAAAGGAATGCAAAGCCATGGAGTCAGTTCACAAGAGAGAGAGAAGAGGTTTACAAAGACAACTCTTCAAATTCACAACTATTGTACTACTAAATTTAACAAATCTTTTGTTAAAACATTAAGCTCTTTAAGTTTTTTAGCCTTTTTCAGTCTCTTTAAAATCTTATGTTTGTGCGGCATCACGTGCTTTTAACGAATTTAATCTTCACCGTTTCACAAGTACCACTAACTGCACTCAACGAAAGCAGTCCTTAACATCTTTCTTCCTGGAGGAGCACGCAAGGGACTGAGATCACGCAATCTTGTTTTTATCAATCAGAAAGCCGTACATTTCGTAGACAGTTGTTTTAAACACCACTATTTTTTTAGAATCTTGTAGTCCAAAATAATGAATAATGCTTTAGTTTCAAACTTAGCACATAATGTATTTTTTTAATTTACTCCATTTGATTTATGTACAAGTACCATATATATGCGTGTTAGCTTGTTTGTTTGTTTGTTTGTTTGTTTGTTTGTTTGTTTGTTTGTTTGTTTACGTTGGCTGGATCTCCAACAGACCCACCAACAGCTTGCGCAGGAAAACGGGGGAAATGAGAGACGAGGTATTTCACACTTTCTTCCTTGTTGAACCAGAAGATGATTTTATACATCATTCTGCCAAGCTCACTGAAATCCATACACCAACCGACCCTATGAATGACTCCGTCTCATTCTTCATATCATTCATCACAGTGACTGACTGCGTAAGAAATGGTGTTACTAGCATCGCTCATTCTTCAACCAATTTCATATTGTCAAAGCCAAGGACGGGACTAAGACAGATGAATGAAAGTAACAAACTTTATCTAACACATGCAAGAAGATATAGTCTAGTACACTGAAAACAGTAGAAATTGTATGGTTCCAGTGTATGGGACACACACTAGGATTACTTGATACGAGAACTGTGAAAAGATACAAAGAAAAGCAGCACGATTTGCTAGGGGTGATTTCCTAAAATAAAACAAAAACAGTGTTACCAAAATGCTGCAAACTTTAGACTGGGAAGGGAGTAAGGAGATCTGTTGCTCGACTAGCGCCGGGTTTATACCTACCGAGTCCTGGGTCATGAAAAGTACTTTTACCGAGCTCGATAGCTGCAGTCGCTTAATTGCGGCCAGTATCCAGTATTCGGGAGATAGTAGGTTCGAATCCCACTGTCGGAAGCCCTGAAAATGGTTTCCGTGGTTTCCCATTTTCACACCAGGCAAATGCTGGGGCTATACCTTAATTAAGGCCACGGCCGCTTCCTTCCCACTCCTATCCCTTTCCTGTCCCATCGTCGCCATAAGACCTATCTGTGTCGGTGCGACGTAAAGCAACTAGCAAAAAAAAAGTACTTTTGGCCAAGTGCTCGGCTAATGTGATAAATATAGTCAGCACTCGGCCTAGTAGCGAGCGAGTGATTAGGGCGACAGTGGATAGAAACGTGTCCCAACCACTCGGCCGAATAAATACCCCCCACCACCTGCCCACTCATCTCGGTGTTTCACTCTCGGTCAGAGTAATCAGTCGGTAGTTCTTGTGTTGTCTGGCGCTCTTTGATTCGATTTCTTCAGTAACCTGTAATTTCACTTTACTACTAGTACTACTAAAATATTTTAATTAGTCTCCTGAGTGGGGAGGCGGGAGTCTTAAATGGTGACGCCGACTCTCTGGCCGGTAGATTTGTTACGGTGAAGGAGATGCACGAAGTATGTGTTGGAGGTTGGACACCATGGCATATACTAGGAACTGCCCGGGCACTCGCCTTAGTGCAGGAGACTGGAAAACCACGGAATACCATTCTCAGGACAGCCGACGGTTGGGGCCAGCCGTGAGGTCCAGCCCTGTCCCGTCTCCCAAATGCAAAGGCGTACAGCCACGGTAGAGCCGTGGCCACTCCTCCTCTGCTCGTTTGGCGGGTCAGAGTGCAGAGCTGTTGGACCATAGACTAGCCGTGGCCACTAATGGGCCAAGACTCACTCTGTATCCACCGACCTATCACTTTTGCAGGATTAGCAGCTCAGAAAACAGTGTCCGATTTTATGAATTTTAGGTGTTATCGTTTCAAGCAAAAAATCAAACTCATGAAACCCCAATCTCTTTGAAGATTCTTTGAGATCTTCAGTTTCAAATACCCAACAGGGTTGCAGCCTCTCCTTTATTATCTCTTCTTAACAGCCAGCGTCTTGTCCATAATCGTTTTCTATTACTGCTAATTTCAACTTCGATTTCATCTTTCATGGCAGGTATGATCAAGTTGCAACAGTGTTAAAAAAACTCTGTTAAGTTTTCTCATTTTTCTCCTTCGCGAACTATTGTAGGGTTTTTTTCTACCGTGCTCGTTAACATTTTAATACACTGACTCGTCCACTCTCTCTTCCCCACATGATCGCTTAATCCTTAATAAGTTGTCAGTGGAGAGATGGCGAGGAATGAAATTGGTAGAAGAAGCTTTTTAGGTAGGAAGGATTGGAATTCAAGAGAACAAATAGGGGTAAATGTTCATTTATACGACGTGGAATGTGAATATGAATAAAATATCCCGGGAAATCTTCATTAATCACCAATTTCTTTAAAAACTTTGGAGAAAATATTAAAAAGAAGGAACCCGTGGCGCAACCACCCCAAAGGATCTTGGTCTACCAAGCGACCGCTGCTCAGTCCGAAGGTCTAAGGTCTGCAGATTACGAGATGTCGTGTAATCAGCACCATGAATACTTTCGGCTGTTATTTCTTGAATTTCTAGACGGGCGCCGTTATCTCAGCATCAGATAACTCCTCAATTGTAATCATGTAGGTTGAGTGATCCTCGAACCAGCCCTTAGATCCAAGTAAAAATTCCTGGCCTGGTCGGGATCCGGGTAAAAGGCAGGCGCGCTACACCTACAAAACGGGCCCGGTTTAAGAAAATACTAGATAAACAATTTAGAGAAAATCTGCCACCTGGACGTCAGTCCTAAATGCAGATTGATTGATTGATTGATTGATTGATTGATTGATTGATTGATTGATTGATTGATTGATTGATTGATTGATTGATTGATTGATTGATTGATTGATTGATTTTCGGTGAGGTAAGGATGAGAAAGTGATTGGACTGAGGATTGGGAAGGAAGTGGTGAGACCTTAGTTAAGGGGTGGGAAAGTAGAAAATCACAGATTGCCGACGGTGTGATTTGAGCCCACCATCACCCCAACGCTCACAGCTACGCGACCATAACCTCACGGGCAACTAGCTCGGTTGCAATGTATTTGATATTGCTACTATTATAATTTTATTCTAATAAACAGTTATTATTTGCCTGAGCAGTGTTTGAAATGCACAAATAGTTATACGAAACATGTAATAATGAATAGGCTTGTTTTTCACATTCTGAACTTATACTTAAGAATGGTTTAAGGTTACTATATCCACGGCAGGATACACACATTTATTACGCGGCTATTAATAATGCTGTGTGTGTGCCACTTTTGACCTAGTAGGTCCTCTGGACAAAAATTATACTTCGTTAGGTATACTTCCTTATACAAAGTGTTATACATTTAGACCTTGAAGGAGTAGTGCGGCTCCATAGCTAAATGGTTACCATATTGAACTTTGGTCCAGAGAATGCTTAGTTTCATTCTCTGCCGGGTGAGGGATTTTAACCATCATTGGTTAATTCTTCTGGCTCCGGAGGCAGGGGCTGTTTGTGGTCATCTCTAACATTAGAATTCATTTTAGGCAGGGGCCCCATCCCCACATCCCTCTGTGGGTGAGGGTGGTAGAACATTGCCCACGGTATCCCTACCTGTCGTAAGGGGTGACTAAAAGGGACCCCAAGGTCTCTTAACTCGTGTGCGTGTGTCAGCTTCCACGAGGCCCTTAGCTGAGTCCTGGCATTGCTTCCACTTACTTATGCCAGGCTCTTAACTTTCATCTATCCCATCCGACCTCCCATGGTCAGCTCTTGTTTTTTTCCGACCATGATGGTATTCCGTTTCCGAGGCATAAAAAGTCTTTCATTTTCACACTCTTTGTTGCACTTGATCTTTTTTTGTGGTCAATACCTTCATTTTACGAAGTATCGGGCTCCTTCAATTGTTTCCTCTCATTAATATTAAATAGAGAATGGTTGCCCACTTGCACTTCCCCTTAAAACAATAATCACCACCACAAACCATCCTCACTGACGCGCAAGTCGCCTAAAGATGATCAACTCGAAAAGCCTGCACCAGGCCTGTACGGAGTCCATGCGTTATTATTATTATTATTATTATTATTATTAAAAAACGATGTCAGCCCCGTACAGGCCATGAAGGCCTTTGGAGGTGTTGAAGTTAAAGGATTCCTTTCTTTCTCCCTTTCTTTCTTAATCTGTTTGCCACCCAGGGTTGGTTTTTCCCTCGGACTCAGCGAGAGATCCCATCTCTACCGCCTCAAAGGCAGTGTCCTGGAGCGTAAGACTTTCGGTCAGAGGATACAACTGGCTAGGAGGAGACCAGTACCTCGCCCAGGCAGCCTCACCTGCTATGCTGAAGAGGCTGAGTGGACCACATTCCAGCCCTCGAACCACTTTTCAAATTTTGTGGCAGAGCCGGGAATCGAACTTGGGCCTCTGTGGGTGGCAGCTAATCACGCATACCACTACACTAGAGAGAGAGCTCTACGCCCCGCCACCTTTGCCTCCAGGAATTAACCTGGTACTCACTTTTGGTGTTGGGTGTGTGAACATCACGGCAATGTGAACCTCCGGAAGTGGAAATCTAATTTGTTAATCTTTTCAACTTCCTAACGGGGAATCGAACCCAACATTCTTCCAGGCGAATCGAGCACACCTTTACCGCCTCGGCCAGACAGGCCCTATTGTTATTATTATTATTATTATTATTGTTACCGTGGTTTAGTGGATTAGCAGAGGTGAAAGAAGGTGCTGGGATGAACAGGTCTCAATCTACGAAATTAAAGTTAATTTAAAATTTAACAAGGTTATATTTTCTTTTTAAGATCAAGAAATAACAAATATAACAGGTACTTAGTAGCCTAGCAACAAATCGAGAATGTACAATTACAGTGATTACAGGATTTGGGCTCCGAGAGCCAGACACACACTTCTTGAGCTATAGGCCCAACTTGACACATATACGAGATTCAACAAAGGGGCAGAAGACCCCAATCATGCCCAGGAGCTCTTGCTCCCAATTACACAGTAAAGCCTCCTCCAGGCACGCAGAAATCAAAATTTTAAGGAAGAGCAACCCGCTCATAAAGTTCAAGCCTATCAAAGGCCACATAAAACTCTACTTTCAAGCTGTCCTCCAAGTACATGAAAACAGGGGTAAAAATACCCAACCTACTGAGGCCTATTAAGTAAAGAAACAGGTCAATTACATGGCCTCCAAAATACCAACTTCAGAGAAGGCGAAACTGCACTCCTAATACATTGCTTTAAAAACCTATTTAGCACTAGGCCGCTTATGCAAGGGCTAATCCCATACTAAAGAGGTGACACGATAGGAAAACTTATTATGAAACGAAGAAAAATGGTTGAGAAAACGTAGTCACCTCAAAAACAATATGAAAGGGAGCTCGAGAGGGTTAGGCACTCTCTATCCCAATTTGTAGTTTAAGGAGATAGAATTTAACCAAGAGTCTATTACATTTTAGAGGAACGTTACATGGTAAAAGGTTTCGAACCCGCCCCGAGGGTTAAACTGCTGAGCTGGCAAGGAAATAAGTTATAAAACGGCCATTACCTGTTGGTTGAACTGCTGCCCGAAGAAAGAGGCGCTTCCCGCCCCCTGCTACGTACTTTACACACTGATAGATGTTACTGAAGTGACGCAGAGACCCGAAAATCAGCAGTTTATATACCCTCGCGGAACATTCGAGACCTTTCATGAATGAGAACACCCTCCTACAAGCCTTTTATTGGATAATGGCAAAAACTACTACACTAGACGAAGAAGAAACCCTTTATTGGTGGAAAATTAATTACAGAAATTCCTTATTGGTCAAATTCCAAACTGGCGGAAAGAAAGGGTTAATATTGCCAACTTAAACAATGACTGAAAGAAATTTAACAAAGAACAGACTTATGAACCCAAAATTTCTCCAAAAACACAGTTCGTTCACTTCGCACTAGGGTGCATAATTGTAATCCTTCAGTAGTGCCATCTAGAAGAGAATGTCCACACTTCTTACTACAGGCAAAACAAAAATACATCGAAAACGACACAGTTCAGAAAACTTCAAAATTTACAAGTAGGGACATCTGAGAAACTTGAGAATTAACACTGTAGTTAAAGTTCAGGCTTCCTCCAGTAGAGGAGTTTCAACCGGCGCAATGTTTGAATTAGCGGAGCGGAGGTGTGCCGCCCTGTACAATTATTATTATTATTATTATTATTATTATTATTATTATTATTATTATTATTATTATTATTATTATTATTATTATTATTACAAAGGGCAGAAAATATTTCGTAAAAATAAACTTCTTTATACCTATCGTGGCTTATAATGTAACATCTCCTGTCCAACCTCCATTCTACTATGAAAAATGAAATGGCTTGTGGCTTTAGGGTGCCGGGCATGTTCGAGGACAAGTTCGGCTCGCCAGATGCAGGTCTTCTGATTTGACTCCCGTAGGCGACCTGCGCGTCTTGGTGGGGATGAAATAGTGATGAAGATGACACATACACCCTGCCCCCGTGCCAGGGAAATTAACCAATTATGGTTAAAATTCCTGACCCTGCCGGGAATCGAAGCCGGGACCCCCGTGACCAAATGCCAGCACGCTAACCATTTAGCCATGGAGCCAGACATTCTACTGTGTACTTGGCCGAATCATTCGAATATGTCACAAGGAACAAGTAAGGCAAAGCTAATTGGGCGTAGGCCATGCATCTACCAGTTGCAACGCCTTAATATATTTCTAGCTGCTTGTTCTAGTTTTCTAGGTCACTTCTTCTCCCCCGTCCCGCCTCCACTCTTCTAGCATGCAGCCACGTGGAAGGAATATCTTGCAAAAATTCAGGTTTAATAGCACGAAATACTTGTGAAACTTGTCCTTGTTGTCCTTCAACTCGACAATAAGTGCCCCCTCTCCCATCCAGGAAATAATTCGCCTGCAGTTTGCTTTGCCACGTGGAATCGTCTCTAGTGAATGCATGCATTCTCTCTCCGATACGGGGGGTACTTGTTTCAGATAATTAGCTCTACAGTAAAGTGATCCAAAGCACGTTCTTCTGCTACTATTACTGAGATGAATAACGGCCTTGTTTTTGTATAGCTAGCAAATATTAAGAGAGAAATGAGAAGTAGAAGCTACTAAGTTCAAACTCTGGCTAGTTTAACTTTTGATGATTATTTTGGGAGTAAATGAATTAGTCCGCCTCTGTGGTGTAGTGGTTAGCGTGATTAGCTGCCACCCCGGAGGTCCGGGTTCGATTCCCGGCTCTGCCACGAAAATTTGAAAAGTGGTACGAGGGCTGGAACGGGGTCCACTCAGCCTCGGGAGGTCAACTGAGTAGAGGTGGGTTCGATTCCCACCTCAGCCATCCTCGAAGTGGTTTTCTGTGGTTTCCCACTTCTCCTCCAGGCGAATGCCGGGATGGTACCTAACTTAAGGCCACGGCCGCTTCCTTCCCTCTTCCTTGTCTATCCCTTCCAATCTTCCCATCCCTCCACAAGGTCCCTGTTCAGCATAGCAGGTCATTCTCCCCAGTTGTATCCCCCGACCAAGAGTCTGAAGCTCCAGGACACTGCCCTTGAGGCTGTAGAGGTGGGATCCCTCACTGAGTCCGAGGGAAAAGCCGAACCTGGAGGGTAAACAGATGATGATGATGATGATGATGATGATGATGATGAGTAAATGAATTGGTTACTTGAGAAACCACACATGTCGAATTTCGGACAAATTATATGTATTGCCACCTTTCAGAGGGAATACGTACGTATCCGCCTCATTAAGGGTTTTACTTGGACAATGAAAATTTTTTGGTGGCCTACTGTTAAAAGACAGGACAAATCAAAGGAAACGAGCCTCCGTGGCTCAGGCGGCAGCGTGCTGCCCTTTAACCGCAGGGTTTCATGGGTCAAATCCCCGTTACCCCATGTGAGAATTATGCTGGACAAAGCGGAGGCGGGACAGGTTTTTCTCCGGGTACTCTGGTTTTCCCTGTCACCTTTTACTCCAGCAACACTCTCCAGTACAATTTCATCCGTTAGTCATTAACCATTGCCCCAGAGGAGTGCGAGAGAATTCGGCAGCCGGCACAATTCCTATCCTCGCCGCTAGTGGGGACTTCAATAACTCCATTCCTGACCCTGTCGAATGACTGGAAACAGGCTGTAGATATTCATTGTCGAAACTGATTACACGCCTAAAATTAATGTGTAAATTCACCACCCGTTGACCGCCGGAACAAAAGGAGAAGGATCTTTACTGGTTTTACCCTAATGCACCCGCTGTTTGAATCCTGGCCATTGCATGAGGGATTTTCGGAACGAAAAATTACGGTCATGTTGTTGGGATTGCACTTAACCCCGGTGCTCTCGTAGTCATGACCACGATGTGAATAATCACTAGGGCTGGGATGTTTAGGAAAAGTCATATTTTTTTTTTTGCTCTATTTTCTTGCCTGATTGTATTTTGGTGCAAATCAGGTGATTATCGTAACAATTAAGTGATTTTAATTGTCAAATAAATGCATATTTTAGCTATTTTTGTCATAAGGTTATATTTTGAGCTATTTTAGTAGAGACGTCATATTTCGGTCATAATTCGGTGTTTTGACGACAGCTGTAACTGCGAAAAATCATCTTCAACTTATCGAATGCTAACTAGTATTCAAAAACTGCTTCTCGGTATCACATCTGCAGTTAAGTGGAATAGGCTATTCTGCCTCTTCTAACAACATTGTGCAGGAATTATTTTCCAACAGTTTGTCAGAAATTCTGGCATATTAAGTCGAACTCTGAAATTATATCGAGTGTAATTACTCGTTTAGAAGCTGCTAGCTTAGAAATTAATGCAAGTACAGTATTGAAATTTTGAGAAGTGTTGAACTTTTAGTACAACAGTCACATGGACTTAAAATGTTGTGTGATCTGATAATCTTAGCGAACTTAGTACTTTCTAGGTACCTATCTATGTATTCACAAATGTTTGATAAGTGAATGAAGGACAATAGACTGTGAATAACTGCTGAACATGTATATTCAGAAAATTAATATGAAACTAAGAGTAAAGAATTTAGTTAACAAATATGTATGATGGGAATTGCCGTTGTTAATTTAAACTTATTTTAAAATTGCCATATTTAGATTAATCATTTTTGGGTCATATTTTGTAATTTTTACGTCATATTTCGTCACTTTCGAGGTAATATTTGCTTCCTTGTTTGGACTATTTTTAAGTCTTAAACATCCGAGCCCCAAATTAATCACGTAAATCTGCAAGATTTCTTTATATATACAGTAGATATTTGAGAAAGCACATATATCAAAAAACCGAGCCCCCATGGCACTACAGCCCTTGAAGGGCCTTGGCCAACCATGCGATCGCTGCTCAGCCCGAAGGCCTGCAGATTACGAGGTGTCGTGTGGTCAGCACGGCGAATCTCCTCAGCCGTTATTCTTGGCTTTCTAGACCGGGTCCGCTATCTCACCGTCAATAGCTCCTCAATTCTAATCACGTAGGCTGAGTGGCCCTCGAACCAGCCCTCAGATCCAGGTAAAAATCCCTGACCTGGCCGGGAATCGAACCCAGGGCCTCCCGGTAAAAGGCAGGCCTGTTGGAAAAGGGAGTGAAGATTGGTATTCAGTGGAAGTGGGAAAGGGGGTTTTCTTTCACGACCAGGGGTGTGTTACAGGGTGAGACCGGTCGTTTCATATATCCACTACTACTAATTTTGAGAAAAGAGGGAGAAAACTGCCTACATCTTCTAATGTTTGAATTTTGTGTTTGAAGGGGCGAGTTGGCCGTGCGGTTAGGCGCGTGCAGCTGTGAACTTGCATCCGGGGGATAGTGGGTTCCAACCCCACAGTCGGCAGCCTTAAGATGGTTTTCCATTGTTTCCCATCTTCACACCAGGACTGTGCCTTAATTAAGGCCACGGCCGCTTCCTTCCCACTCCTAGCCCTTTCCTATCTCATCGCCGCCATAAGACCTATCTGTATCGGTGCGACGTAAAGCGAAATTGTATAAAAATGAGTCTGTTTTTTTCTTATTTCTCTCTGTACTTTTCGAACATTAAACGGATACTTAGTTTTCATACTAAAGAGAGCAAACAAGGGACGATGTAGTGTTCAGCTCAATATGTATTTGTCGCTGGAAGCATCACGAGAAAACGGCCGTGAGGAATTTTATAAAATTTGGTATTTAAGTTAAAGATAAGGGCGATTGGAATCTCATTGTGATTAATTTCAAAGGGAAAGGGGTTGGGAGAAATGCCTGAACACAAACAGAACAAACAAATCTTTAGTAGCCTATCTCCCATAATATTAATCTAATCGAATTAAATATGTTATACAAAAGCTTTAGTAAAAGTTATTCCTCATCGCCTCTCTCCCTGACCGGCTCCTTCGTTGAATAGTCAGAGTAGTGGTCTTCCGTTTTGAAGGCCACACGTTCGATTCCCGGCCGGGTCGGGGAATACATTGTTAATTCCCTTATCTCGGATCCTGAGTGTCTGTACTGTCCTCAACATACCGGCAACACACTCACTATACAGAACAACATTCTCTCCGCACGCAGTTTCCTATACACAGCATATGCCACCCACCCTCGTGGGAGGGTCTGCCTTACCAGGGATGCGCAAGACTAACGATAGCCAAACGAGATTATTATATATTACTTTTATTCCATACGACAAAACAACGAAACGACATGCCCTAATACTGGAGGAGGCATAGGCCTACTGGAAAAAGGAGTAAAGTTTGGTAGTCAGCGGAAGTGGGAAAGAAGGGAATGGTGGGGGGGTCTTTCACGACCAGCTGTGTGTTGTCCGTTACAAACAGAACAAACAAATCTTTAATAGCCTATCTCCCATATCATTAATCTAATTGAATTAAATATGTTATACAAAAGCTTTAGTAAAAGTTATTCCTCATCGCCTCTCTCCCTGACCGGCTCCTTCGTTGAATAGTCAGAGTAGTGGTCTTCCGTTTTGAAGGCCACACGTTCGATTCCCGGCCGGGTCGGGGAATACATTGTTAATTCCCTTATCTCGGATCCTGAGTGTCTGTACTGTCCTCAACATACCGGCAACACACTCACTATACAGAACAACATTCTCTCCGCACGCAGTTTCCTATACACAGCATATGCCACCCACCCTCGTGGGAGGGTCTGCCTTACCAGGGATGCGCAAGACTAACGATAGCCAAACGAGATTATTATATATTACTTTTATTCCATACGAAAAAACAACGAAACGACATGCCCTAATACTGGAGGAGGCATAGGCCTACTGGAAAAAGGAGTAAAGTTTGGTAGTCAGCGGAAGTGGGAAAGAAGGGGATGGGGGGGGGGGTCTTTCACGACCAGCTGTGTGTTGTCCGTTACAAACAGAACAAACAAATCTTTAGTAGCCTATCTCCCATAACATTAATCTAATTGAATTAAATATGTTATACAAAAGCTTTAGTAAACGTTATTCCTCATCATCTCTTTCCCTGACCGGCTCCTTCGTTGAATAGTCAGAGTAGTAGTCTTCCGTTCTGAAGGCCACACGTTCGATTCCCGGCCGGGTTGGGGAATAAATTACCGGTCGTTTCATGCTACTTCAACGGTCTCCAGGGTAGGTTATCTAACTCTGTGTGTAAAAATGCTTCAGAATAGCAAAAATCCTCATAAACACTGAGTGTATAATTATCATTGCAACGGGCAGACTGATATGTAATAGCAACTTCTGGCTCGGTGAGGAAAGCAATGGGAAACTACCTCGCTCCTCATTTCCCTAATATGCCTCTTCAGTGACGCCTAGGCTGTTTATGACAGCTCTTGGCGGAGCTGTGGAGGATCAAACCAGCCTTCGGACTGAATACCCTACATACACACCATCCTCGAAAGTATATTTACGACTGGAAATTCAGGATGCATGGGTGGTGCTAAGTGCAGAAATTCGGAGCACGACTATTACATCTAGATGTTATGAAAAGTGCTGCTCATAGGGCTGATCGTGCTGCAAGCCCAGGTCAAGGATATCTTTTCCTTGCCACTTTCTGTTGTTCTATTGCGTGCTATAAAACGGGGGAATTTTTCCTTTGCTAGTGGTTTTACGTTGCACCGACACCGACCATGGGATAGGATAGGCCTACGAGTTGGAAGGAAGCGGCCGTGGTCTTAATTAAGATACAGCCCTAGAATTTGCCTGGTGTGAAAATGGGAAACCACGGAAAACCATCTTCAGGGCTGCTGACAGTGGGATTCGAACCCACTATCTCCTGGATACAATCTCGCAGCCGCGCGCCTCTAAAGGCAAAATTTGTAAGTAGAAATAACAATTATAAATTTTCTACATGTATCTGTGTTTCTTCTTTACAAAGTGTTGTGCTGTCCAGATCTCCTCAGGAAGGTATTACAAAATAGCTATGTCTTTCCTTCTCCTTCTCCTTCTTCTTCTTCTTCTTCTTCTCCTTCGTTATCTGTTTACCCTTCAGTGTCGGTTTTTCCCTCGGACTCAGCGAGGGATCCCGCATCTACCGCCTCAAAGGCAGTGTCCTGGAGCTTCAGACTCTGGGTCGGGATACAAACGGGGAGGATGACCGGTACCTCACCCAGGAGGCTTCATCTGATATACTGAACAAGGGCCTCGTGGGGGATGGGAAGTTTGGAAGGGATAGACAAGGAAGAGGGAAGGAAGCGGCCGTGGCCTGAAGTTAGGTACCATACCGGCATTTGCCTGGACGAGAAGGTGGAAACCACGGAAAACCACTTTCTGGATGCCTGAGGTGGGAATTGAACCCACCTCTACTGAGTTGACCTCCCGAGGCTGAGTGGACACCGTTCCAGCCCTCGTATCACTTTTCAAATTTTGTGGCAGAGCCGGGAATCGAACCTGGGCCTCCAGGGGTGGCAGCTAATCACACTAACCACTACACCACAGAGGTGGACTCTATTGTCTTCCCAATTATTATAAAAAACTTTATAAACTTAAAAACAAAGAGTAACATTTTAATGTCCGCCTCTGTGGTGTAGTGGTTAGTGAGATTAGTTGCCATCACCGGAGGCCCGGGCTCGATTCCCAGCTCTGCACAAAATTCGAAAAGTGGTACGAGGGCTGTAATAGGGTCCACTCAGCCTCTGGGGGTCAACTGAGTAGAGGTTAGTTCGATTCCCACCTCAGCCATCCTGGAAGTGGTTTTGCATTGTTCCCCACTTCTCCTCCAGGCAACAGCCGGGGTACCTAAATTAAGGCAACGGCCGCTTCCTTCCCTCTTCCTTGTCTATTCCTTCCAATCGTCCCATCCCCCCTTCCACAAGGGCCCTGTTCAGCATAGTGGGTGAGGCCATCTGGGCGAGGTACTGGTCCTCCTTACAATTGTATTAACAAAGAAAGAAAGAAAGAATATTTTAATGAAATTTTCAGCAAATGTTCTTCTAAATATTTACTAGTTTAATGTACAATATCGTTTGCTTGAGACCAAACGTTTAAAGACAGGAATCACGTTCATGAAATATGCAAGTGTCGATAAAATTTTGGTAAGACCTGTATTTTCCCGCCAATGACGGTTACAAGAGCTAATTAGTTTATATCAGAAAATAATAAAATCAAACTGAATCGAAAGACATAATACTGATGTCAGAGATAAATGACACCACAATGAGAAGGCTATCGCAACACGACTGGCCCCCCGCGAGTAGAGCCTTTCATAATACCAGACGCACTTAGTCGTGCACGTATACCATTATTCAGCACCTCCCACACCTTAGCGGCTTCCATACCGTCACAACCATAATTATATGAGATCGACACTTGAGTGAAGACTGCATTTTGCTCTGACATGTAGCAGGAGACAGATGTGAAGACACTGCATCCACCAAAAAGGAGGCACAGGTAGAAGAACTTTTCATAGTTGTCCGTGAGTGATTTATGTATTTGTAAATGAACTTCCAGCCTATTAAGTCACGTAACGTACATATAGTACGTGTTGAAGAGATGTTAAGTACAGAACAAAAATGGCCAACGAATGTTGAAGATATGTTAACCTTAGAACTGTCGAGTCGGGCTGTGTGGCTCAGAAGGTTGAGGGGCTGGCCTTCTAACACCAACATGTCTGGTGATATTTGAAGGTGCTCTAATACGCAGTCTCATGTCGGTAGATTTACTGGCACGTAAAAGAACTCCTGCGGGACTAAATTCCGACACCTCGGCGTCTCCGAAAATCGTAAGAGTTCTTAGTGGGACGTAAAGCAAATAACATTATTAGAAGTACCGTGTGATTTTCCCTAAATGCCAAGCCGTTTACTTGTGCATTGCACATGTATTTTATGAACAAACTAGCAAGATACCCGTGCTTCGCTACGGTATTATACTGAAATTTATAATTGAATGCTTATTGTTTTAGATATATAATCCGCCGAAATTCGCGATCTGACTCGTTTTCTGAGAGAATCCACCAAAATTCCCGATCTGACTGGTTTTCTATTTTTTTTACGGCACGTTTCCTCCCATTTTTCAATCTTCCTTTCCAGCAATCGATTTCGTACTTCCCGGGCTAGGCTCAGGTATTCCTCCCGGTCAGTTGGGTCCGTATATCTTTGCCATCTTTTCCTATAATCATTTTTAATATGGATAAAATCCTTCAGGAGATCCGGCGTGGTGTCATATTGGGTGCCTTGGAGGCACTGAAGCCGCGGCCGGACTGCATTCTTAGTCATTACCCGTCCAGGAGCCGTTTCCAGCGCGGTCCGCACATTCGACGACGGTCCGGAATATTATTATTATTATTATTATTATTATTATTATTATTATTATTATTATTATTATTATTATTATTATTCCTATTATGTGTTGCTGGAATGGCTGATGACTGGGAAAACCGGAGTATCCGGAGAAAATCCTGTCCCGCCTCCGTTTTGTCCAGCACGAATGTCACATGGAGTGACCGGGATTTGAACCACGGAACCCAGCTGTGAGAGGCCGGCGCGCTGCCGCCTGAGCAACGGAGGATACATCTTAATATGAATATATCCCAAAAATGTCATTACTTTATATCCAGTAGTTTTGGCTCGGCGATGATGAATCAGTCAGGAGAAGTTATTTTATATATATAGATTTATGCAGGCTTAGATGGAGAAAAGTTAGACAATCAGCACACCATATTACCCAGAAAATTTTATTTAACGTGCTCATTTAAGTACCAAGTGACCAAAATTTTGGAAAACGAAATAAGTTTTTGTTTTTCATATTTTCAAGTTCGCCATTAACAATAAAAAGCACTCATTTAAAACATCACTATATAAAAACACGCAAAATTTTTTCTAGTTTAAAAAATATATTAATTTCTCAAAGTTTTCTACTCCTGCCAGGCCTCATAGGTCTCGAAAAGTGGTGCACCCCACAATTACATTTCAAAAGTAAAAGAGACAATATAAAAATAAACTCAATAATCGGTCGAAGGATAACGAAAGCATTTCACAGAAACTAACATCATCAGCGAGTGCGCGCGAAGTTGCAGAACGAATGAGACCGCAAGGGGATGAGGAAAAGGCAGCTGACTGTATATCTACCCTAACCTTGACCGATTCATTTCCAGCTAGTGAGGAATGTGTGACAAAAGACTTGAAACTTTGTCTTCAATGTCTTACTTGTTATAATAGCGTAAGTGAAGACAAATTATGTTATAGCTAATTAAGCGAATGAATGCGGGCATGTGACGTTGGCATTCTAGTGATATACTGCGTCGCAAATGCGACGTTTGGCACTTCTAGGGTTAAGTTCAGAACAAAAATTGATTACAATGCGGTCGTGAAAATTCAATATTCATTGACTTGGCCCACAACGGGCGACTTGGACGCACTCTACAGTGTGATGGCAGTAGTACTAGACCTGCAGCTTAAATCCTTTCCAACACAACAAATGTGACCTAGATCACCATAGCTCAATTGGTAGAGTAACCGACGCGAAATCGGGAGACTGTGGGCTCGGATCTCAATGGTGTCCTCTCCGCTAGTTTTGTTCTGTACTTAACTTTTCTTCAACATATTCTATATGTACGGTATATGACCTGATAGGCTGAAAGTTCTCTTAAATTAAATGCGGTCGTGTAAATATAATTTTCATTCTTTTATACATTATTCACTTGTTTGTTTATTTATTTATTCCAGACCCCTAGTATCTCATTACTTGTGGAAAGTGGCGTGGCATGTCAAACATGGCGCCTCAGCCGAATCTGTCACTACCTCCAATTATTTGCGCCAGGATCTTCCATTTCATATTTCGTATCCAGCCTCCTTGGTTCCACTCTACTTATTTACAGACAGACCCCAATCTGGGGCACATACAGCCCATTAACGATCTTACCCTACTAAGTCGGCTGCTGCCCAAACAGTTCAATTGCAGATGTTCAGTGCTCAGTGTGACGACATCTTCAGCCATATCGCTTGTCTTTTCTTTTCCTGGCAGCTCCAGCTGCCTCTTACATCATATAATACCATCTTTGAACTCACAAGTCTAAGTTCCAGTCCTCAATCCAGAAATAAAGTATTCGGATAGGCTGAGAATGGAACCCTGATTCTCCTTGTGGATGGGGCAGAAGAATACATCTTCGCATCCCCTACCAGTCACAATGGAGGACTCGCAGGGGTTCTGATCTTCGGAGAGTGGATTGGCGACGCCAGAACCTCTACCCAAGTCTCGCATTACCTCTACTTACTTGTAATGGTCTCCACTCTTTCATCTTTCCTGTCCGACCTGTCTTGATCAATCCATGTTCTGTTCCAAGCCCGATGGTACTCTGTCTCTCTGCACAAAAATTGCATTCCCCACCCCGGAGGGGTGAGGCGGGCCACCTAGAAGGTTACACCTTTTCTCTGGCCACGATAAATTATTGATGACTTGCGGGACCTACGGAGTCTTATTTTCACGCCCTTCGTGGCCCTTGACTTTCTTTTGTCGATACCTTTATTCTTTGAAAGATCGGACCTCTACCAATTTGCCTTCTGATGTGTGTTAAGAATGGTTGCTCAGTTGTACTTCATCTGAAAGCAATAACCACCAGCACCGCCAGTCGAACCCAGAGCTACCGAGTAAGAGGCAGATACACTACCACTACTCCACGAGGCTAGTTAACATCGTAACATTATTAAGTTTTTCACGCTGAAGTGACTCAGATGGTAGAGCAGGTCTCTTTGAACACAATGTGGCGTGTACAATCCTTCCTAATGCGGATGACATTTGGAGGTGCCCAAATACTCCAGTTTTGTGTAGATGGATTTACCGGCACTTTCAGGAAAAAATATCAAATATCGGAGCATCTCCGTAAACTGTAAAAGTATTTGTTTGGGCGTAAAGTATTAACATAATGATTTTTGTTTTGTTTGTTACCGTTGGGGTATATTACGGACCACGTTAAGCATCATACATTTCTAGTTCCTTTCTCTTTCGATCAGCCCAGTCCTCTTTTTATGGTCATCCTATAATAATGTCTTGAGAGAGAGAGATTTATTACAGAAATAAATCGTCCGTCCTCCAATGAGGGTGATCGTTCAGATCCGGAATACAGTCAAGGTTACAGTTTCATTGGAGTTTAAAAACATCAGAAAGTGGAAATTTAATTGTTAATGCTTCTAGCTTCTTTTTTCCAGCGGTAGTGGGGAAGCATTTTTTTTTGCTAGGGGCTATACGTCGCACCGACACAGATAGGTCTTATAGCGACGATGGGATAGGAAAGGCCTAGGAGTTGGAAGGAAGCGGCCGTGGCCTTAATTAAGGTACAGCCCCAGCATTTGCCTGGTGTGAAAATGGGAAACCACGGAAAACCATCTTCAGGGCTGCCGATAGTGGGATTCGAACCTACTATCTCCCGGATGCAAGCTCACAGCCGCGCGCCTCTACGCGCACGGCCAACTCGCCCGGTGGAAGGAATTTTAATCATGTTCTCTGGTATAAATGGAAATGAATGATTTGTACAGAGTCCTGCAGAATCTGTATTACTATTTTTTTTCCAATTTCGCAGAATGGAAGTTTCAAATTTTGTAGTAAGGTCGATGTCTGACTAGGGAGGGTGCCTCTTGCACTGAATAGCAGGCCTCTGACAATCCACCGATCGATAGGTATTTTATATTTTGACGAAAAGTCCATGTCCTCCCTGGCTGATTTAAGCCAATTAATGTGTTTCTTCCTGCTCTCCATTACAGAATTCTCTTAGCTCTTCTCTCTGGTGACATTCTTTTCATGTTCTCTCTTCAAATGATGATGTGATTTTCTCAGTCTCTTTGTATAATTTCGCATTTGGTAGCAGTCGAAATTCTTGTCCCACTTTCCTAGGCCCTACAGTAGTATTTTCCTCAAGATTTTCCTCTCTTTTTTTTCCTCAGTGTTTCCAGGAAGTCCTTCCTGTTCAGTGAAATGCATTCCATTTCTGGCTTTAACACAGTGTTGTAGGGTCTGAGTTTTGCAGTGATTGAGATTGATTCTTTGTTATATACTGTACATTGCGACATAGCTGATAATGCTGTTTGCATCTTTTTATCATTATTATTACAGTAGAATCTCATTAATTCTGTCCCCATTAGTCCAGACTTTGCTTAATCCGGACAGCCGTATAGTAACAATACATAAATGCAATTACAGTATAAAGCTGAGTTGCGAACACAATGTTGTAAACTACGCAGAGGAGGAGATCGCTGCAGAAAGCTCTGAAACGGATGAATATAACCAGGTGATTATTATTAACCCAAACCCAAAACTTAGTAGGCTAAAATTAAAGGCCATCTAAACATTGTCATTAAATACGTTCAAGATAACAGCAATGAAAACCAATCTGCATATTAAGAACATTAGAGGCACCTGCGTAAGTTAATTATATCAAATATATTTATGTTAAAGGAAGACAACAAAAAATCAGTAGTTTCGTAAAACCAGTAAAGGTGAGCCTTGATTGCCATGTTCTAATTCTGTACTGCACTAGTTATTCTCTATTTTTAGGGCCTAATACTATATTGAATTATTCTTTTTACACTGAATAACCTTTCTTCTTCTTCTTGCGTTCCGGCCTTCTAAGGACCACGTTACAATTTCAATTGTTCCTCCTTAGTTGTTCTTTCCTTTTCTTCCAGTATTCTTTCATTGTTTCACTGTGTTTCTTTTTCCTGTCTTCAGTCCACTTTGCGCCTGTTTTCTTTTCCTTCCTCCCTTGGAATCCTTCCATTTGTAAGACTTTCTTCCTAAAAATCTTTCTTTCCAATAATTCTTCTTCTCGTATGTTGTTCCTTTCCAGGTCTTTCTTGACTTCTTGAATCCAGGTGGTAGTTGATTTCTTTTCCCAAAGGTACTTGAAGATTCGTTTAGTTAGTCTATTGTCATCCATTCTGTAAATGTGTCCAAGAAATAGCAATCTCCTTTTTCTTATTGTTTCTGATATGTTTTCTACGTTCTGGTAAATTTCATTGTTACTTCTTAATTTCCAAAACTCTGCAATTCTTGGAGGACCTAATATTTTCCTTATAATTCTTCTTTCTAATATTTCTAATTTATCAAGCTTGTAGTTCAGTGCTAGACATTCGCTGGCATAAAGGCATTCTGGTTTCACCACTGGGTTGTAGTGCTTTATTTTAAGTTTCCTTGATAAGCACTTTTTGTTGTAAGTATTCTTAGTTATACCGTATGCTCTTTCCATCTTTTGTATCCTCTCCTCTATAGCAGATTTTTCTAAACCATTTTCTTGAATTGTCTCACCCAAATATTTGAATTTCTTTACCTTTTCTATTCGACCAATATCCGTTGCTAAAAACTTTGGGGCACTTTTTATATTCGTCAAAAATTTTGTTTTCTCGCCAGAGATTCTCAAGCCTGTCATGTTGGCTGTTTTTCAAGGAGATTGACTTGCATTGCTGCATCTGTAAGGCTTTCTGAAAGTATGGCAAAGTCATCTGCAAATGCTAGGCAATTTATTGCAACACCTTTGTTCTTCTTCCCCAGCATGAGTGGCAATATTTTAGATTCTTTCAGTTTTTCATTCCAAATTCTTACAATTTTCTCCATGACACAATTGAAAAGGAGTGGAGATAGACCATCGCCCTGCCTGACACCTGTATTTATTTTGAAAGGTCGAGATACTTCACCCATAAATTTTACTTTCGAGATAGTGTCTGTAAGTGTTTCACGAATTAGGTTTGCCAATTTAGTTTTAACTCCAAATTCACGGATTACTTTATCTAGGGTTTCCCTATCAACAGAGTCAAAGGCTTTTTTAAAGTCAATAAATGTTACAACTATGTCTTTGGAGTTTATTAATCTGTGTCGAATTATAGATTTCAGGTTGAAAATCTGTTCGGAGCAAGATCTTCCTTCTCTAAATCCACCTTGATATTCACCCAATTGACTGTCCAGTGTCGATTTTACTCTATTTAGTAGTATTGTTGAGAATATCTTGTAAGCAACTGGCAAGAGAGATATACCTCTGTAGTTGTTGACATCCTGCTTGTTACCCTTCTTGTGTAATGGGTGTATTAGAGCCACTTTCCAATCCTCTGGGATCTTTTCTGTTTCCCAAATTTCTTCAAAGATTGTTTGTAGATCTTCTATAATTTTTGGTTCAGCCCATTTTAAAAGTTCAGCTGTTATGGAGTCTTCCCCACTAGCTTTGTTATTTTTAAGATTTTTTATTGCTTCCTTTATTTCTTCCGCTGTTGGAGGTGAATCTGCTTCTAGATTTTCCTGAATTTCTGAAAATTCTAATTTATTATTTGGCTCAGGGCAGTTCAGCAGGTGTTCGAAGTGTTTTGCCAGAATCTCACAATTCTCGGCATTGTTAAGGCCAATATTACCATTTGCATCTCTGAAGCAAATGCTCCGGGATTGATAACCTTTCAGGTTATTCTTAAAGGTCTGATAGAAATTTCGGGAGTTATTTCTTACAAAATTATTCTCAATTTCTAATAGCTGCGATTTTTCAAAAGATCTTTTAACCTGCCTTATTATTCTTGTTGTTTCCTTTCTTTGTTGTTTAAATAGCTCACAGTGTTCATTCTTTCCGGAACATTTCCATTTTTTCCCACTTTTTCACTCTTTCCATAAGTGCTTCCTCACATACGTTATTCCACCATACTTTCTTTTTAGTTTTAACTGATCCAAATACTTTCTTCGCTGCACTATTAATCTGTTTAGATAATTCTGGCCATTTGCCATGCTGAGTTATTTTAATTTCTCCCTGAAAGTTTTCTATAGTTGCTTGTGTAATGTTGAGCCTATCTATGTAGTATTTCATTAATTTTCTCGACCTTCTTTGATTCCTGCGAGGTAGAAGCTTTAGCTTAATTTTAGAGAGGTAATGATCGGAGTCAAACTCCCCACTTCTTATTACTTTAACATTCATAATTTCCTTAATACTTTCTTGAGAAATAGCTACATGGTCCAACTGAAACTCACCTAACATCGGATTTGGGGACACCCATGTTTTAGCCTTTCTTGGAAGTTTCTTAAAGAAGGTCGACATTAATTTTAGGTGAAAGGATTTACAGAGATTAATTAGTTTCATGCCATTTTTGTTTGTTCTTTTGTGTGCCGGATATGCCCCTACTGTTTTGCTGAAAACTTTTCTTTGCCTACCTGTGCATTAAAATCACCGAGTAGAATAATAACATTTTTGATTTTGGAATTTTTGACATTTCATCATCTAGAAGACTCCAGAATTCTTCAGTTTTACTTGGGTTCTTGCTATTATCTTCATTTATTGGTGCATGACAGTTAACAAATGTATACTTTTTGTTCTTGCATTTAAGTGTGAGAAGAGATAACCTTTCTGAACTAGATTTAAATTCCATAACATTATCAACTATTGCTTTATGGACATAAAAGGAGGTACCTAGTAGTGGCATTCCTTTCATAATTTTGACTGCTGGTTTACCTTTAAAGATTCTATAATTTTTGGTTTCTGTTACATTCTCATCCATAAACCGTGTCTCTTGAGCTGCTAAGATCTGGATTTCATGTCTATCTAAGAAAATTTCCAGTTCTTTCTGTTTGCCGGTTTTTAGCAAGGAATTTACATTAAGAGTACCTGCAAAGAATTTCCTCTTAAATTTAAGTCTGAAAGGATTCCAAGGATGCTCCGACTCACCCTTATTGCAGATGTTGGGACTCCCCAGAACCCTAGGTCCCGATGCATTGCATAACGCAATGGTGGATTTCTCTTCCGAGCTACCACCTGGGGTAGTGCTTTCATTCAGCGGACTTTCCATTCTGCAATTGAAATTGTACATTGTACAAGGTAGGAAATTAATTCCAAGATAAGATCGGATTGTTAGTCCGAAATGATTTTTTATTCGTGCTTTACTCCACTAGGTTCTTCCGCTCTCTCCGCCGTTGGGACATTAAATTCCTCATCCGCCTTCGAGACCGTTGACCAGGTTTCACCTGTAACCCTAGGCAGGGGCCCTTACAGGGTGCTACCATCCGGAGCCAGATGGACCCAGGTTGTTTTACGAGGTTGTTACTCCTCCCCCTCCTCCTTCCCCATCACTTGCAAGATGGGGCCCCGGGCTTGGGACCGGCAATGGCGGAGTTGAATAACCTTTATATTTCTTTAATTTAAGATACTCTAGTGTACATGTTCCTTTTACTGAAAAGAGTGTTTAAATATGTACCTTGACTCATTGCATAAGCTATTTTGTCTAATCCGGAGTTTCATTAGTTCAGACAACCTAGAGTCTCGTTTCGGATTAATGAGGTTCTATTGCATTATTATTATTAGTAGTAGTAGTAGTAATCTGTGTCGGGGTGGGGAATATTTTAGTTTAACGCTCTTCTTTCTTCGAGGAATTAGCAGCCTTCCACCTTCTTCTTCTATTAGTGTTAAGATGGACTGATACTCTCGTAGCTTAGCCTCTAAATATGGCTAGAATAGCAAGATACGTAGATCAACAACGAGACTGCAATCCACCGGGTGAGTTGGCCGTGCGGTTAGGGGCGCGCATCTTTGAGGATGCATCCGGAAGATAGTGGGTTCGAACCTCACTGTCGGCAACACTGAAGATAATTTTCCGTGGTTTACCATTTTCACACCAGCTGTATCTTAAGTAAGGCCATGGCTGCTTCCTTCCTACTTCTAGGCCTCTCCTATGCCATCGTCGCCATAAGACCTATCTGTGTCTTACGACGTAAAACAATTGTAAAAGTAAACTAGAGTCCGTTCAGTAAGAGTTGATAAATTTCTCCCATTCCTCAACATGTTGGCAAGTTTTCGAGGATAGATGAGGTGTTGGGGGAAGGAATGTTCAGAGTCACCCGGTTTCCAAATTGTATGACAATAGTTCACAATACCGTCGAATAGTAATTGAACTGAGTATCTGTCATTTACCTCTAACCACAACTCAACTTTCACAGCCACCTGTAGCAGCCCTCTAGGGTAATGACCTCATCCCATTCTCTTCTCCCTCTCACTTTGAAGGAGAAACTTCCAAACATTTCGTGGGAAGAATTCATCCACTCGTCCAAACGGGCCATAGTTAGAGCTCTGCACGGATGCGAATATCCGCGAAGTTAGTGCAAACTGTACTTTTGCTGATAATTTCTAAATGATTAAGTTTATTGATTTTTCACTCAGGTATAGCCTTATTTTTGCTTGTGGTTAGGCAACCCTTGACTTTGATATGGGTGAATGGTGATATAGAAAGTGACTTCAGTCCATAAAGCCTTAAGTCTGACCTAAGCCTAACTGGCTCCTGCCCTCAATTAGTGGAAGGAAGGAACAAAGGTTCCGAAAGAGAAACGCTCAATATGTCGGCAGTTGTCGCGAGACGAAATCTCTCATAAACCTGTGACTCTAGAGGTTCCAGTGCCAGGGATCAGGCCTATTGTATTATGTTAACAGATCTATCCGTTTCAAAATATTGGGTGTAATATAGTTAAATATTTACATTCCCGGCGGATAACCATTCGCGGAGGCGGATGCGGGTGCGGATGAAGGAAGTGCGGATACGAAGCGAATGCGGATAATATTTCGTATATCCGCGCAGGGCTCTAGCCATTGTTAGGGTTGTACTACGTCTTTCGTACATAAGCCGGATGCGTTTTGTCCTCCCTCCTTTGGTGTATCACAGTAATTACTTGAAATTTATTTGATACACTCAAAAAATTTATCAAAATAAAAATTAGTATCAGAAAACAGATTAAATATTTTCGATCGTCGAAGTTGTGACACCTCAGTTAAGGAAATTTAACAACTTTGCGTCCCTTCCCACTCCCCAACCAATCCCTGTTTGTCACATGACATAGATGCACGGAATGTTCAATTCTTTTATGTCACTGTGAGAGTGACTCAGTTCCAATGTACCACTGAAGTTCAAATTTGTGGAATTATGAATATCGCAGTGACATTGATCGTGAATCTAAAACGTTTATATGTGTTAAAATACACTGACTGACAGAGCAAATGCAACACCAAGAAGGAGTGGTTCGAAAGGGATGAAAGTTGGGGAAAAAACAGAGACGGCACGAACGAATAATTGATGTTTATTTCAAACCGATATGCAGGTTACACAATGCGCACGGCATCGACTCAGTAGGATGTAGGACCACCGCGAGCGGCGATGCACGCAGAAACACGTCGAGGTACAGAGTCAATAAGAGTGCGGATGGTGTCCTGAGGGATGGTTCTCCATTCTCTGTCAACCATTTGCCACAGTTGGTCGTCCGTACGAGGCTGGGCCAGAGTTTGCAAACGGCGTCCAATGAGATCCCACACGTGTTCGATTGGTGAGAGATCCGGAGAGTACGCTGGCCACGGAAGCATCTGTACACCTCGTAGAGCCTGTTGGGAGATGCGAGCAGTGTGTGGGCGGGCATTATCCTGCTGAAACAGAGCATTGGGCAGCCCCTGAAGGTACGGGAGTGCCACCGGCCGCAGCACATGCTGCACGTAGCGGTGGGCATTTAACGTGCCTTGAATACGCACTAGAGGTGACGTGGAATCATACGCAATAGCGCCCAAAACCATGATGCCGCGTTGTCTAGCGGTAGGGCGCTCCACAGTTACTGCCGAATTTGACCTTTCCCCACGCCGACGCCACACTCGTCTGCGGTGACTATCACTGACAGAACAGAAGCGTGACTCATCGGAGAACACGACGTTCCGCCATTCCCTCATCCAAGTCGCTCTAGCCCGGCACCATGCCAGGCGTGCACGTCTATGCTGTGGAGTCAATGGTAGTCTTCTGAGCGGACGCCGGGAGTGCAGGCCTCCTTCAACCAATCGACGGGAAATTGTTCTGGTCGATATTGGAACAGCCAGGGTGTCTTGCACATGCTGAAGAATGGCGGTTGACGTGGCGTGCGGGGCTGCCACCGCTTGGCGGCGGATGCGCCGATCCTCGCGTGCTGACGTCACTCGGACTGCGCCTGGACCCCTCGCACGTGCCACATGTCCCTGCGCCAACCATCTTCGCCACAGGCGCTGCACCGTGGACACATCCCTATGGGTATCGGCTGCGATTTGACGAAGCGACCAACCTGCCCTTCTCAGCCCGATCGATCACCATACCCCTCGTAAAGTCGTCTGTCTGCTGGAAATGCCTCCGTTGACGGTGGCCTGGCATTCTTAGCTATACACGTGTCCTGTGGCACACGACAACACGTTCTACAATGACTGTCGGCTGAGAAATCACGGTACGAAGTGGGCCATTCGCCAACGCCGTGTCCCATTTATCGTTCGCTACGTGCGCAGCACAGCGGCGCATTTCACATCATGAGCATACCTCAGTGACGTCAGTCTACCCTGCAATTGGCATAAAGTTCTGGCCACTCCTTCTTGGTGTTGCATTTGCTCTGTCAGTCAGTGTATATAATAGTTTAAATTCTTTTGTGGCAAGGGATTAACAGAAGCAGCTCAAACAGAAAAAATATACCACAATAGAACCGCAGTATGTGGGTGTGTCATATAAGTGTACAGTATTGCTATTTCCTGAGTATAGTGAGATTGAATCAAGGTGCAGTAAAGCTAATGCAGTGAGCTCGCAGTTGCAATCAACAGTAGCCTATTCTGTAAGTAGGAGGTGAGTTCCTGGATGAAACTAGCTGTACATTCGTCTGTTGTCGGACCAACTTTGCTGTACGGGGGTTAAATCTGGGTGGGCTCTTATTCATAAGTTAGAAGTAACAGACGTGAAAGTAGTGAGAACGGTTGCTGGTAAAACAGGTGGTAACAATAGCCGGAGGGTACCAGGAATGAGGAGATAAAAGATAAGTTAAGAATGAACTCGATGGATGAAGCTGTACGCATAAACCGATTTCGGTGATGCGGTCATGTGAGGCGAATGGAGTAGAATAGGTTACCTAGGAGAATAATGGACTCTGTTATGGAGGGTATGAGAAGTAGAGGGAAACCAAGATGGCGATGGTTAGACCCGGTGTGTAGCGATATAAAGATAAGAGGTATACAACTAAACGAAGCCACGGAATTAGTTACAAATAGAAGATTGTGATGGCGGTTAGTAAATTCGCAGAGAATTGCAGAGTGAACGCTGAAAGGCATAAAAGTCTATAATGAAGACGTGTGCATGTATGTATTTATGTACTATGTAGGCCTATGTACAGTACTATTTCCTTACGTCAGTTTCTATTTCCTTTCCTTGAAAACAGCGTTCGATATAGGCCCTACTAACATTGAAGTACGGCAACCAGAAAAATGAATTAGGTCGTGCAGACAAAGTGTCCTCGGTCTTAGTTTTAAAAATCTGGTAACCGTAGCCATAGGGTACTTGAACGTGAAATAGTATGAAATCGAGACAGACCTAGGTGTCGAAGGTAAATGCTATATATTTAAGGATTTCAAGCTGGCTGTTAGTGATACTGATAATGTACTTAGCGATAGTGTTCAATCCAAAGATTAATTTCCAACATGTTTCCATAAACTTCGTTCTGCGGCTATTACCTTCAGTTCCAAGTAATATTATGATAAGCTTTTTCCTGCATTATTTGATCAATATCCGTGATCTGCCTTCGCTGTTTCTTCCTTCCCCATTGCCCTCCAGTATCGTGTGCAAAGGACTTCCGTATCTGAAAGTATGCCCGATTCAATTGTCTTTTCTAGTTTAAAGAAGGCTGAGATGAGTGGCTCAGACGGTTGAGGCGCTGGCCTTCTGACCCCAACCTGGCAGGTTCGATCCTGTCTCAGTCCGATGGTTTGAAGGTGCTCAAATACATCAGCCGCGTGGCGGTAGATTCACTGGCACATGAAAGAACTCCTACGGGACAAAATTCCGGTACCTTGGTGTCTCCGAAAACCAAAAAAGTACTTAATGGGACGTAAAGCAAATAACATGATCATTAATTTAAAGAAGAAGCTGCCCTATCTTAATCAATGTGGTAAAGCACATTCGGTTCACCTGAAGAACGAAGGTTTGATTTCCCGTTCACTTCTGAAGAGCCACATGGCCCAGGCGCACATTCCGCTTGTAAGAGGTAAGAGGTTAATTTCTGGGACCGGACGAGTTGGCCGTGCGGTTAGGAGTGCGCAGCTGTGAGCTTGCATCCGGGAGATAGTGGTTTCGAATCCCACTGTCGGCAGCCCTGAAGATGGTTTTCCACGTTTTCCCATTTTCACATCAGGCCAATGCTGGGACTGTACCTTAATTAAGGACACGGCCGCTTCCTTCCCACTCCTAGGCCTTCCCTATCCCATCGTCGCCATAAGACCTATCTGTGTCGGTACGACGTAAAGCAAATAGCAAGAAAAAAAGAAAAAATCTGGGAAGTACAGTCGGCCGGGCATAGACCCCTATCCCCAAAAGTAAGCTAATGGAAACCCCCGGAGGGTATTCATGGCTTTACTTTTGGCGTAGAATACGGCTACACTTTCGGAACCCTACTTGGGCTAGTGAGAGTTACTGAAACAAAATTTCACACCTACATTTCCAGACGACAGATGCACCGTCAGTGTTCGATGTATCCTTGTAAAAAGGAAGGACCAGTGTAATAATAATAATTTCGTGTGGCTATTTCTAGCAGAGTGCAGCCCTTGTAAGGCAGACCCTCCGACGAGGGTGGGCGGCATCTGCCATGTGTAGGTAACTGCGTGTTATTGTGGTGGACGATAGAGTTATGTGTGTGATTTGTAGGGATGTTGGGACAGTACAAACACCCAGCCCCCGAACCATTGGAATTAGCCAATGAAAGTTAAAATCCCCGAATCGTCAGGGAATCGAACCCGGGACCCTCTGAACCGAAGGCCAGTACGCTGACCATTCAGCCAATGAGTCGGACATGGACCAGTGTACTAAGCAACAAGAGTCTGACCTCAGTATGAGGTCATCGGGTATTGTAATAGCGGAGCTATCTTGAGGAACTAAAATTGCCGAGCCACGTTCTTAATAATTAGTGTAGCTCTGGACTCCGGCAAGTATCGTTTGATTTATCTCAATGAGTTCTATAAGTATAAAGTGAAAGAAGACCAAACTTCGGAAAATTCCAGAATGAAGAATTGCGAAAATTGTATTTTATTTTTCATAAAATGATATAGTGAAATCAAAATCAGCAAAAACACATTTGAGAGGATAAAGTGACTTGTCAGAATTCCAATTAAGAATCATCAATTCCGAGCACCATTAGACTTATAGGGACCGTCTTAAAATGAAGACAGCAGAGCGCCGTGATGAGAGTTCGCGCTACTGGAACCTATTTTTCACGCGCCCTAATCCATCGTTAAGTTCGAGGGAAAAACCAACACTAGATGGTAAAATATTGAGAAAATATGAAAGATATTATTATTATTGTTATTATTAAAGTAAGTAAACTCGTGTCCTCATCCCGAGGTGGTGCAGCTCTTTTCAGGCACACCCCCATTGGAGGTGAGCTGCGTATACCATCTGAACGACATACCAGCCCTCCTACCATTCTTAAATTTCTGGCAGTACCGGGAATCGAACCCGGGCCCCCAAGGACGGCAGCTAATAACACTAACTTACGTTAAGTAGGCGGACATTATTATTATTATTATTATTATTATTATTATTATTATTATTATTATTATTATTGTTCCGCCTCTGTAGTGTAGTGGTTAGCGTGATTAGCTGCCATCCCCGGAGGCCCGGGTTCGATTCCCGGCTCTGCCACAAAATTTGAAAAGTCGTACGAGGGCTGTAACGGGGTCCACTCAGGCTCGGGAGGTCAACTGAGTAGAGGTGGGTTCGATTCCCACCTCAGCCATCCTCGAAGTGGTTTTCCGTGGTTCCCACTTCTCCTCCAGGCGAATGCCGGGATGGTACCTAACTTAAGGCCACGGCCGCTTCCTTCCCTCTTCCTTGCCTATCCCTTCCAATCTTCCCATCCCTCCACAAAGCCCTTGTTCAGTATATCAGGTGAAGCCTCCTGGGTGAGGTACCGGTCATCCTCCCCGTTTGTATCCCGACCAAGAGTCTGAAGCTCCAGGACACTGCCCTTGAGGCGGTAGAGGTGGGATCCCTCGCTAAGTCCGAGGGAAAAACCGAACCTGAAGGGTAAACAGATGATGATGATGATTATTGTTAACGTGTTTTTGTGGAGCGGAGAGGCGAAAGAATGTGCGGGCATGAATGGGTCGATATAAGACAGTGAAAAGATTAATTTAACACTTCAAAATTAGAACTATATTTCCTTCTCTGTTATCTTTCGGTTTCTTTTCAAAATCTTAACTAATTAAGTAGTTAAAAATTAGTTACAGAACCTTAGAGCATAGTCTTGAAAAACATTCTTAGAGAATTATTGTACAGGTTGAGCCTGAAGCTCACAGTTATAATTTACACCTGAACATTGCTGCTCGTTTAAAACGTTAGTCAAGGAGACGAACCTCCCAATTTCCTTTACATCACAAGCAGAATATTTATATACACTGACTGACAGAGCAAATGCAACACCAAGAAGGAGTGGTCAGAACTTTATGCCAATTGCAGGGTAGACTGACGTCACTGAGGTATGCTCATGATGTGAAATGCGCCGCTGGGCTGCGCACGTAGCGAACGATAAATGGGACACGGCGTTGGCGAATGGCCCACTTCGTACCGTGATTTCTCAGCCGACAGTCATTGTAGAACGTGTTGTCGTGTGCCACAGGACACGTGTATAGCTAAGAATGCCAGGCCGCCGTCAACGGAGGCATTTCCAGCAGACAGACGACTTTACGAGGGGTATGGTGATCGGGCTGAGAAGGGCAGGTTGGTCGCTTCGTCAAATCGCAGCCGATACCCATAGGGATGTGTCCACGGTGCAGCGCCTGTGGCGAAGATGGTTGGCGCAGGGACATGTGGCACGTGCGAGGGGTCCAGGCGCAGCCCGAGTGACGTCAGCACGCGAGGATCGGCGCATCCGCCGCCAAGCGGTGGCAGCCCCGCACGCCACGTCAACCGCCATTCTTCAGCATGTGCAAGACACCCTGGCTGTTCCAATATCGACCAGAACAATTTCCCGTCGATTGGTTGAAGGAGGCCTGCACTCCCAGCGTCCGCTCAGAAGACTACCATTGACTCCACAGCATAGACGTGCACGCCTGGCATGGTGCCGGGCTAGAGCGACTTGGATGAGGGAATGGCGGAACGTCGTGTTCTCCGATGAGTCACGCTTCTGTTCTGTCAGTGATAGTCACCGCAGACGAGTGTGGCGTCGGCGTGGAGAAAGGTCAAATCCGGCAGTAACTGTGGAGCGCCCTACCGCTAGACAACGCGGCGCTATTGCGTATGATTCCACGTCACCTCTAGTGCGTATTCAAGGCACGTTAAATGCCCACCGCTACGTGCAGCATGTGCTGCGGCCGGTGGCACTCCCGTACCTTCAGGGGCTGCCCAATGCTCTGTTTCAGCAGGATAATGCCCGCCCACACTCTGCTCGCATCTCCCAACAGGCTCTACGAGGTGTACAGATGCTTCCGTGGCCAGCGTACTCTCCGGATCTCTCACCAATCGAACACGTGTGGGATCTCATTGGACGCCGTTTGCAAACTCTGCCCCAGCCTCGTACGGACGACCAACTGTGGCAAATGGTTGACAGAGAATGGAGAACCATCCCTCAGGACACCATCCGCACTCTTATTGACTCTGTACCTCGACGTGTTTCTGCGTGCATCACCGCTCGCGGTGGTCCTACATCCAACTGAGTCGATGCCGTGCGCATTGTGTAACCTGCATATCGGTTTGAAATAAACATCAATTATTCGTCCGTGCCGTCTCTGTTTTTCCCCCCAACTTTCATCCCTTTCGAACCACTCCTTCTTGGTGTTGCATTTGCTCTGTCAGTCAGTGTATATATATATATATATATATATATATATATATAACTCTTGAAATATATGCAACATATAGAATTTTCCAAGAGCACCTTTTGCTCCATAAAATTATCTAACATTATACCATACGAGCCTTCCAAAGGGACTGTTCAACCTTTACATTAATTGTAGGAGCGTCTTTGTACTATCACTTTACAATTAGGAATCTATTTCCAGAAATTTCCAGGCATATCAAAGGCACAACCTATATTTAAATTCAAGCAATACGCTCAACAGTCTAACATCTTTATATACAAGGAATGAAATAGAATTTCACAGGGGTATTGAATACCCATTCTACGGGACCTTTGTGAAAAACAACAGGTTAAAGTTACTGGCCCGAAAATCAAAAAGGTGAGGATGCGGACACTTGCCCTCCTTGAAAATTAAAATGAAAAGCATAAAACAATATTTGGGCTTATGGCCCGAAGTCACACAGGCTAAGCCTATGCTACTGAGGTGACTAGAAGGAGAAAATATTTAAGTTACAAAGATTACAAACTGAAAAATGTTACAAAATCATAGTCACCTCGAAGTTAAATTGACAGGGAACACGAGAGTGTCACTCACTCTCTATTCCCTGATTACGGTTAAGTTCCTTTGGCTTGTGTGAAATTTACATTAGAAGTTGAAATTTACATTTGAATTTTACATTTTAGAAAATTAAAGTTATATTATTAAAAATTGGAAACCTTCTCCTCGAGCTAGCTTTCAAGGATTATCACTTAGTTAAACCACGACTGTCATTTCTTTGAACTGATGGACTTCTCGACGATGGACGAGCAACCACCGCCTCTCTTCACAAACTCACACACTAGACTGGAGTGATGAATAAGACAACCTGATTGAAAATGTGCTAGCTCTTATACCCGAGAGGAAGTTTCCAGAAAACTCTGGGCTAAGGCCCGACACACGCCAAATTTTGATTGGGTAACTAAATGAATACTAGATACGGTTTGATTGGCTGAAAAATAAATATACAAAATTTACTATTGGCCAACATCTTAAGTTGGCGAGAAGAGATAGACGTGTTACAAACTTTAACATGCCCAAAACAAAGAATAATCAATTCAGTTTAGTAAACCTTAAAATATCAAATTACTTTACAATTTTAATAGTCAATCTTCACACCAGAGGGCATAACATAAGTTTGTAGTAGAGATATCAGTAGGGAAATGTCCACACTTCTTTATCGCGAGTTTTAGCTTTTAGATAGCATTCTTCAAGGCGCTTCTTTTGAATGAACGGGGTGTACCTTCCGGTACAATTATTATTATTATTATTATTATTATTATTATTATTATTATTATTATTATTATTATTTTCGCTTCAGCCATTTATGGGCTGCGATTACGCAACTTCCATTGCTTTCTCAAGTTGTTTTTTATTTCCTCTTTCGCCAGTAGTCCATCATCCGTTGGCTTGCTCGTGCTCGTTCTTCTACTCTATTCTCCCTCGTTATCTCATCAGCTGGGTCCTTCACCTCCGCAACTCTTCTGCCTGAAGATTTTTCTGTTTGTTATATCTTCTGCCGTAATCCCACATTTTTCTAAATCTCGGTGGACTAATTTTACCCATGGGAATTTTGTCTTCCTGTTCTCCTGGAAGGTGAGGATCCAGTTGGCGAGTCTCTCTGATCCCGTTATTATTATTATTATTATTATTATTATTATTATTATTATTATTATTATTATTATTATTATTATTATTATTATTATTAGCCAGCCCTGTGGTGTAGAGGTAGTAGCGTGCCTGTCTTTTAGTCGAAGACCTTGGGTTCGTTTTTCGGCCTGTTGAAGGATTTTAATTCTGGACTTAGTAGAACGAGGTTCACTTGAAACGAGATTTTCTCGAGCTTTTAGTTACAGGAAGAAAGCGTACAGTGAGAAGGTGAAGGTGACGCTACTGATATAAATGAATACCTAGACGAATAAGATTGAAACATCGAGGTCCTTGGCTCACTTATGACCCGTTTTAATAGGAAAACAATAAATCTTTCGGCCTTTCCAAATTTCAACCAATTGTCACTAACAATTAGAAGTTTCTTAAGTAGTGAGGTTCTTCCCTACCCCTCTCCCGCTACTACCTTGGTATTAATTTTAAACCTAAAATATCCAAACGAAGAGGGGAGGCCAAATATACCGCCTCTCGGCCTGATCGATTTTTCCCCACCAGTGCAGTAAAAAAAATTTCCGACTCATCGTGTTTTCTCGGAAACAAGTGAGTAAAGGGCATAGTTTTCCCCCTGGGACCATCACGTACTTGCCCTCAAGAAAAAGAAAAAGATGTTTGCCATGTGCACAATGATGTCGAGAAATTGATGAGGGTAATTCTAGATAGACGCCACCCCCCCCCCCCCCTCCAAGCCCAAAATTACATCCATGTTAAAACGACGCACAATATTGGACTACAGAGTGAGGATAATGGATAGAAAATTGAAAGTCGTGCTAACCACATTAAGAATGCTGTAGTCAGAAGTGCCGACTGAGTGTCCACGAAACGTACGTGCCCAACATGGTTTTGTAATGGACAAGTGGTGCCGTCTGACAACAATCGGCGCAAACTGCTTTCCGAAGTGGTGAGCAATACTGAGAAGCGTTACAAATTGACAGCCTAAAATTTTGACATACATAGGGTGTCCTTGAAAAAAGTTCCAATATTTAATGATGAGGTAGTACGCAACAAACGAAGGAAGAAAGGTCCTATAAATATTGGACGCAAACACAATATCTTCAGAGTTATGGTCCATTACCACTATTATCAATGATCGCGATGTTCCAGTAATTTACTTTGGGTCGTATGCAACAAAATACGAATATGCGTTCCTACATAAACATTGGTCGTAAACGACTGTAAATAAGGTACATGCATGATGGGACACCGCACCATTTTCGTTGTAAGTTTAGGAACACCTAACACGGGTCGTCCGTGAGTGATGGATTCAAAGGGAAGGGCCAATACATTGGCCTACCCGTTCACCTGACCTTAACCCTTTAGATTTCTGGCTTTATCGACATGCAAAGTCCATGCTTTATGCGGTCCCCATAAATGAAATCAAATGAAATTGCGTATGGCTTTTAGTGCTGGGTGTGTCCGAGGACAGGTTCGGCTCACCAGATGCAGGTTTTTGATGTGACTCCCGTAGGCGACCTGCGCGTCGTGATGTGGATGAAATGATGACGAAGACGACACATACACCCAGCCCCCGTGCCAGCAAAATTAACCAATTATGGTTAAATTTCCCGACCCTGCCGGGAATCGAACCCGGGACCCCTGTGACCAAAGGCCAGCACGCTAACCATTTAGCCATGGAGCCGGACCCCGTAAATGATGTGGGTACACTATGAGAACGCGTGTTCTATGCCCGTGATGCATGCCTGGGAACAAACAGGGGCGTTCCAACTAATGCTTGATTCCATGCGGCGTTGGGTGAAAGGATGCATTGCAAACGAAACGAAACGAAACGAAACGAAACGAAACGAAACGAAACGAAACGAAACGAAACGAAACGAAACGAAACGAAACAAAACAAAACAAAACAAAACAAAACAAAACAAAACAAAACAAAACAAAACAAAACAAAACAAAACAAAACAAAACAAAACAAAACAAAACAAAACAAAACAAAACAAAACAAAACAAAACAAAACAAAACAAAACAAAACAAAACAAAACAAAACAAAACAAAACAAAACAAAACAAAACAAAACAAAACAAAACAAAACAAAACAAAACAAAACAAAACAAAACAAAACAAAACAAAACAAAACAAAACAAAACAAAACAAAACAAAACAAAACAAAACAAAACAAAACAAAACAAAACAAAACAAAACAAAACAAAACAAAACAAAACAAAACAAAACAAAACAAAACAAAACAAAACAAAACAAAACAAAACAAAACAAAACAAAACAAAACAAAACAAAACAAAACAAAACAAAACAAAACAAAACAAAACAAAACAAAACAAAACAAAACAAAACAAAACAAAACAAAACAAAACAAAACAAAACAAAACAAAACAAAACAAAACAAAACAAAACAAAACAAAACAAAACAAAACAAAACAAAACAAAACAAAACAAAACAAAACAAAACAAAACAAAACAAAACAAAACAAAACAAAACAAAACAAAACAAAACAAAACAAAACAAAACAAAACAAAACAAAACAAAACAAAACAAAACAAAACAAAACAAAACAAAACAAAACAAAACAAAACAAAACAAAACAAAACAAAACAAAACAAAACAAAACAAAACAAAACAAAACAAAACAAAACAAAACAAAACAAAACAAAACAAAACAAAACAAAACAAAACAAAACAAAACAAAACAAAACAAAACAAAACAAAACAAAACAAAACAAAACAAAACAAAACAAAACAAAACAAAACAAAACAAAACAAAACAAAACAAAACAAAACAAAACAAAACAAAACAAAACAAAACAAAACAAATGGTGATCTAGCTCTGAGGGGCCTTGGACTACCAGTCGAATGATGCTGAACCCGGAAGCCTTCAGATTACGAAATAACTCGGGGTCAATGCTATGAATCCTCTCGGCCGTCATTCTTGCCTTTCCAGAGCGGGTCCACTATCTCACCATCAGGTAGCTCTACAATTTATTGTTCTCGCGTAGGCTGGGTGGATCTCGAACCAGCCTTCATATCCAGGCAAAAATTAGTGATCTGACTGGAAATCGAACCCAGAGCTTCCAGGTAAGATATAGGTTCGCTTTCCGTACACTGCGAAGCCGATCAGTAAAATATATTAAAAGATTTAAATAGTTTTACTGTGTCATGATGATTCAATTGTTCTATCCTAATACAGTATATCCTATCCTAATTGCTATAATATGGTCCTGAAACGGGATGAGCGGGTTTGTAAATTACTGTCGCGCTAGACCTAATCCACGCTGAAAATAAACTCAATCTTTTTTTAATGTTGGGATTCTCGGAGAATGGTGCATACAGAGTGGTCAGACACAACGTGAACCGAGTATATGAATGTTAGAGTGTTGGCCAAGCTAATTAGTAATTTGAAAACTTTACGTCGATATCTCGCGCCGTTATCATTTTCTCAGCTGCTGAAGTTAGCAAATCAGATCGCTTCGCGGGTAAATTCTAATGGGATTTACAAGCCGGTGTTGCTAAATCCGCACGTGGCTTGGTCGGGCTTGAGATCCAACCCGAGCATTGAGCATCAAAGGCCAACACGCCGTGGGCTTCAGCCGGTGCTACCGTACCATGCTTGCTGTGGGCCGAGCCTATCAGCAGGGAGCTCCTTATTCTAATCTCTCTCCCCTGCAGAAGTGTATTTCCTCTATTGGCGCTCTCAAGCCGGTCATAAGCCACGTACAGATTTAGTAACACCGCCTCGTAAAGCCCATCTGAAGTCTCTCTCGAAGCGATGTGATTGGCTAAATTCAGCAGTAATAAAATGACAACGGCACGAGATATCGACGTAATGTTTTCAAATTACCTATCAGTATGGCCAACTCTTTAACGCTCACACACCCTGTTTACGTTTTTCCTAACACCCTGTATAATACAGTATACAGAGGAGCGTGACGGATATTATATGGGCCCGCCTGCTAAAATAAAAGTTCGGACCCCCTCAAATACAAAGTTAAACCTAGAAGTAATATAATATTCATTGCCAAGTTATACGAACAAAGGTGTATTCCTTGCAAGGTTATTGAAAAATAACGTTTAAAGGGTTTTGTTTGACTGGCTCCGTGGTTTAACAGCGAAGCTGCTGAACTGCCAACCATGCACCTCTTAGATGTTCGTAGATAACTTTAATCACTTTTATTTTTCACTGGCATTACTGTATACACTGTTGTAGAATAAATGTGTGAATAAAGTTAAGTGTTCTCTAAAATGTGTGCATAATACGATCTCACGTGCACTACACATCAACAAAGTATCATTCTCTAACAAAAATATGATATTTTCGTATCCATTTTCATGTGCTGTACCGGGCGAGGTGACCCCGTGCGGTTAGGAGCCCGCAGCTGTGAGCTCGCATCTAGGAGATAGTGGGTTCGACCCCCACTGTTGGCAGCCCTTAACATGGTTTTCCGTGGTTACCCAGTTTTCACGCCAGGTAAATGCTGGGGCTGTACCTTAATTAAGGCCACGGCCGCGTCCTTCCCATTCCTAGGCCTTTCCTGTCCCATCATTGCCATAAGACCTATCTGTGTCGCTGCGACGTAAAGCAGCCAGCAACAGAAATCATGTGCTGTAATTATTTTAAAATAATTTTGTGCAGATCTTTTCTGAGGAACGTGTCGCAGTATTGCAAGTATTGTTTACAGCTGTGCTGTGTTATATACAATAAAGTAGTAATTTCCTTACATACCAACTGTGAAACAAAACCTGTTTTTACTGATTCTACAAAACGACCCTGATCATTTCCGTGCAAACTGACATCAGGTTTTATATATACCTTTTTCCGAAGGGTCTGCGGGGCCCCTTAAAGGCCCGGGCCCACCTGCATTGCAGGCCCTGAAGGCCCTAAATTTACGCCCTCGAGTACACATCGACATCTGAAAACGAAGCTTTGTTCGAGCAATGAATAGTCTACATGAAATGGGCTTGTTCTTAGAAACCATCATTACATCATCAGATACCTAATGCTGATTTTACAGCACAATAAGGAGTTAACTTCGAACCCTAGCGGAGTTGTAACAGTAAATCTGTAATCTGAAGGTTAGCTGTCTAAGTTATGGCTCTACTCCTACAAGTTAACGAAGCACAGGAAGACTTGACTCACTGCCAATACTGTTCAGATAACATAGGCTCCCTCCATACTACAGGCCTTGACAATGACAAGCATTATTCACAACCTCTTTCAATGAATTCTATTATTTATTTTATTTATCTTCTACGAATAGTTCTCCTATGCAAATGATAAAATGAGAGAGTACTTTTGTAATTCTGAAGTAAACATTATACTGGGGAAAGAGACAGGCCTGCTTTACTTTATTATTTTGTTTTTAAAATTTTTACAATTGACTTTACGTCGCACCGGCACTAATAGGTCTTATGGCGACGGTGGGACAGGAAAGGGCTAGGAGTGGGAAGGAAGCGGCCGTAGCCCTAATTGAGGTACAGCCTGGTGTGAACATGGGAATTCATGGAAAAAACACATCAAGGGCTGCTGGCAGTGGGGTTCGAACTCACTATCTCCCGAATTCAAGCTCACAGCTGTTTTATTATTATTATTATTATTATTATTATTATTATTATTATTATTATTGCCAAGATCAACGGCTGAGTGGACACCGTCTTCGGCTTCGGTCCTTAGGACTTCGGGTTCAATTCCCAGTCATGTCGAGGTATTTTAATCGTAAGCAGTTACGTCCTTGGTTCGGAGAATGGTTGCTTGTGTTGTACTCGACGTCCTTGTAGCTCAAACATCATAGACAAAATTATTCGCATACACGTTAGATGCCACCCAACGTCGGGGGGTCTGCCTTACAAGGACTGCCTTCTCCAGACTATCAATAGCTACTCGAATAATAATAATAATAATAATAATAATAACAACAACAATTCGACTTTAGACTATAGGAAATGACTACGACAGCCTTGTTTTCATCTGCACATAACGCCCACGATACCACCAGTAAAATTGGCTCTAGTCACAAGCCTGCAGCATCGTCACTTCAACCATCAGACAGTACGCCGTGGCTTCTGATGATATCCCTTTGCGAGCTTCAACACCTCCTACGTGGGCTTTAGTGAACTTTTATCACACGATATATTTGGTTTTTTTAAGCACTTGAGCCATATAACTTTGCTTTGAGCTATTACAAAGTGCAGACTCAACGCGTAAATTCAGGTTGAGAGGTAATACGAAAGCAGAGTGAACGTTTGTCAACCAAAATGCCGGAAGTGACTGCTATTGCAATTTTTTTTAATTTTTTTTTTCGCTTCTCATTGAAGCCCGCAACGAATTCATTAAAAACGTTTGGTCAGGAGTGTCAAGGTCTTTTCAACGTCGCACCGACATAGATAGGTCTTATGGCGACGGAGTGTCAAGGAAGAACGGTCGCCCACAGTCTCAAGTAGTACCGGTCTTCTTCTTCTTTCTTCTTTTCCTGCCGCTTTTTCCCACACCTGTGGGGTTGCGGGTGCGAACTGCGTCGCACATGTGGATTTGGCCCTGTTTTTACGGCCGGATGCCCTTCCTGACGCCAACCCTCTATGGAGGGATGTAAGCACTATTGCGTGTTTCTGTGGTGGTTGGTAGTGTAGTGTGTTGTCTGAATATGATGAGGAGAGTGTTGGGACGGACATATACACCCAGTCCCCGAGCCAGAAGAATTAATCAGAAGCGATTAAAATCCCCGACCCGGCCGGGAATCGAACCCGGGACCCTCTGAACCGAAGGCCAGTACGCTGACCATTCAGCCAACGAGTCGGACAGTCTCAAGTAGTACCGGTACTGTGCATAATTTCTGCGTAGGCATTTCTCGGTTCTACGTATACTTTGTTGAATATTGACAACAACTGCTGTTTACGTTTGACTTCGACGGCTCCTTGCTCTCGTGCTGACGCTGAAAGTCCGAACTGTTCGAGAGGTTGACCAGATATGACTATACCTTCGAGGTGGATCAGGCACTGGTTGTATATAACGTCCATGATCGGCTGAACATCACCGCATTCTCTCTCATTCAAGAGATATATGGTATAAAGTGTACGACACTCATGGAGGACCTAGAGTAGTTACCAAATTTCAAGTTACTACGCATTCTGCTTCAGGGGATTTTGTGGTGTTTGTTACTTTTCGTGTTTTCTTTTACGATTTTCACAATTAGATATTGAATTAAAAACAAATCCTTACTTACTCAAGAACCTAACTCCTAAGAGGCATATAAATGACAAATTCCACGTAAGTAGGCGGTTTGGATTTGAGAAAATTATGTTTTATCGTCGCTATTCCGTGGTCAGACACTGAGTCAAAAATACTTTCTTGACGAGCCGCACCTTACACCCAGTGAGGACCCACCTAGCAAATTTCAAGTTTATAATCGCTGTCGTTCTAGAGATTTCGTGACGAGGGTTTGCTTTTTTTTTTTTTTTTTTTTACAAGTTTTTTCTCGGTTTTTGCGATTAAACTTTGAATTGTCTAATATATTTTTAGAGAGAGCACCCAACACTCTAGGAAAACCTTCCTACCGAATATCGAGATTTTACGCATTGTGTTTCGGAGGATTTCGTGATTATTGGTGGCTTTTAGGCACATTAAATTACTGCGAGGGAGTCCATATACAACACCATAAATCTGGAGTCGACAACACGAGTGTCAAATATAGAGTTTTCAGTGAGAGTATCATTTGTGTAACGTGCTAGGAACAACGTAGTCAACAGCCTCGTACATTTAGTGACCTCTATTTCTTTAAAGTGATGTCAATAACTGTGATCAGTAACAGAAAAAAGTAAGTAGGTCCTAAGCGTTTCATTTGGTTTTTAGAAAATGGGGGTGTATGAAAGGAATGTCTGCAGTTACCTGTATTTCTGGTAAAATATTACCTTCAGCCGAGAAATAACCTTGACATGTTGTGAGATGGACAGCAGACAATGGGTATGATGGCAAACTGGGTGAAAATTTAGACTGTAAGTTCACCCAGCGTTAAAGTCCTCTCAGATATAGTTACTGTGTTGATGGGGCGAAAGTAACTCGTGGGGATCACTCCAAGTAGCTTAGTACCTAGGTGTCAATATAAGGATAGATGTTCATCGAGATTACCATATTAGTGAGCCGTAAGTAAAGGTTACATAAACCAAAAACCAAACCCCATAGTGCAACAGCCCCGAAGGCTATGAGCTACCAAGCGACCGCTGCTCAGCCCGAAGGCCTGCAGATTACGAGGTGTCGAGTAGTCAGCACAATGAATCTTCTCGGCCGTTATTCTTGGCTTTCTATGCCGGGGAAGCTAATCCACCGTCAGATAGTTCCTTAGTTGAAATGACGTAGGCTGAGTGGACCTCAAACCAGCCCTCAGATCCAGGTAAAAATCCATGACAGGTCCTGGAGTCGAATCCGGGGCCATCGGGTAAGAAGCAGGCAGGCTTCCACTAAACCGTGGGGCCGGCTAAATACATTGTTAACAGATCACTTCATATGGCCACACGGTCACTGGTAAGAACCCAATTAGAGTATGGTTCCAGCGGACGGAACCCACACCAGGATTACGCGATTCGAAAACTGGGAGAGATACAAAAGAAGGCAGCACGATTTGCTGTGGGTGATTTCCGACAAAAGAGTAGTGTTACAAACATGTTGCAAACTTTGGGCTGGGAAGATTTATGAGAAAGGAGATAAACTTCTCGACTGAACGGTAAGTTCGGAGCTGTCAGTGGTGATATGGCGTGGAATGACAGTAGACGAACAACCTTGGGTGGACATTTTAAAAGTAAGAAAGATCACAATACAAATATAGAAATTCAAGAGGACAAATTTAGGTACATATTCGTTTACAGCAAGAGGAATTAGGGATTGGAATAATTTACCAAGGGATATGTTTAATTTATTTTCAACGTTTTTGAAATCATTTTAGTGACTAGGTAAACAATTTATAGAGAATCTGCTACCTGAGCAACAGCCCTAAATGCAAAATTGATTGATTGATTGATTGATTGATTGATTGATTGATTGATTGATTGATTGATTGATTGATTGATTGATTGATTGATTGATTGATTGATTGATTGATTGATTGATTGATTGAGTGAGTGAGTGTGTTATAACGACCAATCACATTACGTACAGCCGCCAGCGTCTTGGAATGGTGTAACAATCCAACTGATGAGCCCACTGCTATACGGGGACGAAGTACTGGTAACTTCACGATTGAAAATACCTAAATAACTTGAATGCTTTTAACAATATTTTTGTTCGGCAACGGAACACTGCCCCGTCAAAACACACACCAATTAGAGAAATAAGTTCTAACCTGACATAGAAAGCTGAAAAATATTGCGGTCTAAAATATAACATTTTAAAAATAAATGTTCTATGAGAGACAAAATATGAAGAATTTAGAAAATTATTTTAGAAAATATCAGCAGGAAATTTCAAATGAAATAAGTGTTACGTATTCAGAATATGAGCCGATCTCGCGGTGTACCGGGAGCGTGCCTGTTTCTTACCCGGAGGCCCCGCGTTTCATTCCCGATAAGGTGAGGGATTTTTATCTTGATCTGAGGACTGGTTTGAGGACCACTCAGCCTATATGATTACAATTGAGGAGTTATCTGACGGTGAGATAGTGGCCTCGGTCTAGAAAGCCAAGAATAACTGCCGAGAGGATTCATCGTGCTGACAACCCGACAACCCGTAATGTACAGACCTTTGGGCTGAGCAGTGGTTGCTTGGTAGGCCAAAACGCTTCGGGGCTGTTGTGCCATGGGGTTTGATTTGGATTGATTTTATTGAAAATATTATTGCACTTGAGCGAAGCTGTGCTACTGTATGTTTATCGTAATTGGCAGATGTCAGCGGAGCGAGCAGTGGGCTAACAAATGAGTCTCTCATTACCCACAAGACAAGAAGAATTTTTAGATAATAATTTATAAGTGTAGATATGCAAAAAAAACGACAGCAAAAATATTCAGAATGCGATGTGTGTTGGTCGTTCAGGGGCTCGTGACGATAGAGTGAAATGAACCAAGGACTGGCCGACTGACTAACTCAGCAGTTATTGTACCTGGCGACAGAGCGCCGGACGTTAATAAGCACACGTGTATAACAGGTATACTGTTATGAAAGGGTTGGTGGCCATGAATATTCTTATAGTCATCTCACACTCACACTTTCATTCACACACCAAACGTCCTACCTTCACGGTCCGGGTACAGATAAGGGAACGATAACCGTCCTATTCTTCTGCCTTAGCCAAGACAATGGGAACCTTTTTTCTAACCACGGAAGAAAGCTCGGTATTTTATGATGGAGGAGATAGAACGGTATAGTCCTATTCGTGGATGTGGCACTTTCGAAGATGAGGCGCCGAGTAGAACCAACATTTATAGAATAGGCCCTACACTATCTAGAAGTTTGTATGAACATCATATTACACTTCACAGAATGTATATGCATGGCAAGTGGCAGTCTGAAACTTCTGTTACTGTTTAATTACTCGTTTGCACTACCTGTCTGCTGTAGGGTAAAAAGCCTACTTTAGTTTCTAGTAGGGGTTCCTCGGTGGAAGCATAGTGGGTCTCGGCTCAGAAGTGATCCAACAGCTCTGCACTTAGACCGACCAATCTTGTAGAGCCCTGCAAGGATGCGAATATTCGCGAAGTTAGTGTCTTGGCGGATAAAAACTGTATGGCAATGCGGATAATTTTGCTGATAATTTCTATGTAATGACGTTTATTGATTTTCACTCAGGTACGGTATACTCTTATTTTTGCTTGTGATTAGGCGATCCTTGACAGTGGTATGGAAGAATGGTGATATATAGAGCCTTGAGACCATAAAGACGTAAATCTGACCTGAACATACCTGACTCCTGCCAGCAGTTAATAGAAGGAAGGAACAAAAGTCAATACGTCGGTAGTTGTCGCAAGAGAAAATTTCTCACAAACCTGAGACTAGCGGTTCTGGTGCCAGGTGTCAGGCCTATTGTGTTATGTTAACAGATCTATCAGTTTCAATACCTCGGGTGTAATATATTGTAGTTATACATTAACAATATCTGCGAATAACAATTCTCTACAACTGAGCAGAGGAGTGGGGGCCACAGGCCACAGCTCAACCATGGCTCTACGCCTCTGTATTCGGGAGACGGGAAAGGGTTGGAACTCACCGCTGGCCGCAACCATCGCATGTCCTGAGAATGGTTTTCTGTTGTTTTGCATTCTCCTGCACTAAAGCGAATGGCGAGAAAGTTCCTAGTATTGGCTAGGCCGCCAACCCCTGCGTCACCTTCTAAGACCATCTCCTTCGCCGTAATAAATCTCCCGGCCTGAGAAACGACGTTACCGGGCGAGTTGGCCGTGCGGTTAGGAGCGCGCAGCTGTGAGCTCGCATCCGGGAGATAGTGGGTTCGAACCTCACTGTCGGCAGCCCTGAAGATGGCTTTCTGTGGTTTCCCATTTTCAAACCAGGCAAATGCTGGGGCTGTACGTTAATTAAGGCCACGGCCGCTTCCTTCCCATTCCTAGGCCTTTCCTGTCCCATCGTCGCCATAAGACCTATCTGTGTCGGTGCGACGTAGCCTAAAGCAGCTAGAAAAAAAAAACAAAAAAAAACAGAATCGGCGTCACCGCCTAAGAGGCCCGTCTCCCCCTTCAGGGAAAGAATGAAAACATTTTGGTAGTTGTAGTCTAGTAGGGATGGAATCACTTTACTGTAATAAATATTGCTTTACGCCTCCGTAGCTTAACGATTAGCTCTATTAGCTGTCGTCCTTGGGGGCCCGGTTTGATTCCCGGTACTGCCAGAGATTTAAGAACGGCAAAAGGGCTGTTAGGCGTATGTGGTTAAAATGCTACAAACAACTCATCTCCACTAGGGGTGTCCCTGAAAAAAGCTGCACCACCTCACGACGAGGACACGATTTTACTCTAACTGTTATATTGTAAGAAGTTCCGTGACCCGTATTAATATTCAGCCGGCCCCGCGGCCTAGGGACCCCGGTTTCGATTCCCGGCCAGGTCAGCGATTTTTACCTCGATGTGAGGGCTGGCTCGAGGTCATCTCAGCCTTTGTGATTACAAATGAGGAGCTATATGACGGGAAGTTTTGAGTTATGTTGGGGTGTGCTAAACACCCCCCGAATATTCTCTGTGTTTTTGTGAACATCGTAGATAAAACGACCATAAACAAAGTCGTTTTTTTTTTTTTTTTTTTTGCAGCTATTACGATAGTTTAGATGGCGTAGTGAAATAGAGCAAGGCTGTTCCACAAGACCTAACTCAATGTCAGTTGCCTGGTGTTTCAACCAATCAGTGCACCACTGTTACTGTGAGATAATGCTTCTAGTTGAGTGGGTCGGAATCCTTTGTTGCAGGAAGTGAGTAAGAGTGCAGGAGAATGAATGGGCGTGAGTGGGGGAGTGAGTGAGAGCGAGTTGTTGGTCACGAAGAACAAGTAGAGAATGTGCTAGGAGCCCCGAAGGAGGCATAGTGGCAAGCTACAAAGAACCAGGAAATGCAATTTTAAGATTTGACCTTGCACCGAACGAACTGGCATGCTGGCTAAAGTAAAAAGTAAAAAAGGATTGACTAAAAAGAGATGAAGAAGAAGGAGGAGGAAGGATGGAGAGCCAACCATCGTCAAGGTTATCCCTGTCAGGGCGATGATTGCATCACACGTGCCACTTCTACTTGCTTTTATTGCGTTTTGTGATTTCCCACCACGTCCACGTCCTGTGTGTGACTCAATGGCTTATTTACAGAGTATGCACTTCTTTCTTATTAACTTATTGGCTATTGGGAGTCACTTGAAAGTGGGTTAGAGGGGCCCGTCATAGGATGGAAGGAGGCCCTTCCCTAAATTCCTGGGAGCTTCGTGTATTCTCACTCTTAACACATTCAACAGACAGACGCCTCACAACTGGGGATACTCCTACTTCCGTATGTATATAATGATATTTTCCATGGTATTTTTGTTGTCAAAGAAATCTCAGTTTTCTTTGTGAAGAGTTATAGAACTTAAATCCCGAGAAAGACAGATTGTATATGACAGCAAAATTCTATTTTCTTAGTTGATATAGTCCTAAATAAAACTTCTCTTCAGCTTGGTAAACAAGAGATAGAGAATCTGCCACCTGGGCGACTGCCCAAATTGCAGATCAGTGGTGATTGATTGATTGATTGATTGATTGATTGATTGATTGATTGATTGATTGATTGATTGATTGATTGATTGATTGATTGATTGATTGATTGATTGATTGATTGATTGATTGATTGATTGATTGATTGATTGATTATCTCATGTGCGGTTTTCCCTTTCTCCCATTTCAACTCCAGGTGGATACCGGAGCAACATCTAACACAAGTCACGGGGTCGTCGTTCTTAACGCAGCTATCAAATTTGTTACTTACATTGACCTGTCTCAGTCTCATCCTTAGCTTTGACAATATGAAAATGACTGGGGTATGAGTGATGCTAGTAATACCATTGCTTATGCAGCCAGTCTCTGTTATGAATGGTGTGAAAATATCGCTCATAGGGTCGGTTAGTGCATGCATTTCAGTGTGCTTTGCAGAGTGATGTGTAACAGCAACGGCTGGCTCGGTGAGGAAAGCAACGGGAAACTAACTCACTCCTCATTTCCCTAGTACGCCTCTTCAGTGACGCCTAGGCTATTTATGACAGCTGTTGGGGGAGATGCAGAGGATCAAATTAGCCTTTTGGGCTGAATACCCAACACAAATACATAAGAATAAGAATAAGAATAAGAATAAGAATAAGAATAAGAATAAGAATAAGAATAAGAATAAGAATAAGAATAAGAATAAGAATAATGATCCTAGGACATTAGCTCCCATACACAGACATTTTAATTTAAGTCATCCGGGCTGTATGTGCGTCAATTTCGGCCCTCCATTGTACTCGAACAATTGGCAGATAAAATTAAATCTCTCCTCGGCGATCTATGGCTCAGTTTTAATTAAATTTGTGGAAAAAACACCAAATACCACACTAGAGATCTCTTATATTACGACATCTTACGTCATGAAGTGTCGAATGTACTTCTTTCCGTCCTTCATAAAGTCCGACTACTTCTACCGGATTTCAACCAGCGTTCTTACGATCTGAAGGCCAAAATTTTTCTGCTGTACGACACCCCACAGACTCAAAAAAACATACTGGTTATCAGGCATACTTCACACGCAGTAAGTACCGGGCAAGATGAATGTAAGTTTTTATCCAGTTTCAGTACACACAAGCACATAGAGATAAGAACGCAGCTTACGGAGGTAACGGAAGAGAATGTGATTAGCGTGGTCGGAACAGAGATAGAAGAGAGATAAGTAGGGATAAAAACTGACTTAACCAAGCAGCATAAGAGGTTTTTGGAACTTCAGAGGAATGTTAAGAAGTATGAATGGACGACTTATGAGCTGATTAAGATGATCGAGCATAGAATAGGGCGCTGAGACTGATGAAGGAAGAATGCTGTACACAAAAAGTAGGAAAATCATAAACCAGAAAGCAAGAGAATTCGCTGCAAGATATTTGCAGGAATTTCAGGAGCTAATTACGGCTGGCAATTTGGAAATGGTTTACAGACAGAGGAAGGATTTCTTTGGGAACAATACAGTGTGTAATGGCCTCCTGAAAGACAAAAACCCTAGTGTATGAATAAGACAAAGTCCGGTGATATGGAAACACTACCTGGAAAAGCTCTATAGCAGTAATATAACCGCAGGAATAGTCGAATTAGAAGACGAAGGTGTTACCGATTTAGAATACCTAGGGAATAACATGTTACATGGAGAATTTGACCGGATAGGCAAAAAGGGCAGCGGAAATTGACAGACTTCCAGCTGAGTTCATCAAAGCTGCAGGGGTCGGAGTAAATTTCACCTTAATCAAGTTGATGTGCACCATCTACCATAACCAGAAAAATCTTCAGACAAACAGTGTGACTATTACCACACTCTCAGTCTAGTACCGCGCTCCTCAACAATTCTAACAACAGTTGTCATGCAACGGATAGAACGGGAAATCGAGGAGAAGCTCACTTCGGACCAATTCGGCTCCAGAAACGGAAGACGCACACGTGAGTGGATCTTTGCGTTGAGTCTGACACGAGAGAAGCGAAATAGGAAAGACAAGGAAACCTATACTGCTTACATCGACTACGGAAAAGAATTTCAAAGAATGCTGTAGAGTGGCCCCAGTTGTTTCAGGTACTGAGATGAGCGGGAATGAAAATGAAGGATATGACGTTAATTTGACTCCTCTACAAAGATGAAGTGGCTGTCATCAGGGCTGTTCACTGTCTCAACCTCCCCCGCCCCCACGGTTTAAAATGTGTATAGAGAATCCAATCCAAGTACCAGTTCTAGTGAAGATGACTAAATACAAAACAATACTGTAATCAGTTATTCATGGGTACTGCTAAAGAGTAATTGTCCTCCTATTTCAACTTTGGAAATCCGCTATGGAGATGAGAGTTTTGGCCTTCCTTTCTGATTTTCATCAGACGAGAATGCACACATAAATTATTTTAGAAAGTATATAGAGACCAATGGTTTGTAGTGTACGGTTACCGTAGTCACGTCCTAGTTCGTGAACCATAGGCAATGGCTGAGTGGCTTAGTAAGTAGTTCTGAGAGTCGCGGTACCGGCTGTTATGGAATGGAAGTTGGCACCTCAGACGTATTCTGAGACATTTTTTTTTTTTTACAATTGGCTTTACGTCGCACCGACACAGATAGTTCTCATGGCGACGATGGGATAGGAAAGGGCTAGGAGTAGGAAGGAAGCGACCGTGGCCTTTCCTGAGCTCACAGCTGCACGCCCCTAACTGAATGGCCAACTCGCTCGGTATTCTGGGTCATGGTCCTGCTTGTGTTCTGTCGGCTAGACTATACAATGCACTGTGGTTCCTAACCCCTTAGAGGAGAGATTTTCACAGGGACTATGTGTAAGACGGGTAGTATCCTGCTTCATAGAATTTTTACCGAGCACACTTAGAACGTTTTAAGGGAGCTTCGGACCTATGGGAGTAACAGAGTCCCACTTCCATTTGACAGGCGAGGGACTCCTTGGAAATACCTTGGCGAACGAAATGGAATTCAATGAATATTAACGTGACTTACGAAATAAATACACGACCGAGGAGAGGTGTATCAACCGCATCGATAAAGAATACTGCAATGTATTCAAAACGTTGGCAACCTGTCCATAGAACAAGGACACAGTAGAACCTCGACAAAGCACTTCATTTTAGTTCAACTGGTCATGGACTGTTTTATTGAAAGAGAAGCCAGTGATAAGGTTATATTTGAGAATTGAAAATTAATTTCAATAAAGAAAAATCCACAGTAAAAGCTGTATTTACAATATGGCATATCTCGTATTGTTAGTGGTGGTGGTCGACATTGTCTTTGCGTCTCATTGTAGTTTACGGAATGTGTTAACGCTGATTTGCTATTATGTATTCTGCGTTTTTATTTTACTCTGATTTCTTTGGAAATTTGGCTTTATAAGGATATCCGCAGATTGAGCGTTCAACAGGTACTGTCCAGAGAAATATTTCATGTCCCTAATGTTAAGATTTTCTAATCTACTTTGCAGTGAATTTTACAGAAGAGCAAAGGACGTTTTACATTTTTGGAAAAAAAATTCTGAACAGGATATGTCTCTGAATGCTGAACCACTGCAGTCATTTCACGTCACTTACTGGGTTAGTCGGCTCCATGGCTTCGATCCTTGGGGTCCCCTCTTCAATTCTTGCTAGGTTGACAAATATTAATCTTAAACGGTTAATTCCCTAGGTTCGGGGACTAGGAGTTTTTGCTGTCCGCAACATCCCTGCAACGCACACACCACACACAACACTGTTCTCCACCACAATAACACATTGCCTCCTTTACAAGGCAGACACAGCCCACCTCATTCAGATGATTCTGCATTTCAAGGGCTGCATCAGGCTAGCAACAGGAACATAGAGTGAATTTTAGAATGGCCTTTACAAAGCGGTAGAGGAGCGGTTTCGTTTCTCCACTTTGTGAATCTACGACAATGAGCTGAAACTTCTTTGCCAATGACGTATTACGAGAATTGCCGAGTGAGTTGGCCATACGGTTAGTGGCGTACAGCTGTGAGCTTGCATTAGGAAGATGGTGTGCTCGAACCCAACTGTCCGCAACCCTGAAGATTGTTTTCCGCGGTTTCCTATTTTCACACCAGGCAAATGCTGGGGCTGTACCTTAATTAAGGCCACGGCCGTTTCCTTACCACCCTTCTCCCATCGTCACCATCGACCTATCTGTGTCGGTGGAACGTGAAAAAAAAAAAAAAATCAAAGGAATATCTACGGGGGCGTTCCATATTGATATTAATTTACACTTTTGAGCTGTCCGCCTACGTAGCGTAACGGTTAGCACTATTAGCTGCCGTAGTCGGGAGCCTGGGTTTGATTCCCGGTACGGCCAGAAATTTAAGAATAGCTGGTATCTGGTTAAATTGGTACATGCAGCCCACTTCCATTAAGGGTGTAGGCCTATACCTGAAAATAGCTACTCCACCTCGGGACGAGGACACGAGTTTACTTTTACTTTTGAACTTTCCGCAGTCCGTATTTCGCTATTAAGCCTGGCATAACAATCGCTGCGAAGTTGTACATAAGCATACACGGCGGAGGAGCGTAAAACAGCATCTGTGAACTTCGCCGCATTTCCTCAACGGCAGTCATTAAGTGAGCAGACAGTGGACTGGCTTCATGTCCAAACTTATGACCAAGCTACGAGACCAGTGAACCGAAGACCAAAGCCCAGTCAATGCAGTGGAAGCGTAAAGGGATCCCTCAACCGTAGAAATTCCACACACAGATTTCGTGACCGAACGAATTAGCCGTGTGGCTAGGGCCGTGTAGCTGTTAGCTTGCATTCGGTTAGTACCCCACTGTGGGCAGCCCTGAAGATTTTTTACCATTTCCACACCTGACAAATGCTGAGGCTCCAATAAGGTTACGGTCGCTTACTTCCCACTCCAAGCATTTCCCTATCCCACTGACGCCACAAGACCTATATGAGTCAATGCAACAATAAATAAAAATACTAGAATATGGACATACTTATCACGTCAGAAGGAAATGATCCCAGTCTCTTACTACTGAGCAGGTTAAACCTGCGTGACTGGAAGTTCTTTTTCCTTAAGTTCACCAACAGTTAATTGGCAGGAAAGAATCCATACATTTCAACATAATATAGTAGCTAACATGCAAATGAATGTTTCATTTATGGACAATTGGGCAAGCACAGTTGCAAGGTCAGCATTCTTCAACATTAACTTGCCTCCAATACTCAGTGAAGGCCATTTGGTAGCCTATGCACCAGCATAATTGTATGGAGGCTCGGACAATCAAGTTGTCCATTGCATCCTTTCTTTGGTCTTAACGGAGGTGAACTATGGGTGTCTGCTCACAGATTCCCATTTGAGATCTCTCAGATCACGCAGAGTGTGTTGGCCGTGCGGTTAGGGGCGTGCAGCTGTGAGCACGTATTCGGGAGATAGTGGGTTCCAGCCTCACTGCTGGCAGCCCTGAAGATGATTTTCCGTGGTTTTCCATTTCCACATCAGGCAAATATTGCGGCTGTACCTTAATTAAGGCCACGACCACTTCCTTCCCACTCCTAGCCCTTTCCTATCCCATCGTCGCCATAAGACCTATCTCTGTCGGTGCGAAATAAAACAAATTGTAAACAAAAATATGATATTTTTGTACAATGTTGTAAATAAAATCCTTCATAATTCGTATTTTCTTTCAATATCCAGCATCCCGCTGGCGAAAATACGAATTTCACTTAACGTTCCATAGTGAAAATGTAAAATCGGCAGTTACAGTAACACCACTTCAGATGATTTTCAGTAACTATAATAGAATGGAGTCCACCTCTGTGATGTAGAGATTAGTGTGATTAACTGCCACCCTCGGAGGTCCGGATTTGAATCCGGGCTCTGCTACGAAATATCAAACGTGGTACGAGGGCTAGAAAGGGGTCCAGTCAGCCTCGGGAGGTCAAATGAGTAGAGGGGTGTTCGATTCCCACCTCAGCCATCCTCGAAGTGATTATCCGTGGTTCCCACTTCTCCTCTAGGCAAATCCCGGGATGGTACCTAACTTAAAGCCACGGCCGATTCCTTCCCTCTTCCTTGACTATCGCTTCCAATTCCCCACAAGGTTCCTGTTCTGCACAGGAGGTGAGGCCACCTGGGTAAGGTACTGGTACTCCTTCCAGGATGTATCCCCGACCCAAAGTCTCACGCTCCAGGACAATGCCCTTTAGGCGGTGAGATGTGATCCCTCGCTGAGTCCGGGGGAAAACCAACCCTGGACGGTAAACAGATTTAGAAAGAAAGGAAAGTAATAGCATGGCCATGAAGAGTGTGAGACTACAGTGGATTTTGGCTGCAACAAATCTGATAATTTTGGCACGAACAAAAGTTTAAAATGTGGTCAGTTAACTAGTAGCTAAGTTAGTAGTAATTATTACAGGAAGTTGTGCTCATTTCTACGTGTTAACAAATTGGGGCAAATAATTGTTTGTAGGAAGGGGAGTTAGGGATTGGAATAATTTACCAAGGGAGATATTCAATAAATTTCCAGTTTCTTTGTAATCACTTAAGAAAATGCTAGGAAAACAACAGATAGGGAATCTGCCACCTTGGCGACTGCCCTAAGGGCAGGTCAGTAATGATTGATAGATTATTTTAACTAGCAAACGTACCCGTGCTTCGTCTCGGTATTCTACAGTACATTGTACACGGATATCGAAATAAATTACTGTACATGCAGCAAATAAGATTATTTTACATTGCATGTCTCTTAGCGTTATCCAGAAACAGCATGGGGAGGTTCCCATGCGTTGTTTCCAATGTAAAGTGCGAGTTGCGGAGTTGTGATGATAACGGCAGGTTCACTTGTCTACTACCATTCACAATCGAGTAGGGAAGTTTTCATTATAATGGCAGGCCCCATTACCTACTGCGCGGTTACAATCGATTTGGGGAGTTTTCGTTACAATGGCAGGCCCCCTTTCTTACTTCCAGACATATTAAATTTGAGGCGTTTTTATTATAATGGCAGGCACCTTCCCTACTGCCAGTCAAAACTGAGTTGTGCTGTTATCATTATAATGACAGTCCCCTTTTCTTAATGTCAGTCACACCGAGTTGGTGAGTTTCCATTACAATAGCAGGTCACTATCCCTAATGCCAGTCTGATTTAAATGTGTAAATTTGTTTATAATGGCGGGAAAACTTGCCTACTCCCAAACACAATCGGTTAGGGGAATTTTGAACGAAATTGCATGCCCCCTTGACTCCTGCCAGTCAAACTGGTAAGATAATTATTCATTACAATGGTAATCCCTCCTTACTAATGCCAGTTACACAGGAGTTGGAGGAGGATCCCATTCCTACTGCAAAGTCGATGTGGTGAGTAATGATTACAATAGCGGATGCCCTCCTGCTGAGAGTCACTATCGATTTGTAAAATATTATTTATAATCGCAGACACACCCTTTCTACATTGCTACGAATTGACTTCAATGAATGTATATAATCGACATACGAAGTACTGTATATGCATGTTTACGTTGCAAACATCCATCTACTGATTAACTGCTGCTAAACGATGCGTCATATCGACAAATGAATTGTACCATAAGACGCATCATCTGGTCATCTGGTCTGATGATATATTCTCATATCTTATCTATTGATATTGAGTTACAAACGTAGAATAGGGTGAAATTTGGGCGCAGATTTCTCACAGTGACAGTGACAGCTACAAACATAGAATTTGGCTCAGTTATGGCTAATGGGTGGGCCAATGTTTATGTTGAATGAAATGATTTTCTCCTTTGCATAAGTGATTCAATGAATTATACGTGTAAAAAGTGCAAAATATACGTACAATCAAGAAATAGAGACAAATCTAACGTATAAAGAATAGAGATACGACAAAGCGTCATAGGACCAAGGTCGTAAATCACTCCAAATTGAACTAAGATTGTGCCATCCGTTTTGTGATACGGCTTACCGTTTACCCACGAAATACCTCGAAACGATGGTCTGGATGGACATTAAAATTGCCACAATATTTCGATACTTTTCTGGGGTAAATGTGACATATTTAATGATCTTGGAAACTTTCCGTCGGTTACAGCTAAGACATAAAATTTGGCCAAATTTCAATATTGTACCTCGTCTGCAAGATTATGCCACAATCTTGCTTTGGGGAAGGGGGGGGGGATAAGATGAAGAATTTCAGGAAAGTAAAGCTAACAAGTATGCAAATTGTCATTTTTACACCTGACGCGCATAACTGTACGAAAATTTCGCCAAAATAGCCAATGTATAGACACATGGTCATTACGATTTCATTTACATAGATAAGGAGTCTGCTCCACGTACAACACCTCGTGGGCTATGTCCGCGGGACTTGCCTGCCAAACCGACCGTTCATGATATCTCCCCTATTAATCCTCATATCGAAAAAAATGCACGCGCGGAAAAAGTTTTAGAAATGGATTTCCATCAAGGTTGGTTGACTTCCAGTCAGGTTGGTGTTCTATATATTGTGGGAGAGTAAATTCATTGTTTCGGTTCCCTATAAACCCCCAGTCCATCCCGGAAATTTTACATGGTACGGACGTAAAATCTTACCTTTGGACATGAGGATACTAAATATGAAGTTTGGTTGAAGAATCTCCAGTAACTTTCAAGTTATAAGAAATAAACTTTACACGCACCCACTCCAAGCCCGGTGGGACTTGTATTGAGAAACGGTCCGACAAATCCTCGTATCTAGATAATGGACATGAGAAAAACTGTTTAGAAATGTATTTCCATTAAGGCAGGTAGATTTCCATTAAGTTTGGTTGTGTATATTTTCAGAGAGTGCAAAATCACAGTTTCGGGTTCGTACAAACCCCCAGTCAGTTCAGGGCTTTAGAAACATTATGACCCTAAATCCTACCCAAGGACAGGTGAATTCTAAATATGAAGTTTGGTTGTATGTTATAACAACTCAACCAGGCAAACAGACACCAACGCTAAAAATATATGCAGGTGGTGATTATTACACCTGAAACAGATAACTGAATGAAAATTTGTGCAAAATAGTAAATGTACAGACACACGGTCGTTACGATTTTATTTATATACATTTTGCCCATTCAAACAGCACGTTGGAACTTCTTAGTGAGCTTGTTAGTCTTCTTTCCCTCCCAAATTCTCTTCATGAATTCACTGAGCTGTTTCTTATGTTCTTGTGACCATTTTGTAGGTAAACCACGTGGTTATGGTTGTTGTTGGATTTTAAAATGTAAATTGGTGCTTTAGTACTAATATTCTAAAGGCTTTGCTATTTCCAATGGTGTATTTTGTTATCTTGGAAACCTATGAGTTAATTATATTAAATAACCCTTTGGTAAGTCTATGTCCTCTATTATGTAGATATGTCCGTTGAATTTTAGACGTTTCTTACTTTAGATATTAGTGAATCTGCCTGTCAGACCGTAGAGGTCTGCAATTCTCCTCTACCTCTTCTCTTTTCTTGCACCGGGACGTATATTTTCCTGAGAATCTTCCGTTCTTGCTTTTCAGAATGACCTCGGAAGTTATGGTTTCCGATGCGTTTAGGGCTCCTCTCACGCCTACTGTTTTGAAGTGCTTCTATTTTGCAATACGCTGTATGGCTCTTTTGTTGTAATAATTCCACGTCAGTCTATGTGCCTTCTGGAGTTTGGTGGGTTTTTCTCTGTTGATTTAATTGCCCAAACCTGATAGTTGAATAATTTCTCCAAGGTACTTAAAGGATGGAGCTTCCACTATCACCCCGTATCCAATTCTAGTTGGCTTTTCGTGCCATTTAGGTTTTAGATGTATTGTGTTCTCTCGTATGATATCAAGAAACGGTCCATTATTCTTTCTGTACCTACCTTGTTTCTTGTCTTTTTCTGGTTAATGTCCATTTCCACAAAACTGACTAATAAATATCCGGAGAGTAACAGCCTCTCCTGACTGTTATCAAAGTTATTGTGCACAAAGAAGAAATGTAAGCAAAAGTAGGCCTATGAATACATTTCATTTTTACAGCATTCTGTTGACAATGAATTGTTTTTGCAAACTACTCGTATTTAATGCCGGTAGGCTGCAGGTAATGCTGGGATATGACAGAACTTGGGCCAGGAAAGTAGTTGTGTTTTATTTAATGTACATACCCTACATTTCCCTCGTGTGAAAATGGGAAAACACTCATCTTCAGGGTTGTCGATGGTGGTGACTGAATTCACCATCTCTTAAATGAAAGCTTACTGTTATACAACTCGTACCGGAGTTGCGAATTAATTTGTTGATTACTACGAACAAATTTCTATTGCTCGCTTTGGCGGAGATTCGTAGCTTTCTCGTAGTTCACTGTAGATGATCAGGGGAACAAGACGTCGATGTGTACCGTAGTTAAAATTCAACTAATAATTTACGAGAGTCACAAAATCAATACATCATCTCCCTGACATATCTGATTCACAAGATTTTTTTTTTTTTTACAAGTTGCTTTACGTCGCTGCGAAACAGATAGGTCTTATGACGACGATAGGATGAGATAAGGCTAGGAGTGGGAAGGAAGCGGCCGTGGCCTTGCCTGGTGTTAAAATGGGAAACCCCGGAAAACCATGTTCAAGGCGCCGACAGTGGGGTTCGAACCAACCATCTCCCGAATACTGGATACTGGCCGCACTTAAACGACTGCAGTTATCGAGCTCGGACACAAGAAATTTATAGAACCATCATTTACATGAGACCGCCTCTGTGGTGTAGTGCTTAGTGTGAATACCTGCCACCCCCAGAGGCATGGGTTCGATTCCTGGCTCTTCCACGGAATTTGAAACGTGGTACGAGGGATCGAACGGTGTCCACTCAGCCCCTGGAGGTCAAGGTCCTTCTCTCTTCCTTGTCTATCCCGTCCAATCTTCCCATCAAGGCCCCTGTTCAATATAGCAGGTGAGACCACCTGGGCGAGGTACTGATCCTCCTTCCCAGTTGTATCTCCCGTCCAAAAGTCTCACGCTCCAGGACACTACACTTGAGACTGTAGAGGTTGAGTCCGAGGGAAAAAACAGCCCTGGAAGTTAAACGGATTAAGAAAGATACTAAGAAAGAAATTAAACCGTTCCTCGGATTTGCCTTGACTATAGACCTACTTATAAATACTTAAAGGAGACTAACCACCACTATTTATGATGTGCAATGAGTTAGCATTGCATATAATCACCTTATAATGCACTTGTACTTCTTTTTGACACTTGGCACAAAATGAATAATGCTTGCTCATGATAACCATTACACTTTTTCCCTTTTTGCTATTTGTTTTACGTGGCACCGGCATAGACAAGTCTTATGGCACCAATGCGATAGAAAAGGGCTAGGGATGGGAAGGGAACAACCGTGGCCTTAATTCAAGGTACAGCCTCTTCAGGGCTGCCAACAGTGAGCTTCGAGCCCACTCTCTCCCGAAATGAAGCTGACAGCTACGTGATCAAAACCGCGTGGCCTACTCGTTCGGTGCTTCAATTACTTTTTGTGCGTAAGAAAACAAACCAAGCACATTCTCAAGTACACAAAAATTCATTGAAAGGTTTAAAAATAAAAGATTGTAGATTTGAGGAGGATTTTGAATGATCGTATTAAATATATACTAAAGTTTTCACGTGTTATGTCGTGTTCAGTGCATTCAGGGCATGCTATACAAATGATTAGCATAAGTGTAAAATTTCACGGCCTGACCTGGTACCGAACCGGAAACCAATTATTTTCCTGGAAATTGTTCTATCCATTGAACTACCTTGATAATCAATGTTAACTGGTGGCTATGTCTGGCTCCATGGCTAAATGGACTTTGGTCCAGGGGCCCCGGGTTCGATTCCCGGCCGGATCTGGGAAATTGATCTTTATTGGTCGCAGATCATCTATACGGCACCTACTTGAATGATCAGCTCCAGGTCTTTTCGGAACCCACACGCTTTTATTATTACTTTGGTCTATACCGTAGTTTAAGAGCAGACTGCGGTTGTTTTAACTGTAGCGTCGGCGCTATCATATACAGTACTAGCTGATGTACCCGTGCTTCGCTACGAAATTCTACATTGTATACAGCATTCTAGGTTAGGTAATGTACACGTTGTGAGCAACATTGTATTAAATTGCATAACTCTTAACGTTACCCTAGAAACGCGACGGGGAAGTCACCAAACGTCTTTTCGCATATGAATACTGGGTTATGGAATTATCATTGTAATGGTAGGCCCACTTGCCTACCATCAGTCACAATCAGGTTGGGGAGTTTTCATTATAATGGCATACACTAACTCTCCACCTGCTTTTTTAGATCCTCAAAAAGACTTTCTTACAGTAATGGTTTTCCCAACTGAAATGAACATAGGTCATTACAATGACGTCAGTAGGAATGGCACGATTAAAAGCATTGCTTTCATATGAAATACTCAACCAAATGAAAAACCACACATTTTCTCATTTTTAACGTACACTACTAAGCTGCCGATCTAACAGTCCGAAATTGCAGAGCTGGAATGAGCAGACCACAGACATCCGTGATCCATGAATACTCTTCGGTTTTTATCGAGGGGGAGGGGCTGTTGAATAGTGGAGAGTCCCAGGGCAAAAACTACGCCCTTTTATTTATCTGTTTCCTAGGAGTATCCGATGAGTCGGAAAATCTCAATTCACTACACTGGCGGGAGGAAGAAACTATCTCACTTGGAGGCTAATTTTTCCTCCAAGCCAGAGGAGAAACCCCATCTTGCTGCTAATTTGAAAGAATATGAATGAAGATTTAATAAAAGTGAAGAGGAAGAAGCTTTTCTTAAGAAACAGTGAGTTAGTGAATTCTGGAGCTTTCATTTGGAATAGGCCTAGTTCTAGAACAGTTGATGCGACTACTAAGAGAGCCTCGGTCTTAAGTATGCACACTGCTCATTCAAAACAGGGCGTCAGATAGGGATAGAATAGCTGGAATGCTATGATGTACCAGTGTGTTACGTACCAGCAGTATTAGAAAATGTATGAACCTGAGGAATGGCATGCTAAAGAAGGAAGTTATCTAACTCCCTAGCTATTTCCGGCCAATATTCAGTCAGGCTGTTATACTTGGTACACAGCAGAAATCCCATCTATCGGAGTTGAGTGTCAGCATAAGAGACAAGAAACATCACAACTAACAATGGTCAATGTAAAGTTATTGTTGATCAGTGTTATGCGCTTTCGATATTGTAGGCCTTCACATTTAATTTTCTTCTGACTCTAAAATACCACTCTTAAAACTGGATAAAACATAAATGGTCGGAAATTGTATTTTCTGTAACTTTTGTTATGTAGTACTGTACCGGTTACGACCTGCACATGACGTATTTTTTATAATTAATTGTATTCAATCATCACGCAAGATATTCAGAGCGAACTTGGTTTACGTTCGGAGGAACGAGCAGGCGAGCCGACGACAGCTGTGTGTGTGTGTGTGACGTAGCTGCAGGGGCAGGATAGACTACCCACCTGACGCGCCACGTGTAGCCTGTCTGATCTGGTATGTTCTGGATATGAACGTCACACCTTCGCGAACATTCGATTGAAAAAAATTTCAAAACTTCTCTAATAATTAGCGCAGCGACTTGAGCGATACGTCATTTCGAAGAGAATAACATAAACGTCTCAAATTGTGATTCTCAAGGGAATCCGTTGAGAGATTCGTGAGATAACCAGCCTCAAGGGATCACGTTATATGATGACGTAGGAGCCCCCAAATCGAATATAAGGAGAGCTCAGTTTACCCAGATCAGACAGTCATAGCCGAGTGTTCAGCCTGACTCTCCACGCTGCAGTGTTCAGAGGCTATCTTCGAATATTTAAAGTCTTCATGTGGGACTTAAACTCTGACAGTCGTGTTGAACTTATCAATTGTGCGCGTGTGAACTCTAATGTATAAGAAAGTCTTTGAGTCTATCAGTCAAGCTGAACTTGTAATTTTTGCGAGTGATGAAGAACAAATTATTCAAAGTCCTTATTTGAACTTATAAATTTTGTGTGTGTGGGAACTCTGATTATGACAAGTCATGTATTGGACTAAAGTGACAACAGTTCAGTTGAACTTATGTTCTGTGCGCTTGTAGAAACTTCTTGATATAACTTACTTTCGTTCTTGTAGAACTGAGTTATTACCACGTTGCCTGTGATACTTAATCTCCGAACCAATATTAATTTAAATGTGACACTACTGTAATATTCTAGGAACTGTGATATTTTTTCTTTGCATTTCAGTCAGCATAATTTCATAGACACGAGTATTTATGAAAGTGTTCGAACTTTCCCATGAATATTACTGCAAATGATTACCATGATAAAAGTATAATCGTGCGCTGCGGCACAAGTGATTCACTATGAATCCAAACTGTGTTTTTTTATCCAATTGAAATAGAACTGTGTATTATTCTTCTGAACAGTGTGGAAATTATTTGTGTGTGACTGACAGCAGTATCTGTGATAAACTCTCGAACAGTCACCTACTTTGTTCAATGTCAAGTGCGCCTAACAACGAACTGTGCTTTTCATTTCAACCTTATTTCTTCGTCAAAGTGTTTAGTATTATTCATGACTGACAGCAGTGTCTCTGATAAACTCTAGAGCAGTCATACATTTCTTTCAATGCCAAGTGCTAATTTATTTAGTGGAAAATCACCACGAACTGTGCCAAGTGCGTGAACAATTTTCAGTTTCATTATTTCTATTCATGAACTGTGCATTATATCCTTCCAATTTCGATGCTGATCGCATCTACATCTTTAGTGAACTGTTAAATTATATCTACAAGGTTAAGAGTGAATTCGACGGCATATCCCAACCATATTAAATGAAACAGTGCTGTTAAACCAAAGTGTCGGGGGACTGTGTAATTCTGGACATTCGTATAAGTTATGTGACGAGTGATTACCCCGTAACATCGTCGGAGATCGTCGGAGAACGTCGTAGAACGTCGGAGATCGTCCAGAACGTCGAAAGTTCGAGACTCAAGCCCATATCAAACCGACTTGGGTGTTCCGGCCTTATCTCAACGAAGTATTAGCAACTTCCAGAACGTGTTCCAGCCCCGTTCAGCCTGGTGAACTGGGAACACGGATCATTAAAAGGCGATGTTAAAGACAGCGACTATCAACAGTAAGGTGATGTGCACTTTGATATGCATTTCTTGAATAAAAAATTATTATTCAATCTAATAAAAAAAATTCTTGTAGATAGGACCCTGCCTCCTGTACAAAGCCCTAGCTAGTAACCACCCAGTATTGCCCTGAGGACTACTTCATGCTAACTTTAAAGTTAAATCATAAAGTCGGGCTCTTTTACTGGTACAGTACTTTTCGACGATACCAATAAAGGTATTTAAAAATTTTAGGCACCTTCCTCTAAACTACCACTTCATCCAGGGTAAATAAAATTGTTTATAGCTTAAACTTTAGTTTCTTATTCCCTGACTCTATCCTCCTCAGTCCGTATGTAGCATATGCTCTACATGTGGTTTTGTCGACTTACAATAAAACAAAGTAATTTAAGGAAAAATTAATAATGGTAGGAAAGTCAATTCTGAGTCCTGATGAAGCATACATGCTACACGAATAAAACAACTTTGTGAAACACACTAATTTTCTATGGTGATTTTTTAAAAATTATTTGATCAAAATATAACACATCGAATGCATCAACAGGCTCGGGACTGAAGAGGCTATACACCGATTTTCATTAAATTCTGTTTACCCATTTTCTCGCGGCTCGACATTGATATGGACTTAGTAACAAACATACCAATTCATGAATATCTGTGTTATCATAGTCGGAACGGCAAAATATATAAGGCATAAATGATCGGATATATAGTTCTACATAACTTTAGTTGTGTAGTATTTATCGATACGACCACTAAATATAAATATTTGAGAATTAAATTTTAGCCTTCCCCTAAAGTACCATTTCACTCAGCGTGAATAAAATGATTTATAACCTAGATTGTAGTGGCTCATCCCCCGACTTTGCATACCAATTTTCATTAAATGCTCTTCAGCCGTTTTCTCGTGATGCGTGTACAGACAGACAGACAGACAGACAGACAGACAGACAGACAGACAGACAGACAGACAGACAGACAGACAGACAGACAGACAGACAGACAGACAGACAGACAGACATTACGGAAAAGTAAAAAAGTGCATTTCCTTGTTACCGTGGACATGACCGATACATAAATACCATTCTTTTCAAATTCTGAGCAATGTACAGACAAAACTCTTACTTTATATATATAGATATATACAAGTACCAAGATCACTCCTCGGAAAGGAAGAAGTTCTTGGTTCAGTTCCAATACTAGCGTTCAATTTCAACTTTGCACTAAACATCTATTGGATATGCACTTAATGTACATCATCCGACCTAATAGCTGAATATATTAATATGAAATAACTTACTTGGTTCGTTTAAACAACAGCACGTTACACTACCTTGGCTCCAGTCCAATAAGAACGGTTTTTACCTACGTTAATGGTTAACTGGTTAGCCTGCTGGTCTAATGCCTAAGGAGTCCTGGTTTCGAACCCCGGCCGAGTCTGGGACATTAGTCTTCATAGATTACAAATACATCCTTTGTCTCGTGAAGTAAGTGTTTATTCCGTCTTCAACACTAGATTTCAACTTAGGTAGGGCGTTATCCTGAGAGTCGTGCAAGTCATCCACGAGCGTCAACTATAATCCTTCACCAAGCCTCTTCGAAGGCCACACGCCATAATATTATTATTATTATTATTATTATTATTATTATTATTATTATTATTATTATTATTATTGTTGTTGTTGTTGTTGGACCGGGAGGTACACTCGCCTCGTTCATTTAAATGAAGCGCCTTGGAAAATGCCATCTTAAATCTAAAACTCGCAAAACTAACGCAAAAAGTTTGAACATTTGTCAACAGATGTCTCTACTACAAAATATGTCTATGCCCTCTGGTGTGAAGAGGAATTATAAAAATTTTCAAGTATTTTTTATTTTAAGGTTTACTACACTGAGTTGATTATTCTTTGTTTTTGGTATGTTGAAGTTGACAACACATCTATCTCTTCCCGCCAACTTTGGATACTAAACAATAGAAAAATTTGTATTATTAATTTTCAGCCAATTGGCGTTCTCTTGTATCTATTTAAATTACCCAACAAGAGTTGGGGGTGTGTCGGGCCATAGCCTAGAATTTTCTGGATCCTGCCTCTCGCGTATAAAAGCTGGCACTTTTTCGAGCCTCCTGTCTTCTTCATCGCTCCAGTCTAGTGTGTGGTTGTGAGAGGAGGCGGGGTGCTTCGTTCTTCATCGAGCAGACCAGCAGCTCAAGGTAATGGCAGTCCAGATCTTATTAAGTGATTGTCTTCGACAGCTAGCTCGAGGGAAAGGTTCCAAATCCTAATAATGTAACTTCTATTTTATTAACATATAAATTTCTATCGTCTAATGTAAATTTTAAACAAGCCTAAGAAACTTAACCTAATCGGGGAATATAGAGTGTGATGCCCTCTCGAATCCCCTTCAATTTGAGTTTGAGGTGACTATGATTTTTTAACCGTTTCCTGTTTGTAATCTGGTAAATTAAATACTATCTCCATCTAGTCATCTCAGCAGCATAGGCTTAGCCTCTGTATATTCGTGCCACAAGCCCCAAATAGGGTTTTAACCATTTAATTATAAACATCTAGGAGTGCAAGAGTTCGCCTCCGCACAATTTTGATTTTCTGGCCAGGAGGTGAACCTGTTGTTTTTCTACAAAGGCGCAGTAGAATGGGTATTGGATACCCCAGTAACATTCTGTTTTATTCCTTTTATGTAAGTATTTCAGGCTGTTGAGCCTAGAAGACAGCTAATACTGTTTGTTGAATGTAGGTTGCACCTAGAGAGGCCTTGGAAGTGTAGAATTTATAGAGCAAGGGTGCTCTGGTTATAAATGTAAGACTTAAGTGATGCCTTTAAAAGGCTGTTAAGTTATGAGGTTCGGAGCGCAGGCTCCTAGACAAATTGGTAGAGCAAAGAGGCTCTGATTATGATGAAGAAGATATTGGGAGATCCGTCTCCTTGACGATTTTTTAAAGGATCCGCAGTGCTCTTAAAGCTCACTATTGTTAATTAAGGTTTCTCTATTGTTACCCCATCTTATGATCTTTTGTACCTGAATTTTGTTTAGTCTTATTTCTGAAAAATGAAAAAAAGATAGCTGAGATAGAAATATAACCTTAATTTTAAAGTTTTGAATCAATCTTCTGATTGTCCGATCTTGACCCGTTCATGCTCGCACCTTCTTTCACCTCTTGCCACCACGGTATCCCCGGAACAAGTGATAGCAGAGTGTGGTTGAATGGGTCCTGATCAAGCCCCTTTTGACGGCTATTAATAGAATTCACCACCAAACTCTAAAAATTTCCTTGGTTGCTGGAAATTTTCAAAATGCTTTGGAACTTACATCAATATGTTAGGTCCTCGCAAAGTCCTTGCACCCGGGTAATTGCGCAAGGGGGAATTGATTTACGAACTTCTAATTTGGAAGGTACAATCTGGTGGCACGGCTGTGACAGATTTTGCCAAACTTTAAAAGGATCTTTAGAAATTCCAAATTGTATCCCGGCATTTGGGGACAAAGATATTGATGAGACTCTGTCCACTAACACCACCGAGCTAGCTTCTCTAGTTAGTTTTTTGAAGTAAGTGATCCTTCTTCTAATCAAATTAAAAGAGTTCAAGCTAGACTGTTTCATTTTTAAAATAGGGCTAGGGACCTATTGTCTCTAAAACTAAAGGATGATCATGCGAATGAGGCTAGTAACTTGGTCGAACATTTGTCGAATATGTCTAATAAGGTTAGTCAATTGTTATCTGGAGCCGCTAGTGCTAAAAGTGACCCTGTTCAAACTGTAAATTTGTCTACGAAAGAGGACACCAATAGGTCTACTGAGAGTAGGAAATCTGTGGCTACTTAACAAATATCTGCCCCATCGGAACAAATGTCTGATCATCTAAGACAACTTCCACCTTTCTTTATGAGTAATGCAGTATTTGAACCACCTCAACCTCCAATGCCACCTCCTATTATATGGCCTGGGTTTAGAAGTTTGCCCCACCCATTAACTATGTTGCTTAAAGGCATATCCAAGTTTTCCATTAACTCAACTAATGAGGTGATTTCATTTTTAAGATTCTTAGTCGAATTTCAAGACCATGCTTTAGTATTTGCTCTGTCTCATTCCCAAATTCCACAAATAATTTACTCCTATTCTTTAGGCGTCCTCTCGGGCAAAATACTCAAAGCAATAGCTGAAAGATCTTCGATAGTAGATTTTCCTGCCTATATTCCGACTAAATTTATTCCTGCTAGAGCAATGTCATCCCTAATACAGAAATACTATTTCATAGTACAGAGGTTGGACGAGAACCTGGCCGACTTTATTCAGGATATAAAGTTTTACACTAGGGTATTCGCTCTCCATTTTCCTGAAGATCAAATTGTGCAAACCTTAGTAGAAGGAATTTCTTCGGCCTATAGGTCATACCTATGTTTTGCCCCTCGGCCCCAAACCTTCTTGGTACTCGAGGCAATGGCAGTTTCAGATGAAGGGGTGAGATGCACTGACACTTTAAGACTCGCCAGTGAGTCCCCTCCGTCATTTAACAGTTCTCTGCCAACACCTCGCTGAAACTTCCCCACACGCAAGTGTTATGCGTGCGGATCAACGGAACATCTTACATATAAATGCCCCTTGATAAAGTTTAGTTGAACTAGGAACGGAGCAGGTCCATCCCAAGGCTGTTTCAAGTGCGGGTCGTTTTCTCATCTTGCCAAGAATTGCACTTCACTTAACAGCACACCATCTTGTTCAGCTTCTGGTGCTACCTCCACGAACCCAGGCGATAGGAAGTGACTAGCATAATCGGCTGAGTCACAATGTTCTACTTCCTGAGGCTCACCCGCGGTAAATCAAGTAACCAATCTTTTAAGGAAGAGACTTCCTCTAATTTATTATTTGAAGGCCCTAGATACTACCTTAACATTGCTTCCGAGACTCAAGGATTCGCGCAATTTCTGAAAACTGAAGTGAATAACGAACCCGTCACGGCGTTATTAGATTCAGGCAGCGTTAGCTCCATTATCTTTCCGAGGAGTGGTACTCTAAACTAAAAGCTTGCTGCAGATTCCCCGACTATTGTTTGTCTTCTATTAAATGTGTTTCGGCAAACTCGTCACCACTAGGAATTTTAGGTTTAATGTCTTCTAAAGTCCGCGTCTCAAAATTCACCTGCAAAATTAAGTTATTTGTGACTAAACACTTGTCTTGCCCTGTAATATTGGAGGCCGATTTCATGTCTCATTCTGGTCTGGTGCTCGATCTTCAGAGCAAGTCGTGCACCTTCTAGTTTGTTAATAAACATAAAATTCCTCTTTTGAAATGTAATTCTGTGCCATTATCATCTATATCGCCTTCCCAGAGTGAGATGTCGTTCGATCTTAGGCACCTACCTGAAGAGCAGGCTGAAAGTATTAGAAGGTGTGTCAGTCTTTTCCTGACGTATTCTCAGAAACCCTTGGCGTCACTGACCTTATGGAATATAAGATTGAGCTAACCGATTCTATTCCAGTTAGGTTTCTACATTATAGGCTATCTACACCTAAAATGAAGGCTGTTAAGGAAATCATTGATCAGATGTTACGGGATGGTATTATTCAACCTTCCAAGTCTGCGTATTCATCGCCCATTTTTCTGGTACCGAAACCCCAAGGTGGTATCAGGCCTGTCATTGATTACAGGGCGTTGAACCGTAAGGTCGTGTCACAGGTATATAAAACTGCAAAGAAATAAAAAATACTTTTTCGATTTCACCCCTTCCTGGTGCCCTTAATAAGATCTGGACTGCCATTAACTTGAGCTACTTGTCTGCTCGATGATGAACGAGGCACCCCGCCTCCTCTCACAACCACACACTAGACTGGAGCGATGAATAAGACAGGGGGCTCGAAAAAGTGCCAGCTTTTATACGCGAGAGGCAGGATCAACTGTTGTTATTCCGAACGTTACAAGTGAGTGTGCAAACGTGTGTTCCCCAATTGACTACAAAAAAGATGCAGAATGAACAACCACAACACGGTTTGTGTCTAAAAGGAGAGGACACGTGGCGAAAATACCATAAAAATGAAGGAAACTGCGTCCACGACCACGACCACAAGCAACAGTCTCCCGTATGTAGTCGTGGGATCCATAAGGCCAGTCTTCAAAGACTTATCCTATGATAAACTTCTCCGGCAATGCTTTCACCGTAAAACGAAAAACCCTAATGACTGCTTAAATAATTTGATCTGAACTCAGATACCCAAGAAAGTATTCGTGAGTATAAAAACACTCTACGTTGGTGTGTATGATACCGGGGCAACATACAATGGGGCTAATATCACGAAGAGCGAAGTTCTACAAAGACTATATAGATGAGGAAAGGAAAAGGAGAGCAGATGCAGCAGAAAGGGAGCTGGTGAAGCTTAGAAGACAGAAGAAAAGAAGTGTAGGTAGAAGTTTGAAGATGAGATGATCCTCTATATGGAGGTGGAATGCATAAGGAACTTTGAGGCTCGTTTCTTGAAAAGTAGCTTTTGTGTATCTAAGGAACATTTATTTCGATCCCATTAAACGTATATTAACCAAACTTGTAGGTGGTAAATCAAATGTACAATTTCTGAATTACGGAAACAAATCTGATTTTAAAACTTAAAATGTTGATATTCACTTAAATATGTATATTTTCCAAAAAATAACGAAAAAGTATTTCAGAAAATGATGTTGTCTATCTACGTGTAAGGGTCAAGTAAATATGTATACAAGAAAAGACTTTCCTTGGTTCATAACTTTATGAAAATATGTTACTTAAAAACGTCCATTTAAACATGGCAAATATAACGCCTTCTGGGTGCCCTTACCCCACGCCAGGATCATTTGCCAGATGTAACTCGGCCGCAGATGACAGAGATGGCACTGAAACAGTAATTTACTTGGCGATAGAGATTGTTTGTTGGAGTGCGAGAGTTTTTTATCCCTTAAATTGCAGGTTCAGATGAGGCGGCGGTATTGAGGGTGCTTGTGAGATTTTCCATCTGGGTTTTGGAGGCGGGAGGGAAAACCTTTCCAGAGGCGAAGGTTGTACAGGGTACTGGGCATAAATATTATCCTTATATGGATATAGGCGGAGCAGAAGGCGTCTCCATATGCCTTAGAAGCAGATTTAACAAAAAATAATTTACTAAACAATTGAGGAAGGAAATAAAGCCGAAATTTTACTGCCATAACACAGTGTCCTAAACTTCAAAACACGAGATTTCATACTGGTTTAATCTGGGAGATATGCACTCTAAATATTCTCTCAGTGGCTGGGCTGCTCACCAAAAGGGTAACCGGTGTTTAGAAATCCAAAATAACACATGGCCCATGGAATTTGGGGGCAAGCTTGCCTGCAGGTACGAAATTCTTAACCATGACCAGATCTCCGACCTTTAAATCGGTGGGCCTCCGACCGCTACCATATCACTCTCTAACCTTTTCATGAGAATCCTTAAGGTTACTTTTAGCCCTCTTTCACAGGTCTCTGATATTATCAGGATCTATTGTCTCTGGCAATATGTCATTGAGTGACCAAGGATTAGAGAGCGGGGTGTTGGCAGCAAACTTAAACATGAGACAGGCAGGAGTGAACTTGTGGGATTCATGAATGGTCTAATTTAGAGCAAAAGGTAACCAATGTAGAGCAGTATCCCACCTGCAATGATCTTCGTGACGAAAAGCTATCAAAGCAGATCGAAGATTACGATTGGCCCGCTCCGCCAGAGATGGTTGAGGGTAATAAGCGGAAGTAGTTGCACGGGATATGGACAGATGGAAACAGAACTTCTTGAGCCGATAAAGTCCTAGACGCATAGGCGATAGGCCGCCTTCCAAGTTCCGTTTCCTGAAGAAGGACGGCAGCAACAGCAGATGAAGAGGCATCAGCTTGGACTGTGAATTTCTTTGAGAAATCGGGCATGGCTAATACAGGGGCGTTACAAAGAAATAATTTCACGTCTTCCAAAGCGGCTTGCTATGGTCCCCATTCGAATTTGACACCTCTCCTACGAAGTATGTTCAGGGGCACCGTCCTATTAGCGAAGTTACGAATAAATTTCCTGAAGAAATTCACCATGCCTATGAAACTAGCAATTCCTTTGATGTCCCTAGGAGGCTTGAAGTCACGAATAGTCTGTGTTCTGGAATGGTCGATAGAAACACCATCGGGCGACACAATATGCCCTAAGAATGACATAGAAGGTTTAGCAAAAACTACCTTAGATAATTTAACTGTCAACCCTGCCTTACGAAGGCGATTTAGGACTTCCTTCAGATGATCTAAATGCTTTTCGAAGGTCTCCGAAAACACGACGACGTCGTCGAGGTAATGATAAGGATATTCAAATTTGATGTCGGAGAAGAACCTATCCAGTAGTCTATTAAGGACAGCCGCGACCGTGGGTAGCGCGAAGGGCACCCGGTTGTATTCATACAAATTCCAATCCATGGCGAAAGCCGTTAGGTGTTTCGATTCTTCTGGCAGACTTATTTGATTATATGCCTGGTTAAGATCTAAGATGGTAAAGAACTTCGCCTTGCGAAACCATGAAAAACAAGAATTAGATCAGGAAATGGCACAGATTGTATCAGTGATTTTCGGCTTTCCCACATTCTTGCGCACCTTGAAAATCCTATTACTATATCTAGGCATCTTGTTCAATGTATAAAACCGAACAGAAACAAAGCGGCTGAATACTGTTGTAAAATAAGCCGCCAAAACAAACAATAAACACACGCAGTTATGTTCTCAATCGTTCTGATTATCCAGGTTGGCCAACAATTGAAAGTTGTACATTCCTACGGCAGAGATATCCTCAGGCAGATAATGTCCACATTCTGAAACATGAACATCTTCAACAGGGTCTTTGTCACCGGCGACAAATGGAAAGTAATGTTATGTCACATCAGTTCGAGAACATATCATGCCCGACATCTGCAGCACTCCAGATAAGATAAAAATTAACACCCTTTCAAACGTCGCAGAGGTCTGAAACAAAAAGTATTCGAAAAAAGAAAGAAAATTCTGGGCAAAGGCCCGAAGCGCCCCCAACTCTTATTGGGTAATTTAAATAGATACAGGAAAACGCTAATTGGCTGAAAATGTAATATAACAATTTTCTATTGGCTACCATCCAAAGTTGCCGAGAAGAGATAGAAGTGTTTTCAACTTTAACACACCAAAAAACAAAGAATAATGAACTCAGTGTAGTGAACTTTAAAATAAAATAATACTTGACAATTTTAATAATTCCTCTTCACACCAGAGGGCATAAGCATAGTTTGTAGTAGAGACATCTGTTGACAAACGTTCAAACTTCTTGCGTTAGTTGCTGCAAGTTTTAGATTTAAGAAGGCGTTTTCCAAGGAGCTTCATTTAAATGAATGGGGCGGGTGTACCTCCATTTACAGACCTCCCCCTCCAAAATTCCTTCCTCTTGGTGACAGTTGAAATTTAGTTTGTTAGAGAAAAAATTAAGTTGGATTTTACAGGTATAACATTTCTCGATGAAAGTTCATTTGTGAGGAATTACATCGAAGGCAAGTCTTGAAGTCTTCTTGCAACCATACAAGTGCAGGATGTACAGTTCAGTGTTTTGCTCAGACTAAAAATACATGTAATTTTTATGAGTTGAACTGGATGGAGTTTAGTATTTCATACGCTTTCAGCGCATTTTAAACTACATTGCAGTTATCTAAATATATTCTGTTGTCTGTGATTTTACGTTTGATACTGTACAATAATAGTTTTTTCAAATTTTCTTCCTTCTGATGATTTTTTTTCACTTAAAAGAGATGACAAAGAGTGATATGCTGAAAAAAACAAGTAATGAAGATTCGGTTTAATAGTTATGAAATATGGTTTTAAATCTAATATCTGAATTAAATTCTGTAAAGAGTAGTCGCAGAATTTTTTTGGTATGTTAATTTTAAGTATTTTAAAATATAAGTTCAGATCTTTAAATGCGTCTTCTGTAAAATCCGATAGCTACACATACTTGCTGAGTTTTACTCAAGTGATTTGCAATGCATTAGACACAAATAGAAGAACTCATGTAATATACATTATATGAAAAGGCCTTTGATAAGGTGAACCATAAAATTATTTTGACAAAGATGCATCAGTTTGTAGTTTCTAAGCCATTACTTCGATTATTATGTCCCTATTTAAAAGATAGTCCGTCAGTAAGTGGAAATACTGTACATTAGGTAGCATCTCAACGACCCACATATTCAGCTTATTTACACATCCTTGAATCTATCCCTACTAGTCCGTTCCTACTTTGCATTTTTCTGTTCAGCTCATTCAGGTGAAAGAAAATACTAGAAGATATGTCAGCTTCGACACACATTCATAATGTGCTAATAAATCCGCGTATTCAATAGTCAAAACTACATGTACCCCTTCTTCAAGTTCAAACATTCACATTAACACATTTCCTCATGAAACTATCGTACCATGAATGCAGAAGGAATGCAGTATGTTCTGATACCATGAATTCAACTATTCATGTTCCGATCCGATTTCCTCACCCAAATCGAGGCCGCTATTTGATGAAGTAGTTATTGGGATGCAAAACCAATAATTTTATTAAGGAAAAAAGTGCTCGCCGAAGGATAGTTTCCGTCAGCCTGTACTCTATTTGTCACTAGAGGAGTACTCGATATTGTCACCATGGAGCTGCAATTAATTGCTCCTCTATTGCAAGACGTTATTGATAAATGGCTGCTGAAGGGCTCCATTTCTTGTGATTAATATCGTTTAGTCCATAGCCAGGCGGAGCAACACACTGTGTTCTAAGCCGTTCATCATCCACTGGACGTGACCTGCTTAAAACCACATCTGTAACGGTAAGACGATTTGCTTTGTAAAAAAGAGGTGATGTTCTTGTTAGAATAATTGATGAACTGGGATTAATAGCACGATAATCTCTTGAAATAGAAAAAATATTCATTTACGGGTTAATTGATTGAATATCAATGTATCCTGGCGAGATGAAGTCCAAGCGGTCTCCTCTCCCATTTAATCGGGAAATTATTATTACCGTTAGAGCCATTACGGCGTGGGTTTGACTTCCATTCTGGGAGTGTTGACATTTAGAAATACGAGTAGCACTTTTGAGATGGTAGAAGAACGTATGATTCATTACAAAGTGATAATTAATACCAAATTAATTGCAGGAAGGAAAAAGCTGTCCACTCTCTCGATGTTAGTACTTTGATTAGAGATTCACAATAACTTATACAATTCAGTCTGCAATCCACTGTAAATGCACTTAGCCCCTCTACAATCTTATATTTACTAATAGCTCTGTGGTTCTTTTTATCCCATATCTAATCTTCCTCTTAATATGTTTACTCTCCAGGGTTGGTTTTTCCCTCGGACTCAGCGAGGGATCCCATCTCTAGCGCTTCAAGGGCAGTGTCCTGGAGCTTCAGACTCTGGGTCGGAGGATACAACTGGGGAGAATGACCAATACCTCGACCAGGCGGCCTCACCTGCTATGCTGAACAGGGGCCTTGCGGGGGGATGGGAAGATTGAAAGGGATAGACAAGGAAGAGCGAAGGAACCGGTCGTGACATTAAGTTAGGTACCATCCCGGCATTTTCCTGGAGGAGAAGTGGGAAACCACGGAAAACCACTTCCAAGATGGCCAAGGTGGGAATCGAACCCACCTCTACTCATTTGACCTCCCGAGGCTGAGTGGAGCCTGTTCCAGCTCTCGTACCACTTTTAAAATTTCGTGGCAGAGCCGGGAATCGAACCCGGGCCTCCGGGGATGGCAGGTAATCACACTAACCACTACATCACAGAGGGGAACCCCATATCTCTAACATTTAAATTCTTTAAAAAAAATGAGCCTAACCGTACTCGTACTTTTCATTCACTCTCCAATACAAGTACAATATTTATTTATTTATTTATTTATTTATTTATTTATTTATTTATTTATTTATTTATTTATTTAATTACTCATTTATTTATCATGTAGTTGGTTGGTTGGTTGGTTGGTTGGTTGGTTGGTTGGTTGGTTGGTTGGTTGGTTGGTTGGTTGGTTGGTTGGTTGGTTGGTTGGTTGGTTGGTTGGTTGGTTGGTTGGTTGGTTGGTTGGTTGGTTGGTTGGTTGGTTGGTTGGTTGGTTGGTTGGTTGGTTGGTTGGTTGGTTGGTTGGTTGGTTGGTTGGTTGGTTGGTTGGTTGGTTGGTTGGTTGGTTGGTTGGTTGGTTGGTTGGTTGGTTGGTTGGTTGGTTGGTTGGTTGGTTGGTTGGTTGGTTGGTTGGTTGGTTGGTTGGTTGGTTGGTTGGTTGGTTGGTTGGTTGGTTGGTTGGTTGGTTGGTTGGTTGGTTGGTTGGTTGGTTGGTTGGTTGGTTGGTTGGTTGGTTGGTTGGTTGGTTGGTTGGTTGGTTGGTTGGTTGGTTGGTTGGTTGGTTGGTTGGTTGGTTGGTTGGTTGGTTGGTTGGTTGGTTGGTTGGTTGGTTGGTTGGTTGGTTGGTTGGTTGGTTGGTTGGTTGGTTGGTTGGTTGGTTGGTTGGTTGGTTGGTTGGTTGGTTGGTTGGTTGGTTGGTTGGTTGGTTGGTTGGTTGGTTGGTTGGTTGGTTGGTTGGTTGGTTGGTTGGTTGGTTGGTTGGTTGGTTGGTTGGTTGGTTGGTTGGTTGGTTGGTTGGTTGGTTGGTTGGTTGGTTGGTTGGTTGGTTGGTTGGTTGGTTGGTTGGTTGGTTGGTTGGTTGGTTGGTTGGTTGGTTGGTTGGTTGGTTGGTTGGTTGGTTGGTTGGTTGGTTGGTTGGTTGGTTGGTTGGTTGGTTGGTTGGTTGGTTGGTTGGTTGGTTGGTTGGTTGGTTGGTTGGTTGGTTGGTTGGTTGGTTGGTTGGTTGGTTGGTTGGTTGGTTGGTTGGTTGGTTGGTTGGTTGGTTGGTTGGTTGGTTGGTTGGTTGGTTGGTTGGTTGGTTGGTTGGTTGGTTGGTTGGTTGGTTGGTTGGTTGGTTGGTTGGTTGGTTGGTTGGTTGGTTGGTTGGTTGGTTGGTTGGTTGGTTGGTTGGTTGGTTGGTTGGTTGGTTGGTTGGTTGGTTGGTTGGTTGGTTGGTTGGTTGGTTGGTTGGTTGGTTGGTTGGTTGGTTGGTTGGTTGGTTGGTTGGTTGGTTGGTTGGTTGGTTGGTTGGTTGGTTGGTTGGTTGGTTGGTTGGTTGGTTGGTTGGTTGGTTGGTTGGTTGGTTGGTTGGTTGGTTGGTTGGTTGGTTGGTTGGTTGGTTGGTTGGTTGGTTGGTTGGTTGGTTGGTTGGTTGGTTGGTTGGTTGGTTGGTTGGTTGGTTGGTTGGTTATATCTACTTTGGTCTAATTGGGATTATGCTTGTTGCTGGGATTTGATCTTTGCCCGGTATTGTCGCATCTTCGCCTTTTGTATCTCCTTCTTTCCTCCGACCGGAGGGCACCTTTGATCTTCAGAAATTTTTCCCGAAAACCGAGACTTTCTTCAGAATCTCTCTCACAGCCTGTCTGCTTAAGTCTGTCAGCCCCAGTTCTTTTATGCCTACTGGCTCAGTCAGCCATATAGAGCAGACTTTCTAGTTTTGCAAGAAGGTGAACAGACGGTTTATCAGTCTATTAGGAGACAATCTTGCCACATGACCTTAGAGTCCATTCAGCGTTCCACATCGTACTATATCGGTACCGGTATTTTAAAGATCTCTAGTGAGACGTTGGTTGTTTACCGTACAAAATTTATTTAAAATCAGGAATAGGTCGTTGTGATTTCTCTGATATCTGGTAGTATACAATAGAACGTCGAAATTGATACTCAGGCAGTGTAAAAGACGTCAAATAAAAATTCCTGCCTACGGTAACTTAGCCATTATTATTATTATTATTATTATTATTATTATTATTATTATTACTTGTTCAGCTTATTCCAGTTATTTCTGGGGTCGCTGGAGCTACCGAGGCTCATTTTGGTATTGGCTGCGTTTTATGACGGGATGCCCTTGCTGAAGCCACGTGATTCATAAAATGAAAATCTCGACTCGGGATTGACAGGGACAGTAACGTCAGCCTTTGAGGTGGTAAGCCAGCAGCTAAGCCACTGAGCTAATCACGCCCCCAATATTATTATTATTATTAATATTATTATTATTATTATTATTCCTGGATATAAGAGAACTGGATATAGAGATAACTAGCAGAGACTTTATTTCAATTAACTATTCCGTCCTCCTGAAGAAGTGAATCGAGTCAAAAGAACAAGCAACTTCGAACTTGTCTGAGAGCTATCTTAGCCGGGTATCGATCTTGCAAACTGTAGCATAAAAAAGCCGCACCCTATGTGTAGTTGTGTCCCCTTCAACACTAGACTCGCACACCATTTAGAATAACTGCAGTATTAGTGGTTATGATCTCTGTCTTCCTGCTTGCCCCTTCACTTGATCCACAATAAAGGTTCCTCCTTTTCTTTTTTCTTTTTTTTTACGAAGACAATCGCCGATGGCTATGAGAGAGCTACAAATAACGAATGCATCCCTTAGTCTGTTTTTCGATTATCGTCACGTACTTAGCTCTAAGCCAATGAAGAATCAGAAGTGAGTAATTAATCCTAGTCGAGTAGATTTATGAATGATTCTTTTAACTTCATGAAGTGATCTACAAGTAAAATATTCCCCTATTATTTTAAATAGACTACATATCTGTTCTGGAATTAATAGTAGTATACCAAACCGCAGTATGGAGTTATCGTGTCTGTCTCTTAGCTGGAGGTCCATTGTTAGATTCCCAGCTTGACTATTTTAACTGAAGACTTGAACGTAGGTTCACTCAGCTTCCTGACACAAACAGAGGAGTTGTCTGTTATGAGAGTCAGTTCATCCCATCACGAAGGACACGCATTAAAGCTAAGGAATCCGCTACTTTGACCATCAGGTTGTAAGTTTCACCATACGTAGGCCTAGAGGTCCTCTCAGTCTTAATTACTGTGTTGATGGTATGAAAGTATCTGATTGGGATCACTGTAAGTTCCTGGGTATTATTATAAGGAAATATATTCACTGGGGTAATCACATTAACAGAATTTTAAATTAAGTCTACAGATATCTTCATGTGGTTATGACGGTATTTAGGGGCTTCAGAAACGATGTAAAGGAGAGAGAGATTAAGCCACTGGTAAGACCGTAATTAAAGTATGATTCCAAAGTATGGGAATCCCTCCACGATTACTTGATTCGAGGGCTGTAACAATAATCCAAATTAAAGCAGTGCGATTTGTTTTGCGTGATATCCGACAAAAGAGTAAGCTTACGAAAATGTTGCAGATTTTGTGCTGGGAAGATGAGTAAGGTGAGCTTCTCAGCTAAACGGAATGTTCCGAGCTGTCATTGGAGAGATGGCTTGGGATGGCATTAGTAGACGAATTAGCATGAGTGGATTTTTATAAAAGCAGGAAGGACAACATGAAGATAAAGTTGGAATTCAAGAGGAAAAATCGGCGTAAATACTTGTTTACAGGAGGAGAAATTAGGAATTGGAATAATTTACGAAGAGAGATGTTTAATTAATTTCCAACTTCTTTGAAATCATTTCAGAAAAGACTAGGTAAAGAGCTGTTAGGAAATCTGTCACCTGGGCGACTGCCCAAAAATGCAGATTGATTGATTGATTGATTGATTTATCTGGCTGAGCAGCATTCGTTTTGTCAAGCCAACGTTCTTACTGAGCTGCATATACTACTTACTATATCTTCCTTCTTATAAATAAGTTGCAAGTAAATTGAACAAGCAACGAATTTGTTAGGAATGAATTATTTGAGGCTCTCCGAATACAAGTGGTGTAAGTCCGAAACTTATTGCTTTTTAGAACTGAGGCGTATTATACTCTTCAATATGGGGCTTTTTCAGAGGACTAGTGAAAGAAGTCCATAGATGAGCTGCTTGTCTGCAGGTGGCAGCAATTTACATGACCATCGAAGCAGCTGTTTATTATTTCCGAATACAAGTGAAGTAAGTCCACACTCCATGTTGTGTTTTGTTGCTATAACACCAGCTAACCATTACTATGGACAAAGAACAGTGTCCCAAAGAAAATGAAGGTAAGTTTTAAACTGATGTTATTAATCATATGTAATCATTTCCTGCCTATCAGAGTCTTTACACCAAAAACAAAACTCCTGAAAAGAAATGCTTAAACCCAGATTTGTCTATCTGTAAAATGTACAATAAGTAGTGCAGGAATGTAAAGAAGAATAGAAAACACAAGTGAAAGAGAAATTCTACGAGGGGCGTACTATTTATTTTTTGTACGTCCGAGTATGGTTCACATTTAATTTTTGAAGGTGGTGACGTGTAACTAGTGTCTTGTTCCACCGTTTGGTAGCAGCACACGCATAGGGGACAACGAATGCACTCGTCATAGCCATATCATTACAACAATGTCATCGTAGGACAGGGCCTCTCAGGCTGCATGCGCCCGAGCACTGCACGGTGCAAGGTGCAGGAGACGACTTCACTAGGTTGACCCGAGTGGAAACCCCCACTCCACTTCCCCTACACCTGTCTCACCCGTTCGGCCTGTCTTCGCCTTCTCCACCTTCCCAGCTGATTCTCCCCTCACTGCGAAATATTTATATGCTGTGAGCGCTGACACTGTTGAATGGGCAATGTTACCGGTGTTAAAACACTCTTCTTTCAGACAATTCATCTCCTATAGCTCTTCTGTTCCTTTATCTTTGCAATGATTCCAGTTATGCCTGGAACAAGGGACCCGCTGACAGCAATTCTGAGAGCCTTCTTTAAATTACAATCAGAAATAGGCCTACTCGCACGTAATCTAGTTTTCGTACAAGTGAAAACAGGAAAAAATACCTTTTACATATGCATGTGGTACCAAACATAGAAATAAACTTAGCTGCTTCTCGATGCAGCTTAGGAAAATCTACCTTCGATAAATTCTCGTAGAATTTGAGCAAAGCCTTTGTATTGGAGAATAGATCCTTTTGATTAACTTATCACATAATTAATGTCCCACGGATTACGCATTTGGCTTTATCGTCACGACTGACAAAAAATACGAAAGTTCCCAGTTCGATTGAAATGGACTTTGGGAAATCTTTGCTTCCTTCGAAACAGGTTGCTCCATTATTATGTTGTTGTCTTGCACTTATCTATTTAACTGACAAACAAGCCGTCTCAGCACACTACACCGTCTGAGTCAAGCTGAATTGAGCCGAGTTGGACCGATGCACAGTGCACGGAGTCTCTGCACCTCGATTTGCACGCGTGAGATTTTGAGTGTTTGAGATGCCCTGGCATAGGAGCAGACAACATGGAAACCAACAGTCAGGGACAGCGCTATACGACATGTTTTCTACGGAAAGAAGGCGCGACCACTGCGTAAAATCATCAGCGCTTGGTGGCAGTCTGTGGAGAACGTGCGCCGTCACGGAAAACAGTTTACAACTGGGTGGAAGGTTGGAAAACAGGGCGCACATCGGTGGACAAATGAACCAGCTCTGAAAGGAATGTGACCAGACAAAATCGCCATCCAAGGAAACAATTGCATCACATGTACGAAAATGGAGGCAGCCACGGGAATTAGACGAAACACCCTGTAGCGGATCGTGCACGGCCGCTTATAGTTGGGGAAGGTGTCATCCACGTGGGTGCCTAGACTCTTGTCTGCAGACGAAAAGCAGAGGCGTGTGCACGTATGCAGAGAACTTTTGCAACGCCATGCTCAAGATCCAGCCGACTTCATCGCTAGGCTTGTGACTGGTGATGATACATCACTACCCCAGATATCACCGCTGCCATTGATCAAATGGGATTCACCTAGCTGCCACACCCACCATACTCTTCCGACTTGGCACCAAGTGAATATCACCTGTTCGGGAACATGAAGAAACCTATGTGTGTGGTCACCGTTTTGAGGATTTTTCAGAACTGGACACGGCTGTCAAGGCATGGGTACGCAGCACTCCGACAGAAGGGTTTCAGGAAGGTGTGGAGAGACTGAAACATTGATGGCAAAATTGCATACAGTTACACGAAGATTATGTTGAGGAGGTGAACGTAACAACTGATGTGTAATGTAATTCATTTGGGTAGAAAAATATAAAGTGTAAAACAATATAATACGCCGTTCGTATTACAATGTTTTCACTACCCTATTTAATCTCCATTTCAAGCTGCTATCAAAAGACACATGCGGTTTCTGTGATGACATTAAAGATTTTCAGTGGAACAGAATGAAGCTAAACTGATGTTCTTGAAGCAGGAAAGAGAAGTGCACTTAATAAAAGTTGCTCAGGATAGCGTGAATTGAAATTAGATGCAACTAATTTTTCAGATGAATGTTATGTACTAATGTTTGATGTACAGAAGGCACTCCCATTTCCAAAACTGTCCACGTCGGTAGCATACTACAAGATAAATCTGTATGTGTGCAACTTTGGAATATATTCATTTAATGGAAGGAATGGTTTTATGTACATGTGGAATGAAACGGAAAGGGTAAGAGGATCACAGGATCTTTCTTCTCGCCTAGTGAAGCATCTGAAAAAGCATGCAAATATTGCAAGCATAGTATTTTGTATTCCAGCATTTGTACTGGACAGCATCGAAATATAAAAATGGCACTAGCATTCAATTACCTATTTCAAACAAATGGTATGGGCAGAGAAAGAAGTAGATAATGAATTCCTCGTGTCAGGACATTCGTACCTACCCAACGATGCAAACTTTGGCTTGATAGAGCAACACATTTATTTATTCGCCAGATGACTGAGTGATCATTCTGAAAGAAGAGGAAAATTCATTTTAAAACAGTTCAAATGAGGGATACTGACTTCTTATCTACCAAGAAGTTGGACGAAGCCATTTTGAACCGAAGAAAAGCTGTTTATATTCACAATGCTCATTGGTTACATGTGCGATGGTTGAGATACGAAAATGGATGTGAATTTTCACTAAAATACAGTAACAACCTCAATCCTCACATACAGTTTCATGAACTTAATTTGGCAAAGAAAGTTAAGGCAAGACCAGCACTACAGATACAAGAACAAGGTCGTCCCTACATGCTGCGACATGCAGTTACTGACGCGAAGAAGGTTATATGTGGATCTGCTGCCTTTTATTCCTCCCATCCACAATACTGTACTTTCTATAAGCATCTTCCTTGCATTTCAAACACTTTCCAATCATAACTTGCTCGAAAAGACGTAGATGCTGAAGACAATGATGGTTTGTTCTATGGTGTGAATGTGTAAAGAAATGTGATCAATACAAGAACTGTGAATGGAAACATTAGAATGATGCAGTTTTGTCCATTACAAACTTAAGATGAAAATGTTATATGTTGTACTAAGAGCTTTTTAATAATTTTTGGTAGACAACTGAAGCAAGTCCATAATAAATACTTCAGAAGTTATTATACTTTCAAATGTTTATTCTGTGTACTGAAATTCATACGGAACGAGTGAAGTACTATTTTCTCTTTGCAAATAAACTAAATTTAGATTTGTAAAATATATGCCGAGTTTTAAATTCTCATGAATCCTTAACTCCCAATGTCACAGAAGCGGTTTACCTGGACTTACACCATTTGTATTCTGAAGGCCTCATATTGTGATATAGCTTCATTGTGTTAAATATAGCTGGCGACACGCCCCGGCTTCTTACGGGCAATTTCGAATTTATAGCGATAGAACCTTGTAAACGACATTACTTTCTGTTTCCTTCTTGATGAATGTACGTAGCTTAGTGCGATATTTTGACGTGAATAGTCTTTTAAATTACGCCGTCATCACAAGATGGCCGTTCACTTTATGTTTCTGGAGGTCGAAAGTCAGTTACACTGCGGTGTAACTTTGTGTGCAGATCCTGAGTATAGGCGCATTAGATCCCATTTGATTCGTCTCGATAATATCTTTCAGAAAATACCAGAAAAATTAAAACCTGACCGTAAGTTTTGAAAAATATTGAAGGATTTTGTGACCTAGAATTGGACGACCCTTGGATATTTAAAAAAAGATTAATAAGGAAATCCACGCAGGAAGAAGGTAGACTCAATGCCGAATCGAACAGTTTCAGAAGCACGGTAGATCCGTAGAACTGATCAGACTGCTACGAAAGAGATTCGAACTTGAGACTGCCATGCGCAGAATGGCGACTGTAATAAACGGGGCCATGGCAAGTACTTCTAGAGAAACAACTCATGCAAATGGAAATTTATACGAACAAATAGTACGAAATGAACATTTCAGCTTGTTTGTCATTTCTAATTATAATAGACGATATACGTTTCCCTTAAGAAACTTTAGAGGCTGTACCTAGCACAGCCTACCACATCTTTTTTTTCCTTTGCAAGGCCCTTCCGGGCACCTGGTTTTTCGCTGGATCTTTTCCCCGCAAACGATATTTTTAAGAATTCGTGCACATTCATTAAAACGACAGTAACACTATTAACAATGCTGCTGCAAAAGTGCGAACTCGCAACAACATATTTCATAAACTATGCCGAACAACTTAGGGATATACAGCTGTAACTCTGCGATGCTCAGCTCTAGGGTTGGTGTATTCGATTTTCAAATATTGTGCCGTTGTCTGGCTAAATAGTGCCCACACAAATATCATAGATACTCAGATGATCACCGCTGTGCGTCTCATCACTGGCACAATCAAATCTACTCCCATACAGTGGTCACCATTGTTAATTCATATTCCTCCTCCAAATCTCAGATGTAAAGAAGTTTTCCTAAGAGAATTCAACAAAATAATGAACAATCCAGAACTGCCGATACAAGATGATATCGGTGATGTAAATAATAATAGCCTGCGTTTAAAGAAACCACCAACAAGAGATACCATGAACTTGAGGAACAGCAACTAACAAACTTCATTTGAATGGAAGAAGAGACTCAACGACAAATACTACCAAACAATGTCTCCTGTGAAGAAGACGCCACCACCTGGTTTCAACCCCTCTCGTAGACTATGGTCCACACGAACCATCCACGGGAACTGCGCTTCCTTCCACTACAAGTGGAGCAGAATTTCAATGCCCGAGCGTGACTGCGGTCCTACACAACAGACGACCCAGCACATCATCACCGACACTAAGACAAGAAAGTACGAGTATAATGGCAGTGCTAGTCACTTTGCTCTCGCAATCCCAGAAATTATAGACTACATCCAAAATTTAGATATACGTGTATAGAAGTGTAGATCCTGCCTAAGACAGACACTGTATCTCTAGCCTTACGCTAAATAAATTAAATGAGTTCAGAAATCATGTGGTGTAGGGAATAATCCTGAACTTGATCCCTGACGAAAGCCAAAATAAACCAAGGCGGCTAATATGTCTCAGGGAAATTTAGGAGAAATTCAACGTTTATTATTTATGTATTTACATCGATACAACCATGTGTGCACCATGAATACGTAAGCTGTTTGACATTTGTTGTTCTCAGGCTTATTCCTTTTTTTACATGCTGGTCAAACGATTTTCAATCACAGGCTTCTCCTCTGCCTTTCTTCGACCGATATATTACGCGGTTTAACCAATTCTTACTCAGGATTCTCCCACAATTCGGCAGCGTTCTTGTGCCATGCAGATCTTTGTGCTCCTCCGTCAAACAACGGGGGTTGGATTTCCATTTTCCCAGAACAATGAAAATTTTATGTTCAAGATTATTATTATTATTATTATTATTATTATTATTATTATTATTATTATTATTATTATTATTATTATTTATTGGTGAAGATAGTCTCCGTGGGTCAGGCGGCCTCTCGCCGCTGCGTTCCGTGGTTCAAATCTCGCTCTCTCCATATGCGATTTGTGCTGGACAAAGCGGAGGTGGGTCAGGTTTTTCTCCCGGCACTGTGGTTTTCCATGTCATCTTTCATTCCAGCAACACTCTCCAATAGCATTTCACTTCATCTGTCAGTCAATCATTGCTCTAGAGGAGTGCGACAGGCTTCGTCAGGCGGCAAAATTCCTGAACTCGACGCTAAATGGCGACTTCATTCATTCCATCCCAGTGTCAGTGCGACGTAAAGCAAAAAGTAAATAGCATTCAATCCATAACCTAGTCGAATGACCGGAAACAGGCTATGGGTTTTGATTTACCGGTGAAAAAGACTTAAGAACATGTTCCAATGTATTCAGTTAAATTTTCTTTACTTTTATTTAATCAGTTTACAGGCCAGGGTTGATTTAACGTCCGGAATCAGCGAGGGATAACACCTCTACCAACTCAAGTGCAGTGTCCTGGAGCGTGATACATTTGGTTGGGGATACAACTGGACAGGTGGACAAGTACCAGGTGTGCTATGCTAAACAGAGGCCTTGTGGTGGATGGAAAGATTGGAAGGGATAGACGAGGAAGAGAGAAGTAAGCGGCCGGGGCCTTTAGTTACCATTCCGGCATTTGCATGGAGAAGAATCAGAAACCACGGAAAACCACTTTGAGGATGGCTGAGGTGTGAATAGAACTCCCTCTACTCAGATGACCTCCCGAGGCTGAGTGGACACGGTTCCACTTTTTAAATTTATTGGCAGAGCCGGGAATAGAACTCGGGTCTCCAGGGGTGGCAGCCGACTGTATTCAGTTAAGATTACTGAATTATGGTAAAATATTGCATACATAGCTCAATATATGCGCAGATTCCGAAGTATGCGGTGTGTTATTATACTCGGACATGCAAGACGGTGTCTGGAAGTCTAGCCAGAAGCATGCGTGCTGCGATTAACCGACACACAAATTTTCATGAAGTACCGACCGAAATAGCAAAAGACCAAGAAGAACAGGAAGGGAAGGATGAGAAGATCGGAAGGGACAGACAAGGAAGAGGGAAGGAAGCTGCCGTGGCTGTAAGTTAGGTAGCCTACTATCCCGGCTTTTGCCTGGAGGAGAAGTGGGAAACCACGGAAAACCACTTTGAGGATGGTTGAGGTGGAAATCGAAACCCCCTCTACTCAGTTGATCCCTAACTGGGTGGACCTCGTTTCAGCCCTCGTACCAATTTTCAAATTGTGTGGCAGAGCCGGGAATCGAACCCGGGCCTTCCTGGGGTGGCAGCTAATCACGCTAACCACTACACCCCAGAGGCCGTAAGAAGATGATCTACAAGAGATAAGTGGTCATTGTCGGAGTTCAGAAAATGTTCAAAGCTGATCTTTCGAATATATGTCATTCGCCATCAATGACAATCGTTCCCAGTGCGTTAACTGTTTACACCTGCGCGGGACGCACTGTCCGGTTCCCACCTCTGAGACAATTACCGCTGGAATAACCGCAGAAATTCCACAGGACTATCCCTTTCACTCCGAAAATTTCACTTGCCTGCTAGCTCCACTTCCTCTCATTTTCGCTCCAAGTGTCATAATTATTATTTAGTGCATTCTAGTTGTGCTTGTTATGGAAATTTCGACGAACAGTCACAGGAAGCGCTAACCTAACCTAAGCTGAACACATCAGATGGACTCGCAGAGTCAGTGTAACACTTTCCCAGTACGTAGCTAGATTGCAGAATACTTCTGGATGTAAATAGTAAAAAGAGGTGGTGAAGAAAACCCTTAGGAATACACTTTAATGAGAACGAGCTATTCAGGGGGAGATCGTCCATGATGAATAGCTGGACTGGACTAATGGACTGGGAGCGATTGTCACCACTAATGGCGATTGACAGGACACCGATCTTTTAACTTGCCCCGTGCACAGTGAATAAATCATGTGTAGCTGAACTGACCATAAAGACGTACAGTACTCCATATAAATAACGTAATGTGAATAGCGCGGTGATTCTGTATAGGGGTGGAACTCATTTAACTTGTTGGAAGTCAAGGACGTCCTAAGACACTTCCATATACTTTTCCCGTTATCGAACCCGCTATCATGGAAGAGAAGGTGAACGATTCACCAATTGTGCTTTTCTGAACAAGTGATAATTGGTCCCCTCAGCTATCCGAGAGCCAATGATCGAGTTCAGTCATATACTCAGGAAACAGTCTGCATTATATGCTCGCCAGGGAGAGAATGTGCAACATGGAGAAGAATAACCATTACGTTGTTGATTAATGGTCTCTCGCATGACACTCAATATATGATACAACTGAGTGCTACTTTATGGAAATAAGATACATAATTATTATGGTTTAAACACAAAGAGTCATGTAACAGTAACCATATTACTGAAAGATCGTCGTCGTCGTCATCGTGAGGTATTAAGTTCTGCAATTGATTTACCCGTGTGATATATATTCTTCATTTGGCTCGGTCTTGAGCAGCATGTTTGTCCTCTTCATAGCTTCATAGTCCGGTGCTGGCAAGGAATGTCTTCAAGAAGAACTTTCTTCCGGGCACTTGGGTGGCTTTTCTACCTTCAGCCACTTCAGTAATTAAACTGCCATGCCGAAGTCTATGGCCTACCTATGTGAACCATAGTTTCTTAATCCAATTCAGAAGCGTACTCCATTCATTCAGATTGTTCAACACTTCTGCGAAATTACTAACTGGTTTGATAAAATGGATTTCGAGTTGTTAATCCAGTGAGGCTGAACTCGCAGGATTCCAGCAAGATATAGCAGACAATTTAGATTCAGAAGGCCAAATGGGCTGTATCGCTATTGACGGAAGGTAACTGAAGTAAATGAGGGCTATTGGACTAGATAAAATACTGGTTGAATAGATAGCTAAAATTCTAGAAAACAAAGTCAGAGAATTAGAGTAGGTAAAGCATTATCTTATCCTGTAACGATTAAGAGGGGTTCCCGAAAGGCAGTAATATGCTTTGTTAAGGGGCTACCTGGCCGAGGCTTTAAAGGCGTGCTCGGTTCGCCCGGAAGGACGTGGGTTCGAATCCCCGTCAGGAAGTCGTAAAATTTAAGAAACGAGATTTCCACTTCCGGAGGTGCATATGGCCCTGAGGTTCACTCAGCCTACACCAAAAATGAGTACCAGATTAATTCCTGGGGGCAAAGGCGGCCGGGCGTAGAGCTAACCACTCTACCCCATCACGTGCCGAGGTTAACAATGGTGGAAGCCTTTACCTTCCACTCCTCCAAGGGCCTTCATGGCCTGTGACTTTGTTTTGCTTATGCTTTCTTATGAGTGTAAATGATATAGATAAATAACAAGTCCTCGACAATGTTGTCAGGTGGACAGCAGACAATGATATGATGGTAAACGGGATGACAGGTCTGGTTGTAAGTTTAAAAAAAAAAAAAAAAAGAGTCCTGTTAGTTTTAATTACTGTGTTCTGTAAGTACCTAGGTGTTAATATAAGCAACGATCTTCGTGCGGTTAGTCACATAGGACTATATGAGAATGTGAATAAAGATTACAGATCTCTTCATCATATGGTTAAGAGGATATATAGGGGTTGTAGGAGGTATGTAAATGATAGGGCGTACTCTGGTAAGACTCCAATAAAAGTGTGATTCCGGTGTATGGAACTCGCACCAGGATCACTTGAGAACAATAAAATAGAAAGGAAAAGCAGCACTTTAGTCTAGGAAGACTTGGGAGTAAGGAGACGAGCTGCTCGACTAAGCGGTATTCTATCAGCGTCAGTAGAGAGATGGCGTGGAATGACATTAGTAGACGAATAAGTTGCTACTTCTAACGTCGCACTAACACATCGAAGGTTTTCGGCGACGGTGGAAATCGGACCTCCTCTTCTCATTTGACCTACCGAGGCTGAGTGAATCCCGTTTCAGTCCTCGTGCCACGTTTCAAATGTCATGGCAGTGCCGAGAATCGAATCAGAGCCTCCAGGGGTGGCAGATAATCACACTAAGCACTATACCACAGAGGTGGACACACTGACCTCCTACTTGATGAAATATCGAACTGAAGTGAAGAGGTCGGTGGATGCAGAGTGGGTCTCGGCCCACAGGCGGCCTTGGCTGGTCCGTGGTCTGACAGCTCTGCACTCCGACCGGCCACCCGAGCAGAGGAGGGGTGGCCACGTCACTACGCCTCAGTATTCGGGAAACGAGAAGGGGCTGGTCCCCATTGTTGGCTATCCTGTGAATAGTTTTCCGTGGTTTTCTATTCTCCTGCACTAAGGCGAATGCTGGGACAGTTCCTATATTAAACCACGGCCTCCAACCCTCTCACCTTCATCGCACATCTCCTCCGATACAAATCTCCTGGCCTGAGAGACAACATCACCACCTAGGAGACCCGCTCCCCCTCTCAGGAGAGGAATGAAAACATTTAGTAGCAGTAGTGAACTGCATTATGCTGTGTAACTCGAAATGGTTACCTGATATCCAGAACTATAATACCTGTGGAGATAACAAAGCATACACACATCCTACACTCTCCAACTTTATATAAACGGGGAAAACCTCGCCTCCAGAATTCCACAGACCACTCGTTTGGAATGATGTAGAGAAAATAGAGTAGGACTTGAATAAATATTGTTTTTTCGCGCTGTGCGAATTTTGTAGATTTATGTGACATGAATGGAGTAATGGCTTACAGCTGTACAATTAGAATTTAACGTGACAACCTGCTGTGTTATTATGGCATTAGGCACACATAGCTATGAATAAAGGATTATCGTCTTTCGCCACGGTTGAAAACAGTAGCTTCTCATACGATTGTTCCGGGTTTGGTTCCCAGCCAAGTTACGAATTAAAAAGTAGTTTTGAGATACCTTAGTTGTTGTTTCCCATAGACCTATTATTAAACCTTACTTCCTAATAATCCTACTGGAGCAGGTGGTAGTGGTGATTATTGTTTTAAGAGGAATACAACTGGGCAACAATCCTCTATTAACACTAATCAGAGGGAAAATATGGAAGGGGTCAGGCATTTCGAAAAATGAAGGTATCAACCAAAGATATTTAAGGCCACGAAGGGCGCGAAAATGAAAGATTCCCTTGGCCTCGGCATCTAATACCATCGGGGACGGGAAAGAACAAGAGTTGACAAGGGAGGTCGGATAAGATAGATGAATGTGAGGATCCTGGCAAGCAAGTGAAAACTATGCCAGAACTCAGCTAAGCGCCCCGTGACGCAACTCACGCTCTCAAATTAAGAGGCCCTGCGGCCCATTTCAGTCACCTCTTACGACATGCAGGGGATAGCGTGTCTAATTACTTACCGCCCCACCCTCAGGGGGACACAACTGATGCATAAGGCATATGTGAAACATCTCCATCGAGTTCTATTCTTGGTCAGTCTCTCACCTATTCCAGGTATTCTCTCATATGCCTGCAATCTTCCTATATCGCTATCTTCCAGGACTTCTTTGGACTTCCTTCCAATCAAGTGCCAAATTTCTTATGGCTCCGATGTACTTCATTAAAGTGTACATCATCATTTTCCACCTTTACTTGGATTTCAATTGTCTGTTGTTCTGTTAACTATCATGGTTCTTCGTAATGTATAACATCCGGCCATCTTTTATTGACTACTTAGATATCATGGCTCCAATGATCGATTCGCTGTAAGAATATCGGGAACATAAACAAATCAATAAAAGTCACTTTTTTTTGCAAATGAGGTGTCTACCTCAGTGGCAAATGTTACACAAAAATACATTATTATCAGGCACTAAATTTTAAACTTTATAAAAAGAAGAAAATTACTTAAAATACAGTACTGTACAAATTACTGTACACTAACGATGTTTCTATTAAACGCACAGCTCATCCTTAATAAATCTGTATTATTTACAAAATTCTACTCGTAATGTATTTGTACTTACACACACAATCAACTCATATATAGTATGTACAATCACTTCAAATAATATTGTCCAACTGCTATATGTTTAAATTTACATCGCTTTTTTTTTAACCCATTTTGGTAAATAACATGAATAACGACCTGCTGCGTCTTAATCAGAGACCCTTTCGCCGCCCGAAGGCCCTTCACAGCTAGCGTAGCGGTCCCAGGGCCCTCGAAGTTCCCACTGTACTTCACCTCTACAGGCTGTCCCCAACTTCGGGTGTTCAATCTCCATAGACAAGGCGATGGGATTTATTCACAAAATGTCGTCATATACAATACCTGTCTATTGTCACAGCATTTTAGTGTTAGTATCGCACCTACAGTACATATTGCTCCATGGCTAAGTGTTTAGCGTTCTGGCCTTTGGTCACAGGAGTCCCGAGTTCGATTCCCGGCAAGGTCGGGAATTTAACCGTCATTGTTTAATTTTTCTGGCACGGGGCTGAGTGTATGTATTACCTTCATCATCATTTTCATCCTCATCATGACGCGCAGGTCGCCTAGGTGTGTCAAATCGAAAGACCTACACCTGACCTACACCTGACGAACCGAACATGTCCTCGGCTACTCCCGGCACTTAAAGCCATGCTTATATATGAATTGATCGGAATACCTCACTCAAATGTTTTTATATCTTCTTTCTTCTAATAGAGTAGAAGAAGCTCGATTTAATGTGGTTGTCGGGAGAAATGCTTCACCCCGCATTATAGCCCTTTCAGACCTGAAAGAAAACTGGAGGTGTGAATTTTTGTTTGTACGTCAAGAACTGACTAAAATGCTCCTCAATACACATATTAATAGTTTATTTTACAAAATAAAAACTAACATCCGAAAAACGGGACCCACACAATTGTGCGTATCAAAATTCAAAACCTCGTTGTATCACGTACGATGGTGTAGCTTCAAAATTTACGTTCACTAACCAATGTACACACTTCATTGAATATATTCCGGTATTCAGTAAAGCTTCTAGATTAATATAAACGCAGTAAATAAATACTTACTTTCGGCACTACTGCTTCCTGCCATCTCGCCGATCAACTGTGCTTTTTAAACTCTTCTTCCTTCGCCCTGGCGGTCAAGCGCATACTAAAATCAATTGAAATACACGCCACGTGTCCTGCACAATCACTGCAGTCCGGTGTAGCGCCGAAAAAACATCAAATACGGTCAGGGATAACTAAAATGCGAACCCGCACAATTGTGCGTACTCGGTCTGAAAGGGATAGCGTATCCATGGTAAATGGAAGATGGCCTATAGGGCGACAGAAGATTGGTAAAAAATGGTAGGCGACAAGAAAACACGATTTTATGGAAGAAGCTGTACCTAAAATACACACATTCGACATTCCATTCTTCACACGATCGATTATGTTCACTTCATCGTTCTATTTTGTAACATCGCAGTATAGTTATCTCAATTTCGTTCTTAACGACCGACTACTCAAACGTTAAGACCAATGGAACATGGCCCTTGACCAATAACACGCTTGCTTTGTCAGTGACAGTCCACGTGGATTACTTCAAAAGCGTGCCGGTCCTGAAGCCGGCTCGCTTGTCAGGTCTCCAGTGTTGCACAGCTGCACGCAGTTCTGCCCAGACTTGCTGCTCGCTCTCCGTGGCCAACCATTAACTGTCCTCTAACCTACAGTGTTCGTGGAGAGTTGATAACGCTGCGTCTCGAGCTGGGAAAATTCTGGCACTCCGCGGACAAAAGAGCGCCTAAAACCCGTCACCACAAACGACATTCATGGACGACTTCTCCAACAGGTGTTACAGTGTTACGGCGGTGGGAGTTACGTACCTTTCTGCAACGGTACTTCTGAGATATTTCCTAATTTCTCGTGGAACTTTATTGTACCCTTTCTGCTCCTCAGATCTCACAGAACTAGATTCCCTACATATGGGGAATGTTGAAAGAATCTGACTTCGAGACAGATGACCCACCTACAAATATTCCCGAATTACTCGAAAATATTACATCCTTTTTGTGTCCTTACGGCAAACTTTGTTCATCAACGTGTACAGTATATAAGGCGTGATCAAAAAGTTACCGTTTGAAGGTGTTGCTGTAGCGGACATGAAACGTAGCGCGACTCTGATGCGGGTATATAAGCACGGACATGTAGGCAAAGGGATTAGTGTGGCAGTCGTGTGACGTTAAATACGACCACGTGAACTATTGCGACATAATTTTCAAATGCGTCCAAACAGGACCAACGTGCTGTTATCCTGTTCTTGGCTGCAAAAGGACAAACACCGGTGGACATCCAATGGGAAAATGAAGACGGGGTATGGGATAGCATGTTTGTCGAAAACCACCGTTGTGGAATGGTGCACCAAGTTCCGTGCGGGTCGCATTTCGACATAAGACGACGGTCGATCTGGGAGGCCACGCAGAAGGTACACCAACTCAAGTGGGAGACATTCAAGCACCCACCCTATAGTCCTGACCTCTGTCTTGCGATTATCACGCCTTCTGTCCCCTCAAAAATGCTTTGAACTGTCGAAGCTTCCTCTCAGAACGAATATGTGCAGCAGGCGGTTACGAACATCTTCAACCTGGTGCGTCGGTTGTATTAATGCTTCAATGTTCACGGCGGTTTGGCCTGATTGGTATCCCGATTCAGGATGCACTGCCGTCGAACGTAAACTATTTGATCTCCCCTTATAACAATCAGATACGCTATGAACAATGTGCGCCATATGATGGTACATACTTTGAACACGTACTATGCCAACGCAATTAAATAACATTTCATTGTCGTTTATTTCGCCGCATACGGTATTATCTCCGCATCTCTAGAAGTCAGGAAAATGTTCGACATGACAACCGCGAAAATTTATGAAAATACGATTTTAATGTCTGAGAACAGTATCAGATTTCAGTGTTTCTAGTATGGGGAAATCTATATAGGCCATATATCTAAAGTAAGAGTTTTGACTGTACATTTCTCAGAACTGAGAAAGTACGGAATTTCTGCATCGTTCGTGTCCACAGTAACAAGGAAATGCACTTTTTAATTTTCAGTCATTTCTGTTTGTATGTATGTATTAGGGTTGCCAGACGTCAAGGATTTTACGGGACAGTGCCGTGTTAAATGTTCCGCTTCCCGGAGAATTCCTGTCCGGGACGGCAATTGTCCCGTATTTTGAACCTCGAGAGAAATATGCCAGTCTGTTCCACCTCCGATAAGTACAGTAGGTACCAAGACGATTTTTTCTTTCTTTCTTTCTTTCTTTCTTTCTTTCTTTCTTTCTTTCTTTCTTTCTTTCATTCATTCAAAGAGGATATATTTCTTCACTCCTTGGTTTAGTTATTTGGTGTGAGTTCGCAGATTCTTAAAATTGTTTTTAATTTCATTTTTTTGCAGTTCTCGAGTTGTCCATCCTGGTGAATAAGACGCGTAATAGCGACCAGCTACCTGAGGTAGTCTGAGTCCACCGCATGTTCCTGTGAAATTGTCAGCTGTGAGAAATACGAGTATTATGTTCTGTTGACCTGATTAGGTCTGAGCTGTTCATTCCTGTAAATTTTTCTCCAATTTCATGCAGAAATTGTTATGAAGTTGGTAAGAATAACGAAAAAATGTTAACATCCCTTCAAAGAAATGAAATTAAAAAATACGCTGACTCACAGAGCAAATACAACACCAAGAAGGAGTGGTCAGAACTTTATGCCAATTGCAGGGTAGACTGACGTCACTGAGGTATGCTCATAATGTGAAATGCGCCGCTGTGCTGAGCACGTAGCGAACGATAAATGGGACACGGCGTTGGCGAATGGCCCACATCGTACCGTGATTTCTCAGCCGACAGCCATTGTAGAACGTGTTGTCGTGTGCCACAGGACACGTGTATAGCTAAGAATGCCAGGCCGCCGTCAACGGAGGCATTTCCAGCAGACAGACGACTTTACAAGGGGTATGGTGATCGGGCTGAGAAGGGCAGGTTGGTCGCTTCGTCAAATCGCAGCCGATACCCATAGGGATGTGTCCACGGTGCAGCGCCTGTGGCGAAGATGGTTGGCGCAGGGACATATGGCACGTGCGAGAGGTCCAGGCGCAGCCCGAGTGACGTCAGCACGCGAGGATCGGCGCATCCGCCGCCAAGCGGTGGCAGCCCCGCACGCCACGTCAACCGCCATTCTTCAGCATGTGCAAGACACCCTGGCTGTTCCAATATCGACCAGAACAATTTCCCGTCGATTGGTTGAAGGAGGCCTGCACTCCCGGCGTCCGCTCAGAAGACTACCATTGACTCCACAGCATAGACGTGCACGCCTGGCATGGTGCCGGGCTAGAGCGACCTGGATGAGGGAATGGCGGAACGTCGTGTTCTCCGATGAGTCACGCTTCTGTTCTGTCAGTGATAGTCACCGCAGACGAGTGTGGCGTCGGCGTGGAGAAAGGTCAAATCCGGCAGTAACTGTGGAGCGCCCTACCGCTAGACAACGCGGCATCATGGTTTGGGGCGCTATTGCGTATGATTCCACGTCACCTCTAGTGCGTATTCAAGGCACGTTAAATGCCCACCGCTACGTGCAGCATGTGCTGCGGCCGGTGGCACTCCCGTACCTTCAGGGACTGCCCAATGCTCTGTTTCAGCAGGATAATACCCGCCCACACACTGCTCGCATCTCCCAACAGGCTCTACGAGGTGTACAGATGCTTTCGTGGCCAGCGTACTCTCCGGATCTCTCACCAAACGAACACGTGTGGGATCTCATTGGACGCCGTTTGCAAACTCTGCCCCAGCCTCGTACGGACGACCAACTGTGGCAAACGGTTGACAGAGAATGGAGAACCATCCCTCAGGACACCATCTTCTTCTTTTCCTGCCGCTTTTTCCCACACCTGTGGGGTCGCGGGTGCGAACTGCGTCGCACATGTGGATTTGACCCTGTTTTTACGGCCGGATGCCCTTCCTGACGCCAACCCTCTTTGGAGGGATGTAAGCACTATTGCGTGTTTCTGTGGTGGTTGGTAGTGTAGTGTGTTGTCTGAATATGATGGGGAGAGTGTTGGGACGGACATATACACCCAGTCCCCGAGCCAGAAGAATTAATCAGAAGCGATTAAAATCCCCGACCCGGCCGGGAATCGAACCCGGGACCCTCTGAACCGAAGGCCAGTACGCTGACCATTCAGCCAACGAGTCGGACATCCCTCAGGACACCATCCGCACTCTTATTGACTCTGTACCTCGGCGTGTTTCTGCGTGCATCGCCGCTCGCGGTGGTCCTACTTCCTACTGAGTCGATGCCGTGCGCATTGTGTAACCTGCATATCGGTTTGAAATAAACATCAATTATTCGTCCGTGCCGTCTCTGTTTTTTCCCCAACTTTCATCCCTTTCGAACCACTCCTTCTTGGTGTTGCATTTGCTCTGTCAGTCAGTGTATATTGAAATTGAAAGAATTGGTATGAATAATTAATTAAACTAAGTTATTTTCCTATTTATTTTACGTCGCACTGATAGAGGCTGGCCTTTTGGTGACGATGGGATAGAAAAGGGCTAGGACTGTAATCGACCGTGGTCTTAAGAAAGGCTACAGCCCCAGCATTTACCTGGTGTAAAATGGGAAACCACGTAAAACCATCTTCAGGGCTACCGACTGTGGGATTCGAACCCATCGTCTTCCGAATATAAGCTCCCAGCTACATGACCCAAAATGCGGTGACAAATTGCTCGTTAAAGTTTCAGTCTGAGTATGAATGTTAAGGCATGTATTAAGAAACTGCACTAGGATGTCAACATAACAAAAAGCGTACCATCTTGAAACGAAATTTATAACTTGTAGAATACGGGCCCGTTGATTTCCTCGATCGCACGTCTGTTCCGTATTTTGATTTCACTTATCTGACAACCCTGGTATGTATGTATGTATGTAGGTATGTAGGTATGTATGTATGTATGTATGTATGTATGTATGTATGTATGTATGTATGTATGTATGTATGTATGTATGTATGTATGTATGTATGTATGTATGTATGTATGTATGTATGTATGTATGTATGTATGTATGTATGTATGTATGTATGTATGTATGTATGTATGTATGTATGTTTGTATGTATGTATGTATGTATGTATGTATGTATGTATGTATGTATGTATGTATGTATGTATTCTGCCCGTTTAAGCCACGACTAGCATTTGGAGGCACGCGACCCTCTCAGGGGTGCTCAGTAAGGGATTGACATGTTCCATGATAAAATGGTGTGGATCAAGGAGATAGGCAGATATTCGTAAATAATGAACCATCAAATCTAAATAAATGGTGGATGATTTATTCCAAAAGAAAATAATACCTTCCTCAAAAATGATGATTATGTGAAATGATCGCTAAAATTTAATTTTATATCAACTCTTGCTGTACATCCAAAAATTAAAACAAATGAGATGGTACAAGTTAATGAATTCTTATTAATTCTGACAAAATTGTTTCGTCCATGTCACATTGTTTTGTGAATATTGCTTTGAATATTATCTTTGATTTTCTAGAGAATGATGCTTGCACGCATGTCAATTCATGCCGGAAAATCTGGAACAAGATTTTAAATATTGAAGTTATGACTGAGCAAAATAAAAAAAAAAGAAATTTAACGATTTACTTCTATCGCTTAATTTCACTTTTAATTTAATTACTTTCCAATTTAAATCGACTTTTCAATAATTATCTGCTCGTTGTAACATAACACACGTGATATTACGTGGCAAAGTAGGCAAGCAAATGAGAGAAAGAAAAAAAATTTAAATTAAATCCTTAACCATGTGTCATAATCCTGACAACGCCGAAATTCGGAACAACGATGGTTACACATAAAAATCGATATTGCACGACAAAATTAAGTCACACAACCTGTGGAATAACAACATAAAATACACGCAATGATCTCCCATTACCATCATCCACCAAAGAAAAACAATTACAACCCACTACAACTAAGAGTAATATTTACAAATATACATCTGCCCGCACGTTGTCCATTCATCTCCTGGGAATAGCAGACTCCTGTAAATAATGATCTGTACCTGTATAAAATCCACCTGGTACAAACAATCTAGGTAATGATGACTGAAAGAAAAAAAAATAATAATATCGCCAATCTACGTTACCAACATTTAGCGTATATTGAGGAAGTGAATAATATTATACAACTTCGATTTAATACTATTGGTGATGACGCTCATACAGTATGACAGATAATTATCTCATACACTCAATTTTATTTGAAAGGAAGACATGTGGTTTACTTCGTGATTCATTATTGAATGAAGACGCTATCGCCTACCGCTCACAAATAACAACTCGCACATGCGTCAAATGACGATAAATTATTCCAAAATCTCAGTTCATCAATGCATTCAACATCGCAAAAATATATTAAATGTGCCTCTATCCATAGAAACGTGAAGATTCGCCTTCAAATAGCACATAAAATCAGCATAATTCATGCCATAATTCACCACATGGCACAAGGTGAGAGGTAAAATAGCGAAAATAACTCGCAACATCCGTTCAAAATATTACAGGAACATTTACATAAATGACTTGAACCACATATAAATATAATAATAAGATACTATCCTTCCTTAAAAAAGTATGAAATAGGATTCAAAGAAAGCTATCCGTATCGTTAGCACAGCGTTAATATGTCAGATGAGCCGGTTGCCTCGTGTGAAATATAGCAAACACTTTAGGGCAAAATATAAGAGAAATATATTTCGAAGAATGAAAATATCACGCTTACACAATCCTCAATATCATAGTAACCGAATAGAAATGTAAAATTCCTTAAAGATTAGTAGATGGCTGATATTTAAATCAGATACATGTCCGATGACATTACTATTTGAAACCCGCATGGCCGATGATGTTGACACCCTGTCATCATCCACCTTAAAATCACGTAGTAAGTGAAACCGCAACTCCAACATCGAATAACGCCAGACACTAACATGGTAAAGATATCAAAAAGCTACTCAAACTACTGTACAATTAATAATCCCTTCAAGAAGAAAGTTAACTACATACTACAGCTACATAGAACAGATAATACCCAGTATAAATGAAATGTCGACTTAACTTGGATGTCTTGATGACCATGGTGTTCTTCTAGGCAGGATTCAAGGCATTAGGACGTCGTTGGCGTCGGTTCTGGGTTATTAGTGCTGCATCATGATCCAAGTGATGTCTCCAAGGCACACGAACTTCACACTGCAGGCTTCCATGTCCTTGGCCGGTATCGAACTCGTATTACTTGTAGTACGCTGAAACTTTCACAAAAATATTAACACAAATGCATCGAACTTGTGGTTTCACAATTAGCAAAGGATGATACGTGCCTTCTTTCCTAACACTATTGACGTCTGTGAGGATGTTGAAATGAACTGTTAAAGCCGCACTGAAATAACACGGCTCCCTCGTAGAGCGAATAACAGCTGTCCAGGCTTGTACGAGATCTTCTGTAGTAGCTTCCCGAGCAATCACCCGGCCAGCAAAGAACAGCAGCGAAACAGACTTGAGAGAATGACTGCGAATATTCCAGTACTAGCTTGCCACCGATGTTCCGAGCTCTGACGTCACACCTCGTGGTTCAACTGACATCCTGAATTCCTCGGCGTTGTAATTGATGTGTCCGTTAATTTCTTGTTAAATAATTATATAATTAATTTCCTAATTAACTTAATTTTCAATTATTACTATTCGTGCCTTCCTGAAGTATGGTATCACGGTTTTATGCATACTTGTTGGAGAGTGACTATTAGGATGTCGGATCTGACGTGTTAATCTGACGAAAGATTTTAAATGTAATACTTGTCGTGGGTGAAAGGTTCGGCTGTATTAAAATTTTTCTCGTCTTTTCTCGTGGTAATAACATGGTCTTTCACTCCTCAGCAGGTTACACCATTTATTTGGGAAAAAAAAAATCCCTTTGTGTTTCTCTGTCGGCACACAGCGCGAGACACCTGGGGTACAGTCCGGTCTTATAAAATTCACGGCCGATCACAGTAGACCAAAATGTCACATCCACCTCTTGGCTAGATTAAAATTTTATTCCCAATAAAATTTTACTTAATGATTCCAAATGTCTGATCATGTGGCATTTTGGTTTCAGATCCAGCAGGTAATTCATAGGCGAAGTTATTGAGTGAGTCTTTGCAATGACTGTGAAAATTGGAGATATGTTGCTAACACGATGACTGTGGTTACTAAGCGTACGGGGTTTGTGTGTCTCTTCTTTCTTCTATTCTCCCATGGCTCGCTCCGTAACGTGGACACGTGCTGGACTTTCGCCTTCGGATGGATAATACCGTTTTAAGTGAGCCGAGTTGAACATAAATTCATGTCTGCCGTCCAAACTTTGCACTTTATAGGCATTGTTGTTATAGGCTTTAATGATCTTGTAAGGACCGACGTATAAATCTGCAAATTTCCCATATTTGCGTTCAGTAGGCTCAGATAGTATGGGTTTACGGATCAACACATAATCCTGTTCATGTAGTGGTTGGCGGAACTTCTTATTCGCTACCCTCTTCAGTCGCCGTTGTGCCTGTTTATGTAGGTGCTCGGCGGTCTGAATAATACACCTTTCGAGAGTTGGTCTTGGGTCTGGTAAACATGGTACTACATTTTCCCACGGTCTCGCTGGATACTGATTGAGATGAATGACTCTTGGAATTTGTCTCGTGGATTCGTGCACCGTGTTGTTTACGCATTCCATGATGATGGGTAAGACACTAACCCATTTCCAATGTGCGTCCTTGCAATAGATGCGACAAAACTTGGCGATTTCCAACATTATACGTTCAGCCGGATTTCCAGATGGGTATCGCACGGAATTTAAAGTGTGCTTAATGTCCAGTCTTCTCATAGCCTCCTGGAACTCGAGCGACGTAAATTGGGAACCGTGGTCTGTCAGTAGGAACTCTGGTTTACCCATTAATGGAATAATATTCTGGGTGATTCGTCTCAGAACGGCATTGGTGTTACCCTTTTGAATGGGAAACAGGGACACAAATTTTGAGAAAACATCCACTGTAACTACCACATGACGGTTGCCTTTGACACCAGGGGGCAAAGGTCCGAAGAGGTCTAATGCGAACAGTTCTTTGGGTTTGGTTGGCAGTATCGGGATGGGGTACTGCTTCTGTAGATGAGAGCTGTGCTTGACCCGCTGACACCTATCACATGTCCTAATTGTCATTCTGACACTTTCGCGTAACTTTGCCCATTGGAATGCCTCCTGGATGGTCGCGACTGTTCTATCTACTCCTCCGTGTCCAATCGTTCTGTGCGTAAGCCAGATAATTCCCTTTTGCAGTTTATTCGGTACGACAATTCTCAGTTTCGTGCGGTCTTGATCCACAAACTTGTAAAGTATGTCATTCCTTAAAGAGTATTGAGGAGCCATACGATGTACTTGTTCGTAATTTGTGTCCCCAGGTACCATTCGTTGTTCAAAGTAGTCAATGATCTTCCTGGTGAACTCATCTCTACGTTGCGATTGCCGTAAATACCTCAACTTACGGAGTACTTCTTGATCTTCGTCATTCAATGCCAAATAGTTTACCCTAAAGGTGCTGACGTCAGGGTTCCTGCTTAGGACGTCGGCAATGACATTATCTCTGCCATGGCAATGTTCTAGCTCAATTTGAAACTGTTGGACAAAAAGTGCCCAACGCGACACGCGTTCGCTTGACATTGTGGTTTTAAGCATGAAAATGAGTGCTTTATGATCAGTTCGTAAAATGACTGGGAAACCGAATATTATTTTTTTCCAGTGTTGCAAGGCACAAACAATTGACAACACTTCAAGTTCGGTGGTATTGTAAGAAACCTCGTGACTCCTCAATTTACGGCTGTAGAAGGCAAGATAAACTTTATGTTCTAGGTTAACCGGATCCTCTTGATACAAGAATGCTCCAATCCCTACGGTGGAAGCGTCTGTCTGGATAATAAATTTAGAATTCAATTCCGGGTATCCTAATTTAATGTTGTCTGTCAGCATCTGTTTGGTTTTCATAAAAGCTTGACTGCACGTGTCATTCCAACACCAGCGATTGTTTTTCTTTAATAAATCCTGCAGAGGAGCGACGGTAGTAGTGTAGTTCGGGCAATGGTCAGAAAAGAACTGACACATTCCTAAAAATTGTCGGACATGTTTAATTTTGAATGGTTGTGGGAAGTTTTGAATAGCCTGGATTTTCACAGGATTAGGTCTTATGCCTGTGCCATCAATGATGTGTCCCAAGAACAATATCTTTTGCTGGCAAAAATTAGATTTTTGGAGATTAATTTTAAATCCGGTGACTCTTAAGTTTTCCAGCAGCTTTTCCAGATTAGTTAAATGTTCATCCATATCTTTCGAGGCCAGCAACACATCGTCTATATAGCGAATTGTAACCTCCTTAACTTCATCAGTCAAATTCTTATCTAATGCCCGGATGAGAGCTGATCCAGACGTCTTAATGCCAAAGGGCAAACGTTCAAAAACATAGGTCTGCTGGTCGAATAAGAAACCGGTTAGCAAACGGGATTTTTCCTCTAATACAATGTGGTGATATGAAGATGTGAAATCTACCCCAGTGAATAAGGACATGCCTCGAAATCGTCTGATCACATCTTTAATAGATGGTACTTGATCGAACTCCGGAATAAGTCTCTTATTGAGCTGTCTGGCGTCCAAACACACCCTTAACGATCCATTAGGTTTTTGCACCACCGTCAGTGGGTTAACGAAAGATGTTACTGCCTTCGAAACAATACCATTGGCCTCCATTTCATTAATTATTTTCTTGACCTCGGAGTGGTGTTTCTCTGGAATAGGGTACGGTCTCCGTTTGTAAGGTGCCCAACTATTTACTCGTAGAGCGTACCGATAGTTTGGGATTTTTCCTGGTTTATTGTCAAAAACCTCCTCATACCGTTTTAGAAGATGGAATAATTTCCGTCTTTCTTCGTTGGAACAGTCAGTCTCTTGAACCTTCTTTCTTAATTGGTCGTCGAAGTCTTCTTCTCCCCTTTCTTCCATTACTTTCTCTATTGCAGCGAGGATTTCTTCCGTGTCTTGATCGGCATTCTCCCTGTCCCACAGCAGTATTTCGTTTAAGGCCTGGGTATCAACGTCTTCCGAATCCTTGCGTTCCATTTCAATGGCCTCCAGTACAAGAGGATTATCTATAGTAAAGGACATCCTTTCAGTACTGCCTGATCCACGGAACTTGATTTCATTATTGGGAACGTCAATAATAGCATTGTGCTCCTTTACAAAATCGAATCCTAAGATAATATTGAAATTAATTCTAGGCATGACCACAAATGGATGAGAGAATATAGTGTTGCCAATCATTAAGTCAAGGAAGGTCTGTTCTTTGCATGTAGCTGATCTATCATTAATTATCCCTTTAATTTTCACGTTGGATACGGGAATAACAGGAAGTGTCTCTCTTCTTTTCAATTCTTCAAACAGTGATTTTGAAATTACACTAATGGTTGCTCCTGTGTCAACAAGACAATGGATTCTAAGTCCACCAGCTCTGGCTATTATAATAGGCAAACCCTGGGATGGTTTTGCATGAAATTGATGGGCGTCTTCGATTAAATCCTCGGATTTAATAAACCATGCGTCTACTTGGGCGATTGTCCATTCTTCCGGGTGGAAATTACTGTTTTCGGCGCGCTGGAAGTTTAGTTTGATGGGGACGTTTTTTTTTTTCGGGGCCTTCATCTGGCTCGTATGGAGGTGCAGATGGACTTAAGCTATTCGATCCAGATTGTTTTCTATATTCTTGGAATGCTATACTTTCTGCATTCTCACAATCCGGATTTACAGCCATATTTTGCATTGCCTTTTTCCACTTGTCCTCTTCATGATTTCTTCTCCGTAGCTCATCGATGTATCTCATACTTTCTCTATGTCGTTCTTCCATGGTATCTCGGAAGTTCCGCTGATTTTGACTAGTATTTTGTCGTGAGTGGTCGTAGGGTCGATTTCTTCTGTCCCTTCTAGATCCGTCTCGGTATCGATTGTATCGATACCCTTCCTGTCTCCTATCCTCTCTCCTATAATGCGGAGGTAATCTTCTGCACTCTTCTTCCCTATCCAAGCCCGATCTGCGTTGTGGATTAGGGTAAGTGTACTGTCGATTTGCTCCTCTTCTCCCTGTTACATTTCCCTTCTCTTCTGATCCAGAGATTTCTACAACATTAACTTGTGGATGGTGTGGTTTCGGAGGTCTTTGCGCCAGCTGAGCGTTAGTATTATCCAGCTGTCGCAGAATTGCATCAGCTTGAACTGCATTTTGAACATTGGCAGCTATCAAAATGCGTTGGACTTCTAGGGGAAATTGTTTCTCTAAGGCTCTAATTAAATCCGTTTCTGATAATGGAGCGTCCAACTCTTTCATCCGCCTAAGCTGTAAGGCAAAGTAGTCCGCATAGCGTGTAGGTCCATTAACATTGTATTTCCTGGAGTATAATTCTAATCTAAGATTTTGTTGATGGTCCGAACTCCAATACTTCTGCAGAAATGCCCCTTTGAAACCTTCAAAATTTTCAAAAGTATAGCGGAACGCATGGTACCAGTTTACAGCTCCTCCGTCTAAGAATTTCTCCGCAGTTCTAAGTTGTCGATCAGGTGGAATTTTGTTTTCTTTCATGTACTCCTCCAGCTCACGAATAAAGCCTTTGGGAGACTGTTCCTGAGTGCCGCTAAATTTCCTAGGTTTATCTTCTCCCGTCCGTATAATATTTATAATTTGCGGAGCATTCCCAATTGGTGAACTAGCTATTTCCGGATGGAAAAGATTTAAGTTAACAGGGTTTTGTTGACCCTCTGCGTTATCCCGCTCTGTCCGGATGTTTACATTGGCCTGTTCGTTGACCGTTTCTTCGATCTGGCTCTGGCGATCCAGGATGGAATTGATTAAGACTCTCGTACTTCTGTCTTGGAGTTTGAGAAAGCTGAGGTCCTTTTCCAGGTTTTTCACAACGTCGGCCATTTCCCCGACTCTGAGACAGTTTCCTCGAACATCCTCTGATAGAGTACTGACTTTATCCGTGATGTTAATTTTATCCTCGTCCATGATTTTCTTTAAGTCATCGACTTGGAGATTTAATTCTTCGATCTCAATCCGATTCACCTGGCAATTACTTTTGACCTCAGTGAGATCTTCACTGATATTTTTAAGATCATTCCTGATGTCGCCTATTTCCTTTGCCTGTTTCACCTTCGCATCCGATACCTCCTTTTGTATTGACTCAACTTCGTCCCTAATATTGTCCATACTGGCTTTAACAAGGGCTATATCACTTTGAAGTGAAGTGACCTTGCCAGTGAGAACTTTATTATCCTCTTGTAATTGTTGAGTTAACTGGGTAACCTTTTCTACCGTTTTATTCTGATTCTCTCGACACTCTAACGCGATGTTATCAATGCGACAATGTGTCTCGTCCAGTTTCGCAAGAAGTTCGTCCCGACCTTTCCGTGATTCTTCTTGGATTACCGCCCCCATAAGGTTCATCCGTTGTTCCACCTGTTCTATAGCTTTCCTATTCTCCTCACGAGCTACCCTATTTTCTTCTATCACTTTACTTAAAGTGTTCGTGGTTTCCTCACGAGCTTTTCTATTTTCTTCGCAAGCTACCCGATTTTCTTCTATCACTTTACTTAAAGTGTTCGTGGTTACTTCACGAGCTACCCTATTTTCTTCTTGATGATCGTTCATACGCTGATTCAGCGCAGCCAACAACGCCCTAATCTCGTCCATTATGAATAAGGATCAGTTATACAATGCGAACCTAGCCAACAGACGTCAATAATGCCAAGAATCCCCTCAAACAGTATGGTCATCAAGCATAAGTGAAATTAAGTATTTACTGCGAGCATCATTCTTTCAAAACGCATGATCCTACTACAATAAAATAAATGATAAGTAATTCGCGTAATTTGTCAGAATTCAAATATAACAGAACAAGATGGTTCAAAGAATGTAAATTTGATAAAGTATCGAATATTACGATTATGATCCACCATGTCAATCCATCAAGCCCCACGTTGGGCGCCAATTAATATCTGCCCGTTTAAGCCACGACTAGCATTTGGAGGCACGCGACCCTCTCAGGGGTGCTCAGTAAGGGATTGACATGTTCCATGATAAAATGGTGTGGATCAAGGAGATAGGCAGATATTCGTAAATAATGAACCATCAAATCTAAATAAATGGTGGATGATTTATTCCAAAAGAAAATAATACCTTCCTCAAAAATGATGATTATGTGAAATGATCGCTAAAATTTAATTTTATATCAACTCTTGCTGTACATCCAAAAATTAAAACAAATGAGATGGTACAAGTTAATGAATTCTTATTAATTCTGACAAAATTGTTTCGTCCATGTCACATTGTTTTGTGAATATTGCTTTGAATATTATCTTTGATTTTCTAGAGAATGATGCTTGCACGCATGTCAATTCATGCCGGAAAATCTGGAACAAGATTTTAAATATTGAAGTTATGACTGAGCAAAATAAAAAAAAAAGAAATTTAACGATTTACTTCTATCGCTTAATTTCACTTTTAATTTAATTACTTTCCAATTTAAATCGACTTTTCAATAATTATCTGCTCGTTGTAACATAACACACGTGATATTACGTGGCAAAGTAGGCAAGCAAATGAGAGAAAGAAAAAAAATTTAAATTAAATCCTTAACCATGTGTCATAATCCTGACAACGCCGAAATTCGGAACAACGATGGTTACACATAAAAATCGATATTGCACGACAAAATTAAGTCACACAACCTGTGGAATAACAACATAAAATACACGCAATGATCTCCCATTACCATCATCCACCAAAGAAAAACAATTACAACCCACTACAACTAAGAGTAATATTTACAAATATACATCTGCCCGCACGTTGTCCATTCATCTCCTGGGAATAGCAGACTCCTGTAAATAATGATCTGTACCTGTATAAAATCCACCTGGTACAAACAATCTAGGTAATGATGACTGAAAGAAAAAAAATAATAATATCGCCAATCTACGTTACCAACATTTAGCGTATATTGAGGAAGTGAATAATATTATACAACTTCGATTTAATACTATTGGTGATGACGCTCATACAGTATGACAGATAATTATCTCATACACTCAATTTTATTTGAAAGGAAGACATGTGGTTTACTTCGTGATTCATTATTGAATGAAGACGCTATCGCCTACCGCTCACAAATAACAACTCGCACATGCGTCAAATGACGATAAATTATTCCAAAATCTCAGTTCATCAATGCATTCAACATCGCAAAAATATATTAAATGTGCCTCTATCCATAGAAACGTGAAGATTCGCCTTCAAATAGCACATAAAATCAGCATAATTCATGCCATAATTCACCACATGGCACAAGGTGAGAGGTAAAATAGCGAAAATAACTCGCAACATCCGTTCAAAATATTACAGGAACATTTACATAAATGACTTGAACCACATATAAATATAATAATAAGATACTATCCTTCCTTAAAAAAGTATGAAATAGGATTCAAAGAAAGCTATCCGTATCGTTAGCACAGCGTTAATATGTCAGATGAGCCGGTTGCCTCGTGTGAAATATAGCAAACACTTTAGGGCAAAATATAAGAGAAATATATTTCGAAGAATGAAAATATCACGCTTACACAATCCTCAATATCATAGTAACCGAATAGAAATGTAAAATTCCTTAAAGATTAGTAGATGGCTGATATTTAAATCAGATACATGTCCGATGACATTACTATTTGAAACCCGCATGGCCGATGATGTTGACACCCTGTCATCATCCACCTTAAAATCACGTAGTAAGTGAAACCGCAACTCCAACATCGAATAACGCCAGACACTAACATGGTAAAGATATCAAAAAGCTACTCAAACTACTGTACAATTAATAATCCCTTCAAGAAGAAAGTTAACTACATACTACAGCTACATAGAACAGATAATACCCAGTATAAATGAAATGTCGACTTAACTTGGATGTCTTGATGACCATGGTGTTCTTCTAGGCAGGATTCAAGGCATTAGGACGTCGTTGGCGTCGGTTCTGGGTTATTAGTGCTGCATCATGATCCAAGTGATGTCTCCAAGGCACACGAACTTCACACTGCAGGCTTCCATGTCCTTGGCCGGTATCGAACTCGTATTACTTGTAGTACGCTGAAACTTTCACAAAAATATTAACACAAATGCATCGAACTTGTGGTTTCACAATTAGCAAAGGATGATACGTGCCTTCTTTCCTAACACTATTGACGTCTGTGAGGATGTTGAAATGAACTGTTAAAGCCGCACTGAAATAACACGGCTCCCTCGTAGAGCGAATAACAGCTGTCCAGGCTTGTACGAGATCTTCTGTAGTAGCTTCCCGAGCAATCACCCGGCCAGCAAAGAACAGCAGCGAAACAGACTTGAGAGAATGACTGCGAATATTCCAGTACTAGCTTGCCACCGATATTCCGAGCTCTGACGTCACACCTCGTGGTTCAACTGACATCCTGAATTCCTCGGCGTTGTAATTGATGTGTCCGTTAATTTCTTGTTAAATAATTATATAATTAATTTCCTAATTAACTTAATTTTCAATTATTACTATTCGTGCCTTCCTGAAGTATGGTATCACGGTTTTATGCATACTTGTTGGAGAGTGACTATTAGGATGTCGGATCTGACGTGTTAATCTGACGAAAGATTTTAAATGTAATACTTGTCGTGGGTGAAAGGTTCGGCTGTATTAAAATTTTTCTCGTCTTTTCTCGTGGTAATAACATGGTCTTTCACTCCTCAGCAGGTTACACCATTTATTTGGGAAAAAAAAATCCCTTTGTGTTTCTCTGTCGGCACACCGCGCGAGACACCTGGGGTACAGTCCGGTCTTATAAAATTCACGGCCGATCACAGTAGACCAAAATGTCACAGTATGTATGTATGTATGTATGTATGTATGTATGTATGTATGTATGTATGTATGTATGTATGTATGTATGTATGTATGTATGTATGTATGTATGTATGTATGTATGTATGTATGTATGTATGTATGTATGTATGTATGTATGTATGTATGTATGTATGTATGTATGTATGTATGTATGTATGTATGTATGTATGTATGTATGTATGTATGTATGTATGTATGTATGTATGTATGTATGTATGTATGTATGTATGTATGTATGTATGTATGTATGTATGTATGTATGTATGTATGTATGTATGTATGTATGTATGTATGTATGTATGTATGTATGTATGTATGTATGTATGTATGTATGTATGTATGTATGTATGTATGTATGTATGTATGTATGTATGTATGTATGTATGTATGTATGTATGTATGTATGTATGTATGTATGTATGTATGTATGTATGTATGTATGTATGTATGTATGTATGTATGTATGTATGTATGTATGTATGTATGTATGTATGTATGTATGTATGTATGTATGTATGTATGTATGTATGTATGTATGTATGTATGTATGTATGTATGTATGTATGTATGTATGTATGTATGTATGTATGTATGTATGTATGTATGTATGTATGTATGTATGTATGTATGTATGTATGTATTGTACCCGCTCAAAGCCTGAGTCCCAACCAGCATTTATCTCAGGGAGTGTTACGGTCCGAATCCATCGCAAGTAATACTCAAAAATTTTTTTTTTTTTTTTTTTGAGATATAAGATCTCAAACTAAATGCAAGGGCGCCATCCAATCAGTACTACAGGGTTGAACGGGACACTCTAATCTTTAACTTTAAGGCTCATCATAAAACACACAAATTATATATATATTCAGATCAAAGGGAAATTATGAAGGCTCCGTCCTAGGAATGGGGACGGATATTTAAACGGTCACCAAGAGTTTACTATTCTACAAGAACAGAACCTGGAACTGTTTCCTTGCAAATGCTAAAGGAGCATTTTATTTAAGTAAACAAATGAAATTTTACACACTGTCAAAATCTGTTGACCCTTGATTTGCCGGTAATTTGGCAAATTATTCCTGAAAAATAATTACATAATATTTATCACTTTTGACCACCCTTCCATTTGGGTGGTAGAACCGTTGATATCTGAAGGTATCAGATTTACCTTCGTTAACTCCATGACCCTATTTGATCATGGACCAATTACCAGTTGGCTAAGTAGGCGCGATCACATGGGCCATGTTATCGCCTCCACTTTGATTGAGATGAAACCAACCCGGAAAACTACAAACTCTCCCCGGGTTCCTAACCAAGATATGCTAATCGTTAGTTGAAGGAATATGACAAAGGGACTCTAACCTAATGGTCCAGATGTAGGGATTTGCCTTCATTGTACACATATTAACTTAACTTATTATCTACAACCAATTGACATTATTACGTTAATTCGCCAGCTGACTTCCCTAGTATCATCCATCATCATCATCCGAATAATAAGAAAAATAAATAAAATAAAAAATATTTTATTAAATATTATTATTATTATTATTATTATTATTATTATTATTATTATTATTATTATTATTTTTATTATTATTATTATTATTATTATTATTATTATTATTATTATTATTATTATTATTATTATTATTATTATTATTATTATTATTTGTGGAGATCATGATTATCGTAACCCGTAATCATCCTCGGAATAATATTTCAACTTTTCGCGATTTTTATTTTCATCTGAAATAAATAAAAGTAGCTTCTTTGATTATTCTTCTTCTCCTTCTTCAAATATTCTCATTATTATTATTATTATTATTATTATTATTATTATTATTATTATTATTATTATTATTATTATTATTATTAGTTAAAAATCTCAAATTTTTCAACTCCCAACATCATTATTATGTCCAAAATATAAAAAAATTCTTCTTAAAAAAGTAGTTTTTTATTATTATTATTAATTTAAAAAAATAATTTCGCCTGTTACACGGTAGTCCACTCTTAATATGTTTAACGCATAACCCCTTTTACAATTCCGATTTATTTTGGCACTAATCAATCCAGATATGATTTACATGGAATATTATTATTATTATTATTATTATTATTATTATTATTATTAATAGTATTATTATTCTTTCGAGAATCTTTATTTTTATTCCCCATCTTTATAATTTAGTCGCATACGTTCTCTCCCAAACAGAAATCACCAAGATCCGAATTCACATCGGTCGGGACATAATAGTGTTCGAACCCGCAACCTTATTTTCGTACTCTCGTCAATTCATGGAAACCATGTGCCCCTAAGACAATTCTCAAATCCCATAACACCTCGCAGTTGGGCAAATACCTCCAATCTCTGCAAGTGTTAAATTAGTCCTTCCTTTTCCATTTTGAAGTCCATTTATCCATTGGAACTCTTCAAAACTTTTTCACTAATTAACCCTCGGTGTGTGGACTCTATTCTGCCACTCAATACACCGGTATATAAATACAACCTCTATGTGGGCCTTAAGATCCATCTATTTCTTCATCAACAACAGTACAATTCACTTTCATTTCGGGCCGGATTTCAGTCCCACAAAACTCCAAATCTCAACTTTTGGCTCAAATCCCTCTGGATCTCAAACATAGCGTGACCATATTATAAAAGTACCTATCTCGTTTCTACCAAATTATTTATGATTATTATGGAGTCCAAAAACGTTAAATCAAAAATTGGTGTTAAAACCGGATTCACTGCACGAATTATAATTATTCACGGCACATGTGATCTCCACATTTAAATTACTTTAATTTGCAATCATTCTATCCAACTAGGCCCGTGCCTTTATTCTCAAAGATTATTATTAAACACGCCTTTACACATTACCAAATTTTAATGTACTACTTCGACACTTGTACAGATTATGATTATTATTTTGTCCACTGGCGAACTTCGCGATATTTACAAACAAATCAATGGACTTCATTCCGTCCCACAACAATTTAAATCACTTGGCAATCCTACCTCTGGATTATCTTAACAACATGCCTTAATATCTATAAAAGTTCCGATAACGGAAGAACACTTTGGAAGCACTTCTAAATGAATATTAACATTATCTTTACGTGAAACGTGCTCCATATCATATCAAACAACTCAAGCACTTGAATGAACACCTCAACCCTACTATACTCTATTTAATAATCAAAATTATGATGAGTGCTCGATCTAATCTACATATTAATTTGTCCCTTTGTCTATCTATCTTTGAATTTATACGAGCCGTAAACGGCTCGTTTCACAATCAAGTTACCATGATAAATTAATATGATTTCCTCCCCCTAACGATAGCAATCTACAAATATGTTAAAAGGTCACTCAACTCTGCCATTGTAGTCTGCTAAAACCGGACGAGAAGCCATAGCCACTCCGGTTTTTAGCAATGCATTCCACTGGTATTCATGCCAGCTTGAAGAATTAATCCTTGACCCTTTTCAACTTTACACATTTTGAATAAAAACAAATAAATTAACTGTTGCACTTTGGAATAATTTCCACCCTAAATTCTATTCACAAATTTTACACTCTCGGCCTTGTATCTAGCCCACTTAATGTAGATATACATTCTTCATTCCTTTCCCGGACACTAGGAACATGGGATACCTCGGGATTCCCTTTACAACGGCACGTGCGCGCACTTGAATTTCCCGTCTCACGTTCGTGTAGCTGACCAGGTATCAGTTTAGAATGGACTGTTTACTAGGTGACATAAACACTCGTGACCGTTCTCATGTAACGCACTTTCTAATTGGTTGGTAGAATCTCACACTCCGTAAGTTATGCTTTACTGAGTCCTGTCTATTTGAAACACTTCATACTAGTATACTGCTCAAGACTGTAATATGAGCTACATCACGTCATGAATCACTGTACTATGTAACAATATAATACTTCGAACCCTTCTCCACGAGTAAGTACACACTCGCACATCTAGCGTAATCACGGCTCGAACGCTTTGTCAAAAGTAGTTACGCACCACTGGCGTGGTGACCGCCCGAAAACTTCGTCAAAAGTAGTTGCGCACCCCGGGCGTGCTATCAGCTCGAACACACTGTCAAAAGTAGTTGCGCACCCCGGGCGTGCTATCAGCTCGAACACACTGTCAAAAGTAGTTACCAGTCCTTTTCCACGACCTCATATTTATACTTGTATCCCCTCTCTTCCGAGTTCAACGGAGTTCATCTCGGGACGCGCAGTCCCGATATCTTCATACGACACTTTGCGGTTTGGCCCGCGGCTTTAATATATGATCCAATGATGTAATTATGTTCTCAAATGCTCTATACCAATTCTCAACTATTATCGTTCGCTGGTAATGGATATATTCTCGAATTTAGCTGCCGTATCCCGGCTCGGGGTTTCGCGCACTTTTGTGGCTTCCTTTGCCTTCAGCCAATCAACGAATAGCGTCCATGAATTCTCAGAATTACACCATGCAATCTCCCGCAATTATTAACATTTTATACGTTTTATGGTATAGTAAGGCTCCTAAATTCCAATTTATTCTGAATCGATACTTCACTTCCTTCTATCAGTTTAATCCACTGAGTTAGCCTCGCTAGTGCTTCTTACAATACGAAGTTGTCGCCTTGCTTTGGTCAAGTGAATTTTTCCATTGGTCCACCTTAACCACGTGACCGGGAAGGCTCATATTTTTTTCTTCCAGTGCCAACCCCGCGTTCAACTCCCGCTAGTTACATGGAGATACCCCTACGTCATTTCTCAGAAATTTGCACTCGGCTCTCTGCGCTGTTGCTACTACCAAGACTGCCCGGGGCTATGAAAACTTTGGCAACAAGTTATCCTCTCTCTTTCCTCGTTGTCACAATTTCTGAGAAATTGTGTTTGTTAATCTCAATGGAGACAACAGTCTGTGGTATGGTGAAACCTGCCATCTCGGCCTGGCCTGTTCTTACTGTATGTACAGTAAGATACTATTTATTCTGAAAATGAAATATATATTCCTCAATAATTCATCATAATTATAATTGCATGACGCTTATCACACCCGCACCAGGACGCAGTATGTATGTATGTATGTATGTATGTATGTATGTATGTATGTATGTATGTATGTATGTATGTATGTGTGTGTGTGTATGTATGTATGCACTGCACCCATAAGGCGACTTGAAAAGGGCACAGTAGGTATGTAAGCGAATCACGAGCAAAACGGCTGAAGAGAATTTAAAGAAAATCGGTGTGTGAAGTCGGAGAATGAGTCACTATGACCTAAGCTATAAATAATTGTATTCATGCTGAGTGAAATGGTAGTTTAAGGGAAGGCCTAAAATTTAATTATCAAATAATCTATGTTATTAGTGGTCCTATCGATAAATATTGTATGTCTTAAATTATATAGAATTAATTTTTCGATCATTTATGTCTTATAAATTTTTACCGTACTGGCTAGAACAATAGAATTATTGAATTTTGACTTTTGTTACTTAGTCCATATCAAGGTCGAGCATTGCTAACATGGAAATACACCTCAATCGTTTTAACTGACGATGCTTTTTGTCATGATTGCGTTAAGGTGTAAAATCATGTGATCCATATCGACAAGGAAAACTGTGAAGGCAATTATTAAAAAAATGGGAAGAAATAGTAAAGAACATTATCTCTAAGGGAGTAAAGAAAGAAGGGCGGACTTTCTTTCATTAGATGCCTTAATATCACAAAGTCGGAATAAAACTAAATGTGAAGGACTACAATATTGAAAGCTCAACAAAACTGATCAATGTTAACATTATATTGACCTTTTTTTGTTGTGATGTGATTTGTCTCTTTTCTGCCACTCATCACCGATAGATGGGATTACTGCTGCCTCCAGAGTAAAACAGCTTGCATGAATATTGACGTAAAGTAGCTGCAGATTTCGAGAACTTTGCACATGCTATAATTCAGAGCTTCTCAAACGCCCAAAATCTCACACGTGCAAATTGAGGTGTAGAGTTTCTGTGCACAGTGCATCGGTCCCATTCGACTCGGCTCGGCTCGGACCAACGCTTCGTCTCTGGGCTACTCAGCTAAGCTCGACTCAACTCGGCTCGGATTTGGAGCAAATGAGGAAGAGGGAGACAGGCGGAGCGAGCGAGACAGGCGTGGGGAAAGAGAGAGACAGCGCTATTGCTCCAAATCGAGGAGTGGGGGTTCTGCACTCTGGTCAACCAAGCGAAGTAGTCTTTTGCACCGTGCACAGCGCATGCACCCTGAGAGGCCCTGGCCTATATGATTGTCCTATCAAAGATGAGTACGACATGAAATAAGTGTACTCAAATTGCGAAGAGAAATGTATGCCCAATTAGTATTCAAGGTTTAACTCAGTCGACCAGAATAATTCTTATCGCTCATGCAGTATAAGGAACTGTCCACCACCCACTTGATAGCGCAAATTGTCTCTGAAAGTGACAGTTCCCATCATTTAAACAACGTCCATTGCACATCGGCAACTGATATTCTGAACGAGGGCTTGCGTCCAAGAATACTGCAAATGATAAAGAAGGTGGATATTGCAAGGCCGTTCACTTGTAACAGGTTACACGTGATTGAAACTTATGCCCGACTAAGTAACTATAGTCGAAACCGTTTACTGCGACATCGCGACATGGCTAAATCAAACGGTCCCCTCTAAATCCTATAAAAACACTGTACCGGTATTTTAAAAATCGCTTAATGTGACATATCATATAAAACGGCGTATTTTTATCACATTTTCAGAGAACTTTATCCACTGTAACGTCCAATGATGATTTTTGTTTTCTACGCGTTTGGGGATCGCTGATAACAATGTAAAGCTTATTTTCAAACTCTTGTTTTCGGATCAGATTTCAAATCGATCTGTTGAATAGTCAAGGCAATAATCGCTATGAAGATGTTGCAAAAGGGGGCGAAAGTGCTTAATATTGAAAAAAAAAATATCACAAATAGTACGGCTTTTACAAAATGGGGAAACAAGCGTCAGAATCGCAAAGGAATTAGGTTCATCATACTCAACTATTTCAATAATAATAATAATAATAATAATAATAATAATAATAATAATAATAATAATAATAATAATAATAATATTTGCTTTACGTCCCACTAACTGCTCTTTTACGGTTTTCGGAGACGCCGAGGTGCCGAAATTTCGTCCCACAGGAGTTCTTTTACGTGCCAGTACATCTACCGACGCGAGACTGACGTATTTGAGCACCTTCAAATACCACCGGACTGAGCCAGGATCGAACCTGCCAAGTTGGGGTCAGAAGGCCAGCGCCTCAACCGTCTGAGCCACTCAGCCGGGCTCTCAACTATTTCTAAAATTTGGAAGAACAGAGAGAACATTTCATTCATTAGCCAAGACTGTGTGCGACATTACCGATTATTTCTGTACGTACTGCGTAAACGTTAGAAGAACACTTTCTCTCAGTCCTCTCCGGCTCCATCGCTAAATGGTTAGCGTGCTGGCCTTTCGTCAGAGGGATCTCGGGTTCGATTCCCGGCAGGGTCGGAAATTTTAACTTTAATTGGTCAATTTCGTTGACACAGGGGCTGCGTGTGTGCGTCGTCTTCATCCTCATTTCATCCTCACCACGCCGCGCAGGTCGCCTATGGGAGTCAAATCAAAAGACCTGCATCTGGCGAGCCGAACTTGTCCTCTGACACTGCCGGCACTAAAAGCCATACGCTATTTCATTTTTTCCTCAGTCCCACTCCACAAATACTGTTTTGCAAATACAGCAATTATTTCTTGTATTTTTCTGATTTTTTAACTTTATTCTGTTAATTAACCATGAAAGTGTGCAGCCTAAAACTTACATATTACATGAAATTTAGGCAACAAAAAACCAGTTTGTGCGACTATCGCCTATAGCGACCGGAGCCATTATAACCGGTTTCGACTATAATATTTATTCCGATGTGTTTGGTGACGGAAAAGCGTAGAGCAAAGTCCAATGTCACAAATATCGCATAGAAAAGACTGAACATCACGCATCTCGGAGCTATCGCAGGCCTCTCGTCTTTTTGAGAATAAGAACAGCTTTCCTGATTGGTTACTCATTAAGATATAGGCTACGTCCCCTAACAGAGAAGCGCTACCATAATCTCGTCTTCTGGACGTTATGCTGAATGGGCAGTAAGTGTATTCCATCAAGATTGTAGGCACTGTAATGCTTCGCTATATCATTATTTTTATTGGTTAATTTTGACGAGTGTCGTCCAAAATACCCCCGTGAACCCAACCTTGTCGCTCACAACAGAACTCAGAGTGAACTGTACAGTCATTTGAGAACAACTCGAAGTAAATATTGCTTTCAGATATCCCACTAAACAAAGTGTACCAACATTTACTCAAAACGATCATGATAAACTATAAGGCGTGATTAAATAGTTTCAGTTTGAGGGCGTTGCTGCAGCGGAATTGCAACCTACCGTCACTCCGATGCGGGTGTATAAGCACGGACATGTAGGCAAATGGATTAGTGTGCCAGTCCTATCGTGCCGACGTGTGTGCCACGTGAACTATGGCGACGTTATTACTAAATGCGTCCAAACAGGACCAGCATGCTTTTATTCTGTTCTTAGCTGCCGAAGGACAAACACCGGTGGACATCCTCGGAGAAAGAAGACTGTGTATGGGGCAGCATGTCTGTCAAAAATCACTGTTGTGGAATGGTGCACCAAGTTCCTTGCGGTTCGCGTTTCGACACAAGGCGCCGGTCGATCTGGAAGGCCAGCCTCATCCATTACGGACAACTCGAACTCCCGCCCTATAGTACTAATCTCTCCCCATGCCATTTTCACGCCTTCTGTCACCTCAAAAATACTTGAAGGGTAGACGCTTCCTTCCGAACGAAGATGTGCAGCAGGTGGTTACGGACTTCCTCACGCAGCAGGACTCGGTGTTTTACCACACGGGGATCTTCAACCTGGTGCTTCGGTTTGATGAGTGCATCAATGCTCACGGCGTGCTTGCCTCATTGGCATCCCGATTCAGGGCTGTATGGTCGTAATCGCCACTTATACTTCCGCAACAACATAGCTTTTTAAAATAGAAGATGTTGTGATACTTTTCGAAATTACCAACATTTGCCGCTGTCAGTTGTCAGACTATTGTGCAAGTACTATTAGCAGCAAGTAGAAGAGCGAATATATATATATATATTGTTTTAGCTAGTTGCTTTACGTTGCAACAACACAGATAGGCCGTATGGCGACGATGGGATAGGAAAGGCCTATGAATGGGAAGGAAGCGGCCTTGGCCTTAATTAATGTGCAGCCCCAGCATTTGCCTGGTGTGAAAATGGGAAACCACGGAAAACCATATTTAGTGCTGCCGACACTGGGGTTCGAACCCACTATCTCCCGGATGTAAGCTCACAGCTGTGCGCCCCTAACCACACGGCCAACTCACCCGGTGAGTATAGTTTTGAAGTTACTGAGAAATGAAACCGTTTTTATATGAGTTAACTACTATAAGTAGTGGAGGGTTGCATGGGCAGTTCAGCTACTTAGCAGTTAAACCACGGAGGCATCAAATGAAGCCTATCAAAACATTATTTTTAATAATCTTACAATTACGAATAGCCAGGCTCCATGGCTGAATGGATAGCGTGCTGTCCTCTGGTCACAGGGGTTAGATTCCCGGCATGGTGGGGAATTTCAACCGTATTTAGTCAATTCCGCTGGCACGGTGACTGGGTGTGTGTGTGTGTTGTCTTCATCATCTGTTCATCCTCATCACGACGCGCAGGTTATCTACGGGCATCAAATCAAAAGATTTGCATCTGGCGAGCCGAACTTGTCCTCGGTCACCCCAGGCACTAAAAGCCATACGCCATTCCATTTCAATAATGAATAATCCCTTTGTTCATATAATTTTACTGTATATTGCATTACTTCATTGGAGGGGGCCCGAATTTTTATTTTGGCAGGTGGGCCCGTATCACATTCGTTACGGCACTGCTTACTGCTCCACTTAGCCTTTGAAAGTAATAAACCCGGAAAACGCATAATAACATGCAATAGATCGGAGGAGAAAAATAGTGTGATTTCACCACATTTGCAAGAGGAGAGTCTGGCCAGAAATCGAATCACTCTAACCCAAAACTCCCTGTATTCACTTTTTTCCAACAACCACGCGACGTATTCTACGCCCCAGTAACCTGAAGCTATGGCTTCGAAAAAAGCCCTCACACATACGTTTTTTTTAATTCGGTGGTAGCAATATAAGCTGCAGTAGTGCGTATCAAAGACGAAAGTACTGTAATGTGAAAGGAACAGCGAAACACATCTTTTTATGACGCTTTTATAGAATTTTGTAACACACAATTACTATTGGCACTTCACTTACGCTTATTGGCGTTAAAGTGCTTACAAATTTACATTTCTATATCAAATAATTTTAGACTCATGTCCTAGCCATCGCCAAGTATCATATACTAGGACACGAATTAAGTGGCCATACATTCATGTTGTTAAGTTGGCAACTGAGTTCGCAGGGAGGAATTATAATTAGCATCCAGTATTGATTCTTATGCGAAGCAAATGCTAAGGGTCGCATGTTCGACTCCAATAAAGTTCTCGTGTAGGGTAGGAGACAGTACAGGGGAAGCTTATTACAGGACGCACATATTGCACCGTCGTGCATGGAAGCGTCGCTTCCGTTGCTGTTGTTACTGACTCGTTGTAGGGGCTAAGGTTACCACTGCCATCAGGATTCGACACAGAAAATATAATGAATATTCTTTCAAAATCTACGTTACCGTGGTGTCTGCACTAGAATGTTGCTGTGAACACTTCATATTGGATTTGGATTGAACAAGGGAATACCCTTACTGCGGGCGAGGTTCTCAAATAGAGTAGTCTGCTGTTGAATTAGGAATATTTGTCTTTTTCCCTATTTAATAAATATTCATATTTCAGAGGATTTTACTACCATGCCTCATTATAATAGATGTAATACATTTCATTATCAAATGGAGGTATTCAGTACTACTACTTCATAACATACGACTGTGATGTGAATAATGAAATATGCTATACTTTATATGTGATAACTTCGGAGTCAATTACTTAATATCTTGACAGTGACACCTATGTTATTCAGAATAAACTCCACAGAACACCGGAGGTGGCGGGGGTGGGGGATGAAAATTAATTTCACCAAGCAAATGGCTCTTTGGTTTGGGGCACGTAGCTATAAGCTTGCATTTGGAATAGAGTGGGTTCGAACCCAATGTTGGCAGCCCTGAAGATGTTTTTCCGTGGTTTCCCATGTTCACACCAGGCAAATGCTGGGGCTGTACATTAATCAATGCCGGGGTCGCTTCCTTCCCACTCTTGCCCCTTTCCTATCCCATAGGATTGTAAAAAAAATGATAATAATTCCAGCTTCCTCTCACCATCTCAGCAGATGTTTCCAGTTGACAAAGCATAAGAAAATTCAATTGTACATTCAGCGTTAATTACCGTGGTAATGAAAATGGCGTGTGGCTTCCGGGTAGGCCTGGTGCAGGTCTTTCGAGTTGACGCTGTATAGGCGACCTACGTGTCTGTGTAGATGAACTCTAAAGATGAAAACCTCACAAACCCTCAGCCCCCGAGCCATAGCATTTAATTATTGAAATTTAGAATCCCTGACCCAACCAGTAATCGAACCCGAGACCCCTTGAACCAATGGCCAGCAAGCTAACCATTTTAGGCATGGAGCCAGATATTATCATGGTAATTTCTTTCTAATTCGCATTCATTATAGTGAACCTTTCAATATAGTTATGACTATATCTGATACTAGATAAGGTAAGGGTTATTCTGCCCGAAGGCGGGTCCGAACCTCCGCAGAGGCGTTCCTGAGCCGGAGTTTGCGTGCGGTAGGGTGGCCAGTTCCTCACCGCTCCTCCATTCCCTTACCCCCCACCAACAGCGCGTGGCAACCCATCCAACTCCTGAGCACGCCCAATGTTGCTTAACTTCGGGGATCTCACGGGATCCGGTGTTTCAACACGGCTACGGCCGTTATATCTGATACTAAATTGAGATTAATTTTGTACATTTTAAAAGTATCCACTAAAAATTTCGGAACGGTTCCTCGGGGTCCTGTCATTAATCCTGTAACGTCTATAATCCCACTAACACAGCATTGTTCCTTCAGTGTGGATTCGTATGCACTTAATTTTAATTAATTAATTAATTAATTAATTCTAATGTGTCTTCTCAGGATTGTCTTTAAACGTAACTGTTTGATCGATTACAACAGCACATCCTTTCTTTCTGTAAGCTGCGATAAAGTCCAGTCGACACACACAACCTCCTGTAGCAAGACAATGAACTTCCTCATGTACCTCCAAACCATATTCCTTTAACCCATTTACCATGATCTTCCTGACTGGGTGATGAGAAACGTTCCTATTATTTTAACTATAACCTATAGCTTTCTGTTAGTTGAAGTGCCATTGTTTGTAGTTAAACATGTTAAATACAAATAAACGTGCGCTTAAGTTATTAAAATTCAAGATGTGTCATGAGATACAATTATTATTAGTTAATGTTGTGATAATCTGACTCTTCAAAATGACTTAGCAATTGAATGTAGTGACAAACTGAAAAATTCCTAATTACCGCTTTTACTCTCGCACATCTTGCAATATTATTCCTGAAAGTTCGAGCTTAAAAAATAGGAGGCAAAGTAAATGCAGGAAGTAATTAAATCGAATTATAATAAATTTCGTTTTTAATAATAATAATAATAATAATAATAATGATAATAATAATAATAATAATAATAATAATAATAATAATAATAACTAGAGGAACCCCACTGCTCCGCAGCATTCGTTATAAATAGATCAAGTACTCGTCTTAATATGCCTGTTGTAGTCATGGAGTTTTGCTTTCCCTTGTCAATCGTTTGATGAAGATATAATAAGAAGCCCGTTATGGAATGCCACAGTTCGCAGTCAGAATTCATCCATTCTGACGTCTTCATGCCGTCTGTTTGGTAAAAATCTATTCATATATTCGCTTTCTTTATCGTTCAGTTCTTTTTGTAAAGCTTCGTATTGTGTCGTAGAAGACAATGGTATTTTTAATCGCAGTTCTATATAGAACGGTTGTTTTGTGAGCTCATAGACCTCGAACCAGCCCTCAGATCCAGGTAAAAATCCCTGGTCTGACCGGGGATCGAACCCGGGGCCGGTGGCGAAGGTACAGGTCCTCCTGTCGAACGCTTTGGAAACAATCGGTGAAGCCAAGTACAAGTATGTCATGCACTATGCGCTGGACAGCCATCATGCTGATACCATATTTTCCTCATAGATAATTAATATGTCGGCTTTTTCTTCTTTATCTGCTTACCCTTAACGGTCGGTTTTTCCCTCGGACTCAGTGAGTGATCCCACCTCTACCGCCTCAAGGGCAGAGTCCTGGGTCGGCATTTTCAGCATTTGTTAATACCATCCTCCACAACGCCCTAGACCTGTGGAAGTTGGTCTACTAGAAGGACGAGATATTTTTGAAAATTTAGTTTAGTTTAGTTTAGTTTAGTTTAGTTTAGTTTAGTTTAGTTTAGTTTAGTTTAGTTTAGTTTAGTTTAGTTTAGTTTAGTTTAGTTTAGTTTAGTAATGTTTTATTTTACCTGGCAAGATTAAGGCCTTCAGGCCTTCTTTCCCATCTAACCAGGCACTGAAATATACATATATTACATTGTATTACTTCCAATAACTAGATCTAATACAAAGTAAATTAATAATAATACAAGGATGGTGAGATTACATTAAGATGAAATAAATCAGATATAATAAAAGGATAAGTTCTTAAAACTAATATCCTACATGTAAAAAAAAAGAGGCAGTACATAAAATTTGATTTTAAAAACAAATCGGATAGGAATTTTAGACTCTCTACCAGGACATCCATAACAGTAGAATGGTTGTAAGTAGCAGCATCAAGTTTACAGATGATCCTTACTGGTGCATAAACCGTCTCCAAAGTGCTTCCTTGAAAGTGCGAATAGAGCTTAACCCCCTGATACTTTCGGGAAGGAGGTTCCACTCACGGCAGGCAATTACTGTGAATGATTTATCGTAGATGGTAGTTCTATGGGTAGGTAAAGCAAGGATGGAATTATTAGCAGATCTAGTGTTAAGACTGTGATAAGAGGATAGGTATTTGAAATATGAAGTAAGGTAAAATGGCTGTGAAGAATGAAGGATTTTATGGAGATGGCATAGGGTATGCACAGTGCGACGGATTTCTAGTCGGGGCCAAAATAGGTGGTTATATGAAGGAGTTGCGTGGATATAGTACCGTAGGTTACAGACGTATCTCTAACATGCATTTTGACCACGTTGTAATCTGCTCAATAACTTGCCCCGAGCGTCTCTATAAATCGCGTCACAATAGTCGAAATGAGGGAAAACCAGAGTTTCTACCAATATTTTCTTTTAGTTTTCAGGAAATAGGTATTTATACCAGCGCAGCATGTGCAATGCAGAGAATGTTTTCTGAGTGATGTTCGTAATATGCGTTTTCCATGACATGTCATCATCGAAAGTAACGCCTAGGACTTTTACTGATGACATGAATGGTATGTTAGTATTACACAATCTTATAGATGGAATTTCTGGTCGATTGACCTTCGCGAGTAGTTTCGGGTATCCAAGGATGATGGCTTGCGTTTTTGCTCGGTTTAACCTAAGACCACATCTCAAAGACCAAGAAGAAAACGATGTTAGATCCTCATTGATTTTGTCTATGGCCGAAAATATTAGATTTGGAAGTGTATGGAGGTACATTTGTACATCGTCAGCATAAATATGGTATTTGCAGTGCGTTAGGGTTTGCGAGACATCATTAATGTAAATAGAAAAAAGAAGGGGTCCTATCACCGACCCTTGGGGCACACCACACAGCACAGACCGCCAAGTTGATTTGTTTATTCTATCGGTAACACACTGCCGACGGCCATACAGGTAGGAATGAAACCAAAGGAGGGCGCTGTCCGAGAAATGGAGGGAATACAATTTCGAGAGCAAAATGTCAATGTCAACAGAGTCAAAAGCTTGGCTCAAGTCTAGGAGTATTAAAACTGTCACTTCCTTGTTGTCCATAGCTTCTCGGATGTCTTCTGTGACCTTCAGTAGTGCCGTTGTAGTACTGTGTGCTTGACGAAAACCAGATTTTAGTGGGTCAAGTAAGTTGTAAGTCGTCATGTAGTCTGTTATTTGTTCCTTGTATGAACATAGGGCCTATTAGCTAAAATAATACTATTCCACAACACACATTTAAACTCTATGGACCTGACGAAGCCGGTAGGAATTGTTTACTGACCAATAGTGCATGTTTCAGAGGTCTTCTTGGCCAGGAATTGTTAACGTTGCTTCATCACTAAAAAAGAATGTTAAATCTGGTGTACCTTGTCTTAATGCCCATGTATAAAAATTAACTCGATTCTCAAAGTCGTGTTCATGCAGATCTTGGTGGAGAGAGACATGATACTTATGACGGTGGAAAACGCGTAATACACTTGCCTGACTCATGTCTCTTCCTCGCGTGATTGCACGGATTACAGCAATAACGTCCGGCTCCATGGCTAAATGGTTAGAATGCTGGCCTTTGGTCATAAGGGTTCCGGGATCGATTCCCATCAGAGTCGGGAATTTTAACCATAATTGGTTAATTTCGCTGGCACGGGGGCTAGGTGTATGTGCATCTTCATCATCATTTCATCCTCATCACGACGCAGGTCGCCTTCGAGCGTCACATCAAAAGACTTGCATCTGGCGAGTCGAACTTGTCCTCGGACACTACCGGCACTAAAAGTCAAAAGTCTTCTTTTTTTACAGCAACAGCAGCTACGACATTAATTTCAGCCCCTTCGCCAGTCACTCGTTTGTTTCTGTTATGTCTTTTAGTCATTACACTTCCAGTTTCACTTAATTGGTTGAAGAGGTTCACAAGTAATTGACGAGATGACTGACGTCTATTGGGATCTCATTCCGCGCACAGAGCTCAAAAACGAAAAGCATTCTGCCTACATTCTCCATACACCATTAACATGTCGGCTTTCAGCATGTCACAAAGTAACTGACCAGGAAGCCGCAGTGCAATCAGTGTACTGCAAAGGAAACAAACATAAGAGCACCATAGCTTCGTATCGAAGCAGTTGAATAGAGCAGACAATAATTGTCGGTATTTACAATTTTCAAACTACGATAACTCGTAAACGACTTGTACTAGAATTCCAAAAAATCGCCATTGACATTTTAACTCACTCTAGTTCTATTTTGGTAATGTCAATAGACATTGTTCCGAACATAGAGAGAGGGTCTCTGATTGTGCTAGGGAGAGTAGCTTTCTATGGCCATATAGTAAGACTGCCTCCCAAAAGACTAACCAATCGCCTGTTTATGTTCTGGCAGAACAAGAAAATTCATTACCACTTGCTTAACAGAAACTGAGAAGGACGTTGGAGAACTGGGAATATCAGATAGACGGTCTGTACCGCTTACCCTGAAAGAAGTCTGTGGATTTCAGAGGGAAAAAACCCGGAAGAAAGGTACCTTCTGGACAGATGAAAGAAAGGAGTTACACCGGCAGAAACTGCGAGAATAATGGGCAAAGGTCAAAGCCCAACAGTTGAACAAGCGTGGTCCGAAGTAGGCCTACTCGAAACGAGAAGAATAATACAAATTCTAATAAATATTGAAATACATAGCCTCCGTGGCTCAGCTGGTAGCGCGCCGGTCTCTCACCGCTGGATTCCGTGGTTCAAATCCCGGTCATTCCATATGATATTTGTGCTCGACAAAGTGAAGGCGGGACAGGTTTTTCTCCGGATACTCCGGTTTTCCCTGTCATATTTCATTCCAGCAACACTCTCCAATATCACTTCATTTCATCTTTCATTCATTAATCATTGCCCCAGAGGAGTGCGACAGGCTTCGGCAACCGGCACAATCCCTATCCTCGCCGCTAGATGAGGCTTCATTCATTCCATTCCTGGCCTGGTCGAATGACTGGAAACAGGTTGTGGATTTTCATTGAAATCTACGTATGGGCTACAATAATGAGCTCTTCGTTACACAGCACATCAATAGAACCTTCCATTTCAGAAATATCTGGAGTACAATTTTTAGGTGATTCACCCTGTATAATATGCTGGTTACATAACAGAAAAACCTTTCGAGAGGCCATAAACGAATAAACTTTGTATACCGAAAAGGCAGTGGCAGCACGAAGTGAGAAACAGCAGACAATTGTCTAAAAAAAGGTCAGTAATAAATGTCCCTAAAACAGCATTACCTCACAAATATCTGATTACAATAGGTTCTTCCGGAATTATAACAGGTTAGTTACAAAGCTCGTTACCCATATCATCAGCAATGTTTTATAGCACTGCAACTGCTACACGGAAGAATTTCGTGGTTTTCAGACTTGTATTGAAACCTTTCAGAATACAACATGAATCGTTGTTTCCATACTTCGAAACATCTCTCAGCTACATTTCTGGTACGTACGGTATGTGGGCTCTGTTATAATTTCCTTCATTAGCAGTACTGGAATTTAAAACTGAAATAAATAAATGAAGCGTGCAGACGTAACTAGAACCTCCCACACTTACATTGATGCCTATCAAAAAGTTGCTTCATCCGAATTTCCCGAACAATTCTGGTGACGTACGCACTTCCCCTCCAGCTTTCTACAATATCCCTTATGCGACGCATACCACTTCAACACTGAGGGGAAAACTATCCCTTCCTTTGATTTAATTCTGTGATACCTCTCCTGCTAACTTTTTCATTCTAATATGAGTGCAGAAAATTGAGCCTACAGCATTCTTGACCCCATATATGTTTATAAACTTCAAGATTTATTCTTCCTGCTTAACATTTGTAGAAGGAATCATATAAATTCGTTCGATCTGCGAGCAAGAGCAGTAAGTACCCTATAATAAATATTCGTTAGTCTGTTGACTCATGCCATGAACATCAGCGTAGTTATCTTGTACCTGTTGATAAAGAAAGAGGTACGATAACATGTTCTACCGGCACAGGCCACTGCAGACACTGCAGTGAGTATGAAACCTTACCACATGTGCTGGGGAGTTGCCCTCAAGGAGAACTGTTTAGGATCAAACGCCATAACATCATCAGAAAGCTGATTGCTAATTCGCTTCGTCTCAAAAATCTAGAAGTGTACGAAGAAGTCCACTGCCTCGCCGAAGGAGGCAGCAATCGCAGGATTGATATTATAGCGATTGACAGACGGAGAAACGAGGCAGAAATTATTGATCCTACGGTACGCTTTGAATCTTCAGCCTCTCAGCCGACTGACGTAGACAATGAGAAAAAGGATATCTATAATCCAACCATCCCTTTCTTTCTTGAGTCGTATAACCTTAAAAAAATTACGGTGACTGGACTTTTCTTTGGCGCGAGGGGAAAAATTCCCAAATCTTTCGTCACATGGCGACAAAAATATAAACTAGCGAGAAGCCTACAGGATGAGATAGTCGTCTCACTCATCAAACACTCCGTTTCGATTCTTCGTCACCATTTATATGGAGTTTATGCCATTTAACGTGGTTAATTGTAACCTATCATTTTTTTAAACATTAATCCTTTTATCTTCCCTCAAAATTGTTATTGTGTATTATTCTGTGTCTTATGGCAAATCTAGGGTGTCCTGGATCAGACTAAATAAATAAATAAATAACGTACTTCATCGGAATGTTTTACTCAATACTATCACTGATTGTAAAGTACCAACCACTTCCCGCGCCCTCGTGCGATGTGCTGGGAGATACAAGATACGGAGCCACCTCTTTCATGTTTAATTATTTCTGACGATGTTCATTACAACTCGAAAGTATGCTTATATACTCCATATTGATATTTCATTTTTAAACCACCGTCCAGGAGAAATGGGTCACCCCTTCTCTTAAAGAGAGATATATGGCAAACATTTCCAACCTCTATAACTTCTAAATGTTCTATCTTCTACGTTAGAAATATCCTGAATCATCAATGTTGCCATCTATATTTTTCAAAACGTGCTTCCTTAATGGATATGTCGAATATTTGAGCACTATTATATTATTTCATAAAGTAAATACCATTAAAATCCCTAAAATCTTGCTTTAATTTTCGTCACTCGCCCAATAAAGAGCTTATACAAGGGTCCTCCTCTGTATAAGCAATTCAATGTATAGCAGATATATAACTTATTCTGCAGACCTATAGACAGTTTATTAGTAACAAATTGCACAGAAACGGTGTATAAACCTCGAATAAAAGTTATACACCGTTTGTTAGTGAGAGCCATAATGTTTGTTGGATTCTATTTGATGCTAAATCCGCTCCCCTCTCATATCCACTTCCTCTTCATGGATAGAGCTATCCAGTAACGACTTCACCCTCAGTTCTGTACGTCTAATACCCTGCGCTATTTCAAGTGTTTTAAGTTGTAGCATTTAATGTGAAACACCACATTCATCATCAAGTAACGTTGAGGATCTCGTTTGGAGATCAATGAGGGGCTAGTTCTCCTGAAAAGTAAGGGCGTGTAAAACTGATCTGGAATGAGATAGGTACGATTCCCTGTCAGAAAGATGAACATTTAAGAAATGCGACTGTCACACGTCTGAAGAAGTGCACAGAGAACGGAGAAGGCGAAGCATACAAAGGATGGCCGGGGATCATTTGAAAATTTGCGTCATGAAATTAGCGATACAAAGCACGTTACGCGATATTACCTAGCAACCGTGTAGGCTGTGATGTGAAGTGCTGATGGATGGCCATGACTGAGAGATCTCTTTTATCAAAAGGACCTTATCTCATCGTACTCTGTTTGTTTCATTGGTAGTTGTCTCATAGGCCCTGAGTCAGTTCCACCTTTTGGATGCACTGAATCCTACAATTGTCGGTTTCAAATTCCATATAGATGTCTATCGAAAACTATCCGTTAAATGAAATTAAATATTAACCTTTATCAATTTTAGCTTCATTTATTGAAAGACGTATTTGGGGAGTGTCTGTTCAAAAGGCGCTATTTCCACCCTAAGAAAGTTGTGGGGAAAGAAGGCAAGGAAACTTATAATAAAAGACAGGTTCGATTTAAATCCTGTAAAGAAGTATACCGCAAGATGGAACCGATAATAGCAACAATTACAAAGAGAAGATTGCTGTTTTATAGGCACTTCTTCCATATGAATAATGACCGGCTCACAAAGAAAACCTGGATTTCTCTAAAACCAAAGTCATCTAATTTCAGATGGTTCCAAGAGTTGTGAGAAAGATCTGAGAGAGATGGGCATTACCGAGGATAAAATCAATGACAGGGTTAGTTTCAGAAGGATGGTGAAAAGCTATCGGGGTTTTATGGTGGAGACAGAACCCATAAGACGGAGAGGCCCTTTACCAGAGGAGCCGAAGAAAGCGCTGATCGATGGACTCAAGAGATACTGGCAGGATGTCAAAGCCGGCAGACGAACAAGACACAGACACTGAAAATGAGATTAGTTTTTGACACGCAGTCCAATAGAGGCTCAATTCAAAAAGAAAAGAAAAGGAAAGAAAAGGCATGTGGAACGTACCCATGATCGGATTTAGTACTACTTTTAAGGAATTACATATTTTTGGTCTGGATTTCCCATGGCAATCGATAATATTCAACTACTGCAATGCATGTGGACGAAATGCTATTTTTTTTATGAAGTGGAAATAAGTTAGCACCTTTTGAACAGGCACCCCTCATTTATGATCATTTGATTTTACGAAAGGGAAATTTAACACAATTTATTAATTATATCATTTTATTTATTGACTAAACAGTTGCCGACTATGATGCCATTCGTCTGTCGCTGTAATTATCATCATTCATATACTGAATTGACTGTCCAACGTCTCTGTCATTTCACCGGGAGTCGAACGTGTACCGAGCGGCGTTGTAACTGAATCCCACTGGGACTGTCCCTCACCTGCTCAAATATCTGGTAAGTAAACAGAGGAAAAACGCGTGAACATGGATAATACACGCCTGACGTGCACCACGTTAACATATTCCATCCCTTAACTGCCATTTATAAGAGTGCATACAACATAATTAGAAGGCAGCTCGTTGAGTTACTCGACTTAATGGAGCTGTGTTATCGTCGATTCTGATTCCGTTAGTAGATCGCTGTGTTCGATTCCCTTGAAGGCATTAATGAAGTAAGTAGTTTAATTAACCTAATTAAGATAGTACAAAGGGACTTGTGTAAACACAAGGTAGAACATAGAGTCCATTTCCTTCTCTTTGTTAGGACTCTATAAGTGCAGATATACATATGTAGTTCTTGCCTGGTTGATTAGACCATCATCATCATAATCATCACAATAATGGCAAGGCATTGTCATTGCTGTTGTAGTATACTTTATTGGGCAATTTCCGTTGCCTTCACATGTGTTCTATGACCAAGATTATCATCCATAGGACATTCCGATTAGAGGATATTAAGTTACATTTCTGACGGACGAAGTTGATTATAAGTACTTACTTTGAATATACCGAAATTTACTACATTTCAGAAATTGATATTTCAGTATAAATGAAATCTAAGAATACTAAATACAGTACATATAACACCAAGACTCAAACTCAGCCTTTTCTTCAAAGCGTTTCTTTTCTTAATTTAGGTTAGAAATGTTTTAACATGGAATGTCAGAGGGCTTGTGTTTGAAGTGTAACATAGGAAAGCAAGACAATGGAAGACTAGAAGTAGAATAAATATGGACGGAGGAGGGTTAATCAGAATCGGATTAGTTGTACAGGAACAGGGTGACCAACTGTTGAAGGAAGGAAAGAGGGACAAAACAATCAGAAAAGGGGGACATTCAGCAATTTTAGGGGACAGCTATATTTTTAGCTGTCATTTTAAAATATTTCTCAAAAGTATTGTGTTGCCAGTTTCTCCCTTTCTTGGAGTCTTAGTGAAGTAATGCATCACTTAACGTTATTGTACAATTTCTTATCCAGTCTGTGTGTTGAAGACCCTTCATCCATGAGAAACACTGATCGTCTACTTGCCTTGTGGACGTTACTTCGATCAAGAGATAAGTATGGCGTGTTTGTTTCCCTTTTTGCCTTCTCGGGGTTTAATTGATGACTTTCCTTTTTTTGTGACGAAATTGAAGTACAATCATCACTATCCGACACCGAATCCTGTTAAAAAATCACAGAAACTTAAAGAAGAACGGTGTCACCGTCTAAGAGGCCCGCCTCCCCCTTCAGGGGAGGAATGAAAACACCGTCTCTCAGACCAGGAGATTTGTTAGGGTGAAGGAGATGTGCAAAGAAGGTAAGAGGTTTGGCGGCTGTGGTCTATACTAGGAACTGTCTCGGCATTTGCCTTAGTGCAGGAAAATGCAAAACCACGGAAACAATTCTCAGGACAGCCAACGATGAGGACCAGCCCCTCTCCGTCTCCCGAATGCAGAGTCGTAGAGCCACGGCAGAGCCACCCCTCCTCTGCTCCGTTGGTCGGTCGTAGTGCAGTGCCGTCGAACCACGGATTAGCCGTGGCCACCTGTAGGCCTATGCTCACTCTGCAACCGCCGAATCTATGTTGAAGCGCTTCGTGCTACAGAATGGTCACGCACGCCACGCCATGGACTAACGGTACCTACCTCGGAAGTCGGAAGGTACATCCGGAACACTTCTCCAAAGATGAACATGCTTCTTTGCATTTTCAAAGATCATACTGTTGGCAACGGTTACGCTATGTTTAGTTGAAGCTAGATGGCAGGACTGTTGCGTATTGTGAAAATTCGTACCGTCAACAATAAAACGAAAATTCTTTCAGATAGAAAACGAAACGGTTGTGGGACATTTACAAAATAACTTAAAATGCGGGACAATTACTCACCCTATTACAGGAATTAAGAGCTAAATTTTGTAATCGGCTCAGATTACAGTGGTTGGAAAGAAAAAGGATCCTTAGCAGTGAAATTGGAGGAAGGAAGACAACGTTTGTCGGCCATTGTATGTAGCGCAGTGATTTCCCTTGGAGAATTTTGGAAGGAAAAGTTGCTGAGAGGAGAGGAAGTGTACAAGTAGAAACTTATGTAAGAAGAGGAACTGTAAGACTTAGGGGTAGTTAGAAAGAATGAAATGCAGCGAAAAAGAAATGCCTTGAAGCATCATTACACCCTGCGGAAATATAGAACTAAAATAATAATCGTATGGCCTCAGCTACCGTGTGCAGACATTTCTATTTGACGCCATCTGGCTGTCTGCTCGTCAATTTCGACGTTCCGTTTTACTCTAGGTCCGTTAGATGGCAGACAAAGTAAACCGGATCTCTCTTGGGCGTCTATGGCTGAGATTTCATTAATTTTGTCGGGTAAATACCAAATGTATCACCAGAGATCTTTTACATGCCGACATCGTACGACATGGAGTGTCGAATGGACATTTTTCCGCCCATCAAAAATCCGACTACCTCTGCCGGGTTTGAACCCGCTATCTTGGGATCCGGAGGCCGACACTCTACCACGGATCCACATGTTATAATACTGCCTTGGCAAAATTAAATTAAGAAAGACCAGACTGAGAGATACTCCATAAATTCATGGTATACAAGAATGTGATTGTTTACCAGATGAATATTCATGGAGCATTAAATTTAACAAGCTGTATTAATATATTTGCACTATGTTTCTTCAAACAAAGTTCGTATGGAATATCAAACAAGTAAGATTGTACCAAAAAACAGTTACTGAAAATTATGTGGATGTACTTAAGATTTTTGTTTAACAATGCAAATTTGTTCACTGTCAGATTTAAAAACGTATTTCTATTTGATACTCCATTTCAATCAGTTTTGTTATAAGTGCATTCCTTGCTGTAAATTTGTTATCTTCATTTGAGTAATTATAATTACACTGTTTTGACAATTAAACGCTTGTGATGGTTATTTCTATCTGGCACACTAGCAAACTCACCAGTAACATAGAAGACAAAATACTGTGTAGTCGATATATTTTGTCCTCGTGGCAGCCTCCTCATGGGGGAAGATTAATCTATTAATCTAATCTCCCAATGTGAAAGTCAACCTTCATTAAAACAAACCGGGCGAGTTGGCCGTATGGTTAGGAGCGCACAGCTGTGAGCTCGCATCCGGGAGATAGTGGGTTCGAACTCCATTGTTGGCAGCCCTGAAGATGTTTTTCCGCGGTTTTCCATTTTCACACCAGGCAAATGCTGGGGCTGTACCTTAATTAAGACCACGGCCGCTTCCTTCGAATTTCTAGGCCTTTTCTGTCCCATCGTCGCCATAAGACCTATCTGTATCGGTGCGACGTAAAGCAGCTAGCAAAAAAAAAAAAAAAAAAAAAGTTAAACATGTGGACATTCTGTTTTCATATTCTTTAATGGTATTAAAGGGCTCGTCAAACAAGTTATTCTCCTTTTCCGCAGGATTTATTAATAACGTGTCCGACTCGTTGGTTGAATGGTCAGCGTACTGGCCTTCAGTTCAGAGGGTCCCGGATTCGATTCCCGGCCGGGTCGGGGATTTTAACCTTCATTGGTTAATTCCAATAGCCCGTGGGCTGGTTGTTTGTGCTGTCCCCAACATCCCTGCAACTCACACACCACACATAACACTATCCTGCACCACAATAACACGCAGTTACCTACAAATTGCAGATGCCACCCACCCTCATCGGAGGCTCTGCCTTACAAAGGCTGCACTCGGCTAGAAATAGCCACACGAAATTATTTATTAATAACGTGTATATTGATACCAACTGTTTATTTGATTATAACTATACAGTACCACCAGCAAAATAGGACTGTTCTATAGTGTACTTGCTTTTAACGTACGATCATTCATTTGGGCACAAATGAGTATTCCAAAGTATACTCTTTCAAAAGTGACGCGTATGTTAGATGTTCCCCAGTGACTGTGCCTCATTTAAACTCGCGACATACACAGTTTGCATATTACGTTTGTCCAACAAGACTTGTCGAACGATTTAAATGTTTCCTTGCTCTCATTATTATACAACAACAACAACAACAAAAAAGGATGGTTTGCTTTCGTGTTCCACATAAATTAGCATTTCAAATGTTTTGTAACCCCCAGCCCCTTGTACCAGTGAACCAATGTTACAGTGAGCGTGTCCTTATTGCGGAATATTTCAAACAATATTCATGCTCAATGGCGTGACGCTTCAGCAAGGTAACTTTATTTTATAGACAGATACAAGTATCCTGAGTATCAGGGCACTCATATGCATTACTGTTTCAGACAGTCACCATTCTTGTCCAAGCACTTGTTCCAACAGCACACCAAGGCATTAGTGCCGGCATGGAAAAAAATCTGCGTCCAGTTCCTGAAGCCACGTAATGACGGCATGCTGAACGGCCGTATCATCGTTGAATTGTGTAACTCCAAGGTGCTTCTTCAGCCGCCCGAAGAGATGGGGATCACCGGGGCTGTGGGGAGGATGGTCTAGCATAGGGCCTCTCAAATGCCCAAAATCTCACGCGTGCAAATCGAGGCGCAAGAGCTCCGTGCACTGTGCATCGGTCGCGCTCGGCTTGGCTCGGACCAACGCTTCGTCTCTGGGTTACTCGGCTAAGCTCGGCTCTACTCGGCGCAACTCAGCTCGGATTTGGAACGCTACGGAACAAGTGTGGAAGAGGGAGACAGGAGGAGCGAGCAAGACAGGCGTGAGGAAAGAGAGAGTAAGCGCTATAGCTCCAAATCGAAGAGTGGGGGGTCTGCACTCTGGTCAACCAAGCGAAGTCGTCTTTTGCACCGTGCACAGTGCATGCACTAAGCACATGCACCCTGAGAGGCCCTGGTCAAATACTTTCCACCGGAAGTACCGTAACAGCGTGTTGTTGGCTGCGTGAGGTCTAGCATTGTCGTGTGGCAACCCAACACCTGCCATTATCAGATAATTCCATAAGGTCTCCTGGAATCCTAATCTACCTCTGCATAGGGACCTACCACTTTTAAAACTTAGGATACTACAATTACGTCATCCATCTGTGCGTGATGCTGCTGATATAGTTGCCAGAGGATTTAAACTTCTTTAAAAATGGAATGGTCGATAAGAATCAACAACAGAAGTGCGCCTGTATAACATCTTCGCAGGTGCTAAACCTGCAAGTGGATTTCAGCGACCACGCAAGACCTGAGCTGCCTTGAACAATTATTAAAAAGAAAGAAATCCGTATTTTTAGTTTTCGGAAAAACCGCTTGGGTGGAGGGGGGGGGGTAAAAGTGACTGAAAATCGAGTTGAATTCTTTTAATTAGGCTACTGATATCTCAAATATGAAGATGTTGCAGACGTGAAATTTGATATCTGGAATCTGCTTTAAAAGTAAGAAACACGTATTCTCGGAAAATCCAATGAAGGTGGGGGGGGGGGGGGGTGAAAGAATTGAGAAAGTAATTGACTTAATTGTATGAGAATACATACATTTGATAAAAACTAAAGTTGTTACAGACGTGAAAATTGGTATTTGGATCTCCTTTAAAAACAAAGTAAAACCCGTTTTGGGGGAGGGGACCATCTTGGGGAGCGGGAGTGAAAAGGAGTTGAATTCCTTTCATGAGGACACATACATCAAAAACTGAAGAAGTTAGAGTTGTGATAATTTGTATTTAGAAGATCATTTACTATTTGTGAAACAAGTTTTTTACCGGAAAAGTTCACTTGGAAGGGGGGGGGGGGGAGGAGTGCGAAAGGAAGTGATAAAGTGAATTATTTTTATGGGGATACTTAAATCTCAAAATTGAAGGTAATAGTTGTGAATATTGGTGTTTGGAATCTCCCTTAAACATAAAAAAACACGCCTTCTTTCAATTTTGGTGGGGAGTGGGTGGGTGGGGGGGGGTAAATAAACCTAGCGGAAATGGGGTATAAAAGGAGGTGAGACAAACTGATTTTACTGTTCAGAATGTACGCATAAGGAGCCTCCGTTGCTCAGGCGGCAGCGCGCCGGCCTCTCACAGCTGGGTTCCGTGGTTCAAATCCCGGTCACTCCATGTGACATTCGTGCTGGACAAAAGCGAGGCGGGACAGGTTCTTCTCCGGCAACACTGTTCAATAATTCATTTCATTTGTCATTCATCGATCATTGCCCCAGAGGAGTGCTTCGGCAGCCGGCAAAATTCCTATTGTCGCCGCTAGATGGGGCTTTATTCATTCCATTCCTAACCCTGTCGAATGACTGGAAACAGACTGTAGATTTTCGATGTGCTTATTGTGATCATAAACCGATCATTTTAAATCTTTCCTGGGTTCGTTTTCAACAGCCATCCTTTCCTTCGGAGAACGTTCTTAGACTACAGTAGATTCTCCTGGCATATATATATGCTATTTGCTTTACGTCGCACCGACACAGATATGTCTTATGGTGACGGTAGGATAGGAAAGGCCTAGGAATTGGAAGGAAGCGGACGTGGTCTTAATTAAGGTACAGCCCCGGTATTTGCCTGGTGTGAAAATGGGAAACCACGGAAAACCATCTTCAGGGCTGCCGACAGTGGGGCTCGAACCCACTAGAAATTTATTTATTTATCATAAGTCTGTACAGAGTTCTCCTCCATTTTCACAGACACTATACATAGGTGTACATAAATGCATGCATGAGTTTTTTTTTGAATGATTTCATGACCGAATAATATTGTCATGCATGCATGAATAAATGAATGAACACTTCCCTCCCAGTCACGGATAGCCACCAACTGAGGAGAGAGCATTCGGTTGACAGGATAAATGCATGGATGGGATTATGCATGACTACTGCCCGGTCGTGTTATCCACCCCTGGTGAGAAAAAGGAGCCACCTTCCCAAGGATAACACGTCCGGCCCTTTCCCTTGAGGCCCAAACAGAAGACCCCACCTGATCTAATAGCTGTCAAACACTAATTTCTCACCATTCCCTAATTTCTGCGAGGCACACGTAAGCGGAAATCCCGCACCTCATGTGCCCCCTCCCTATTCTTCTTTCTCTGTTGCATTTAGATCATTCTACATATGCTCGAACCCACTATCTCCCGATTACTGGATACTGGCCGCAATTAAGTGACTGCAGCTATCCTGGCACATAAATAAAAATTTAAACACATTTGAAATAAACGATAGGAATGAGATTTACCGTCAAATTGTTCACCTCTATAATAAGGTCAGTAATGCACGGAAGTATGTCATTCGTATCGCCAGAATTCCCGCACACTTGCCTACGCGCGACAATGGTGCCGGTCACATTGTCAACAATTACAATGACAGCAGATGTAATTTACCACCAAGTAGCGGTCTTGCATCTTGCTGTGGGGTCCAGAACATCTATAATAATAATAATAATAATAATAATAATAATAATAATAACAATAATGTTTTGGACCGTCGTTAAATGTGCGGACCGCACTGGAAACGGTTCCTGGCGGGGTAATGACTAAGAATGCAGTCCGGCCGCGGGTTCATTACTGCCAATTCACCCAAGACGACACCACGCCTGATCTCCTGAAGTATTTGATCCATATTAAACGTGCATATAGGAAAAGATGGCAAGGATTTAGGGACCCAACTCACCGGGTGGAATACCTGGACCTAGCCCGGGCAGTACGAAATCGATTGCTGGAAAGACAGATTGAAAAATGGGAGGAAACTTGCCGTAATCTACTAGAAAACGAGTCAGATCGCGAATTTTGGCGGATTCTCTCAGAAAACGAGTCAGATCGCGAATTTCGGCGGATTATATATCTAAAACAATAAGTATTCAATTATAAATTTCAGTAGAATACCGTAGCGAGGCACGGGTATCTTGCTAGTAATACCATATGAATATGTACAGGTTTACCTTGAATGATTCTCGAGACGACTAACACACTGAACTCTTAGCTAATGAAATATTTTGGGAATGAAAATGAAATAATTTAACCACTAACGACGATCGAAAGTCCTGCAATTATCTTACTAGTTCGATGTAATTGTTCCCATATGCAACAAAAACGAGTTTAAATAAGATACCCCCTGACCTTTCTACTCTTGGGCTGTTATGAACATCTGACGTGATGTATGTCTGCATTAATTTGAAATGAACGTAGGTACGGGCATAAATACTGAGTAATTGCTAGAATGAATATTGAAAATAATATTCCATGGATTTATTAGTACTAAATTATGACCGCATGACGTTTTATTCGAACAAATTGGGATATGTGCACTTTGTGTTATAATTTATCGTTCATGTATCTAAATTACTGAGCCCGTCATTATTTTGTATTTTGTTCTGATCTCGCAAACCAACGTATTACCAATCCTCTTGGTTCTAGTATTATAGCACGCTATTCCAAAAATACATGGGTGGGAATTTTTACAAATGTTATTTATTTTCATAAGCAGATGGTAAGAATGTGAATACCCATATAATTATTAAGGAGGAAAATTACCAGTTTACGAAGAGTTAGCATGCAATAAAGAACTTCGCGTTGCAATTTCTTCTTTAAGAAGTTATAGCAAAATTGCAATGATTTGCAACTAGCAGTTAAATATCCGCCATTGACGGGTTAGTTTTGCAATTGGAGCAATAGCTAATGTCATCTAGCAGAGATAAGATGATGTGCTCCCCTCTTGCGCTTACGTATGAACTCGGTCACTGGAAATTATCAGCGGTTGGTCTACATTATACAGTCAAACCTCGATAGAACAATATCCAGGGGATCTTAAAATTAATATTGTTATAGTAGGGGTATTGTTGTAATGAGGTTTTGTTAAATAGTGACTACTACAGTACTGTACCTACTGCACCGAAAAGTCCAGTGTATGCAGTACTCTTCTGAAGAAAAAGAACATTAAAATACAATTAATGAAACACATTTCGTTCACTCCGTTTATTAGTAGGGTATCTTAATCTTTTGTGCAAAATAATTCACTTATTTTCCTTTGTTTCTTTTTCCTTAACGACTCTCTTGTGCATATTGTTTTTATCTCCTCTAACACAATCAATTGTTCCGCTGAAAACTGGGGGATTGAAGATGCTACTTGCTGGACGGTTTCCAACTATCCGATTAGTTCCATCAGAGGTGGAGGATCATTCACACTTACCGCATGACTGTCATCATCAGAATCGTCAACAGGCAAATCTCACTTCAACTCTTCGATGATAGATTTATCGGTATATGCTTCAAACACCAACGCCCCATCATCCACTGATACATATTCAACCACTGATACATCTATGGTTTTCCCAGTTACTGCTGAATACACCTAAAGATCACTTTGAACATCATCCTGTATTTCTTTATCCACCACAACATTCTCACCAATATCTTCACTTTCTGAAATCCTTGTTTTGTTTCCCAGTAGTTCGCAATCACATTCGGCTATATGCTATTCCAGAAACTCGCAATTATGTCACAAGCCTGCTTCACATTGAAACTATATGGGTTGTCCAATTTTCTTTCAATGTTTGCAATCACATGTTGAACTAGACGTGAGCGGTATTTTGTCTTCAAGTTCTCATTTATTCACATGTCTTGTGACTGAAGGATCGAAGTACAGTTCGGGGGGAAGTAGCATAATTCTACATTCTTCAACGCTGGAATGTTGTTATGCGCACTACAATAATTTGCCACCAGCAATGGAATTTTCTTCTTTTTTCTTTCCATCTCTTTATCAATCGAAAGTAACCAATCACTAAAGAGAGCATACGTCATCGATGCTTTTCGATTTGCCTTATAATTCACTGTAATAAAAAAAATCACATTTAGAATTACAAACAAAGAGTAGAGTACAGTACTGCATGTACCTACTCTTCATGCATACTCATAAAATGAATACATTAGGTACTGTATCAACTTATTAATTAAAGAAAGATAAAATAAAATGTATGTACTCTTACCTGTTAAACTTTTTACATTTTTGAAGTATCGGGGGTTTGCTGATCTTCCGATCACCAATGGTGTCAACTTATGTGTGCCCGTCGTGTTGCTGCAAAGAAGAACCGTAAAGCGTACTTTAGATTGCTTCCCTTCTTTACATTTTTCTCCTCTAAAGACCATCATCTTCTCTGGTATCAGCTGGTAAAACAATCCCGTCGCATCTGCATTGTACATGTTTTCAGGACCGTACTTTTCCAGCAGTTTACAAATGGTATTTTTCCGCCACATTCTGCATCACCTAAAGGTGCCGATTTTCTTCGCCTGAAATCACTTTAAATATGATCCCATGCCGCTCCTTAAACCTCTGCAGCCACCCGTTACTTCCCTTGAAAATAGAATCGCCAAGCAACTGAGCGAAATCTAAGGCTTTTTGACATATTAAGGGGCCATTAATTGGAATGTTCTGCGCACGCATCTCGTTAAACCACCGCAGTGTAGCACTGACCACACTGTCAGCAGCAGCCGTCTTCATTCTTTTTCTTGAATGGTTAAACTTGCCACCTAGAAAACTTTCTTCAATTTCTTTCCTTTCTTTAAGGAACGTAGCCAACGTCGATTGTGCAAGTCCATACTTCCTCGCTGCGTCTACCTGTTTCAGCCCGTTATCAATGTCTTTGAAAACTTCCAGTTTAGTCTTTAAGCTTATTTGTTTCCGAGTTCCAGCCATTGTCCAAATCTCATTAGCCAAGTCCAAAACGTATTTATCACCTTAGAAACATTTTCAGATTGCACATGGGTATCACGTAAATAAACTTCGTACGAGTTCAACTCCACACTTCTGACTGCAACTCAAGCTCAAAAATGTACAAACTACGACAGTTAACACTGTTTCAAACACAGGAGCTCTGTGACTCTTGCTACTTGCCGCTGAACACAGCTTGCCACGGCTATTCGCTACCTGCTTACTGCCAGCGAAGTATGTAGCGAAGCTTCTAAGGATACAGCGCTGAAGGTCGAGACGTTTGAGAAACAATACGTACTGTTATGGTCAGATTCTTAGAAGTAGAAAAACTTTGTCTTCGTTATAACAGGGTGTTACTAAAATTACTTCATAGTTCTAATGAGGGGTAATTAACACAGTAAATATGGGAAATCTGCCGGGGCCATATGAGATGATCGCTGTACCCGGTTTTATCGTTGTATCGGCAATCGTTCTACGGAGGTTTGACTGTATTGACTGGCTGGATCTAATCTGATGAATAAAATTCCGGCTACGGCATATATTTTTTGATTTTGAACTTGGTTTCGGGAGATGGTGTGCTTGAAACACATCGAATATAGCCTTGAATATGGTCTTCCATGATTTTCCACTTTCACTGCAGAAATGATGCCAGAACTGCATCTTAATGAAGGCTACGGTCACCGCCATTATCTAGTTTATTTTGGTTGTGTTTGGCTGAATCCTATCTCTGAGAGTGTGATGTTCAACAGCCAGAGAAATAAATAAATACATAAATAAATAAATAAATAAATAAATAAATAAATAGGTAAAGTAAATACGCACATGAACTAAACAATAAATAAATAAATAAATAAAGAATGGTTGCAAACACAGATGCTCACTGCATTTCTCTACGTTTCAGTGCATAGGAAAACATATTAAAGTCACCAGACGTGATTTTACAGGGCAGAGATAAAACGAGTTTTGGAACAGAATAACCAATAATTAAATTATAGAATAATCCGTCATCTTCATCGTGAATGTGACAGATAGATATTTATTTACAACAGGTTCTTGCCTAATTATAGATTATTCAACAAAACAGTACACGCAACAATTACACTTCAAATAAATAACACTAATTTCCTAAAATAATAAACAAATTTAAACTAAACATAGATACCTTTATATCTACATATTTACAACACCTTCAATAAATATATAAATAAATAGATAAAATAAAAATGAATCTCTTTAACTGTCATGATTAAACTACATCTGGAGACATTCAAATACACATATTTATATATTTTACAGAGAGTACCGGTACTTTACATTCATAAGATCATTAAGGCACGTCTAATTTTAGACGGGGTTGAGTGAAGAAAGTCCACTGATTCACCCACCTCATCCAGTGACTTTAGTGCCCTCAGCAGCCATGAGTTTGCCCGAGCTACATTTCATACTTTAGGTAGATGGAAGTTATACCTTTGCCTAGTATTGCGACGAGGAATGTGTAATAGTGTTAACTCCAATAATGTTGAGCAATTCGTTAGACATTTATAAAGAAAGAGGGCAATGGCACATCTGTGGCGAGAATGCAATGACCTCATACTCATATTCCCACAAAAATACTCGTAATCGGATGAAGAGAAAGAAATATCCAAACCTTTGTAGCTGATCCATTTTATGAACCTTATTTGGACAATTTCCAGGTTTTGTATTAAATACTGCTGAGAAGGCAGCCACACCTCGCAACAGTATTCTAACGATGGCCTGATTGTAGTGAAAAACAAAGTTATTAGAGTTCTCGGAGAAACAAATTCGGCACAGTTTATTTTTAAAAAGCCAAGTAATCTAAACCGTTTTCTAGAAATCTTGTCCAAATTTTTCTCGAAGGAAAGACCGTAACAGCATGAAAGTGTCACGCCAAGATCATTTATTTCATTCACATGAGCTACGTGAAAATTTTATAAATGGTAAGGATTACTGGATCCGACTTACGTGAAAAAGTACTTGCTTTGCACTTTGAAGTATTCAAACCAAGTAGCCCCTTTTTGCACCGGTTACTTAGAAGGTATAATCCAACTCAATATTTATCACCTTAAAGATTTTTAGATCGTCACCATAGAGAAGGCAATTACTGTGTTATATAAATATTGTTGTATCATTTATGAAAGTGGCAAAGAAAAGAGGGCCCAGTAAAGAGCCTTGGGGGACACCAGAAGTAGGGTGGTAGGCTTAGACGTAATACCATGAGATTTTACTCTGCAAACCCTTTAGTGAGATAGCTTCTAATCCACTCCAAAACACTACCTCAATTCCCGTATGCTGACAATTTGATGAGTAGAGCATCATGTTGAACTGAATCAAAGGCTTTGGAGAAGTCCGTGCAAACAACTCCCACTTGTTGCCTCTTATCCAGATATTCTGAAATGAAATTGATATACACTTCTATATTGGACACGGTAGAGCGTTTCTGTACCAAACCTTGCTGAGCTATATTATTACAGTGTTAAACTGAGCTGTACAATCCCTTATACACGATTTTCTCTGCCACCTTTGAAATCAGGGACAATAACACAACATTTTGTCTCCTTTCTTGAACACTGGTATGACGTAACCTCTCTTCCACTCGCACGGAAAATATCCTGACGAGAACGATGCAAAGTGGCTCCGATGCATATTATTTCAAAACAGTTGCGAGTACGTCATTCGGACCAAATGATTTGGAGGAATCCAAAGATGCTTAAGATGTCACCATTGAGATTAGGCCCATATCACATATGGACGGAGTGGACAGATTACACTTTGGGGCAGGTGAGTGATACTTTTCAAACGTGTCTGCAAAGCTGTGCAGTCTGATGGTATTACGTCTAAGCCTACCACCCTACTTCTGGTGTCCCCCAAGGCTCTTTACTGGGCCCTCTTTTCTTTGCCACTTTCATAAATGATATAACAACATTTATACAACACAGCAATTGTCTTGTAGTTCTTTCCCGTCCTCAAGCATAGTAGATGGCACGCGAGATGACCTACGTTTATTGTTCACAAAGTTCCAAAAACACTTCGGGTCGGCAGCTAAGTTCCATTCCATCGAAGTTAAAATACTTTCTGTACTTTTTGAGCTGAAGACGCTTAAACTCACCGCGTATCGTCGAAAATTGTACGTAAACACTACTATGGCCCGTTTTGTGAAACTTCCATCTTACCCTCTCCTTTTCTTTTAATTTATCTATTACCTCTGTGTCGTACCAGCATGTGTACGTATGGGTACGACCGCGTGCTAACTATCCGGGACAATACAGTGTCTTTGATTAAAGCGTGAAGGAGGTCGTAAAAAAGTGTTAACGCCTCATCGACGGAGGGGAATCTTCGATTTAAGTCCAAGGACACAACGAAAGGAGATCTCTCATTTGAGGAAAATCGGCCATAGTCCTTGCGAACATTACTTTCCTCTGCGGTACGGGGCTCATAACTTGCGGTAAAGATAACGTGAATTCTACAGCTCGATGATCGGATGTAATTATCTGTCTCAAAGCAGTCGAGGTGTCCATAGCATTGCTCCGAGATTATAACAAGGTTTAGGAAGTTCTCATGTTTTGTTGGGAAGTGGCACATTTTCTTGAGTCAGCAGTGTTGCTGTTGCAGAAATGTATATAGGAACGATCACTACATAGAAATAGGGTTAATAACATTAACATATATTTATAAAACAAAATAAAGGATCATATTCTTTACTAGAAAAATCCCTGGTTCAAAATATTCAGAACACTGTGCGTAATGTTATTTCTAAGTTTACTCACTTCTCCTTGGCCTGATCATTGCATATGACAGTATTGGTGCATTTACATCAACGTCGTTTCCCTTTACACACGCGCATAGGAAAAAGTACTCAACGATAATTGTTCTGATGGGCCGCATATCAATACGTGCCTGGTAGAGGTATGACAAACGGTTATTTTTGTGTAACTGCTACATCTATCATTGCTACAATAAAGTAACTGTAAAAAGTAACAGTTAAAAATAACGTCCAACGTTACTCACCTTTTATTGGTCACAGCCTGGTCACGGCTTCAAGCTTGTCTGTGTTGTGAAGTCCCATTCATTCACTCACACATGCACGCACGTATCACTCCAGTGTTGAAAGTCGGTGCAGCACAACACGGATTCCTATTTGCTATGAAGTTAACGAGAGGCAGACAACATAGCGCCTTTGATGAAATCTAGAGGAGTGAGTTTGACAATGCCTCGATCAAGGATAGAAGACAAGAAAACATGATGATCTGTTTGCCAAACCTCAACACAAACCGGTACAAGAGGATCGATTAACTAAAATGAAATAATGTTATCTATAATATTTTATCTATAATATCAATATGGAAACTTAGCATGGGTACTCATTTATTTATGGTACAAGAAAAATTATACGGGTGAAACCTATAATAATATTATATTATGTAGGTAGCCCTGCGCGACGTCTGAATCAACGATTACCCTTGAGCAGTTGAATATGTCGTATTAGTTTACACTTTAGTTACCACATGATAGCAGCAACTTATACAAACACACTATACAGTATGTTATACACTATAGTGCATTTGACTTAAAGCAATCTCCTACGCAAGCGCTCTCACTTGGAAGACATGCATACCATCTGAACTGTGAAGGTCACATTCTGTGTCTGTAAGCTGCTACTAGTGACATTTTCCACTTCCCATTCAGGCCTACTGGTTTCACTAGTACGTTATTCTGTTGTCGTTACTCGGTAACCTGTTATTTTTTGTCCTCGTTACATTTGTAACAGTGACAGGCATGTGACTGTGACAAAGTAACTGCTACGTTATTTTTCAGCCATCTCTAGTGCCTGGAAGTCTTAAGGGAAATAACGATTAGAAAGAGCATTGTCATATTCGCAGTGTTGATACAGCAGCGACAATGTGTAAATTTCTCCGCTACACGGAAAAACATATCATGGCAATAGTTTTGGGCTTGCAAGACGAGAGAGGGAGTACAGATACTTTGGTTGTTCCCCTCTTAGTAGCCTCTTACGACATGCAGGGGTACAGATAATGTACGCACCCTTTCACTCCACCAAGATCGACCCCAATCCTCAGACCTTAATATAATATAAACATAGCGGCCGAGGTAGCCGCATTGCTGGGGTTGGGTAACACGAAAACAACACGTACAATGGCGGTAATTTAACATGACAAATGTAACTTCATACGGGAAACCACCGCTGCACGTTCGAAAACACATCGGCAACAACTACCCATCACATACAATCAACTAGATGTACATATATTCTACTATAGTAAACGGACAACCCAGAGTAAAAAGCAACAGCAAGCTGATTATTTAGAAATTTCACTTAATCAGATTACACTCTCTCTTCAATTTTACTTAACAGGATAATAATAATAATAATAATAATAATAATAATAATAATAATAATAATAATAATAATAATAATAATAATAATAATAATAATACCGTTCCTTACTTTATTCACCTATTATATTAAAAAAATAAAAAAAATAATTTGCATTCATCCATATAACATACAGGTACAATTAACATGAAATAGGTCAATAACATCTTTCCCCCCTTCAATGTTGATGGAAAGTTCCACAGCGCTCCAGCCGCTCCGCCCTACATCTCCCTCCCCTCTCCACTCTATAGTCTACTCGTTTTAATCATCCAATAGGAGAGATCCACATCGATCTACAAGGCCCCTCCCTGTCTGCCCTCCCCTCTCCACGCGCAGCGTGGCTCACCACAAACTTTCCATGACCACAGTCCTGAAATAGTGTTTGGTGACAACAGACTTAACATCGGCAGTCTAGATAAATACGTAAGTTTTTCATTATATTACAATTGTATATATTTTATTTTTTGTCATTACTGTTTCATGTTATCACTTATCTCTCTATCATTGACAAGTTTACGCTACGTAAACAATACTGTACATATATAAGCTTATTTTTAAGTGATTTGATAGAATCTGAGGATGTTCTTGTAGAACGAAACATGTCATTCTTTGTATGTTAGTGTGTGTTTTACAGATATGTTTATAGTGTTTTAATTTACATTGTATTTGCTATGTGTTTGACAGACTGAAAAGCCTTTGTTACATTTAACAGGATAATGGGAAAAGATTATAAAACTGTTGAAATATATTTATAACATAATTTTGAACATTTAAAAATAAATTATGATGCAACATGTCTCAATTTGTTAATATGCATGAAATCTATGAAAGCAAAACTTGTTGACTTTTGCTGTGAGGGAATCAAATATCAAGAATATTACAGAGTAAAGTGAATTGGTGAAGAGGTGTGGCTGGAATATTCCTGAAATGAATGTTTGAAGGTGAATGGAGGTAATCAGGCCAGCCAAAGGAAATTGGTGCAATGTTACAGAACAATAAATGAATGTCAAATATACTGCTGAGTTTTAACGCCTTACGTTTGTTCACTTTAACTCCAAGTTCCTCAGTATGTTTCCTTTCTTGTGCCTGGTTCTCAAGTTCCTGGGCACATTTTTAACATGCAGCACTTTTGAATAGTTATTAAAAATTATCTTTGCAAACACTTTCACACATGTCTTAACAATGTTTATCAAAGGCACGCCACGACTGCATTCATCACTTAAATTGCTCACTGTAAACTGAATCCCTAATATAATCACAGCATCCCTCTGAATTTATAACTTTAAAAATTCAGGTTCAAATCTGCTGCTAATGAGTACCTGAACAAGTCTATAAATGTCACAGCATAAACATATCAAAAAAGATTAAGTGCACTTCAGTCCACACGTTAATTGAAGTAAGATTGAAGTCACATTTGATGATTAATTCTTCCTCAGATTGTAATACTTGCTTACACTGTGTGCACTTACCATTTTTCTCTAACTTTAACAAAAACTTCATGCTCGTGTAACTTGCAATACATACAATTATTCATAGCTTATCAAGCGAAATTGACACTAAGTGTTTTTCATTCAAGGCAGACTGAAATTTGTCCAAGTTAACAACAACTTTAACTTCGCTGAAAGTAACTATCAGATCCTTGAGTGTAAATTCCCCTAACTTTGCAGAATGAAGTTTTAAGAAACGTATCACCTTGAGCCCTCGTTTAGATTCTATCGCTTGTTCTACTGAGATATTATACGTGCAGCCACTTAACCTTCTGTACGCTCAGAATCTGTCCTCTAGACTGTTCGCTGTAGCTTACCTGTCAGAATGTAGGACCACTTATATTTATTGAAAATATATCTGCATAAAGAAGCAACTGCAGTCAATGTGTGGGCAAAAGCTAAGAATGTTTCATTAATAAGTTTACCCTCATTGTGTGAGGTGCTGCTATGACATATATGAACATATGTCTTAATAGTTTCTAGAAAGACAAGCTTAGCATCACCAGGGCCATTAATTGTGCTTGCATCATCGTTTCGGGTGCATTTTCCTTTCACTGAGTACTGAACATTATAAATTGTCCACCACTTATAAACTAATTTCAAAAACTACACAGTCCCATCAGAAATAGCAACACCCTCACGTTTAAGCATATTCAGTGCCACTGTGTTTCTGGTATCAAATATACCCATAGCAAGGGAAACATTCTGTCTCTCTACACCAGTGGGACACAGTGCCTTTCTTTATAAGTTTGGAGCCTGTTTTAATATCATATATTTTTCAGAATGGAATAGGTCTCTTTGCCTCAAAATCTGTGTACTGAAAAGTAGATTGGTTTGCAGTAGAGTGTAACATGCTTTCTATTTGGGGAATGTCTACTCAGTGTTAGGAATGAAAATTTTTTTACAGGGTTGGTTTAACCAAATGTTTCTTACACATTTCAGTACATGTACACTGCCGAACAGAAGAAATAGTGACCTGGATGGATTAGCTGGGTTTGCAATGCAGGATTTTATAGTACCACCACCCAAGAACTCAAATATCTTGCGATTCGTGCTGTGGTTATCTGATATCAAACAGACTACATCAAACTGAAGCTCGTCCATAGAGGTTAAGAAATCAATAGTTAGAGTCAACAGAGATTTTGCATTCACGTTTTTCACAGGGAAATGACCTATTACATCTTTAGTGCCTGAATATAAAGAGGAAAACATAAATGCCTGAACTGTCGTGACACTCTCCCTCCTGGGCCATTTTCAGCCATTCCTATTATTTTCTCTGATTTATAAGTGAGTTTGGAATTGACATAGATCTCATCCAGCAAAACGGTGACAACATTCTCATCATCATTCAGGAACGTACTTTTTTCTTTAAAATAATTTTTGCAACGGACCGATACCAGAACAGTTTGGACCTATTTTGGACAAGAATTTCCTCCGATAAACATGGTGAGGTAGTTTCATTATGTTTGTTCTTCTGAAAGATTGATAAGCCCCCGGATGTGAGTAAGAAATACTTGCTGCCCATATTAAAAGATCTGCTGAATGTTTAATTTGACAAGTAAAAGCAAGTTCCAACTGTTCTAATGCAAACCTTATATCCCAAGCCCTCTCTACATTCATATCAGCATCGAGTAGCAAGCCCTACTTTGTAACATTTATCAGTATCAATATGAATGAAGTTACTCTTTCAGAGAGAGAAAAATTTTCCTCGTTATAATTAGCAAGACAACTCACCATTTTCTCCAGCTTGCTCCATGCATCACACTTGTAGGTTTTGTTTCCATTAGACTCCAAGATACAGGTAAACTTTTCCATAGGAAAGCACAGATTCTTGTAAAATACACTTACATCTAAATCGCTATGGACACTTTGAGGCACATAGACACTGATGGAATACCTGGGTATCCATTATCATATATAACCCAAACCCCGTGGCACTACAGCCCTTGAAGGGCCTTGGCCTACCAAGCGACCGCTGCTCAGCCCGAAGACCTGCAAATTACGAGGTGTCGTGTGGTCAGCACGAAGGATCCTCTCGGCCGTTATTCTTGGCTTGTTAGACCAGGGTCGCTATCTCACCGTCAGATAGCTCCTCAATTCTAATCACGTAGGTTGAGTGTACCTCGAACCAGCTCACAGGTCCAGGTAAAAATCCCTAACCTGGCCGGGAATCGAACCCGGGGCCTCCGGTTGAGAGACAGGCACGCTACCCCTACACCACGGCGCCGGCCCATTATCATATATTTTAATGAAACTAACGTAGTCTTCCTTCACAATCGTTGTGAATGGGTTTTACCTGCCTGTTTTAAATTTTACATATAAAAGAGTCAAAATTTGCAATAGTATCCTGTTCACACCATTCATTAAAATTCTCCTCATCTCTTTGTAATATCTGCTGCACATGTTCTTCAGGATCATTTCTTCCTTTATTAAGGTTCACTGTTAGATAATAATAATTTCGTGTGGCTATTAGCCGAGTGCAGCCCTTGTAAGGCAGACCCTCCGATGAGGGTGGGCGGCATCTGCCATGTGTAGGTAACTGCGTGTTATTGTGGTGGAGGACAGTGTTATGTGTGGTGTGTGAGTTGCAGGAATGTTGGGGACAGCACAAACACCCAGCCCCCGGGCCATTGGAATTAACCAATGTAGGTTAAAATCCCCGACCCGACCGGGAATCGAACCCGGGACCCTCTGAACCGAAGGCCAGTACGCTGACCATTCAGCCAACGAGTCGGACACTGTTAGATATGATGGTTGATTAGGGAAAATTGTGGGGTAAGAGTCATGACTTAGTTTTGTATATTTTCAAGGAACACGAATAGGTTCTCTAACCACAAACGTATCCTCAAAATGGTGGATGCACACTACTGTTTTATTATTGACTTCAAACTTTTCACGGTGTATACTCCTAATCTACTTTTCTCTTTTCTCTTAGGAAACTTTAAAGTAGTAGTACGAGAGGCATTGGTATACTTTGATTAACAACCCGGCACACAGCATGAGCGACCCATATTAAAATAAACACATTTTCACATTATTGCGCATCCCGAATGTCCACTGACTCATAAATACACTCCCACGCTTAAATTGCTTTAAGCAAGGGAAAGCACACTACAGGCACCATCTCTTTTTACACCAGTCAGAAGAGGGAAAATAAAGAAGAGTTTCGCTGCTCCACATTCTTGCGTTAAGCGGAGTCATGATTGAAATTTTGAACTTCTACAATCTACCACTTAACAAAACAAAATTTTAAACTCAAGCACATGTTAGTACGATATATCCCCCACACAAAATTTGGAGTTGATTAGTTATTGCAAAGAAATAATTTCATTGTGGTTCTGTACAGACTTACAAACTCTTGGAATTTTACAAAATTTGATTTTGGTCCACCTTACAAATCGTTAAGAACTGTAACACACAAACAAATAAAGAAATAAGTTTAGTCATGTTATGTTTCCAAAGTTTTATTAATTATATGAGGCTGATGATGACCACAAATTTTCGAGACATGTACCTAATACATGTCAACACGTATAGGTAGTCGGATTTATCAAATGCACTCTATATATAAGTCCTCCGGTGACAAATTTCGTGTTCACCTGACAAAATTAATTAAACCTCAACCATAAATCTTCTGCAACCTCGTAAAGTAAAGCGGAACGTCGTAACTGACGTATCGGCAGTTTAAATGGTGTTAAATCCAATTGCCTGCAGGCGGTAGCTGAGGCCATATGATTATTATTATTATCATCATCAGTAAAACGGAAGGATCTCTTTCAATATCGGAATAGTTGTCAACGCTGATTACTGGTATGGAAAATGTTAAGAATGTTGCAGTAATTCATGTCATGAATGTTGGTGTTAATGCGCGTTGCCATTTAAAGTGCTCATTACTTTCTTAAATATCGACATTAAGGAAGCGTACTTGGTGAACCTAGAAAATACTTGCATAATGCATGGGTTTCTCCATCGGTAATGAGCGTATTTTAATAACAAGAGTGCTGCGTTTAGTCAAATGGAAAGGGTAACAGGTCGGCCCCCCAACTTGTGATGAATATTAACTGACGTGCAAGGGGAATGTATGCCGCACGAAAGGTGATTCGCATTAATTGAAATATGCTAAGATATTATCTTCTGTTTTAAACGAACGAAGAAATCAATACACCAAGAAAGGATAAAATGAAGGTGTGCGGCAATGTGATGGCTTATCGTCAATTTTGTTCAACTGTATCCTAGAGATAATTGTAAGAATTAGGAATGAAAAAATAAAAGGAAGTAAACTTTCGCCAAAACCTTAGGAGAGAAAATCAAAGTAGCTGAAATTATTTGCCTGGCATTTGCATAAGAATTTGCTACACTTACAGAGAGCTTGACAGATGCAACAACACAAATCAATCTCTTGGGGAAAATGGCAAACAAAGCAGGTTTGAGAATCTCTGCAGAAAAGACTAATATACTACGAGCATGAAAGAATGAGCATATGAACAATGTATGTTCAAAAACAATGGGTGCTGAGTCAGCATTTTACCACGAGGTCACTGAGTCCTAGTTTAGTAGTAAGGCTATGGTAGGTTCGAGAATAAGGTCACTGACCCCTTGTTGAGTAGTAAGGCTACATAGGTTCTATACCATTGAACTTGGAATAACGTCATAACCTTGCGTACGAGAGAAAGCCTAACCTCACAGACTCCATTGGTGGGGCCTAATTGGCCAGGGAATGATCTGGGATGCTTTTTGACGCCCCTAGGTGAGGTTATGATATCATACGCATACGTACGAGGACAATGCTAACCTCGCTGGCCAACCTGGAGTGTTTATGACCGCTAGGTGATGTTATAACGTCATACCCCTACGTACGAGGGCAATGCTAACCTCACGAGCCACTTTGGAGGAGCCGAATCAAACGGGGCCCCCTTGGAGGAGCAGAATCGGTCGGCCCCCTTGTAGGAGCCGATTCGGAAAGGTTACGGACCCATTTCAAGGATCCGAATCGATCGGGCGCCCATGGAGGAGCCACAAATCGGTTAGGTGACCAGCAGATGAGGTTAAGACGTCATTATGACGTGTTAACCTAACCTTGCGCACGAACGCTAAACTAACCTCAAATACAGGCTCCCCTTGGAGGAGTCCAATCTGTTATGTGACTGGTAGTTAAGGTTATGAAGTGTTAACCTAACCTCGCTACGAGGAACGTTAACCTAACCTCAGACGGTTTCCCCTTGGAGGATCCGAACTAGTGAGGTGATTTGAAGGTGTGGTTAACACATGTGTTAACCTAACCTTGGCCACGAACGATAACCTCACCTCACGCAGACTCTTTGTCGTCTCTCCCCTTGGAGTCGTGACGGAGCTATGACGTAATAAGCACGGGCGATTTAAAAATGCATGTTTATCTTTATATAACCGAACACGTATGCCTTCTCCTGACAGATCTGTGACGTCACGGCGTGACAAATGACTATCAGATCCCGCTACAGACATATTAGTGTGCTCTCGCGGCGACTTTGTGAGTTACTGGGCGATTTAAAAATGCATGATTATCTTTACACAACGGATCGCGCGGGCCTTTTCCTAACAGAGCTGTGATGTCACAGCACGGGCGATTTGATATGTGGACTGCTGGTTAAGGGTGCAAGACTTTATTTCCGAACGTGTGTCCATTCCTTGTCCGGTTTCTCTACGGTGTTGGATTTGTGGTGAGATGAATCTGTTAAGATGGATTTCTTATAACCGCGTGCCCTTCCTGACGTCTACCCCATCAGGGAAGATAATAAGATCAAATGAATGGCATGATATATGATAGTAGGAAGGGAGAGGGTAAAACGCGGAAGTGGCACATAACCTTCTCCTGTTGAATAGCATCGAGAGTTCTGCTCAATGCTTTACGTCTCCATCCGAAGGACAAATAACTATCAACACTCCTCCTCCTCCTCCTCCTCCTCCTCCTCCTCCTCCTCCTCCTCCTCCTCTTCCTCAAATGCATCTCTACTTAGTTGAGCACCTGTGCCAGAGTTGACTCCGTTTCAGACCTTGTACCAGTTTTCAAACTTCGTAACAGAGCTGCGAATCAAGCACACTGTACATACTTTATGTGTAGTTCTGTAATAGCGGGACTGAGCATGTGCCACACTAAGGTCATACTGTTTCAATATGCAGTGATCACGTCGACATGTTATACATGTTCAGACTTGTTCGTTAACAAGGTAACTATCTAGTAAACTCAAGCCTTTATACATGCTATAAGTGAGAATATTTTCTTTAGACTCTAAGATACTGTAGTAGAGAGTAGAGCACTTTATTCCATCATAACAAGAACATTAGTAGTTGATATACAAAGCTTTAAAGTGAACGGCAACAAATTTGTGTTCAAAGAGCTGGCTGTGTTGGATTACACTGTGTTGTGATCTCCAAAACTTGTCAGTTTAGTATTTAGCCCACCTTTCATTTGCTGTTTGCAAACAGATGAAGACAAAAATCAGACACAATGGATAGAATGAAATGTAAGTCTGCACGGGAAGAAAAAGGAATCCTTATCGCTCTCTAGCTATGATCATTAACACTCATTTGTTAAGAGCAGATCAGGATTTAAAGGGTTGTAAAAAGAAGAAATAGTTGCGTATCTACCATCAACATGTGAAATTATCGACATGCATGAGCTAAGATATCCATTTAAAACTCTTCTCAAGGAGCATGAACAATTAAACAGTCTTCACGCTAAGTGTGCATACTCTTTGATTGGTTGTGTCACAGTGCATGCTGGGAGGTGATCAACATATGCAAATTGCAGTGTCGAAATGACGACAGTGTGAAAGAAAAATTTGTAAAGACATAATGTCATTGTGGCGAAAATTCTACATATAGTTAATTCCGCATTGTATATTTTCATTACCGCTGTTAGGAAAGCAGGACGATTTCAAAGCAATGGTAATAATGCACCACCGACTTCTCTAACAAGTTTGATCGCATCAACATTTTACGTAGAAACGTAGATGGCAAAAGCAGGTTATAATAATAAAGGTAGAAAGTAGACGATCCAGTAGAAGCGTAGATACGAAGATTATTTCCGGAGGATGTAGAGGCGTAGACACAAAGATTATACCAGAAACACGTAGAAACGTAGATGCGAAGGTTATGGCAGGAGCACGTTACATCACTTCAATCTGAGACTAAGTGTAACGCAGTTGAAAAGGCAGTCGTGAAGCTTTAGGTTTTGCAAAAAGGAAACTAAACACTTTTATTGAAGAAGAGTTGAATGCATTACCAAAGGCATTTTTGGTCAATGTAGCTGCGAATGCTGTAAAGAATATCTGGGAAAAGGTGTCTCATGAGTGGACTCAAGATCATGGTTTGTCAGAGCTTCAACCGTGTAGTTTACACCACGAACAAGTGAGTTTAGCAAGGAGACCTTCAGTTAGACAGTGCCGTACATGACAACTCATTAAACTGTATCACGGATCTAAAACTAACGAGTTGACTTCGCTTCTAAACACTTACGGTGAAGAAACGTGCTGGGAGAAAGGTGAGGAAGCACGTTGGGCATGGACTCTTCAATAAGGTGATTGATCTTCTTCCTTTTGAGCTTCATCATCCTAGTTAACAGTACTGTGGCCCTAGAATTCGACTTGAAGTCCGCTTGCCACGTGGTGATCCTGGAATTAATATGTTAGATGCTGCCTGCAAAGAGCATGCTATTGCTTATCGTCAAAACAAACCTGAACTAAGACGTGTAGCTGATGAAAATCTGCTTCGTAAGCTATGCAGCGTGTGTCGTCACCTAATGCTACAGTTGCTGAGAAAAACTGTGCAATCATACATAATACATATTTGCATAAACAACGACATAAAGAAAGGAAAATACATTTGCAGTTAATACGGGAGAAGAAACGGGAAAGAACAAGAAGAAAAATAAGTTATATGAGAAATATCATGACAGAAGGAAGGATACGATACGAAGATATCAAGGTTCTTGTTGATCTTACAAGGTATTAAACATTGCTAGTATACGTACAGTAAAAGACCTTTGGGTGAAATCCGGGAGTAAGGAATATGGAATAGAGTCTTCGTTCTTGTACTATGGGATGGGGCGTGGAGGGGGAATAAGGAAACTAATTCTGGAGACCTAAATAAACCATTAGCTGCTTTTTATGGCAGCTTTAGGTTGGCTATGTACTTTTCTCCGAGCAGAAAGAGTTTTGAGTTTTAGTTTCCCAAGCACTTGGTTAGTGCTTAAGTTGCGACAGGCAGAGACTCTGGTTCTGACGATAGCACAGAAAAGAGATTGTACACGGTCAAGATGGCTGAGATTTGAAGAAGCAGGAATGGGCCAGACTGGAGAGGCGTATTCAACAATCGGTAAGATACAGGAAACGTAGAATGATCTGAAGGTATTTACATCTGTGATGTAAGAAAACCCATGTAGTGAACCAAGCAGTGACATAGCACGTGAGGTGACCCTGTTTATGTACGAGGCAAAGAACAATTTCCTGTCGAAATTCACTGCTAAAACCTTTTTGATTATTGATTATCAACAATTGTAATCGGTTGGGTCGGTAGGTGATATTCTTGTAGAATGGTGGGTTTACGAAGTGTGAACGAATTACAAGACGGCACGGCAAGAAGAAGAAGAAGAAGAAGAAGAAGAAGAAGAAGAAGAAGAAGAAGAAGAAGAAGGAGCGTGGTACAAGATGTTCGAGCTCTTATCCACACTAAACATTACAGATCTAGGACTATACGGAAAGCTCTGGAAATACGTAAAAGCCCTAACAATTTCAGCAGGGACACTGGCTATCAATTAAGTAGTACGTAGTTGCTGGCCATTAAGGATTTACGTAGATAGTTCTCTTCCCTGTCCTTTCTATATTGTTATTTCGTTTCGGTATTTTCCAAATTCGTGCGTTCGTCATCACCAGATGGTTCATTCCAAGATATGTGTTATGCGTTAAGTGTCATACTTTCAAAACTTGTGTACACCTGTCATGCACCCCCTCCACTTTCCCCACACCGTCTCACATCATTATCATCCTCTGGTTTTCTCCACATACTTTCTTTCCATTCTTCAGGTCGGTTCTATTCTATCCTGGTGTCTTTCTTTGTATTTTATTAGTTTATATTTATTTCTTCTACCACATTCGTCCCTGATTCGTATGATGTCCTCCCTGTTACTTCTCACGCACACTCGGTGAGATAGAAAGTCTTAATTGGAGCTCAATGGTGTTGTCAGCTCCCGCTTGGAGCGCTGTGACAGCGTACACCGAGCCACCTGGTGACGAACGAGCGTACCACTACATCTCTAACGGTAAAGCATTCTTAAATTCAACCCCTCATTATTGTAGAAGTCTCCCTCGTGAAGAGTCGATATCTTCTTCAGAAAACGCGGATCAAATTTCTCTGCGAAACGTAAAGAAATTCACCTTGTTCCATTGACACCATAGGCTAAAAAGCGTATAACCACCGATTGACACTATATTCATGCTTATCATATCTCATAACAACATTAGATTAAGTTACTTTTCAGAGAGTTTTTATGGCACGGTGGTTGCTTGAACTCCCTCACCTAGCGGTAGTGGCATTAATTAGGTCATTCTGCACCACCGAAGTCTCGATCCTTCGATACTGCCCGCTCTATGCGAGGCTCTTTACGAATAAACCGAGTCAAAAATTCTCCGCTACATGGTAGGCATAGACACAGAAAGTTCTTAACGCATTATTATGATAACAGCCTACAAAAGACTATGTAGCATAGTCATATGTTCACTGAAGCTCGTAAATTACATCTATAATATAAATATTACTTTATGAAGTCGTAGTTGGCCTCTTCATGTCACAATTTAAAGATTTTCCCGGATGAAAGCTTGGAGTGGTACACCAGGCAGCTAACTTTTTGTGTTCTTGTCAACGCAATATCAGTTTTTAGATGTCTTACGAACTTGCTTAGGATAATGTCACTAACAGTTTACTGATATTCTTTGACCTCACACGCTAATAGAACACATTCTGAAAAGGAAAGCGTAGTAAGTCCTCGTATTACGCACATAAGGAATTTCGATAATAAGGCACAGCAGCTTCAAGAATCTCCTGCAGACGCTTCATCAGATCAACAAAACAAGGTTTTGGGTATCGAAAGCCTCCTCTGTCCTGATGCATAATCAGTCCCATTAGTGGTATCGAAGCTCTAGGCCAGGGCCTCTCAGGGTGCATGCGCGTGGTGCATGCACTGTGCACGGTGCAAGAGACGACTTGGCTTGGTTGACCAGAGTGATCCTCGATTTGGAGCAATAGCGCTTACTCTCTCTTTCCTCACGCCTGTCTCGCTCGCTCCGCCTGTCTCCCTCTGCCCCACTTGCGCCGTAGCGCTCCAAATCCAAGCTGACTTGAGCCGAGCATAGGCGAGTTGAGCCGAGCTTAGCCGAGTAGCCCAGAGACGAAGCGTTGATCCGAGCCATGCCGAGCGGCAGCGATGCACAGTGCACGGAGCTCTTGCGCCTCGCTCTGCACGCGTGAGATTTTGGGCGTTTGAGAGGCCCTGCTCTAGGCAGTGAGAGTTGCTGACGCAAACGTCACACTCCATTCTCTCTTCAACAACACGAATAAAGAACCGCATATTAGGACTTCATTTTTTGTCTCTACATTAACTGAGACATTCTCACTTGGATATTTGAGGTTGTCCAAAAAGTCTAAACATGAAGACGTTTGTTCTGTTATTATTCGTCCCACTTCATTTTTATTTGTTACGTATGAAGTTTATTATTATTATCAGATGGGAAAACACAAGAAGTGGGCTAGGGAGGCTATGAAAACAGTTATTAAGCAGTGAGGGGCAAGATAATTGGTTACAAATATGCAAGTAAAGCATCCCACGAGTAACTCTGAAAGGCTATATTAAAAAGAATAGCAAGGAAACATTTTTATGATAAATGGACTTAAAGTAATTCAGAAAGTGAGGTTGTTCAGAAAGTGTTTAGTAAGGTTAGAATGGAAAATTATATTAATATTGTTCTTTACATAACTTTGGTGGGGGACGAAATTACGAATACATTTTTGGTATTTTCGTTCTTGAATTGTTTATGGCAAATATTGACTACCTTACGTTATGACAGTTTCATTTTAAGTGGGGAATATAATTCAGTAATATATATACCAACGTCTAGTCTTCTCATAACATTCCTGCATTTCTACAAGTCCTAATCTGCTACGGGAACGAAATATGGGCCCCTACCATAAAACGTATTTAAAATTTCTTTCTACAGACATTTCAGAGATATAGGGTCATAAATCTGGAAGTTTTAACATTGACAAGGTAGCACACTTAGATCCCATTAATATCATGTTAACCCCTTAATTTAGTGACTTTATCTTCACCAATTATTGTACGTCAGAATTTCTATTTGACCTCTCTGTACATGTCGGGTGAGATCAGAGACGGGCATGTATTTTCATGAATGCATTCTATTGGGTAAATGTTTATAAATGGCGATTAATGAGGTTTTGCCCGCATGTCTGCTCTGGGCTTGATTTACATCTGTAGAATTTATATAGGTTAGCATAATCGAATTCAATTGAAAATCGCTATAAATATATCACAAGCAATGACGTAATTGAGGCTATCTTTAGCCTTTAAGGAGCACCACGTTATGAACTAGACATGCTAACATAACTAATACCAGTACGAAGCGATGATTTACATTTCCTTGTCAGGTAGTATTCCATCCATTACGTTACAAATAGCAAACTATAATAATCAATTCGTGTTCTGTATATAGCTATTCCTAGCCTGATACAGCCCCTGAAAGGCAGGCCTTCTGACAAGAGTGTACGGGTAACTGCGTTATATTATTTTAGAGGTTAGTGTTGTGTGTGGTATATGAGTCGCAGGGATGTTAAGGACACCACAGATACCCAGTCCCTGAGCAAAGGGAAGTAATACTTTAAAACTAAAAATTCGGTGTACCATATCTAAACCTTTGGCAGTACCGGGAATCAAAGCCGAGCCTACGATGACCCAGCTAACAGAGCTAACCGTTACGTTACATAGGCAGACAATAAGAAAATTTTCCCACACAACTGGTAATCAAACGCAAGAGATCAGTTTTCCTTTATACTACGAATGTTTAAGAAATCTAAGGTCTTATTTTCTATAGGATAAATCTCAGGGATTACCAAGTGGTGATGCGGCCTACGAAGGCATATTTTGCGGCCCGTGAGGGCTTTAAAAAGTATTTTAAGAAATGTGAAGAAAATCTTCAAAAAATATTTCATACCTCGTTCAAAATGTACCGGTGAAAATTGTTATACCCCTTTATAGAGCCAAGTCAGAATTAATTCATTCTTTAATATTATTTCCTGTGTTTAAGTATTCAAATGGTCTGAATATATTATTTGTGATTAAAAAAATTAAAATTGAAACTTCGGTGGAAAATGAACCCTCACAAATACCAGAGATAGGCCTTAACCATTACAAAAATGGCTATGTGATCCTTACCCAGTCTTGAACTCCATGCCAACCTCTCTGAGGATATGTTATGCAACGTAATATGCAGTGAATATCAAGAAATAATTTAAATATGATGGATGAAGGAAGTTGCGTTATCTCCTCATTCTTCTCTCATCGGTAGTACTGACTGGTACACAGTGCTGCATTTCGAAGAAATTTTCAGAGAAGTATTCTTGGAAGTATACTGCTGGAATTTTGGACTCCTACAACTGCATTTCATTGTTCCCTTCACACTACTCCTACTACATTGATATTCTTTAAGTTTTGTTTTGATACATTATTCATTTCAGTTTGTCTTTACGTATTTCTTTTTGTCATTTATCAAATATTAATTCAAATGAACTGACATTGTTGGGTCCCTTTCTTCCGGATTCAATTGTCCTGGGTATAATAGTATTTGTTTATTTTTAATTTCACTCTTTTATGCATTTGTAAAATAGCGTTTTAAGCAACTAAAATGATCAAACTTTCTTTTCAATTGAGCAATGCATATTATTTCATTTACGAAATTTTACGAAAATTAGCCTATTATTAAAGTGGGTCCCGCGATCAAGCCTACGATTTCCAATGTTGCCCTCGAGCCTTTTCTAATTGGAAACCCGTGATATATTTGAACGTCAGAGGTGAACTATCGCTAATGTATGTGCAAGGAGAAACTAGCGATAATGATAAATGTTCACACGCCAGTTTAACCTTATGCCGTCCGCCACACTCCTTATTGTATTGGCCCTTACGATAGTTTACCATGCTCACAATTGTCGTTTCGACCTGCGTTTAAAGTAGCAAAATATGCACCTCAAGAGCTTCCTTCTGCTATCCTGACGTCCAGATATAGGGTGGTAGTGACTGAATGTGGATGATTTCAAGAACTTAGTCTTAGCTGAATTTTACAACTGTTTCACAAAATATACATAATAGTACCTCGTAAAATGGACAAGCCAAGACTTTACTGTATGGTTCTTGTGATATGAAATGTTAAAAAAGGACTATAATAATCACTCAACACATAAAAATTACAAATTTAATAACAGTCTGAAGAAAGGTGAAACTTTTCTATTTTGATCAATGTCAACGGCAAAAATATGAGGAACTGTTCTTTTGTTGTCACTTGTACATTTTCATGTTCCATATTATTATCCTTATGGAATTGTACACAAAATTATGATGCACCATTTACATAATACACAGAGTGTATTAGTGATGATGTACCATTCAGGGATGATGGAGAACGGCAAATGGATCAATTTGAGATAAGGAAACATATTCCGGAAACGATCGAGTCAAAAGTTAAGTAAAATTCTACTCGTTTGAGTCCGTTTACATGCACAAGTCTCACAAGCTGCTCTATTTAAACCAAATGTTCGAAATGGCGTCCCCCTGTGTCAATGCAGACATGGATTCGTTGCACAAAGTTCTGTCGTACCCGTTCGAATATCCCCGCTGTCGTCTGAACGGATGGACATTAAACAACTTGGATTATTAATCGCTTTTGACTCAAACGTTTCCGGACTACGGATCCTTACTTCAAATTGATCCATTTTCCGTCCTCCATCACCCCTGAAAGTTTGTAACATCATCATGGATACACCCCGTATACCTGTTTAAGCGTGGGAGGTGTATAGGAAATGTATCTGCCACAACATGGATACAGCTGTCAAAATTGTTAATGCCCTCTTATTGCCCAGAAGGAAAACGGCCATGTTTTCCGTTTTGCTTTACGTTGCACGCTCGGCGAATATTCGTAAACAGATATATATACAATGCACACGGGTGACCATCAGACAAACAACCATGACATTGGTGTCTGTGTCTATGACACACAGCGAGTACGACATTGCTAAACACAAGTTACAAGCTACATAATCGTGTACTTGTGATTCATTCTAGTTCTCTGACGCACGTCTACAGTCAGCAGCTATGTCACACCAGGTCTCTGGAGTGACTCGCAGCGCACAGATGCAAACCACTGTACATTGGCGCTTGGCTTAACGTTAGGGTCTACAGGGCCTGCAATGCAGGCGGGCCCGGGACTTTATGGGGCCCCGCAGATTCTTCACAAATATATATACACACACACATTGGCTATCTAGCTTAATGTCACTTTGCACCAAAATTATCCTGGCTGTTTAGTAGGATTAGTCGAAATAGTTTGATGTTTACTATTTGTACGTACAGGAATTGCCACTTGTTCGTATCTAGCAGCAGGTACTGTTGTGAGTGTAACACAGCATAGCTGCCGTCTCTAGCACCGCCGCAACATACTCCCCACAAGACCTGCACCAAATTATTTAAAATTAATTACAGCAATGACCGCCTCTGTGGTGTAGTGGTTAGTGTGATTAGCTGCCACTCCCGGAGGCCCGGTTCGATTCCCGGCTCTGCCACGAAATTTGAAAAGTGGTACGTGGGATGGAACGGGGTCCACTCAGCCTCGGGAGGTTAACTGAGTAGAGGTGGGTTCGATTACCATCTCAGCCATTCTCGAAGTGGTTTTCCGTGGTTTCCCACTTCTCCTCCAGGAAAATGCCGGGATGGTACCTATCTTAAGGCAACGGCCGCTTCCTTCCCTCATCCGTGTCTAATCCCTTCCAATCTTCCCATCCGTCCACAACGCCCCTGTTCAGAATAGCAGGTGAGGCCGCCTTGGCGAGGTACTGGTCATCCTCCTCAATTGTATCCCCAACCCAGAGTCTGAAGCTCCAGGACACTACCCTTGAGGCGGTAGAGGTGGGATCCATCGCTGAGTCCAAGGGAAAAACCAACCCTGGGGCGTAAACAAATTAAGTAAGTATGTAAGTTATTGAAAACTGAAACCAATTAAAATTAAGTACGAACATCTAAATCAGGGCTGTCCAACGTTCGTTTCTACGCGAGCACATTCACATGTTACAGTAACTAAGGGCATGCGGGCGCCAGGTACGATTCCACTAATTCGACTGCTGTTATCGGTAGTACAACTACTATATAATAATAATAATAATAATAATAATAATAATAATAATAATAATAATAATAATAATAATAATTGTTCCGAGGTATCTGTGGAACAGCAGAGGTGAAAGAAGATGCGGGGGTGAACAGGTCTCCGAATACGAAATTAAAGTTAAGATAAAATTTAACAAGGTTATATTTTCTTAGCAAAATCAAGAAATAACAAGAATGGCAGGTACAGAGTAGCAAGGTAACAAATGTACAATCACAGTATTCACAGGATTTGGGCTTCGAGCCCCGGACTCACAATTCTTGAGCAATTAGCCCAACTTTACCCAAAAAAACAAGATTCGACAAAGGGGCAGAAGACCCCAATCATGTTCAGAAGCACTTGCTCCCAATTACAAGGTAAAGCCTCCTCGAGGCACCCAAAATCAATTTCAAAAGAGCGATCCGCTCTCAAAGTTTAACCTAACAAAGGCCACACCAAACTCAACTTTCAAGCTGTCCTCCAAGGACATAGACACAGGGGTAAAAAGATACCCAACCTACTGAGGCCTATTAAGTGAAGAAACAGAAATATTACATGGCCTCGACAATACCAATTTGAGAGGAGGCCAAGCTGCACTCCTAATACATTTTGTTTAAAACCTACTTGGCACTAGGCCGTTACTGCAAGGGCTAATCCCATACTAAAGAGGTGACTTATATGAGAAGACAATTTACATTACGCTAGACAGGAAGAAACGGTTGAGAAAATAAGTTCACCTCGAAGCAAAATGAGTGGGAGCTCGAGAGGGTTAAGCACTCCCTATCCCAATTTGTAGTTAAAACAGAAAGAATAGATACCGAGTGTCTTTACATTTTAAAGGAAAGTTACATGGAAAAGGCTTCGGACCTGCCCCGAGAGTTAAACTGCTGAGCTAGCAAGAAAGAAGTTATTAAAAGGCCATTACCTTGTGGTTGAACTGCTGCCCGAAGAAAGAGGCGCTTCCCGCCCCCTGCTACGTACTTTACACACTGAAAGATGTTACTGAAGTGGCGCGGAGACCCGAAAATCAGCAGTTTATACACTCTCGCGGAAAGTTCGAGGCATTTCAGGAATGAGAACACCCTCCCACAAGAATTTTATTGGTTAGGGTTAAGCAACATATCCAAGTTGAAGAAGATACACCTGATTGGTCATAAATTAATTAAAGAAATTCGGGATTGGCTAAATTCAAACCTGGCGGAAGGAAGGGGTTAATATCGCCAACATAAACAATAACTGAAAGAAATTTAACAAAGAACAAACTTATAAACTCAAAATTTCTTCAAAAACATAGTTCTTTCACTTCGCACTAGGGTGCATAATTGTATTTCTTCAATAGTGCCATCTGGAAGAGAATGTCCACACTTCTTACTACAGGCAAAACAAAAATACATCGAAAACGACCCAGTTCAGAAACTTCTAAATTTACAAGTAGTGACATCTTCTGAGAAACTTGAAAATTTACGCCGTAGATAAAGTTCAGACTTCCTCCAGTAGAGGAGTTTCAACTGGCGCAAAGTTTGAATTAGCGGCATGGAGGTGTACCACCCGGTACAATAATAATAATAATAATAATAATAATAATAATAATAATAATAATAATTCTATAATTAAAAATTATATGCAATTATATTTACTCACATAATTAATGTGAAATCTGGCACTGCATGCTCGCTGCAAGTAGAGGAAAGTCTGGTGTGTAACTTGAACAGGCTGCTCTTAACGCGTCATCCAGGTGTGAGTCTGCTTTTTATTATGTTCATAGTCGAAAACGCGACTTAACAAAGATAGGTTGAACCAAAACAACATTGCATTTTCAGAGCAACACCGCGGGTAATGGGATACTTTTTACCGCCCACCAGAGTCCAGAAATTGCCACGTGTTGTGTAGGAGGATTTCAAAGGGTCTGACTGAAGGCTTAAAATTTCCATTTCTAATTCTTCAGGATTATAATTTTCGAATATTTCACGCACTCCCCCTCCAAGCTCACAAACGTCAACAGAAGCGAAGGGATTTTTGACAAACATGATCACTGGTTCAAGCATTGAAAACTGGCTAAGTCTGCTACCAAATTCGGACCCAATAATTTCAAGATGTTTGGCAAGAGATGAAAAATCACGCTTGCCGCCATTTACTGTATCTGCCATAGATTTCAAATTTGGAAAATGTGAAAGGGAATTTCTATTTAAATGGACAATCCATACCTTAAGTGTCTTTTCAAATGCATTGACAATACTTATCATACCTGAAATATTATGATCCTTTCCTTGCTTTTCGAGATTTAACTCATTTAATTTTGAGGTGATGTCTCCCAAGAATGCTAATTCGATTAGCCAAAATATATCATCATGTTCGTTATAATGGAGATGATTTCATAAAGTCTCGTATCTCATCCAACAGGCAACAAAACCGTTCGAGTGTTTTCCCCTTACTAAGTCACCTTACGTCTGCATGAAGGATGACGTCACCATACTCCGAATCTGACATACTTAAAATATTTATGAACAATCGATGACGAGTATATGATGATCTTATATAATTCACGATATGAGTTACAATTTTCATGACATGATCGAACTTTAAAACCTTTGCGCATTAAGCTTCTTGGTGAATAATACAATGATAAGAATGAAATTTTGGAAATGATTCATCCTTAGCGCAAAGAGAAAGAAATCCATTATTTCTACCAGTCATAGACGATGCCCCATCTGTTGTTATAGCTACAAGCTTTGACAGTGGTAAGTTACCCTGTTTGGTGAATTTAACGAAAGCACTATATATGTCTCCTCCCCTAGTACGTCCAAGAAGCTGCAATAGCTTGACAAATTCTTCCTTTACTGTAAAATCATTAAAAACCATTCTAGCAAATACACACAACTCAGCAGTGTCAGACATATCAGCACTTTCATCAAACTGGAGTGAAAAATGTTCACACGATTTCAAATCCTGATGTAATTGAGATTCCATATTATTAGAAATCTGTTCAACCCGCCTAGCAACAGTTTGGTGAGACAACTGAAGTCATTTGATTGAAGATAACAATTCAGATTTATCTTTGTGAGACTCTAATAGAGATTCAGCGGCATTTAGCATAGCTTCTTTTACTACTTCCCCTTCACTGAAAGCTTTTTTCCTTTTAGCTAGGACGTAACAAACTTTGTAAGAAGCTATTGTCACGTTACGCGTTTGCTGAACTGGCTTCTTACACGCACATTGTTGCAATGCTAATTTAGATTTTAGGTCTTTCACTTTGTGTTTTCTTAGTTCAGAATTAACAGGAAATTCACTGTCAAATTTTTTGTGATTAGTCATAAAATGTCGCTGTACATTACTTCTTTTAGGAACAGACACGCTAGCATTACACAATAAACACACATAATTTCCTTTGTTTTCAATAAAGCAATACCGATCCTCCCATTCACTGTTAAAGTTATAATTTCTTTGCCTTTAACTATGTAAGGAAGAGTTATGTTTAATGAAATATAACTGATTATAAACTGAATAATTTAAAGTTTAAATAGTAATGAAAAAAAGCACAGGAAACATGTTGAATGTACAACTTATCACAACACAAGGCACTCAAAACGTATTCCATGAGCCCTGCATAAGCTCACAAGTAATATTGAATGTTCGCCTGAAAGCTAGGAACTGGGAACGTTCCAATTGCAAGACTTTCATAAACCGTTGTTCATTGTTTACGGCACAGCTTTGTTGGGATTAAAGTTACTTTGTGGGCAAATTGGGTGTCCCATTGTCGTCCTGGTGAAACTCTGTCATGGTACGTAGTTTATGGCATTGCAATCAAGTGAATCATAAGGAAGCGGTTCTGTTTGGCAGAATAAATATGCGGCTAAATTTGGCTCCGTGAGTAAAGAGGGCCTTATACCTGACGCTAGCCCCCCCATAGTGAGAGGTTTGTGGAGGATTTCCCTTTGTCGCAACTACTTACATGTCAAATAGCTCTCTTTCTGAACCTTTCTTCTATCTCTTCACTAATTGCGGACACGAGGCAGTTAGGCCTAGATCACATTTATAGCTTACTCAAAGCTCTTTGTGTATTTGGAGGTGCGGATATAACAAATTTCCTGACTTTGAGGACGGTATTTTTAAGAGAAAAGTAAGAATATTTATTGAAATGCAAAAGTATTGTTTTCAAATATTAAGTAAAATTTAATTTGGAAATTATTGCGAAGGGCGCCATAAAAGGGCACCTCGGGCGCCGCGTTGGACAGGACTGATCTAAATGGTTCATGGTTGGCAGTTCAGCATCTTAGCCGTTAAACCACAGAGGCAGTCAAATAAAACCCATTAAACATTATTTTTAATAATATTACAATAACGTATAATCCGTTTGTTCATATAACTTGACAATATATTGCATTATATCTACCTGCTGTAATTATTTTTAAAAGTTATTTATAGGTTTTATGTTTAATTTGAGGGGAATCTGGAATTTTATTTTGGCAGACGAGCCCGTATTACCAGTTCGTTCGTTACGTGTGTTCTTTCTTAATATATTATCTTAATGAACGTTACAAATCTCTTCCTGTAGCTATGAGGGTACTTCGGGTTTGTAGTAAAGATGTAAAGGAGAGAGCGTATAAGTCTCTTATAAGACCCGAATTAGTGTATAGTTACAGTGTTTGGAACCCACGCCAGAGAGTTGATATGTGAAATGGAGAAGAACCAGAGGAATACAGAACGATTTGTTCTGGGTGATTTTCGACAACAACAACAACAAAAAAGAACAGAGAGAAATGTTACGAAATGTTCCAAATTTTGGGCTGGGAAGATTTGGGATTAAGAGTCAAGCTGCTCGACTAAGATGCTCCCAGCTGACAGCGGAGAGATGGCGTGGAATGACATTAGTAAACGAATAAGCTTGAGTGGAGCTTTTGTCCGACTCATTGGCTGAATGGTCAGCGTACTGGCCTTCAATTCAGAGTGTCCCGGGTTGGATTCCCGGCCGGGTCTGGGATTTTAATCGCTTCTGATTAATTCGTCTGGCTCGGGGACTGGGTGTTTGTGCCCGTTCCAACACTCTCCTCTTCATATTCACACAACACACTACACTATCAACCACCGAAAAAATATGCAATAGTGATTACACCCCTCTATATATATATATATATATATATATATATATATATATATAGGGTTGCGGCAGGAAGAGCATCCGGCCGTAAAACAGGGCCGAATCCACATGTGCGACGCAGTTCGCACCCACGACCCCACACGTGCGGGAAAAGCGGTGTTAAAAAAAAGAAGAAGGACCTTGAGTGGAGCCTTTAAAGGTTGAAAAAAATCGCAATATGAATATTAAACTGGAATTCAGAAGAATAAATTGCGGCAAATATTAATTTATAGGAAGAGAAATTATGGATGGGAATAATTTCTTTCATTCTTAATCTGCTTAACCTCCAGGGTTGGTTTTTCCCTAGGACTCAGCGAGGGATCCCACCTCTACCGCCTCGAGGGCAGTGTCCTGGAGCTTCAGTCTCTGGGTCGGGGGATACAACTGGAGATGATGACTAGTACCTCGACCAGGCGGCCTCACCTGCTATGCTTAACAGGGGCCTTGCGGAGGGATGGGAAGATTGGAAGGGATAGACAAGGAAGAGGGAAGGAAGCGGCCGTTGCCTTAAGTTAGGTACCATCCTGGCATTTTCCTGGAGGAGAAGTGGGAACCACGGAAAACCACTTCGAGAATGGCTGAGGTGGTAATCGAACCCACCTCTACTCATTTGACCTCTCGAAGCTTAGTGGAGAGCAGAGCCGGGAATCGATCCGAGCTTCCAGGGATGGCAGCTAATCACACTAAGCACTACACCACAGAGGCGGACTGGGAATAATTTACCAAGAAAAATGTTCGATATATTTGGAGGTTCTATGAAATCATTTAAGGAAATACCAGGTAATCAACTGGTAGGGAATCTGCCACGTGGGTGAAAGCACTGAATGCAGATGATTGATTGATTGATTGATTGATTGATTGATTGATTGATTGATTGATTGATTGATTGATTGATTGATTGATTGATTGATTGATTGATTGATTGATTAAATTTACAACTCACCGTCACAGTACCGATAGTAAGTCCGAAAATGAAAAATGTTTCTCAAGCGTACCTTGCATTATCCTCATTGTCTGAACGGTCAGTGTACTGGCCTTCAGTTCAGAGGGTCCCGGGTTCGATTCCCGGCCGGGTCGGGGATATTAACATTCATTGCTTAATTCCAATGGCTCGGAGGCTGGGTGTTTGTGCTGTCCCCAACACCCCTGTAACTCACACACCACACATAACCTTATCCTCCACCACAATAACACGCAGTTACACAAGGCAGATGCCGCCCATTCTCTGCGGAGGGTCTGCCTTACAAGGGCTGCACTCGGCTAGAAATAGCCACACGAAATTATATTATCCCGTAGAATTGCGGTACAGCATTCCCTTTCATCCTGTATTTATAGAGGAATAGGAGCGAACCATTGGAACAATCGCCTTAGTCTCACGGTTTTCACAGGCATATATCAACTTTGCCAAGCCACTCTACGGCCTGTGTAGATGTGTCCACAAACTCCTCCAGTAATCCAGAGTACGCTGTCATCGGACATTCTGCTACGATGTGGTGAATAGTTTAATTCGCTGCGCCACAGTCACAACTGGAGGCAGTTTGCATTCCCTACTTATAAAACAACTAGCCACATCGTCGCTTGTTGGTTCGGATTCTGTTCACGGCGCCCAAGTACTTCGCGGACCGGGCGAGTTGGCCGTGCGGTTAGGGGCGCGCAGCTGTGAGCTTGCATCCGGGAGATAGTGGTTTCGAACTCCACTGTCAGCAGCCTGGAAGATGGTTTTCCTTGATTTCCCATTTTCACACCAGGCAAATGCTGGGGCAGTACCTTAGTTAAGGCAACGGCCGCTTCCTTCCCACTCCTAGCCCCTTCCTATCCTATCGTCGCCATACGACCTATCTGTGTCGGTACGACGTAAAGCAAATCGTAAAAGTATTTCGCGGAAAATTGAAAACAGCAAGAGTTAGTGTTAAATAATATCTTCTTTTCCTTTGGAACTGCAGCGTTCCGTACAGATTGCTCCATTCTGCTGTTCCATTATAGGTTAATCTAGTGTTCAAATTGTACGTCTTATGCTATAAATTGTCATTTTAATTTGAGGCTGTCAAATGAAACACGTTGTGTAATACATACTAGTAAAATAGACGTTTGACTCTCATATTTTTTGAGACTCTGGTCAAAGGAATAACTGATTTACGAACCTGTATCACAAATAACTATTCTGAGCTTGTCCAGTTATTAATACATTGAGTACCGACCTCGATAGCTGCAGTATCCAGTATTCGGGAGATAGTAGGTTCGAACCCCACTGTCGGCAGCCCTGAAAATGGTTTTCCGTGGTTTCCCATTTTCACACCAGGCAAATGCTGGGGCTGTACCTTCATTAAGGCCACGGCCGCTTCCTTCCCACTCCTAGCCCTTTCCTGTCCCATCGTCGCCATAAGACCTATCTGTGTCGGCGACGTAAAACAACTAGCAAAAAAAAAAATACATTAAGAAAGCAGTATTTCAGTTGAACCCGATATTCTAATGTCGTTCTAGCACTATAATTAGTAGATAAAAATAAATGAAACCTTAGGTAGTCTACAATTTTGCAGTAAATATTAGAGTAAACACTCAAAATAAAAGATAATTTATCAGAACCGTCAGCTGAGAAAACTGCTGGTTGTTCTTCAGTGAAATATAGGCAGTGAATACAGGAGATTACAAAATTATTTTCAAGCAAAAGAGTTTAACTTCAATTACACGCTGTGTGTAAGGAAATTTAACCTTCTTATTATTTATTCTTCCTGGTCTTTTCCCCAAATTGTCTTGGGATCGGCACTTGTTCGAATTTGGCCCAGTTTTATGGTCTGGTGCCCTTCCTGACGGCAATCCCATAAAGAGATTAGTTATAACTTTTGTGTCTTTCTGTGGTGGTTGGTAGTGTGGTGAGTTGTGTGCAGATGAAGATAAGTGTATTCAGACGAACACAAACACGCAGTCCCCCGAATCAGCGGAATTAACTACACGCAGTTATAAACTACGGCCCGTTGTGGAATCGAACCCGGGGCCCATTGACCCGAAGACCAGTACGTTGATCATTCAAACAAAAAAACAGGTAAGAAAATGTCTAAAGATATTTATTTATTTATTTATTTATTTATTTATTTATTTATTTATTTATTTATTTATTTATTTATTTATTTATTTATTTATTTATTTATTTATTTATTTATTTATTTATTGTATGGCAAAACCTGTACATAAAAATAATTCAAATTTATATCTTCGCTGTAGGAATTCAGAAGGCAGTCTTTGATAATATGTTTGACACTTTGGTTCTCAGCGTCTAAGTCACTACATAGAGAGGGTCTTAATTTCCGTTTGTACAGGAGATCACTAGCTACCTCGTGATTTGTCTGAATACGATTTAGTATAGTCCATATCTCCCGAAGTTTGTTCAAAGCCAGGACCCTTTCCATAACGGACGGTATTTCAGAACATTCTAGAGGTGCAAGACTGTCTCCAATCATGATCACTTCTCGCAGAGATTAAATTCGGTAGCTACAAGACACTCTGCCATGTAAATAGGTTGATATCTCGATGGAAGCCTGCCAGTATATAGGTGATCAACGTCTGCATGAATGGAAAACTGGTGATTATTTAGGATTCTAAGGTAATGATAATTAATGTAATGTTATTTTCCTTTACGTCCCACTAACTAATATTTCTTTTCTGAGACGCCGAGGTGCCAGAAATTTGTCCCGTAGGAGTTCTTTTACGTACGCATAAATCTACGGACACGAGGCTGACGTATTTGAGTACTTTCAAATACCATCGGACTGAGCCAGGATGAACTTCCCAAATTGGGGTGAGAAGGCCAGTGCCTCAACCGTCTGAGCCACTCAGTCGGGCGGATTTTAAGTATTCATCAGAATGTTGTCCGACTCGTTGGCTGAACGGTCAGCGTACTGGCCTTCGGTTCAGAGGGTCCCGGGTTCGATTCCCGGCCGGGTCGGGGATTTTAAACGTAATTGGTTAATTCCAATGGCCCGGGGGCTGGGGGTATGTGTTGTCTTCATTATCATTTCATCCTCATCACGACGCGCAGGTCGCCTAGAGGCGTAAAATAGAAAGACCTGCACCAGGCGAGCCGAACCCGTTCTGGGATATCCCGGCACTAAAAGCCATACGACATTTAATTTTTTAATCAGAATGTTGATCGTTCTTGGATATGGTGGAGGAATTACTATTGGAAGCCACTGAGTTGGTGTTGACCTGATTATTCCCGATATCACGTGCATGGTATTCTCTTCGCGCAATGACAGTTAATCCAAACTGGAGCACAATATTCAGCAAGAGAGTAATGTAACTCAATGGCTGAACACTGGAGAATAGTGACGCTGTAACACCAAGCGCTCCCACTAAATACAAAATTAACCATCATCTGCTCGCGCACTTGAATTTCCGCGAAAAGTGATCTTGAATGGAGACAGTTTGCATGTAAAGTCTGCTGCACATCGCTTTTTTTAATTTCTTATGTGCTTCTCTCTAATTTAGCCCCATAATTGATAGTAGGCTGGATTATTGGACTCTCAAATAATTTCAAATGCACATTTTCGAAGAACAAACTTTGATCATTACATCATAGACCATTGAAGTTGACTGGTTGACTGAGAATTCCGTACTCTCCTTACAGACAGTCTTGGAAATTCCCTCTGCTTACTATGTGTAATTACTTTCGTCTTGTCATTTTAAACTTTTTTTTGTTTCTGTCCTTTTTTCTGTATTTGTGACAACGTATACATTAGTCAAATACACCGGTCCATTGGGATTCGAATCAAGGAACCATGCTTAAGTTCTTAGGAATAGTGAGAAAGCCCAAAATATATGCATTTAGTTTAACAACTTCTCTTGAAGCAGCGCAATTTAGGAACACGACCAACTCATTATACTAAAAGGTTTCATTGAAGATAATATGCTATTTCCATCGGAATGCAAAGGAAGTGCAGGGTTTTTGTAGAATTGTGCGTGTTATCCAGTGCGACTACGTCACCAACTGCACCAACTGGAGTACATTTGACGTCATTCTCTAGCAACACTTGGAAAGTATCTAGTTACAGACTTGCCTCTCGACTGCCGTTGATCTCAGAGATCCAGGCTGAGATCAGGTTCGATCTTGCCTCATTCGGTGGCATTCGAAAGTTTACAAATACGCTAGCCTCGGGTCGGTAGATGAACCAGCACATAAAAGTACTCCAGCAGGACAAAATTCCGGCATTTCGGCTTCTCGGAAAACCATAAAAATGGTTAGTACGGTGTCAATCCATTATTATTATTATTATTATTATTATTATTATTATTATTATTATTATTATTATTATTATTATTAAAATTGGCCAGTTATAGACGGCTTAGAACCTAAGACTGTGATGCAGTATTTTCCTATTACATTTCTTCCCAGAATTTCTTCATATTTCGGCTGATGGTCTGCCTCTGTTCCTCCGAAGTTGATGTCGAATTTGCAAAGGCAAAAAATCCGCAGACCGGGCGAGTTGACCGTGCGCGTAGAGGCGCGTGGCTGTGAGCTTGCATCCGGGAGATAGTAGGTTCGAATCCCACTATCGGCAGCCCTGAAAATGGTTTTCCGTGGTTTCCCATTTTCACACCAGGCAAATGCTGGGGCTGTACCTTAATTAAGGCCACGGCTGCTTCCTTCCAACTCCTAAGCCTTTCCTATCCCATCGTCGCCATAAGACCTATCTGTGTCGGTGCGACGTAAAGCCCCTAGCAAAAAAAAAATCCGCAGAAGTGGCCTGTCGTCGGAAGTATTTGTAGATCCCATCGCATCTCTTCCAGCCAACAGGTGGTGTGTTTTAATTTGGAGATATAACCGAAACTCTTCTTAGCTAGCCTGTCGTTGTTCATTCTGAGAATTATTATTATTATTATTATTATTATTATTATTATTATTATTATTATTATTATTATTATTATTACTCTCATCATCATCGTCATCATCGATCTTAAATAACGCCGGAATATCCTAATTTTGACCCTAAATGAGGTTCCGTAAGGCACCAGTGAACTTATTGTCTGTCCATTAAATGGTAATCTGACTCGGCTACTCGGCTATATTTCTTATAATCAACGTTGATTACCCCTTAAAATAATAATCATCAAGCCTATCACTCTGCAGGAATTTAATCCCACAAAATTTAGGGATTAAGGTTAGTTAAGGTTCATTAGAAGGGGACGTGTTTAATTGCTGGCTTCCCAACCGGAAGGCTGAGGTTTGAATCCGGGTCAATTCTGGGTTGAAATTTCATCTCAAAATTCATGTGGCGTCTGGAAGTGTGCCCAGCCTGAAACCCCGGGCGAAACCGAAATGAGCCTTAGTAGTTCCAGCGATCTCAAAATAAGTGGGATAAGCAGAAGATAACTGGGATAAGTAGAAGATAACTGAGATAAGCAGAAGATAACTGGGATAAGCAGAAGATAACTGGGATAAGCGAAAGATAACTGGGATAAGCAGAAGACAACTGAGATAAGCGGAAGATAACTGGGATAAGCAGAAGATAACTGGGATAAGCAGAAGACAACTGGGATAAGTAGAAGAAAGTTTGTACCGAGCGGAGTGGGCAGCATCTTAGGGCTGTTGCGCCTATGGAGCCAAGCCCTGCTTTCGAGATGCGGTCGGCTGTCCTCAAAATGGCATTCTGTGGTTTCCCATTTTTACTTGCAGGCAAATGCCTGGACAGTTCCTATTTATAGGTCACAGCCGATTCCTTCCACCTCCTTACCTAATTTTATTCACCATTATTAATTTCTTCTTCCTTAGCTTTTCCATTGAGGTTGGCGATAGAAAGTGCATCCGGTCGTAGAAACATGCCATATAAATTTATTTCACCTCAACCCCACCCCGTATCAGAAAACGGGACTGCTTTGACCAAACGAGTCGAATGCATGGTTTGAGTCACATAGCACTATCGGGAGATAAGGGGTTCAAACCCCACTTTCGGCAGCCCTGAAGAATATTTTCCATGGTTTCACTCTTTCATACCAGGCAACTTCTTCGCTTCCGTTGCTGTCCTAGCACTTTCCTATCCCATCGTCTCCATAGAACCTGTATATGTCGAACGGACGTAAATCCAATAGAAAAGAAAGATGCCATTACCAAATCCATTTCCAGTCAAGTTAAATTTGCGTGCAAGTTATAGGCAAAATGATGGGTGATGAAGGGGATAGAACAATTAAAGTGAGAATGCGCCTCCGTAGTGTATCGGTTAGCACTATTAGCTCCCGTCCTTCGGAGGCCCGAGTTCGATTCCCAGTACTGCCAGAATTTTAAGAAAGGCATGAGGGCTGGTATGCTCTTAAAATAGTACATGCAGCTCACCTCCATCTGGGAATGTGTCTGTAAACAGCTGCACCAACTCAGGATAAGGACACAAGTTTAACTTATTTTCTCTTTTAACCTTCTAACTCACAACATTCATCCAGAATAAACTGGGACAAGTAACATAATGTCCTTTTAGACGATGTCTACAGCCTTAAGGTGGTGGTGATTATTGTTTTAAGAGGAAGTACGACTAGGCAACCATCCTCTATATAACACAAATCAGAGAGAAAAAATGGAAGGGATCAGTCACTTCGAAAAATGAAGAAAGATAAGAGACACGAAGGGCATAATAATGAAAGATTCTCTAAGTCTTGAATATTCTAATACCGGCGGGGTCGGAAAAGAACGAGAGTTGACCAAGAGAGTCGGATAGGATAGATGAAAGTGAGGAGTCTGGCACAAATAATTGGAAGCAATACCAGTACTCAGCTAAGGGCTCCATGGTCGCTAATCCACGCTCCAAGTTCAGAGCCCCTGTGACCCCTTTTAGTTACCGGTACCTCTTACGACAGGCAGGGGATACCGTGGGAGTTAATCTACCGCCCCCATCCACAGGCGGTTCCACAACCCAAAAACCACGAAAGAAGCCCCATGACGTCTTAAGTCACAGTCATGTTGGGAAACTCCATTTTTAAAGTACAATACATCATTCTCTCATATAATCGTTCGAAAGTAAGAAAGTGGAACAGATAAAGCAAATAGACCGCTGTGGTTGGGAAATTACTTCACATTGCTTTCTTTCAGTTGAATCTGAATCGCTCACTGCCTTTTAAATCGCACGAACGCTCGCAAGATGGCAGTAAAGTGGCTGTGCTTTACTTTTGTTTATTTTTGTGGTTTACTGTCTTCTTTATCCCCATAAATGATAGTAAGTTGGAATAGCATACTCTCAAATAACTATATGTGCGCAATTTTGAACAAAAAATCCTTCATCCTTAAATCACAGAGCAGTGTAAAATTAACTATCTTCTTCCTGGCTCGCTAGTGACTAAAATTAACTAGCATATAAGTACATCCCGATGTGAAAAGGTAGGCACTTTGGTAGAAAATACAAAACTTACATCATTGTACGGACCTGCAAAGAGTGAATAGGCCTACATCCTCTCTTAGATATCCATAATTCCTTGTTATGAAGGAGTATTAAAATTTACTTAATATGTACTAGCTAGGGATGGCAGTTTTTTAAAAAATACCGATATATCGATATTTCGATATATTGAAAACTTATTTTCGATAATCTATATTTATTGCACATAATATATCGGTATATTCAAGCGAAATCGATATATCGTAACCCAAGAGTAACTACAATATCATCACCAGATCTCAATGCATATATATCAATATTGGTTTATTCTGCCTGTGCACGCGACTGGTTGGTTGAGTTTATCTTGCTACTGGAATTCGCGGTTTAATTATCCATGGAAATTATCCATCAACGGCTGCTAATTTCAGATGACCACTAGCCTGCACGGTTGCTAGGGTTATACTTCCATAACACAAATTTTCATTCACCCGCAGCCACAAGACAGCAGTCGAGGCATAGATCCTGAATAAATAGCCTTTTTAGAGTGAAAGAAGTAGTGTCAGTAATGCTTGATGTTCATATAAACCTCGTAAATTAGTAGAAATGGCTGAAAATAGTTAAGAATATGATGCAGCATCTACCGTGCAAGTATTTATGGTTTTATCATTGCATTGATAGGATAAACAAGGAAGAGGAAAGGAAGCGGCCGTGGCCTTAAGTTAGGTACCATTCCGGCATTCGACTGGAGGAGAAGTGGGAAACCACGGAAAACCACTTCGAGGATGGCTGAGGTGGGAATCGAACCCACATCTACTCATTTGACCTCCCGAGGCTGAGTGGACCCCGTTCCAGCCCTCGTACCACTTTTGAAATTTCGTGGCAGAGCCGGGAATCGAACCCGGGCTTCCGGGGGTGGCAGCTAACCACACTAACCACTACACTACAGAGGTCTTACCACGCTTACGTCTCTTGGTTAACTGTTTTGTTGAAACATTCAAATTTACGTGCAAACCAGATTCAGAATGACAAAAAATGAAATGAAATTTTCCAATCATTTAGCAATACATAGAAGCAGATTCGAACAAATCAAAACATTGTTGATGGCTTCAAGCATGCTGCACATTTTAACAGACTTAAATTCTTAGCTGCCGCCTTATCTTATAAAGTAAGGAATCGATCAAATTCGGAATTATATACAAACAAATTAAAATTTTTAATCATTCAGTATTATGTACAGATAGATACAAAGAAATTAAATATTTCTTGATGGCTTCAAACAAGTTGCATATTGTTAATAGATCCCCGATTTATAGAACTTCAATATAATTTCAAATCCTTGTATTTTGGAAAAGAAATAATTTTATATCGAGATATATCGCTATTTTGTTTTGATAGTAGGATAATATCGGCATGTCGATATCGAATGAAATATCGATATTTATTATATCGGAACGTCCCTAGGTGTTATCGATGCCTACAAGATAAGTAAAGGCCTCAGCATGCACGGTCTCTTCAAGTACTAAATTGACAAAGTAGCCGCAGTTCAAATATCGCCGCTGGATGTGAGGTTTTCCCTCCATTCCTCAGCACGATTCCAATTGGCATTACGATAATAACTTGCACATAAAAGCACATTACAAATATAAAACATTGCGTTTTGAGTAGGAAAGTGATGTTTCTATGATGTTTAATGAAGAAAAATAAATGTATCACCGAGTAATTCAAGATGAGCTCATACGAATCAGGTAGTATAATTGCAACCGGAAAGTACACATCCTAATAAAAATGAAAATACTTCATAGTATATTTTAAAACACTGCAGTATTCACAGAGCCTTCGTCGATGAATGCAGAGTGAGTCTCGGCCCACAAGTGCCCACGGCTGGTCCGTGGTCCAACAGCTCTGCACTCCGACCGGCCAACCGAGCAGAGGAAAGGGTGACTCTTCGTCTCTGTATTCGGGAGACTGGACAGGGCTGGACCTCACGGCTGGTCTCCACTGTCGGTTTTCCTGAGAATGGTTTTACGTGGTTTTCCATTCTCCTGCAATAAGGCAAATGCTGGGAGGGTTCCTAGTATAGGCCACGGCCGCCAACCCCCTCACCATCTCCGAGCATCTCCTTCGCCGTAACAAATCTCCCGGCCTCACAGACGGCGTCAACATCTAAGAGGCCCGCCTCCTCCTTCAGGGGAGGAATTAAAACATTTTAGTATTAGTACGTAACCTAGTCTTGCCATGCAAATACGCTGGAAAAAAGTGTTGACATTGATTGCGACTAGTTTTAGTAGAAATGCTAAAACACGTGCTTTCAAAATGTTCACTACATACTACAGACTTCGAGGAAGGTTGCCACATGCTATTTTTCTCGTCACCGCGACATGACATAATTAAGACCCATTTTTCTCGTAGTTCCACATTTGCTCGTGGAAATAAATGCCACTACCTTTCTGAAGTTTACTTTTGCAGAATGGTGCACAGCAATAAACCATTGTTTATCACGCGCAATAAACATCTTGTGAATAGAATGTTTACAATAAATACTCTCTCGGCTCTTGTATATTTATCAATATGCACAAAACATTTTCTTAATGTAAATCCACAGCCTGTTTAGAGTCATTTGTCCGGGTCAGCAATGGAACGAATTAAGCCCCATCTAGCGGCGAGAATAGGAAATTTCCCGGCTGCCGAAGCCTGTCGCATTCCTCTGGGGCAATGAATAATGACTGACAAATGAAATGATATTTGAGAGTGTTGCTGGAATGAAAGATGGCAGGGAAAACCGGAGTACCCGGAGAAAAACCGGTCCAGCACAAATCTCATATGGAGTGACCGGGTTTTGAACCACGAAACCCAGCGGTGAGAAGTTGGCGCGCTGCCACCTGACTCGCGGAGGCTTCTATTTTCATAACTTTACGTTTAAATATAAACCATATACTCATCACAAGCTGAATACACAAATCAACGCCTTTTATAATGAATTTTAAGGCTTATCTCACCTAAACTTACCTTTTTCCTTCACAGTTTCCATATAGTCTGTGTTGTTAAATGGTGGAGGGCTAACACGAAGTCCTCGGTGACTCTGGAACTAGAACGTATTTCGCGCTGTGTAAACTGCCATTCAGAGGCAACTGTGTTACATATTCCACCGTTTGTATTCGAATTATAGTCCGGCCTACCAGAGGCTCAGAGCAAGGTAATTGATTAGATTGGATATTTCCAGGTTGCAATTCCACCTTCACTAGCACCATCTCTTGCAGAATTATCGGCGTTCTCTAGTGCGGATGTTGTTAATGAAAATAATAATTCAAAGAAAAACGATATATTAATGGAAAAACCGATATATTATTCGATAAATCGAATCAAAATTTCGATATCGATATATCGATAAATCGAAAGGAAAATATCGGTATTTCATAAAAACCGATAAATCGTTGCCATCCCTAGTACTAGCAAATATACCTACCGGGCGAGTTGGCCGTGCGGTTAGAGGCGCGCGGCTGTGAGCTTGCATCCGGGAGATAGTGGGTTCGAATCCCACTGTCGGCAGCCCTGAAGATGGCTTCACGTGGTTTCCCATTTCCACACCAGGCAAAGGCTGGGACTGTACCTTAATTAAGGCCACGGCCGCTTCCTTCCAACTTCTAGGCCTTACCTATCCCATCGTCACCATAAGACCCATCTGTGTCGGTGCGACGTAAAACCACTAGCAAAGCAAATATACCCGTGCCTGGTTACGGTATTGTACACGGACTGCTATGTAAATTCCTAAACATGGAGTGAGTAATATTTTATAAAATTGCATGTCTCTTTAAGCGTTATCCGAGAAAAACCATGGAGAGGTCCCCATGCGTTGTTTCTCGTGTAAGGTGCGAGTTGTTATGAAAATGGCAGGGCCTCGAGTTCGGGAGTTTCTACTATAACGGCAGGCTGACTTGCTTATTGCCATTCACAATCGACTTGGAGAGTTTTCATTATAATGACAGACCCCGTTGCCTACTGCCAGTCATAATAAATCAGTGGCAGACCACCTTTCCTACTTCCAGATACATTCCGCTTGAGGAGTTTTCATTATAATGGCAGGCACCTTCCAAGCTGCCAATTAAAATTGAGTTTGGGTGCTTTCATTATAGTAGCAGGCCCACTTGCGTACTACAAATTACAATCGAATTGGGTGTCTTCATTGTAATGAGAGACACACTTTCCTACTGCCAGTCACAGTCAAATTGGGGAGTACCCATTATAACGGCAGGTCATCTTTCCTACTGTCAGTTACAGTTGAGCTGGGTAGTTTCGATAATAATAGCAGGCAACATTACCTACTGCCAGTCACAATACAGTTGGGGAGTTTTGTTTATGGCGGAGAGCACACTTGCCTACTGCCAGCCACAATTCGGTAGGGGAGTTTTAACCAAAATTGCATGCTCCCTTGCCACTTATAGTGGAGTTGGCGAGTTTCCGTTATAATGACAGCCCCCCTTTCCTACTGCCAGTCATAGTCGATGTGGAAGTTTTGATTACAATTGCAGACGACTCTCCTACTGACAGTCACGATCGATTTGTACAGTTTTAATTATAATGGCAAGCCCCCACTTACTAGATTGTTACAAATCCACTTCAGTGATACAAACGAAAGTATATGCACATTCATAATGGCAGACCTTCATTTCGATATCAATAGCTGCTAAACAGTAAATCATATGGGCAAGCCGATTCCGCCGTAAGACGCCCCTACGTGGTTGGTCCCCTGTTATTTTCTCACATCTCCTATATTTATGCATTAGAATGAGTTAGAAAATTTGAATAGGGTGATATTTGGGCACAGTTTTCACAGATTGCTTTATTTTTCGGATACATTTGAGGCAGCTAGAAACATAAAATTTTGCTCGCATACAGCCACTGGTCGTGCCAATATGCGTTCCGAATTTGATGTTTCTATCTTTCCTATAAATGTGTCAATCTGAAAGATTGTGCCCGCCATCTTGATCTTTTGGGGGTGGGGGTAAAATGATGATTTTCAAGAAAGTTTAAATCAATGAAAATAATTATAGGTCATCGCTTTAGACAAATATAATTCACTGGGTGAAGTATATGTTTACACTTACGTTCTTAAGTTGATACCCAAATTTCAAAACCCGCCAACCTAACCCCCTAGGGAAATTTGAGAATTTTCGATTTTTTAGGAATCCCTGGGGTTATTAGCTACTTTGGTAGCGAGATTTAAGTTTCTAAGATGCCTCGAAGTGCCTCATTAATTCATGTCTATTCTCATTTTGATACCTTTATAGATCGCTCCAAAGCGACTTCCATTTATATTGGAGATTGTGAAAGGATGCATTATTGTTTTGCCCATGAGTTATTCAAATAACTACTTATCATACTCAATGTCTAAAATATATTCGCAGGGAGGAAGCCACATTGGTAGGAGCAGCCATCGCTTTGCTGCCTTCCTCCATTTTCCTTCCAACACGCTCTAGTACACGTTACGCGTAATCCGTTAAACTGTGAATTGCCGGCAGCTTATCACTGTTGAAGAGAAGTCTCCTATTCACACGCATGTACATAAAAAACATAGCACGTTGAAAGACGAGAGATAGGAAGTTCATATTCACAGGACATGTGCATTGGTATGATCTGAAGAAATGATTAGCATTTGAACCATGTCGGCCCTCAGGTTCAAGGTCCACATCGATATCTCGGCGCACCACAACCGACTGGTAAAATGTGCCTGCGACTCTCGTTGTCGCTATAAACCAAAGTTAATGGATCAGCGTGACTTGAGCAGACGTACAGGACGTAGATGTATGCGAGAACCGTACCGTCAAATGAATGAGTTCGAAAGAAGACGCATTATTGGCATGAGAGAACATAATGCATCCATCCAGGAAATTGTTGCTCGTGTGGGACGAAGTGTGTCGGCAGTGCAACGGGTGTGAACAGAATAGTTCACAGAAGGCCGTAGAACACGACGAGGTGGGTCTGGTCGCACCATCCAGACCTTCCCCCGAGACAATCGACACCTCATCCGAATGGCATTGCAGGGCAGATCTACATCCTCTTCGGCTCTGACGCAACAGTAGAACAGTGTAACACATCGTACACTATCAGGAGTGACAGTCCGTCGCCGTTTATTACGGTCTGGGTTACCGGCGCGTCGTTCACTTCTCCGCCTACCTTTGACTGATGTGCATAAATATGCTGGACTGCAATGGTGTATGAAACGACATCACTGAGGACAGGGATGGCAGCAGATAGTGTTTTCGGACGAATTCAGGTCCTGTTTGTTTGAAAATGATGGCTGCATTTTGGTTCGCCGCAAACAGGGGGGGAGGAATCACATTGACTGCATTCGCACAAGACATTCAGCGCCAACTCAAGGCCTTATGGCGGTGGGGTGCTATTGGGTACAACCACAAATCACAGAGCACTGTGACCAGTTTAACCTACGAGAACGACATCCTGAGACCCGTAGCCTTACCCTTTCTGCACGACAGCCCAGACGCCATATTTCAGCAGGGCAATGCGTGGTCACGTGTTGCTGCACGAACGCGTGCCTTGTTGTTGTCACAGGATGTCAGACTGATGTCCTGGCCCGCCCGATCACCGGACTTGTCGCCAAGCGAAAATGTGTGGGAAATGGTGAAACGATGAGTGCGGCGTTGTGAGACAATGCCAACCACCAAAGATGAACTGTGGAACCAGGTGAATTCAGCATGGATGGCTATACCCCAGGACGCCATTCGCTCCTTATACGCGTTGATGAAATCGCGCATGGAACATGTTATCAGTGCCCATGCAGGACCCAGTGCCTTCTAGGCAACAGAACACGTGCTGAACCTAAGTGACTGAAATGCTAATCGTTTCTACAGAACATGTACTGTCGATATGAACTTCCTATCTCTAGCCTTTCAAAGTGTTCTGTTTTTCTTTTTTTTTTATGAACATGAGTGTATTTATGAGTGTGTGTTCTAATATTCTTGTTGTTACTGAAGATTTCGAAGCTGTGGTGTGCAGCGATACATCACGGCATGACTTGCACTGATCAGAAATTCGCTATGATTTTAATCTGTGCTTGGTTTTTATTATTTAGCTGTTGTTTCTTAAGCGCATTTTATTTTTACCATTTTTTTACAAGTTTTTACCAGTCATGTTCGTGGGACGATAGGGCGGTACATTAGAACCCGGCATTGCCTGGGTAAATTTATTAAATGTAATTAACAACATCCCCCAAGCTTAAACAATTATCTCACCGAGCTCGATAGCTGCAGTCGCTTAAGTGCGGCCAGTATCCAGTATTCGGGAGATAGTAGGTTCGAACCCCACTGTCGGTAGCCCTGAAAATGGTTTTCCGTGGTTTCCCATTTTCACACCAGGCAAATGCTGGGGCTGTACCTTAATTAAGGCCACGGCCGCTTCCTTCCCATTCCTAGGCCTTCCCTGTCCTATCGTCGCCATAAGACCTATCTGTGTCGGTGCGACGTAAAGCAATTAGCAAAAAAATATATATGTATATCTTTTGCCTATTTTCTCCCCGAATTGGGCTTGAACTTCACTATTGAGATTTTGTATGTGTAGAAGTTTACCTTTGTGCTGTAAAATCCTAGATTTCATAAAAATAATTTATAGCTTAGTTTATTCCGGATTTTATCTTGAACTTAAATAAATATTTCTGAAATGTATGCACCGCCTTTTCCCCGTATCGGTGTGAAAACCGAAATGAGCCCTCACTAAACTCCCCCCCCCCCCCTTCCCTATTCCCTTTGAATTCATAATAATAGTTTGCGACTTAGTTTCTTCCTAATTTTATCTTGAATATAAATGCTGAGTTTCACAAATGTATGTGCCATCGTTCTCCTGTATTGCTGTGAAAGGAAAAATGAGCCCCATCCACAACTCCCGCCCCTTGAGTTACTAGCAATAATATTTACAACTTAGTTTCTCTCCTTTTATTTTGAACGTAAGTACTGAGATTCTTCCTCCTTTTATCTTGATATTAAATATACTACTCATTTTCACACATTTTTGCACCGCCGTTTTCCTCTCATGCTGTGAAAACTAAAATGAACTCTAAAAGGCCTGTCCCCTTGAGTCCAATATATATATATATATATATATATATATATATATATATATATATATATATCAGCTTAGATTCTTCTCCCTTTTCATTTCAACTTTAATACAGATTTCACAAACTTATGCATCGCCGTTTTCCCGTATTGCTGTGACAAGCAAACTGAGCCACTATTAAACCCCAAACCATGCATTCTTGCCATCCCTTGACTGTTCCATCAGTCTGCAGCGTTGCCAGCTCTGTCTCAATAAAGCTTTAGGGTTCACTCAGTGACCACCCAGTTCTCTCTGTATGTAAAGAGAGTCGGGCATACAGCTACTCATTCATAGGGATGTTGCGATATTATCCATACAAGTAAACATCGATAATTTTCTACCGATATTTGATAAATCAGTATCGATAATCTGCTTCGATTTTTGTGGTATTGATACTATGTTATAACATTAGCCTACCGCTATCTAAAAGATAGTTTCTAAAACTTAAGGAATAGTGGTATCAAGCGAACAATGTGTACAAAATGATAACAAAGTTTAAACTTTAAGAGAAGTCTATTACTGTAAGAGAAAGGCACGAACTGTTTTCATATAGAAAAATGGGTAGTACACAGCTGTGGTCCCCAGTATAGTTATACTTATCCCCATCCCCGTTTTGTAATGGTTTTCTCCCACAGCCATAACACGAAAATATAAATGTTCGTTATTGTGTGAAATCTCTGGAATTGGACATTAAAATGTAAATAATAGTACGTTTATAATATTATTATTATTCGTTGTATTTTAGTTTCTTCGTAGGTATTACATTCTTGTACTTCGAAAGCAAAATGTTCATTTATATTGTGTACTATAATAGATATTATTATTAAGCGTATGGACAAGTAAATACAATATTATATAAAAGAAAAATCTGCAAAGAATACATTTGTACTAAGTAGGGAACAATTACACATGGATATCTAAAGTATTTATCCACTGCACTAGGGATACTGAGACATCAGCAAAGTCTTTCCGGTCTCCACCATAAGCACGCAGAGGGCATTCGTCCATTATATGATGCATGGTCTGGACCAATGCACCACAATCACACACTGGAGAGTCCCACTGGTGAAGGGAGAAAGTCGATGTACAACTTAACACCACCATGCGTATCATCTCTGGTACTCTGTAGCCTACTGCAACGCATTGGCTGCCAGTCCTGTCCCACATTGCTCCACCAAGCCTGCGACGTTCAAGAGCCCTTGTTCAAGAATATGATAAGATCATGTCCAATCCAACTCCACCCATCCACAGAGATGTTGCAGATCACTGGAGACAAAGGCTGAAATCCCGTAAGCCACCACTGGAAACAGCTAAGAATATAATGGATGCTGGTTTTAATTTAAAAGAGGAATGGAAAGAGCAATGGTTTCGTACAGCTCCGGAGTGACCAAGCTTCTTTAATTCAAACCACGCCCCAGCTGGTTTCAGTTTGCCAAGAAGAATGTGGGCATAGTAGATATATTATGTACAGTAATATAGCATGGTAGCATAGCAATCATTTTCAGTTTCTTTTTATTTATTTAATATTTTAATATGTTTTTATTTTGTGTTATTTATATTCACTGGTTAAGTGTAAGACCGGGACACGCGACCCGAACTTTACCAGTTAAAATATCCTTTTTTTTTTTTTTGCTATGGGCTTTACGTCGCACCGACACAGACAGGTCTTGTGGCGACGATGGGATAGTAAAGGCCTAGGAGTTGGAAGGAAGCGGCCGTGGCCTTGATTAAGGTACAGCCCCAGCATTTGCCTGGTGTGGAAATGGGAAACCACGGAAAACCATCTTCAGGGCTGCCGACAGTGGGATTCGAACCTACTATCTCCCGGATGCAAGCTCACAGCCGCGTGCCTCTACGCGCACGGCCAACTCGCCCGGTGCCCAGTTAAAAATAAACCATATCTATCTAACTAGTGATTGATTATAAAGACTTGTCCTTATATTAATTGCTCTCCATTCATTTACCTGTATTGTGTGTGTGTGTGTGTGTGTGTGTGTGTGTGTGTGTGTGTGTGTGTGTGTGTGTGTGTGTGTGTGTGTGTGTGTGTGTGTGTTGGGTAAGTTAAGTTGCTGTTGGCCTGCTGCATGTTGTAGGGCCTAAACACTTTTACTTTGCAAGTAAATCTTAATTACTCATCGCATGAATGTTTCTGCAATGACGTTTTCCCGTTAAAGTTACTTCCAATTGTGAAAGTGGCTCCTCCAACTAGTAGGCTACAGTGTGGATGTTCCTGACATACAGCAGTGAAGTGTCACAGTGTGTACACAAAGTTCTAAACATGGCATGTTCAGTGGAAATATAACAAACACTCGATCATGATTTTACACACAATATTTCAATCGTCGTATTTGATTCTCTTAATTAGTTTCTGTTGGAACTGTCGTGACCCCACATTTAACGTAAATCAATATACGAAGGCTGGAACTTTAACAGTGATAACACTGCAATAGAAATAAAATGAAATGGCGTATGGTTTTAGTGCCGGGAGTGTCCGAGGACATGTTCGGCTCGCCAGGTGCAGGTCTTTTGATTTGACGTCCGTAGGCGACCACTCCAATAGAGACGCCATGCATCGGAACCTAATAATGTCGCTGATAGCACACGTTAGTTACATACAGAGCACGATGTTTTCGAAACAGGAACAACGGAGTTGGAAAAAGATTGAATGTGCCAGAGGTCGTACAGCACGACAGTGTCATCAAAGTCTTCAAGATGCCTGTGGGGAATACGCATTGCCTTACGGAACAGTGGCACGGTGGGAAAAAGCCTTCAAAAAGGGGTGCCAAAATGTGGCAGACGTACATCGGCCAGCTCGTCCTAGTGTCAGTGTGGAAAAAGTGCATGCTCCTGCCGCGTTACTGGACACTGACTAACGCCATGCGATTCGTGAACTGGCCCGAGACACCGAATAAGGACATATGACTGTGCTTCACATTCTGAAGGAACGCCTGGGTAAGAGAAAAATTGAATCATTATGGTTTCCGCGTTAATTGACCGAAATGCAGAAATGGTTGCGATACGACGCTACTCGTAACCACTTGGAGCGCTATAAGCGTGAAGGAGAGGCTTTCTTTCGCCGTATCATTACGCGGAATGAGACATGGGCCAAATCACACGAGCCACAACTGAAACGCCATTCGAACGAATACGTCATTAGGACTCACGACGAAGATAGAAATTTCGCCATAACTCCAGCAATGTGAAAGTTATAGTTATTCCCGTGTACGACTGTGATGGAGTTATCCTATTGCATTACGTTCCTACATAGCAGACCGTCAACGCGCAGTATTACTGTTCATTTTTGGAACACAGCCTGCAATCAGCTTTGCTAGTTGCTTTACGTCGCACAGACACAGATAGGTCTTATGGCGACGACGGGCGAGGAAAGGCCTAGGAGTTGAAAGGAAGTGGTCGTGACCTTAATTAAGGTACAGCCCCAACATTTGCCTGGTGTGAAAATGGTAAACCACGGAAAACCAACTTCAGGGCTGCCGACAGTGGAATTCGAACCCACTATCCTCCGGATTCAAGCTCACAGCCGTATGCACCTGACCGCACGGCCAACTCGCCCGGTCAATCGGCTTTGAGAAACAAGTGGTAACACTTTCTGCAGAACCCACTCATCATTTTGCACGACAACGCTCGGCCTTATTCAGCGCAAGCTGTTGCTGATTTGTTCGGTCGATGGGGCTTGGCATTGCTGTACCATCCACCATACTGCGCGGACCTAAGTGACTAGATCCCTAACATACAGGAACCACTTCATGGCATTCGCTTCAGAACTGTTCTAGAGATTCGTCAGGCAGTAGACCACACCACGGTTACTAGCCTAGACGGCAGGTGTCATCAGTTGGATGCGCAGTAGCAAGCCTCGCATCCTGAGGTCACGCTGTCCCCAAGTTCGCTAAACCAAATAGAGCGCCATTAGTCTAGCAATGGTGTTTACCTTCGCAACAGTGTAAGATTTTAATTTTTCTGTGCTGTGCCGTGGTGTGTTGTTCTGCTCTAACCAGGACAGACACCAGAAGGACTTCGACTTTAAATTTCATCGTTTTCCAAAGAGAAGTGACATTACATTAAAGTGGATTAATGCCTGTAAACGGGCTGACTCGTTTCCTGTTGGAATACTCGTGTGTGCTCTGTACACTTCGACGACTCGAACTACGTAAGGGACTTGAAGAGTGAGTTATTAAACCTACCAATTAGACGTGATTTAAGGCCTGACGCAGTTCCACATTTAAAGATGCAACTGTTTAGTAATGATTTTGCGAGTCAATCCTGTAAAGATCGTGAAATAAGGGCACAAAAGCGAAATCATCGTAAGGAGATACGGAAATTTTTACAATCACAGGCACCAATTGAAGCAGAAAATAATAATAATGAAATCTTAAGGAAGGAAGTAGATAACAAAATTAAACATAAATGTTTCTGTGATGAGAACATTTCTGAAGTAACTGCAGAATCGGAGTTAATTAGACTAGAAAATTGTGACTTAAAACAGGAAAAAATAAGGATTTTCAGGACCGTCTTAGTGCAGCTAATACTGAGATAATAAAATTAAAAAATAATGTTCAAGTTTTGAGGGTACTTTTTCTAAGAGTCAACAGCAAGATTTAGTGTAAGGCAGATGCTCAAGCTGGTCATCCGAGGACATAGCTAAGGCGGTTATCTTACGGTATATATCATATAAAAAATTATGTTTTGTTAGAGACATGATTAGTTACCCTCTTCCGAGCGAAGTTGCAATCAAATGACGGCTAAGACAGTTTTCTATTTCTCCTGGATTCATTCAGTTGAGCATTAATACCTTAAAGACACAATCAAGTCCTTTTACAAATTTTGAAAGAGATGTACTCAGCTTTTATGAAATGGAGATTAACAACGACTTGTGCTTTGATAAAAATGAAAAAGAGATTAGAGGACCCCATGATAATGTCCAAGTCATTGTAATAAGTTTAGCTGAAAAGTGGATGCAACCTATCTACTACAACATTGATACAGCGATGTCAAGAGAAATGTTAGTAGAAGTAATTCATGTCGTAAAAAGCACGGGAGTTAAAGTTAGAGCAGTTGTATGTGACATGTAACCTTCAAATAGGAAATGTATTACTGATCTGAATATATCGTGGGACAAAGCGTCCATGAGAAATCCATCAAGTAAAGAACGTAACTTATTTTGTGATGTGCTTCATGCAGTTAAAGTACTGCGGAATCACCTTCTTGATGAAGGATATCAACTCCAAATTGGCCAATTTGTTAGAAAAAAAGCATTTACAAAATTAATTGAAATGCTAAGTGAGAGCGAAGACCGACAATATCCGCATAAGCTTTCAATTAAGCATATTCTTGTGATTAGAACGGAGATGCAAAATGTATGGAAAGCCGCTGAACTGTTATCACTGACTGTGGGTAAAGCAATATGCGGTAACTTCCCAGAGCTCAGCTATGTAGGAGATACTGTAAGCAAGATTAATAATGGATTTGACGTCCTAAACTCCGGTGTCTCTGTGTGTGGTACAAGCAGCTTAAAAAGTGCCTTTGGGAATTGTATAGAGCAACAAAATAATGCTCTTGACAAATTATACGAATTGATTTTCACCATGAGAATAATGACAAACTCCTTCCTTTTCAAGAAGGTTTTCTAATGTCTATAGATAGCCTTCGTGGTCTGTTTATAAGGATTTAAAATCAGAAGGCTATACTTACGTAATGGCGAACAAGTGTAACCAGGACAAAATTGAGAGCTACTTTTCCCAGATCCGAGGATATGGTCGCTTTTATGCTCACCCTCTCCCTACCATTGTATCGCAGCGAATCAAATCATTAAGTTTAAGCCGAAATGCAGGTGAAGTGGTAAGCTGCAAAAACTATCCAGACGAAAAAAATGTCTAATTCCTGAGAATTGACGTTTTGTCTGCGCAAGATGAGGTGCCTCAAAACTTCGTACATTTTTAAATATGATCTTTTGATGCCATTTTATGACTGAGGGTTTTCTCCGTACCACAGGAATCCTGTGGAAGCCTCTTTCTCCCCAAAAAGGAGTGACCCCCAATATGCTGGAAGATGTTGACGTTTCTTCAGGGGCTTTTTACCAACATTCCACCGGCCAATACACATTTATAAATATGATATTAGGTGTTTACAATACTACTTAACACTAACAATCGGCCAAAACAACGGTAAAAAGCATCCCGTGTGATTGGTCATGTTTCTTTAATTTTAGTAACAAGTTTAGAAATAAAACTACGTATAAAATCATTATAAAATCACTGGATGGATAGAAAATACGAAAACCGAAGCGTAAATACTTTACTTGCAAGGCGAAAGATTATTTAGTACTAAGAAAGCTACTGGAATAGTTCGTATTGAGCACGGTGTTATTATATTACTTGTAATTTTCTGAAAAATACTGAAATAAATGACAACATAATTATCTACACATAACAACCGGCAATTATATTTGAAAAAATATTAAGCAAGTGGTTAAATAACAACAAGCAAATAATTAACAGAAACGCACAATTACAATGGGTCTGTTTACTGCAAGTCCGGCAGTGGGGGCCAGATGACGTCACTAGCCAAAGCGAGCCGTCTAGTCTACTTCTAGGTACCGTGTAGTCTAGTAACCTTGGACCGCACAATTCGAGATACCAACATGACAGGCGCTGCTAAAGGTATCCTACAACTTCCACATCGCTGGCAACGGGCTGTACACAATGCTGGTGACTACTCTGAAGAACAGTAAAACTTGGTAAAATGCATCCCTTTTGTATCAGTTGTAATTAATTAGTTGCCACTATTGAAGTTCCAACCCCCGTAATTTGGAATCCTTGTATTTTGGAAAAATTTTAATTATCGAGAGATATCGACATTTTGTTTTGATAATGTCGGCATATCGATACTTTCATTAGGCATCGAATATAATATCGATATTTTAGTATATCGGAACATCCCTACTCATTCCATTCCACTTAGCACCGAGGTTGCAAGTAGTAGAAGCCTTCACCTTGTGCTCGTCCTGCAGCTTTCATTACTTACACAGAGATGCTGTTGCTTTTCCCTATTTATGTCTGGCTCTACGGCTAAATGTTAGCGTGCTGGCCTTTGGTCACAGGGGTCCTGGGTTCGATTCCCGGCAGGGTCGAGAATTTTGACCATAATTGGTTAATTCCGCTGACACTGGGGCTGGGTGTTTGTGTCGTCTTCATCATAATTTCATCCTCATCACGACGCGAAAGTCGCCTGAGAGCGTCAAATCAAAAGACCTGCATCTGGTGAGCCGAGCTTATCCTCGGACACTCCCGGCACTAAAAGCCATATGCCATTTCATTTTTTATTTCCCTCTCTATTGCCAAAAGTAAGTTATTCGAGGGGATTCTTGCCCGCCCTATTAATGATCTACAAATAAAATTCTTTAAATAACGTTTTCAATTGTTTAATATGTCTCGGTTGAATTGTTTCTGAGTTGTCAACTTGTGTTCTTGACGTCATTGTTTGAGGAATAATGGGATGGCAACTGTTATTCCTTTAGCCACATGACAAAACCAGAGAAATTCAAGGTATCATAAAAGAAGAGTCCAAAATGATGAAAAGGCACATGAATATGGAGAGGAAGTATTATCCATGTAGCTTTGTGTGGGATGTCTCGTTTCAAAAGAAATGATTTAAATACATGGAATGAAAGGTTCACAGAAGTAAACAGCCGAAGAAATAATGAAAGACTCGAAATTAACTTTCATAAGTATTCAGCACGGAAATACGCATTTGTTTCAAATTTCTTCCCAAGCTGTTCTTAAATCAATATGGCTCACAAAAATCTCATCTCGAGATATCACAGAGACCAGCTCCGTGGTAGGGGAAACGTGGCTACTTTCTTAACAGATTTCAGTTTTCCGGTTCGTCGAAGGATTTTTTCCTTGCGGTCCGAAAAGTGGAATCACAGTTGAGACAGCCTCGTGAGTTTAACTGGGTAGCTAGCCGATATGGAAACAGAGGAATTGGTCATGAAAGTCAAGCGATTCGATGTTGGATATCGTCATGTTGGTCATGTGGCCCTCCAGTATCTTTTGGCCATCTGACTGGATAGGAGTCCTCTTGTCAAGACAAGGCTCAAGTGTTATAATAACGGAGGCACTAACGTTAGAAGAGTGTTGCTCTTCTTCTACCCAGCGTTTTTCCAAGATTACTGGGGTCAGCATGTGATACGAATTTGGCGCAGTTTTACAGAACAGTCCCCTTCTTCACGCCAACCTTATCTGGAGAAATGTATTCACTAACTCCTATTTCTGTGGTAGTTGGCAGTGTGGTGTGTTGTATGTAAATTAAGGGAAGTGTACTAAGAAGCACACACACTCAGGCGCGTTTTGAGTCTCCGAGCCAGAGGAATTAACTCATACCCAGTTAAAGTCATCGGTCTGACCGAAAATCAAACCCGTGGCTCGTAAGTGAAGGCCAGTACGCTGACCGTTTAGCCAAGGAGCCAACGTTAGGAGAGTGATGTCTTACAGAAAGTGCAAAGCTGCATGCAATAAATCACATTGAGTACGTAAGATCTACAGTGAAATCTGTTAAGTACATAAAATTATTTAATTTAAAAAAATTAAATATATCCCTAGGATATGTGGCTGTACTCTTTCTGTTTAGGAAAAGAGGACCAAAGAAAACTATGTCATGAGTTATTTACAGTTCACACCTTGATCAATCAATCAATCAATCAATCAATCAATCAATCAATCAATCAATCAATCAATCAATCAATCAATCAATCAATCAATCAATCAATCAATCAATCAATCAATCAATCAATCAATCAACGTTTTGCAGGTAGTAAGTCATACTTGAAAGTCATACTGGAACATACACACGTCCATTATCTCGGTCATTTCTGACAATTTATTTTTTCACCCTTTCTCACCCCCTATGCCAAAGGGGCCTGAAGTTAGACTTTAAACATCCGGAATGTTATTATTCATCACAGCGACCCGGAAAACTATGGATTCGGCAGTATATTCGATAACTATTATATCCCCCACCCTAAAGGGGGCTAAACTATGAGTTTTAAAAAATCGGAATGTTACTATTCATCTCAGCGACCCCGAAAAGTATGGATTCGACACTACTTTCGATGATTTGTATATCTCAGTCCCCTTGCCTCCCCCCCCCCCCGCCCCTAAAGTTTCCTTGGGTGTTTTACCCCCATGTGGTTTGTCTCCTGATACTAAAAATTCGGAGTGTCACTATTCACCTCAGCGACTATGTATTCGACACTATTATTTCTATATATCATTATTATTTCTATATATATCATTTTCCCATCGCCCCCACCACGAAGGGGGCTGAACTAGGGCTTTAAAAAATTCCGGAGTGTCACTGTTCATCTCAGCGACCCCGAAAAGTATGGATTCGACACTATTTTCGATGATTTTTATATCTCAGCCCCCTCGCCCCCCCTGCCCCTAAGGGTTTCTGGGCTGTCTTACCTCCACGTGGTTTGTCTCCTGATACTAAAAATCCGGAGTGTACAATTCACCTCGGCGACCCCGAAAACTATGTATTCGACACTATTTTCGTTTAATTTTATATACCACTCCCCCTTGCCCCAACCCCAAAGTGGGTTGAACTTGAACTTTGAAAAAATCCGGAGTGTCACTGTTCATCTCAGCGACCCCAAAAAGTATGGATTCGACAGTATTTTCGTTAATTTGTTTATCTGACCCCCCTGCCCCCCCCCCCCGCCCCTAAGGGTTCCTGGGCTTTCTTACCCCCACGTTGTTTGTCTCCTGATGCTGAAAATCCAGAGTATACAATTCACTTCGGCGACCCCCGAAAACTATGTACCGGTATTCGGCATTATTTTCGTTTAATTTTATATATCACTCCCTCCTCGCCCCCCATGCGAAAGGGAGTTGAACTTTGGCATTTGAAGAATTGGGAGTGTCACTGTTCATCTCAGCGACCCCGAAAACTGTGGATTCGGCACTTTTTTCGATTATTTTTATACCTTGCTCCCCCTGACCCCCACCCCTAAGGGAGCTACGGATGTCTTACCCCCACAGTGCTCGTCTCCAGATAGTAAGTCATAAGTGTACCAAGTTTGGATGAAATTGCTCCAGTGGTTTAGAAGGAGATGTGTCATTTACACACACACATACATGCATACATCCATTTTTATATATAGTAAGAAGAAGAAGAAGATTATGCTTGCTTTATTATTACATAGAGAAGTTTTATTTTGAACACTGCAGAGATCTAAACTTAAACTGTATATCCGAAGAAATTATTCGAATCCGAGGAATGAATATTACTTCGCTCGCGGCATGCCCAATCATGAGAATGTCTTCAATAATATCAGTCATCAGTTTCAGAGTCGTGTTCATTGCAGAGGGCAGGATTCTTATTCTTAAGAAGGATAATTGGTGCCACAATCGTCCGCTCAAAGATGTTCGAGGGTACTCCAGGTGACTCCAAGTCTTTCGAAGCTCTGCCGTGTAGTCGACAGACTTGTAACTGTGTAGAACATCGGGTAATTCTTATAAAAGTTGCTTGTTGAAAGAAATGAATGACATGATATATGATAGCAAGAATGAAGAGGATGAAACCCGGCGCCGGCACATATGCCACTCCTCGCGAATAGCTCAAGACTTAACGTCCCGATCCGACGGACGAATCATCATCAGCACCGTCATACGCCCTCACTCCATATAAGACCAAAATCAGCTTCCTACGTCCTGGACGTAAAATGGCTCCTTGAATATTGTGTTCTCTACCTATCTTATGTATGTTGCCTAGCGACAGCGACTCTATGCATTTAATTTTGGTGACAGCACATTGGATTGTCATATCCCAATGCAGGTTCTCCGATGGTTTTTCGTTCATAATTCAACAACGAAAGCGAAAATGAAAATTCCGGCTTCGAGGTGCATTCGGACCCCTTTCCATCTACCCATGTTCAAATTTCAGATCTCTACGTGCTGTAAATTTTGCTGGGCATCGCGCACAAACAGACAGACAAACACTTCCTTTTATTATTATAGATTCACGCTAAAATTAAGGAAGTTTTCCTTAATTCTTCATTAAAAAGTTTCCCAGTCGTGTATCGTATAAGATATAAGCTATAATAGAGAATTCATGTTAGGCCTACCTGTGTGTTGGGAATTCCAGGTTATGTTCCATCATGGATAACACTGACAATGTGGAAGCTTTGGGTAGTCTAAAATGTGTTTCAAAGTCAGTGTCATCGTAGTCTTCAAGGTGTGTAGTGCGTTCTTTTTATCCACTTAGGACGTTTTTAATTGCATAATCTCGGTCATATTTCTCGTCTATGAGCTGCCATCTTAAAAGGCTATTATCTCAGATTTCCTGTTTTCCCGGTCAAACTTTCTCCGGGAAAATTTTAAACAGAGATAATGTCGTTATTGGATACAAATGTAACTGTTATCTCGGTTTCGGTAGCTTTAAACCAAGATACACTAAGACGTGCTCAAAGCGGAACTTGCATAAAGCGGAAACTTGCCCACTACGGAATATTTTCCTCGGTCCCGGCGAAGCTTACAGCGTTGTAATAATCTTAATTTTGTACAATGTGAATCTCATCGAGGCTGAAACGGAAACCAAAAATGAAAGAATTCTTCAAAATCTACTTCTACAATGCGGAAAATATTAGGATCTGATGCGGTACTACGTACAATATTTGTGCATTTTTGGTACTGGTTTGGACAAACTGACGCGCGAGTTTGGAGAGAATGTTAATACGGATGATGGAATGAATGAGGTGGTTGAAAACGCACCGGCAGTATTCAACTTGTGTCAAGCAAGAAACGTTCCCTGCGAGGCGGGAGAACTTAATTCGAAGTGATGAACAACTTACGACACAACACATTTTCGAATCAGCCTTTCTAGCACTGAGAAAGGCCGAGAAAGATGAGGAGACGGAAGAAGAAGAAGAAGAAGAAGAAGAAGAAGGGGACGAGCAAGAAGATGAAGATAAAAACAGGATCCGAACCCACGAAGAGGTCCACAGTGTTTTGTGAGGTAAAGAAAGCACTTTGCCATTACATCTAACTCTTCCACTCTTCTTGAACTAATGCACTCAGCTCAGGACTGCATTTAGAAGGACACGATTATAAAGAAGAGGAAATAAGTTTCCTTGTTTGATCTGTGGAAGAAAGCTTAGTGTCGTGAATTACTACATTCAGTTTTATGTTGTAAAAATATTTAAGGAGCGTATATCCAGTGCTCTGAAATAGTGTAATATAGTGTTGTGATAGTGCCAAAATGATATACTGTGCATGCGTAGGCAGCTATAGGTAAGTTCCAAATAGTATTTAATATTACTGTTTTAAGGCAAAAAACCGACGTTTTGTGTAATGTGGAAACATGTGTAATTCGTATTTTTTATCCCTTGCGATTCCGCTTTTAGTAAGTTTCACTGTAAAAGCTTTCACACCCGTTTGTGGATACAGGCCTAAGAGAGGAAACACCAATGAATGTGAGCTCGGTCTCTCGTTTTCTAAGCCCAAAACATGTCCATAATTCTAAACTTTCCGTGTACCGAAGAAAATTTTCGAGTGAGAAGATTTTTCCTGAAAATTCACGACTTCCGATGATAATAGAAACCACCATGTTTTAACATTATTAAAATTATATTAAACCTGTTTTTATACAATTTTCAATGTTCATCAAATTTATGTATGGGCATAAAAGTAATTTTCACGCATGCGAAACAGCGTGCGATAGCTACTTTAAAAAAAGTATTTTTATTTCTGTAACCCGGGACTATGAGCAAGGAGTAGGTACTGAAGAGCTCAAGAAACAACTTCAAGGATAAGCGCCATTAGAATTGAATCTCTCACATTAAAAGCCACTAAAATGAAATAGAAAGCATTGAAGGAGAAGTAAGTGACCCTGCTACGTACATCCTCCTCTTACTTCCAAGTACAGCCAATAAGAAGTGAGGGTATTTTGAACGGTGAACTCGGCAGCGCCTGCGTTGTGCATAAATGGAAATAAAGGGAGGAACACTCTTCACATCTGTCGATTCCAACTCAAGGATGAGATAAAGAGACACCTGATTTATAGACGATGTTCCGGTGTAAATCTGGTAACAACTTCCTAGTGGACTCCATTCTCTCTAATGGGGAGAACAAGCACTCTTCAAACCGGTTGTGTAACTAGGAGAGTACACAAAGGCTTGCTTCTACAGTTCCTAGCAAAAGCTTCTACTGCCGCAGTTTTATTATTCAGTAATTACAACTTTCGTTTCTAACCTCCACCAGAAGACGTGGGCGCCGATTTCCATGGTTCTGTGATCTAGAGATGTATGTATGCCTTATAGTGAAATACTGTATACATGTGATAGATATCTATGAATTTATGATCACTCACAGTTATATACGTAGATCAGTAAAGAGCTGGATTTATAAGCTCACCATTGAATGTTCGAACTCTTTTATGTCGATGACATTTAAAGGTATGTACATCATTCTTTTCACGTGTACAACTAGTAACCTACATCTACACGGTAATACAACAAAGGCCTATCTATTAATCACCACGGATCTGCATTTAGGGCAGTCGCCAACGTGGCAGATTCCCTATCTGTTGTTTACCTAATCTTTTCCCTAATAATTTCATAAATTTGAAAATTTATAGAACATCTCGTTTGATCAAATTCCAATCCCCAACTCCTCTTCCTACTAAATAATTTTTTTCCCCAATTTGTCCTCTTGAATTCCAACTTTATCTTCATGTTGTGCGTCGGGCTGAGTGGCTCACACGGGTGAGGCGCTGGTCTTCTGACCCCAACTTGGCAGGTTCGATCCTAGCTCAGTCCGGTAGTATTTGAAGGTGCTCCAATACATCAGCCTCGTGTCAGTAGATTTATTTGCACGTAACAGAACTGTAGGACAAAATTCTGGCACCTCGGCTTCTCCAAAAACCATCAAAAGTAGTTAGTAGGACGTAAAACCTAATGGCATTATTATTATTATTATTATTATTATTATTACTATTATTATTATTCACATTGTGATCTTTCCTACTTTTATAAACACCATTCAAACGTATCCGTCTAATAGTGTGATTCCACATCATCTCTCTACTGACAGCTCGGAACATATCACTAAGGGCTAGTCCTACCATCTGCTGGTAAAGTGGCTGGCAGCTGCCCGGGAGGTAAACTACCTGGGGGTGTAAATCAGCTGGTACTTTGCGTTGCGTGCAACCACCTCCGCGCAAGCTCTGGGTAGCTACCCGGAGCTAGACACCGTTTTACGGATTTGACCAGACTGATTTTCAGCGACTTCTCGCTTTCGAGTGTGGTGCAATCTATCGTCAGATGTATGAATCGCATTTCGATTGTCTTATTTTCCTGTGCTTGCCTCCGCTGATTATCACCAACAAGCCAAATACGGGGAGTCTTAAGAGTTATGGACAACGATTTATGTCAAGCTTTCGTGGTTTTAATCTATGAACTTCAAAATCAATACCTAATTGGGATCTCGAGATTGCATTTTATTAGGCCATTTATAACCTGTCATGCAAGGCAGCGATTTTGGAAAGTATTCTCGTAGTAGATTGGTCAAGTCGCTCGCTCCGTAATAGAAGGTACGCAGGTTTTCATCGTCTTCCTAAATTACATTTAAAAATTTATTTTCGTTCCCTGCCGTTGTTCTTAACTATTTTTTACGCGCTTCCATATACGTATATATACATCCACATCTTCCTTACGGACTTACTGTCTTTGAGCATCCTATCTGCAGACTTCTGTGAATTGATTAAGTATCAACACGCTGCTCTATTTGAACCAGCTCTGTGACCTCGTTTAGTTCCACATGCTTCCATTTATCGATATTGCATTTCATTCTAATGTTTAACATTGTGAAGATAAAGTTGGAAGGTACTGTTAAAGAGTTAATCGGGGTAAATATCCATTCATAGGAAGAGGAATTCGGGAATGGATAGTTTCCAATTTCTTCGAAATCATTTACAGGAAGACTATGTAAACAACTGATAGGGAATCTGCTACCTGGGCGACAGTCCTATATGTTATATTAATCATAATATCACTTTCTATAAGTAGCACACATATAAAGCATTTTGCTATTAGACATAATAATTATTGTGATTAAACATGTTAATGCAATATATTATTTAAAAAAAGAACGCATGAAAAGAGGCATACAGATGAATGCAACGCTAATAATGATGAAAAAAAAAGAATGGTCATAATAAAGACTCGAATCTGCATACCTCGTATTATGAAGTCAGCGCGTTAGGCGTTATGCTACCAGAAAGCTTAGAGCGGTTGGGATACATAAACTAACTTATACCTGGTGTCTGAAAACCGAAAAAGTAGAAAATTAAAGCCCATTTGAAATGATTTCCAAATAGGTTTTGATATTATATCCTTTTAGAGTTTCTTTGCGAAAGCTTGACGTATAAAATGCATTCCCTATGCTACTGATGCGAGAGACTGGTGTGACCGTTGCAACTTGAGGGAAGCATTAATGTTCAAAATCCTGCAATAAAATATCGATCACTGTGACGGTATCATGCTTTTTTCAGTATACTAAGCTAATTTAAATTGTATGTCACCAGAAATACAGCTCTCAAAACTTGTCGGGAAGGTAAAGTCTTATCGGGCCCTCGAAGTGGCCGATAAATTACGCGCCGGGTAACTACGGTTTATGCTGCCGATAGCGCTATCTGGGAGTGGTCGAACGGAAACATCCTTTTATGCGGAGGGCAAGTTACGCGCTACTTTACCAGTAGGTGGTAGAACCGGCCTTGAGTTGAATAGCTCGTCTCCTTTCTCCCAAGTCTTCCCAGCCCAAACTTTGCGACATTTTTGTAATGTTACTCTTTTGTCAAAAATCACCCAGAACAACCTTTTTTCAGTTCAGTTCTCGAATCACGTAATCCTGCAGGGGGTCCCTTACACTGGAATCATCGAGCTCGATAGCTGCAGTCGCTTAAGTGCGGCTGCTTGGTAGGCCAAGGCCCTTCCGGGGCTGTTGGGCCATGGGGTTTGATTTGTTTTGGTTTTGACTTCCGTAACTTCGTGTAGCATAACGTACTCATGAAGGACCATCGAATAAAAAGGACAAATGGACTCCTGGTAGCATGACTTCAGCAGCATTCCACTTTTCATTGACACTGATATAGTATAGTATTGCCCAGTTCATCTTGATCCTTGACAGCACAGCTACTTATCACAGAACAGGCTGAATGAACTAGTTGCAATAAATAAACTTGTACTTCGTACTCCATTGGTCCAGTGTCCTGATATCACAATAGGATTGTCCGACTCGTTGGCTGAATGGTCAGCCTACTGACCTTCGGTTCAGAGGGTCCCGGGTTCGATTCCCGGCCGGGTCCTGGATTTTAACCTCCATTGGTTAATTCCAATGGCCCGGGGACTGGGTGTTTTTGCTGTCGCCAACATCCCTGCAACTCACACATAACACTAACCTGCACCACAATAATACGCATCGGAGGGTCTGCTTTACATGGGCTGCACTCGGCTAGAAATAGCCACACGAAATAGTTGTTTCAATAGGATTTTGAGTATTTAAAATCCATTTCGCTTTCTGTCCAACTGCAGTCTTCCGAGGACTTTTAACACCTTCCTCATGAGCTAGTAAGTTGAAACATTACATACATATTTCCTCTATAGTGTCGTTCTCCTCAAAAACCATACAACTGCCGGAAGTTTAACCGGAATCCTTTAAATAATAAGAAAATTTCGTGTATATCTCTGTCCCTCATTTCCTTTTGGCTCTATTTCGCCTACACGCAAGCGTATTGCCTTACCTTCTTACCTATTCCCTGAAACTGCAGCAAATGTGAGCAGTCTTCCGTAACAGGTGGCCTCGACTCGAACCGAGAAGAGTACCTTGGAACCTAGCCTTACTGACGTCGATATATAACTGTTAGGTTCTTCAGTCTCCCGAAACTAATTTTGAATAAATAAAATTAATAAACTACATGAAAAGGAACAGAACAGAATTATACCGGAAAGAGAAACAACTTAATTAAAATATAATGGCATGATTCAATTTTGAAAGAATATCGTCAGATTCTATCAAATCACACTCAAACATTCAGAAATATATAAACATTTATGCTTCTTCTTCTTCTTCTTCTTCTGCTGCTGCTTTTCTTCTTTTTGTCTCCTCAACCCCAAGGTCGGTGGGTAGCATGATATTCTCCCAATTACTTCCGCTCTTGAGCCAGGTCTTTAATTACCTGGTAGGGGTTCCTTCTTTTTATGTCATCTAGAAATTCTGTTCTTGGTCGACCTCCTTTTGGCCTCCCTTCCATTTTTCCTTCGATCAGTGAGATGAACCAGGATGAATGACGCAATAGATGACCAACCCAGCTGTTCCGTCGATTTTCAATAGTTGGTAACAGTGAGCGTTTCTCTTTCACTCTATTAAAATCTTCATCATTTGTTACATTACTTGTCCATGGTGTTCTTTGGATTCGACGTCAACACCACATTTCAAAAGCTCTTATTCTTGCCTTGTCTCTCTTCAACAGAGTCCAACAGAGGTTTCTGAAGCGTATGTTGCAATGCTCCAAACAAAGTAAAATGTCTCCTCGCTGAAAGTGAGGTAGCCTTCGATATTAGTAGACGTCCCTTCTCACTGAAGGCTTCTTTGGCCTGAGCAATATGCTTGTTTCGGAATAAATCTTTAAAAACTTAAAAACTCGAAGATAGGAGTGAAGACTTCATTAAGGTAAGTTCCAAATTCTTCTTTCTTAATCTGTTTATCCTCCAGGGTTGGCTTTTCCCTCAGACTCGGCGAGGGACCCCACCTCTACCGCCTAAAGGCAGTGTCCTGGAGCTTCAGACTCTGGGTCCGGGGGTACAACTGGGGAGGATGACCAGTGCCTCGCCCAGGCGGCCTCACCTGCTAATCTGACAGAGGCCTTGCGGGGTATGGGAAGATTGGAAGCGATAGACAAGGAAGAGGGAAGGAAGCGGCCGTGGCCTTAAGATAGGTACCCACCCGGCCTTTGCCTGGAGGAGAAGTGGGAAACCACGGAAAACCACTTCCAGGATGGCTGAGGTGGGAATCGAACCCACCTCTACTCAGTTGACCTCCCGAGGCTGAGTGGACCCCGTTCTAGTCCTCGTACCACTTTCCAAATTTCGTGGCAGAGCCGGGAATAGAACCCGGGCCTCCGGGGGTGGCAGCTAATCACACTAACCACTACACCACAGAGGCGGATCATTTTATAAGTTTTTAAGGATTTAAACAGAAGAAAGCATAGATGTTTATACATTTCTAAATATTCGAGTGTGATTTAATAGAACCTGATGATGTTCTTTCAAGAACGAAACCTGTCATTTTATGTTAATTGTTTCTTTTTTTAGGTATAATTCTGTTACAATATGTTTTCTTCAGGAAGTTTATACATTTATTTACCCAAAAATAATTTCGGCAAACTGAAGAAGAACAGTCATAAATCAACCAAGTCGAAACTAAATGGACCGCCACTTCTTTAATAACAAATTTGATGTAACTGATTATGTACCTTAGCGACTGGGCACATCGCAGGTCATTATCTTCTAGACATGCCGCATCTGTGTTGTACTTTGTCCGGATACATGGCTAAATGTTTAGCGTGCTGGCGTTTGATTACAGGGGTCTCGGGTTCGATTCCCGGCAGGGTCGGGAATTTTAACCATCATCGGTTAATTTCTCTGGCACGGGGGCTGGGTGTATGTGTCGTCTTCATAATCATTTTATCCTCATCACGACGCACAGGTCGCCTACGGGCGTCAAATCAGAAGACCTGTACCTGGCGAGCCGAACGTGTCTTCGGACACTCCCGGCACTAAAAGCTATACGCCATTTCATTTTTCATTCCAAAATAATACAACACGCTAATCTGGCGAGTGCCTGGGATGCGCTTAATTTTCCGTCGATAATGGTCGATTTCAGCTTCAAAGAAGAATGCTGCAATGGCTTCTCTCATTACTCTACGTTCGATTCCTTCCGAATTCCAGTGGAATTTAATAAATTTTTAAACAAACTCCTTGCAACTTAAGAGAGTTAGACAAATTTCAAAATTAACTCACACAGCAGTTTTCTAAATAGAACAACAATCAGTGACTTGTCTACTAAACTGCATTATTGTGAGAGCTCCTTGTAGTGTTGTCGAAGGGTGGACAAATACTTGTTAGAAGGTTTTATTGCAGAATCCAAACTCAGCGTTGAAACAGGCATTCACTGATTTACGAAAGGCACGGATTCTTACTGTTATTGTACGACATGATTTAACACTCTCAGATCCAAAGATAGGTTAGGCCCTATAATGTTTAACAGGAGCACAGTATCAGTGTACGTCTAGTCTATTCCTATTCTATTAGAACATATTTCACACAAGAAAACTAGTGATACATAAATAAACAAGCATTACTTACGAAACCTAGTAAAATAAGATGCTGGAATTTTCAGGAAAAAAATACTAATAACGAAAGATTGATTCATATCTTGAAATTTGAAATTTTCCTTGACTACAGTGATGTCGGTTGAAGGGAACCTAACAAAACTGGATTCAGGATGGCGACATGGAACTGGAAGAGGTAGCCCATTTTAATTACTAGTGTAGTTCAAGATTTAACGTCAAAAACTTCATAACTGGTCCGTATTGAAAAAAAGATTTACATTCAAAAATAAAGGGTAGGATTCTCCACCTGTTCAATACAACTTAAAATGTGATATAAATTAAAATGTCACATTTTATTAATAATTTCTTTAGGTACCTGTTTCGGCAATTATTATGCCATCATCAGCCTAGGTTTAGCAAACAAGGACATCGAGTAAATTACATTTATACACAAATAAACCTTCTAAAAGTCTAGCAATTTATAATTGCGTCACAATATAAAACATTTGACAGCATAAAACTCTCATATATACATCATAATAAAGTTCTAAACAAAAGGTAAAATTGATCTATGTACAGCTCTGTGCATTTCTATCACCTGGTGATGTTAAATGCTACGATTGTGTATAGAGTTACAGTAGCCAACAAGTTTTTGTAAAATCTTCTATCTAGACTATCTACACAGCTGATTAAAATTAGAGTATTGACTTTGAAGCAATATATAAAATCTTTTTGAACGTTCTATCATGAGAGATTTCAGCATTTATACATTATTAGCTATATGTTTCAGAGTATTACTATATAGTATAAGAGAGAAGAGCATTTATTGTCCGATGTTTGTTACAGCTAGTTCCTCAATGGATTATAATCGGAAAGTCATCATAAACTGGTCGGAGTTTTTAGAATCAAGTAAAAGGCTTTCATGGCTTGTATCTTGCTTAAATCTTACTGAAATAGCTTGACTATAAAATGGTTTTTAAACCTGTATTTCAGTAGTATATTCAAACATGTGAATGGACTGAGGCCGTAGGTTAATGGGTGCGAATTCATGAGAAACGATGTTTTCAGATGGTAAAATGTAATTCTAGAAGGATCTTGATTCAAAACGTACCTCAAGCACCACGATACCGGCGAGAAGTTAAAGAGAAACTGGCGGGCGAAACTGCAGTCAAATGTTTTATATTGTGACGCAATTATAAATTGCTAAAATTTTAAAAGGTTTATTTGTGTATATACATATGTAATTTACTCAATGTCCTTGTTTGCTAAACCTAGGCTGATGATGGAATAAAAAATGCCGAAACCGGTACCTAAAAAAATTATTAATAAAATGGGACATTTTTATTTATATCACATTTTAAGTTGTATTGAACAGGTGGAGAATCCTACCCTTTATTTTTGAATGTAGTTCAAGATGGTAGTACACTGAGAAGTATCAAGTCAGGTGTAACAAGGCTAATTCAGTGACTTTATAGTTCAAAAAAACGATATTTCATGAGACAGAACTGAGTTTGCAAGTGATATTATCCTTGTGTATCCGACGACTTTGCTATATGTTACAGGAGCGAGAGCAACAGCTGGATAGAAACAGAATATACACGGCTATTTCATGATTTGGAGGTAGCAGAAATGAAAGTGGGGAGAAAGATTGCTGATAAAAGCAAGTAGGGAAAATGATGTGAGGTATTTTACAAACATGACTTACTGGGCGAGTTGGCCGTGCGGTTAGGGGAGCTCAGCTGTGAGTTTGCATCCGGGAGATAGTGGGTTCGAACCCCACTGTCGGAAGCCCTGACGATGGTTTTCTGTTGTTTCCCATTTTTACACCAGGCAAATGCTGGGGCTGTATCTTTTTTTTTTTGCTAGTTGCTTTACGTCGCACCGACACAGGTAGGTCTTATTGCGACGATGGGACAAGGAAGGGCTAGGAGTGGGAAGGAAGCGGCCGTGGCCTTAATTAAGGTACAGCCCCAGCATTTGCCTGGTGTGAAAATGGGAAACCACGGAAAACCATCTTCAGGGCTGCCGACAGTGGGGTTCGAACCCACTATCTCCCGAATACTGGATACTGGCCGCACTTAAGCGACTGCAGCTATCGAGCTCGGTGTGTATCTTATTCAAAGCCACGGCCGCTTCCTTCCCACTTCTAGGCCTTTCCTATCCCATCGTCGCCATAAGACCTATCTGTGTCGGTGCGACGTAAAATAAATAGCAAAAATGACTTAAAAGCTAATGTAAGAATAAATACACTGAATGAAAATGTGCATATGAACCGGTTTCGACGTCAGGGTCTTGAGAGGGGAATAGAGATGGTAAGCTACCTAGAAAAATAGGTGACAACGCTTTAGAATACAAGGGAAGGAGAATAAGACTTAGAAGACGATTGTAAGATTCCATTCATAAAAATAACAATGCAAGAGGTGGTGAAAAAATGGGGCTATCTAGTTGAAAATGAAGGATTGTGAAGGCTCAGTTAATTTGCAGAAGTTTGCAAAGAACGCTTGTTTCCATCGGATGATTCCCTCACTCCAGTAAGAGATGTTTATCACTGCCAGTGCACTTCAGAGCTCTAAAGACAAAACAATTCAAAGGACAAACTTCGCTCTTTCTCTGTTCCATTGTTTTGACATACTGCACGAAGCCAGGGAGGTATTGTGCTCGACTAAAGAGACAACCGTCAACGAGCAACATAGGTCTGAAGAAAGAACGTTAATTTTTCGTAGCGGTGCGTTAAAATACGTCAGCACAAGATAAATGGTTGGAATGTTGGTCGGTCAAGAGAAGTACACGGCATGCTACAGTAGGTTGGCCGAGCGAGTGGCCGTCAACTTGCATTCAGGCAGGCAAGGGTTATACTGCCCGAAGGCAGGTCCGAACCTCCGCAGAGGTGTTCCTGAGCCGGAGTTTACGTGCGGTAGGGTGGCCAGTTCCTTTCTGCTCCTCCATTCCCTTACCCCCTACCAACAGCGCGTGGCAACCCATCCAACTCCTGACCACGTCCAATGTTGCTTAACTTCGGAGATCTCACGGGATCCGGTGTTTCAACACGGCTACGGCCGTTGGCTAACTGGCATTCAGGAGATAGTTCATTCGAACCCCATTGTGGACAGCCATGAAAATGGTTTTCTGCGGTTCCCCATTTTCATATCAGGCAAAAGCTGGAGCTGTACCTTAATTTAGGCGTTGCCGCTTTATTCCAGCTCCTATCTCTTTCCTATCCCATCGATGATATAAGACTTATCTGTGTCGGTGCGATGTAAAGCAAATAGTAAACAATTAAAATACAGCAGATTGATGAACGGTGTATGAGCTCAGTACGAGGAGGTAAGTGATGGAATTATTGATCTTCTTCTTCCTCGATTTTTCCTTATTACTTGGGGTCGACACAACATGTTGATTTCGTAGAAAGCCTTTCTTGACGCTAGACCAATGTGAAGGGGCGTGCCCATTATTACGTGTTTCTATGGTGGATGGTAGTACATTACATGATTCCCTCACTCCAGAAAGAGATGTTTATAACTGTCACTGCACTTCAGAGCTCTAAAGACAAAACAATTCTAATGGCAAGAATCGCACTTTCTCTGTTCCATTGCTTTGACATACTGATGTGTATTAAGACAAACGCAACCACTAAACTATCGAGTGTGCATGAACCAGACGAGGCTAAAAATTGCCTGTCTCTCCGGGTATCGCACCTGGGGCCCTCAGAACTATGTTGCTACACAGACCATTCAGTCAGGGGCTGGTCATATGGAGTAGCGGTATGTCTGTCAGGTCATCAGCCCAGAGGCTCATACATAAAGAAGAAAATATATCATGTTAAATAGCTTCCAGCTCCATAACTCGCTCACAGAGATCTTTTGCGACATCGTTCAGTTCAACAAAGGCAGACACACATAATAAGTAATAACACATAATAAGTTAATTCTAAGAAAAACGTTTTGGCAGACGCTAAGATGATATCTGGCAGTCAGATAACTAGGAAGTTCAGCATTTCTCAATCATTGTTGATAAAATATATTTTAAATACGTATGAGTTTTCTGTGTCCACCTCTGTGGTGTAGTGGTTAGTGTGATTAACTGCCAACCCCGGAGGCCCAGGTTCGATTCCCGGCTCTGCCACGAAATTTGAAAAGTGGTACGAGGGCTGGAACGGGGTCCACTCATCCTCGGGTGGTCAAATGAGTAGAGGTGGGTTCGATTCCCACCTCAGCCATCCTGGATGTGGTTTTCCATGGTTTCCCACTTCTCCTTCAGGCAAATGCCGGGATGGTGCCTAACTTAAGGCCACGGCCGCTTCCTTCCCTCTTCCTTGTCCATCCCCCTCAATCTTCCCATCCCCCCGCAAGGCCCAAGTTCAGCATAGGAGGTGAGGCCGGCTGGGCTAGGTACTGGTCATTCTCCCCAGTTGTATCCCCGACCGAATGTCTCACGCTCCAGGACACTGCCCTTGAAGGGGTAGAGGTGAGATCCCTCACTGAGTCCGAGGGAAAAACCAACCCTGGAGGGTAAACAGATTAAGAAGAAGAAGAATGAGTTACCTGTTCTCGACGTTTTGCCCAATATATTTTTTTACACTTTCTATGCAAGTCTTATTTAGCAAGTTTATCTCAAAGACATCCCTAGCAAACTCTTCATTCAAATCAGGACAGTAAGCATCCGCCGGGATATGCACTTCTCCCAATTTGATTTTACAAAATATGAACTGCGAAACTTGCCTTTCAGAAGATCCACCGAGATACAGCTTTGTTCACTTAAACAAAGCTCATAGCACATTCTTGAAAATGATACTGAGAAGAAGTCTTCCAATCTTGTGACAATATGGAAGTTACTGGGGTGTGGGTAGTGCTGAGTAATGACATTCAGAGCACGAATAGTGCATCTGAGTGTTATGAAAGATACTGCTCATAGGGTCAGTCGTGCTGCAATAGTACTTTCTGACCCAGTGAGGAAAGCAATGGCAAACTACCTCACTCCTCGTCTTGCCTAGTACGCCTCATTTTGGTGCTGCCATTGGTTTTTGCGGTTTCCTTATAACCGCATAACCTTTGGTGGTGCTATTTGAGGATCCAACCAGCCTCTGTCTGGGCTGATGACCTAACAGACAGACAGACAGACAGACAGACAGACAGACAGACAGACAGACAGACAGACAGACAGACAGACAGACAGACAGACAGACAGACAGACAGACAGACAGACAGACAGACAGACAGACATTTTGCCTGTTATATTTCGCTAGAAATGAAAGTCAGGGGGTGTAAGATAAGACTAGGCTTCCAGTACTTCACCTATTATCGGTCGTAAGAAACTCCTGTGCCGGCGGGGCTCGATTTATTCTATGAAAAATGTGCTTCAGTATTTTAGCAAACCAATTGATATGGTCTAGTGCATTCAATCAGTCTTACAACGGACGAGCATGTATTTATGTTCCCAAAATTCAAACAAACTTTCTAAAACAAAGTAGAGTTTTTTTTACTGTAAGGGCCTCATATAAGGTCTGTATTTTTCGAAAAAATGAGGGTGATATTACATATTACATATGAGTGTCATTGGCAAGAACACGTGTTTCTACTATAGAAACATTTTTACTCAGCGATTGCTATTAGTGTGGATGTATTAACTTCAGTAACGTAGCACGTATGACACATGTAAACAACAAGAGTTCGAGAGATCTGTACAAAGTTTTCCGCTTCCTTCTCTTGGATCTAAGTGGAACTAGTAAAACACATCACATAAGGTATAAAGTGAAGTTAATAGAAAAGGGGAGAGTTAATAAGACAAATACGCCTACAGGAATCCCATAGCAGGTTTGTGCGTACGAGAGGAAACGACTGTACCTGATTAGATCCTACCTCTATCAGAGGAGACGAGCATTAGCGTGTCTCTCCTTTGGAAACGGATACCTGTGAACTGTGAATTCGGACGAATCTGTGCAAAGTCTGTGCGCCCGAAATCGTGCGTACGCTATGATTCTTTAGCTCTGTATTTGGCCGATTTGATTAATGTATGTGTGAGATAATGGTGCTTCCTGAATATTTTGTATCTTTATGCATTAGATACACATCTGCTAGCGAGAAGAAGAGCTTAGAAGAGGAGACCGGAGAGGCAAAATAATGCTTAGTGAAAAATACAAATATTTAGTGAATTTTCGCATATCTGGGCTGATTTTTAGAAAAGGACGAGAGATAACGGTTATTTTCACATGATTGTAATAAATTTCGGTACCTATTAAATAGATTAAATCTATTTTATGAAAAATCAGACGTATATATGAAGTGATTAGGTAGGAAAATGGACCTAACTTGTGTTACCACTGCAGTCTATGATGTAACAAAGGTATGAAACAATGTTGAAACTTGAAATTTGTGAACTTCCCTCAAATGTAAACATGAAATAACCAGGCGGGGAAGTACTGCTAGAGTTCATGATGCAGCTGACACTCAAAACTTGTTTTGTAAATATCTTCAGACTGAAGAACCAAGTAGAGTGATATAAAATGAACAAAATTTAAAATGAAAATTATTCATCTGCATATTTATTTGATAATTAGACTCTCATTGGCCCCATAAACACTTCAGCTCATCGTCCGATTCATTCAAACTAATCTCAATATTTCGCAAGGTTTCTGCTTCCAGTGAATGAAAACCTGTAAGCACCTGAGCTTATCGTAAAGCACCAGGCTTACAGAATTAAACAACTCTGTACATAACGATTTATAGTGCATCTGGTCAATGTTGCCATGATAAAATAATAATATTTGTAGTTCCCCATCTAGTCACTATACGTGGAAAAGGAAACACTTTTCTCATCACTTGAGATAATCTGGGATAATAATCTCTTTTTAATAGCTTGCATGGCTTCTCAGAGAAGGAACACACTCACATGCTACACCTTCTCATGATGCATACAAGTTGCACATGGTAACATTTATGTCACGCAGAGCAGAGGAAACCGTTATACTCATGTCAAGCACTAATGAAGTCATTAAAAGAACAACAGACAATGTTGCTCGTACATATGGACACACACACGCACATATCTGATGGGAGATGACAACATCAGTGTTTGGAACTTTTACTGCTTTCATTAGGAATTTTGATTTGTTACATGACATTCTTAATCGATACCACAGATCTGAACGTAAATTATCTACAGAATAACAAAAAATGGCGTATGCTACAAATCATAAGTTTAATTGACAGACAGACCACGCGTCTCAATTGATATGCGGGCTTGAGCCATTTTAGCCCTTCGACCTAACCGGCCTTGAGTGCTGCTTTCGACGAGTATTATCTAGACTGCATTGATATGGATGGTGGTGGTACCATGAACGGAATCGGACTGGTCAGAATATGACCTGCACCCCTGGGGGTGGTTTACGTTAGGATGGCCGTGGGTCTTTTATAGCGGAGACCCTCAGTTTCATAATTTCCAAGAGTGGAGATGAGGGGGTTAGGGTTAGAGCCGAGAGCAGAATAAAATTTCTTTGCGGATTTTTGAATCCTTGGATAGATTTCCTGAATGTTGAGGTCAGCGTGGATGTCTCGATTCCGTTCAAACCATTGAGCACGTGCGATCAGCACGATTTTGAAATCCCTGGACTTGTTGCAGGTGCGTTTTGGCTGCGATCCCCCAGACGGGATTGGCATACTCGAGGATTGGCCGAATAGAGGATTTGTATAACAGGAGCCTGTTTTCCAAGTTGAGCCCGTTGTCGACTTTCATATGTGGAACAATTTCAAAGAGACGGCGATATGCCTGGGCCGAAATTTTGGCAACGTGATGTTTAAAGGTTAGACCTCTCTGTCAAGGGAAACACCCAGGTATTTAGTAACATCGGACCACCGAATCACTGCGCCGAAAATATTCAGTGGTTGGGGGTCGGTTCTTGTACGCTTGGAAAAGAGAGTAGCACAACTCTTATTGACATTAATTTTAATTCTCCACTGTCGAAGCCATGGTTCGATAGTGGAGAGAGCATCTTGGAGGTAATTTTGGACTCTGGATGGTTGCCAAGAGACAGCGGAAGTTGCAGTGTCATCTGCATACATGTAGATATTCACGCGCGGGGGGCGGGGTATATCGGCCATGTATAGGTTGAAAAACACAGGGGATATAACCCCTCCCTGGGGGACCCCAGCCCCAATAGGGCGGGAGTCCGACAGGGAGAGGCCCACTTGAACCTGAAATTTCCTATCAGAAAGGTAGCTATGAAGGAGTTGGACCAAGTAGCCAGGGAAACCATAGAGCTTGAGTTTATAGATGAGCCCTTGGTGCCATACCCTGTCAAACGCACGTGAAATATCTAGAAAACAGACTCCTGTATGCCTCCTGTGATTGAAATTCTTGGTGATTTCCTCAGTGATCCTAATTAGCTGATGGGTAGTGGAGTGATCACTTCGGAAACTGAACTGCTCATCAATAAGGAGGTGGTTGTCATCGATAATTTTCTGGAGGCGGGTGAAAAGAATTGATTCAAATAATTTTAAAAGGATGGGTAGGAGAGAGATTGCTCTATAATTTTGTGGGAAGGTGGGGTCGGCGAGTGCTTTGGGAATCATAATAACCTTGGCTAATTTCCAGGGAGAGGGGAAATGAGCAAACCTGAATATAGCATTGAACAGTTTGATGATAAAGGTTAATGCTTTTCTGGAGAGGTTTTTGAGAAAGGTGGCCGAAATGTTATCAATACCAGGGGATTTTCTGTTTTTCAATTTTCGGATGGCGGCCATGATTTCAGAGGGAGTGATAAATTTGAAGTCGGGAGGGATATTGTGTTCTCCTTTTTCGATTTCCTCCTCAGCGAGATCGATAAAGTCATCATCTGAGAGATCTACGTTGGGAGTGCAAGTGATTTCAAAGGTGTCGGCAAGGGTGTTAGCTTTGTCGACATCTGAATGGGCCAATACTCGAATTCCATGGAATTCTAGCTATCCTGTGCAGCGAGTTATCGGCCACATTTAACTCGGCTAATCTGGATCTCCAAGCTCTGATTTTGTGGTTTCTAATAAGTAAGGCCAGATTTCTAGATTGCCGGTTCCGGAGGGACTTTAAGTGCGGGTCTCTGTACCGGTGCCATAATTTACGGGTACGGTTCTTGATTTGAATTTGCTCTAGGACTTCGGTGGGTAGAGTTTCCATCCTTGTCTTGGCGAAGGAAGGTCCCACGGCGGAAGATTCAGCAGCTTCAATAATGGTAGAAGTGATTATTGCAGTTAGAGTATCAAGATCCTGGGGTCCTTTGATGCTGGGGTTACCGTGGATGTAGGATTGGATATGGTCACGAAAGGATTGCCAGTTAATTTTGCGGAGGTGAATAGGAATGGGTAAGGGAGTGTGTATGGGGCTGGAGGCTATGGCCATGAGCACGGGAAGATGGTCAGAGTTAAGAGCGTCGATGGTGGTTAATTTAACCTAATGACGGATGTTGGAGGATATGGCAATATCGAGGGTGTCTGGAGCAATATTTGGGTTATGGGAGTAGTAGGTGTGTCGATCTGGGCCATAGGTGAGAAGGAGTTTGTTGTCACAATGGCGTGAGAGTTGATTGCCTCTTGTCTTGGTAGTGCGACTGTTCCAGCGAGGTTTCTTGGCATTGAAGTCTTCCGCAAGTACATGTTGTTGTCTATAGCGAATAATTTTATCCAGATCAGCCGGGTCAAATGTGGCTTTGGGCGCTATATAGCAAGCATAGAGGCTGAGGGGTAGGAATACGCTGGTGGGGAAAGTGTATTTTGGATGAAGACGGCGGTACCTCCGTGTTCGCGGTTGGGACGGTCGTTGCGGTATGATTTGAAGTTGTAAATATGACAGGAGTGACGGGGTTTGAGTCAGGTTTCACAGAGGAGGGCGATGTCTACCTTCAGATACTTGAGTAGCTCACACAATTCAACGTGTTGGCGCTGAACACCTTCAACGTTCCAGAAGAGGACCCTCAGCTCTCTGGGGGATGCCCTCTGGTTGGTTGTATTATTCGTCTTGCAACCACTCAAAAACTGCTTTTAGAAGGGCTTGTTTTAGCAGCAGGTGTGGGGACGGCAATTATACGGGATAGAGTCTTTTTAATGAGATTAATTATACTTTTGAGGGAGGGATCAGAGAGTAGTTTAAAGAGTTGGAGAATATCGGAAGTGTTGCTAGTCAGGGAGGGGGTAGACCGTGTTTCCCTTTCTGATAAGGGGACCGTGGAGTTTGGGAGAAGAGGAAAATCGGCGAAGGTGAAATTAATACCGTTGGAGGGAGGGGTAGAGTCTGCTGGGGTAGGTTGGCCGTTAGTGGCATTGGCGTACGTGACGTTTGTTTTGAGTTTGGATCTTGACGGTAGGGGTCCTTGGGCACCTTTGCGGGCGGAGGGGAGTCTAGAGTTGTATGACTGGACAAGTTTGAGGTAGTGGCTGCAACCCCGGTAGTTGGCAGTATGCTGATCTCCGCAGTTGGGGCAGCGTGGTGTTTGGTTGCGGTCTCCTCTCTTGGGGCAGTCGTTGGAGCGTGGTAAGCTCCGCAGATGACACACTTAGGAAGACAGTGGCAACCTCCTGAAAGGTGGCCAAACCGCTGGCATTTAAAGCATTGCACAGGGCCACTGGGGCTGTTATATTTTTCAACCTTTATGTCTGTACGAAGCAGTTGCTTGATGTCAAACATGTTCAAGTCATCAGGGTGATTAATATTGTAGGGGACCAGGAACAGTGGTAGTTTCCTCTTGGTCTTCTGAGAGGTCATTTGAGCAGCGGAAATGATGTGGAAGCCTAAGTCACCAAGTTCTTCGGCGATGTCTGCTGGTTCTTGAGTTATATGTAGACCGCGAATGACGACTTCCCTGGTTTGCCTGTCAACCAGAAGGCGGGTGTGGTATTGCCCTTTGCATTCAGTGATCAGGCCCTTCAGGGTTTCGAAATCCTCAAGGTTATGGGTAGGGATGGCAACGATTTATCGGTTTTTATGAAATACCGATATTTTCCTTTCGATTTATCGATATATCGATATCGAAATTTTGTTTCGATTTATCGAATAATATATCGGTTTTTCCATTAATATATCGTTTTTCTTTGAATTATTATTTTCATTAACAACATCCGCTCTAGAGAACGCCGATAATTCAGCAAGAGATGGTGCTAGTGAAGGTGGAATTGCAACCTGGAAATATCCAATCTAATCAATACCTTGCTCTGAGCCTCTGGTAGGCCGGACTATAATTCGAATACAAACGGTGGAATATGTAACACAGTTGCCTCCGCACGGCAGTTTACACAGCGCGAAATACGTTCTAGTTCCAGAGTCACCGCTAGACTTCGTGTTAGCCCTCCACCATTTAACAACACAGACTATATGGAAACTGTGAAGGAAAAAGGTAAGTTTAGGTGAGATAAGCCTTAAAATTCATTATAAAAGGCGTTGATTTGTGTATTCAGCTTGTGATGACTATATGGTTTATATTTAAACGTAAAGTTATGAAAATAGAAGCCTCCGCGAGTCAGGTGGCAGCGCGCCAAATTCTCACCGCTGGGTTTCGTGGTTCAAAACCCGGTCACTCCATATGAGATTTGTGCTGGACCGGTTTTTCTCCGGGTACTTCGGTTTTCCCTGCCATCTTCCATTCCAGCAACACTCTCAAATATCATTTCATTTGTCAGTCATTAATCATTGCCCCAGAGGAATGCGACAGGCTTCGGCAGCCGGGAAATTTCCTATTCTCGCCGCTAGATGGGGCTTAATTCGTTCCATTACTGACCCGGTCAAATGACTCTAAACAGGCTGTGGATTTACATTAAGAAAATGTTTTGTGCATATTGATAAATATACAAGAGCCGAGAGAGTATTTATTGTAAACATTCTATTCACAAGATGTTTATTGCGCGTGATAAACAATGGTTTATTGCTGTGCACCATTCTGCAAAAGTAAACTTCAGAAAGGTAGTGGCATTTATTTCCACGAGCAAATGTGGAACTACGAGAAAAATGGGTCTTAATTATGTCATGTCGCGGTGACGAGAAAAATAGCATGTGGCAACCTTCCTCGAAGTCTGTAGTATGTAGTGAACATTATGAAAGCACGTGTTTTAGCATTTCTACTAAAACTAGCTGCAATCAATGCCAACACTTTTTTCCAGCGTATTTGCATGGTAAGACTAGGTTACGTACTAATGCTAAAATGTTTTAATTCCTCCCCTGAAGGAGGAGGCGGGCCTCTTAGATGGTGACGCCGTCTGTGAGGCCGGGAGATTTGTTACGGCGAAGGAGATGCTCGGAGATGGTGAGGGGGTTGGCGGTCGTGGCCTATACTAGGAACCCTCCCAGCATTTGCCTTATTGCAGGAGAATGGAAAACCACGTAAAACCATTCTCAGGAAAACCGACAGTGGAGACCAGCCGTGAGGTCCAGCCCTGTCCAGTCTCCCGAATACAGAGACGAAGAGTCACTCTTCCTCTGCTCGGTTGGCCGGTCGGAGTGCAGAGCTGTTGGACCACGGACCAGCCGTGGCCACTTGTGGGCCGAGACCCACTCTGCATTCATCGACAAAGGCTCTGTAAATACTGCAGTGTTTTAAAATATACTATGAAGTATTTTCATTTTTATTAGGATGTGTACTTTCCGGTTGCAATTATACTACCTGATTCGTATGAGCTCATCTTGAATTACTCGGTGATACATTTATTTTTCTTCATTAAACGTCATAGAAATATCACTTTCCTACTCAAAACGCAATGTTTTATATTTGTAATGTGCTTTTATGTGCAAGTTATTATCGTAATGCTAATTGGAATCGTGCTGAGGAATGGAGGGAATACCTCGCATCCAGCGGCGATATTTGAACTGCTGCTACTTTGTCAATTTAGTACTTGAAGAGACCGTGCATGCTGAGGCCTTTACTTATCTCGTAGGCATCGATAACACCTAGGGACGTTCCGATATAATAAATATCGATATTTCATTCGATATCGACATGCCGATATTATCCTACTATCAAAACAAAATAGCGATATATCTCGATATAAAATTATTTCTTTTCCAAAATACAAGGATTTGAAATTATATTGAAGTTCTATAAAACGGAGATCTATTAACAATATGCAACTTGTTTGAAGCCATCAAGAAATATTTAATTTGTTTGTATCTATCTGTACATAATACTGAATGATTAAAAATTTTAATTTGTTTGTATATAATTCCGAACTTGATTGATTCCTTACTTTATAAGGTAAGGCGGCAGCTAAGAATTTAAGTCCGTTAAAATGTGCAGCATGCTTGAAGCAATCAACAATGTTTTGATTTGTTCGAATCTGCTTCTATGTATTACTAAATGATTGGAAAATTTCATTTGATTTTATGTCATTCTGAATCTGGTTTGCACGTAAATTTGAATGTTTCAACAAAACAGTTAACCAAGAGACGTAAGCGTGGTAAGACCTCTGTAGTGTAGTGGTTAGTGTGGTTAGCTGCCACCCCCGGAGGCCCGGGTTCGATTCCCGGCTCTGCCACGAAATTTCAAAAGTGTTACGAGGGCTGGAACGGGGTCCACTCAGCCTTGGGAGGTCAAATGAGTAGATGTGGGTTCGATTCCCATCTCAGCCATCCTCGAAGTGGTTTTCCGTGGTTTCCCACTTCTCCTCCAGTCGAATGCCGGAATGGTACCTAACTGAAGGCCACGGCCGCTTCCTTTCCTCTTCCTTGTTTATCCTATCAATGCAATGATAAAACCATAAATACTTGCACGGTAGATGCTGCATCATATTCTTAACTATTTTCAGCCATTTCTACTAATTTACGAGGTTTATATGAACATCAAGCATTACTGACACTACTTCTTTCACTCTAAAAACCCTATTTATTCAGGATCTATGCCTCGACTGCTGTCTTGTGGCTGCGGGTGAATGAAAATTTGTGTTATGGAAGTATAACTCTAGCAACCGTGCAGGCTAGTGGTCATCTGAAATTAGCAGCCGTTGATGGATAATTTCCGTGGATAATTAAACCGCGAATTCCAGTAGCAAGATAAACTCAACCAACCAGTCGCGTGCACAGGCAGAATAAACCAATATTGATATATATGCATTGAGATCTGGTGATGATTGTAGTTACTCTTGGGTTACGATATATCGATATCGCTTGAATATACCGATATATTATGTGCAATAAATATCGATTATCGAAAATAAGTTTTCAATATATCGAAATATCGATATATCGGTATTTTTTAAAAACTGCCATCCCTAGTTATGGGTTTGAACCCTGACTCCGTCATGGAGCACTTTGAGAGCGTATTCAATGTCATTAGCTTTGAGTATATCGGTGAATTGATTGATGTTTTTAACACCCTTGACATATACTGGAGGGATCTTAATTCTTGAATGTAATGAAATCTCTTTATTTATAAAACCAATTCTGTCTGTCATTCACAGCGATATCGAGAAAACCAGAATGTTTCAACAGCTGAAATTTGGTACCAATTATAGACTGTTATGGCATCATTTTAAGAAAAATATAATGAACCACATCCTACTAATAAGTTTGTACCTTTTAAAAGAAAAATGCGTTTATTTCAGCGAAGCGAGTCTCATATTCGCCATGATGACGTACACTACACCTATCAGCATGAGTTCGAACTACCTACATCCTGAATGCTAATGCCTTTCAAACCGAACTAATCCCGATATTCCGACTGAAAGTGGTGCCGGATATAGGTTACAGGAACAATGCAAGATGACCATCATACTTGAACTGTTTAGTGAAATATACCATATTTCAGTGAAGTAAATGAATATTTGTTTTTCCTTCTGGCGTATACAAACACATTACCTCCATCGATGAGCACGAGATAGAACGTCTTCCGCTGAGTTTGAGGAATGGCATCTTAAATGTTAACCGTGGATGCTTCGTTGTACGTGTTTCCATGGTCAATATATATGGTTCGGGTGAGATGGAATTTCGCATGCTTGGTTCCTTCTCGCTAAAATGTCTCTCATTCAGCGAAGTGAGACCGTTATTTTGTTGCACGTAATAACGCTAACACCATCTATTGGCATAAGACTGAACAATTCTTACTGTCTGAAGTTTTTGCGTATTGAAAACGATAATAATGACAAAATACAATCATTAATGTTACGTACTTGATATAAATATTACGCAAAACTTAATCTATAACGAAAGACTTTGCATAGGAATGTTTTTTAACATTATTTTAATAAACAAACCTCCATTAAAGCAAACAGACACATCAACATTCATGACTGTCTTCTTTTTTCTTGAAACAAAGCCTGTGGGAGAGCTCTGGTAATACCAATCACTAACAATATAAAATAGCGCAGAATTCAAAATTTCTTTAAGATCCTCCCCACCCTGAAATTTTGGTTAATACTAATAAAATTGTTCGCCTCTGTGGTGTAGTGGTTAGTGTGATTAGCTGCCACCCCCAAAGGCCCGTGTTCGATTCCCGGCTCTGCCACGAAATTTGAAAAGTGGTACGACGGCTGGAACGGGGTCAACTCAGCCTCGGGAGGTCAACTGAGTAGAGGTGGGTTCCATTCCCCCCTCAGCCATCCTGGAAGTGATTTTCCGTGTTTTCCCCACTTCTCTTCCAGGCAAATGCCGGGATGGTACCTAACTTAAGGCCATGGCCACTTCCTTCCCTCCTCCATGTCTATCCCTTCCAGTCTTCAATCCTCCCGTCCCCCCGCAAGGCCCCTGTTCAGCACAGCAGGTGAGGCCGCCTGGGCAACGTACTAGTCATCTTCCCCAGATGTATCCCCGACCCATAGTCTGAAGTTCCAGGACATTGCCCTTGAGGCGGTAGAGGTGGGATCCGTCGCTGAGTCCGAGAGAAAAACCGACCCTGGAGGGTAAATAGATAAAGAAGAACAAAGAAGAAGAATATTCCTCAGGGCTGCCGAAAGTGGGGTCGAACCCCTTGTCTCCCGATAGTGCTGTGTGACTCAAACCTTGCAGCCAACTCGTTCGGTCAAAGGAGGAGTGGATCTATTTCTGATAAAGCTTTATTTTTTATTTCTAAATTTATTTTTCTTTAGATCTCATAAATCCATATCAATACTGATAAGTTCATATTCTACAATATACTCTAGGAATTTTTATATATATCACTATCCACCTTTAGAAGTACGAAAAACAAAATCATGTTATTCATTACCTAGCAACAAGTTTATTCCTTGCCTAGTAACAATTGTAAATTATGCTGCATCCTTTCTAAGCTCAAGATCTGCAGCAAGAGTGTTCAAGAACATCACACTGCTTATGATCTCTACAAAAATTATCTTCATGGAAAAGTGGTACATGAGCTTAGATTCTCTTCTTCAAGAAAGTGTCATATGTGTTACAGGTATCCTTTAATGTGTTTTTGTGTGTGTTGATAATTATATACTTCTTGCGATGGTTTTTCTATCGGCTGATGATGATATAGATATGTGTCGAAACCGATCCCAAACCAAATACAACGTGTTGTGACATTACTTTGTGCAACAGTTCATCATTTTATTGAATAGGTGGAACATCTCTCTTTTTAGCATTGTGATAATGGGGATGGAAAAGATAAAAGCTCTTTACAATAAGGAACACTAGGAATTTGATGATCTGACTTAAAGGAAGAGCTTTGGGAAGAAATGTGTGCAAATATTTATCATCAAAATTGGAGAAGAATAATAGCTTCTGAATACTTAATTTTATTAGTTACAATATTTTCATTAACTCACTGTTCCAATTTGTAATAGCCACGCCACTTCACGGCCCAAAACGCAGACCAGTTACTTTACTTATATTTAGTTGTATTCATGTACTTATTTCTATTTTATACTGCTTTATAAATAATAAATAATTAAATTTTAAAATTTATAAATATATTTCATTCTACATTAAACTGCTATGATAAATTGCATTAATTTTCCCATTTCATTTCTCTTTCCTTCCGTTATTTTCCTTCGTATAACCAACCAACCATTCTTTTACAAGTTATCCCTACATAAAGTTTAAATACAATCATCCTGAATATAAAACTGTATTCATCTCAACGTCACCAATACACGTTCCTCTGGTGGAATAGTCTTTCCCCACCTTCTGCTTTTTTATATAGGCCTGTATTTTGGTCCAATAAATTTAATCAACTCCTCAAAACTAGTTTTACTCCTTTGATAATCCGGTAAAAAGTCACGGGGACGCTCACGTAACTCTTCAAATATCTTGTAAAATTGTCCTTTCAGTAATCTTTGGCTTGAAATCGGGTGAAGCCAATAGCACCTTCTGCGTTGCCGTTTACTTCTCGCAGGAGCAACCACGTAAGCGGTTTCAATTAATTCCATTGTTCAATCGCAAATAATGAGCGATTAATAATTCGTAGTACACGCATCAGAATAAATTCCTGCGACAGCGACTTTTCTGTCGCAGCGACCAGAAATCGCAAGTGCACGCCTAGCCTTAATGAGTGGATTGGAATCTGGTAATTATTTATCAACAAACAGCTTCTGAATAGTTTGATAGGTGACCAAACAACGTACATTATCTTTGACTCCGAAGAGTACGATGACCTTAATGAAATGAATAAAGCTGGTTTAATTTAATTTATGCGGAATTCCTGACGAGCTCAGTTTCAAGTGTTTCATTCCAAGAATAGATTTAGCTCCTGTTAATCCCGATATACCGGAGATAGTGGGTAAGAACTGTCGGCAGCCCTTAAGATGGTTTACCGTGGTTTCCGATTTTCACACCAGGCAAATGCTGGGGCTGTACCTAACCAAGGCCACGGCCGCTTGCTTTCCACTTCTAGGCCTTTCCTGTCCCATTGTCGGTGCGATATAAAACAAATTGTAAAAAAAGAAATATGATATACCATGCTCTCTTAAACTGAGTTCATTTTCTCAGAATTTAGCCTCCTCTGTCATAGTGAATAAATCACCGGGAAAACATTGAAGTTATGATATACAGTATCTCTCCACTCTTGTGATGATGATAATGATAATCGTATGGCCTCAGCTACCGTGTGCAGACATTTCAATTTGACGCCATCTGGCTGTCTGGTCGTCAATTTTGACGTTCCGTTTTACTCTAGGCCCACTAGATTGCAGACCGAGTAAACCGAAACTCTCTTGGGCGTCTATGGCTGAGATTTAATGAATTTTGTCGGGTAAACACCAAGCGTGTCACCAGAGATCTTTTACATGTCGACATCGTACGACATGGAGTGTTTAATGGACTTTTTTCCGCCCTTCAAAAATCCGACTACCTCTGCCGGGTTTGAACCCGCTATCTTGGGATCCGGAGACCGACACTCTACCAACTGATCCACAGAGGCAGCTTCCACTGTAGTATTATGAACAATTGTATGTAACTTTCTCGGATCCATACACGTCAAAATACAACTTCAATCTAAAAACTACAGTCAGTATGATCTGTAAGGAAATACTTGAATAGGCCTACACGTTCTGATTACATCCAAGTGCAATGTGAAACCAGGAAAGTGAAACTTTTATTCATAAGATATATTAAAAGTCCAATTAATTCTTAGAAAGTAATTATGACTGTCGAGAAAGCCTTACGTACTAGTGAATAAATAAATAAAAAATCATGTATTTATCGTGTCAGAAGCGACATGTGGAACATTAATAATACATACTTACTTACATACATACATACATACATACATACATACATACATACATATAAATTCTTAGACTGCACAATGTGGCCATAAGATTAACATTCTGTGAACCATAATTGTCCACTTGAATTTCATTAGTGGATACTATTAGCAGTTCTTCCACTCTACAACTGTGCAGCCATGTACAATACTGCATTGCAACAAATGGGGTACGGTCTGCTTCTGTCCACATACATACAACGTTGCATTTGGCTGGCCACTCTTAAACCGTTGCTTGTCATGTCTCAGTAGATCTTAAGAAATTTCTTCTTGACCTCAGACGTTGATATATCGGCCGATGTCCAACACAGGATGGGCATGAGCTATCACTGCAGTGTTCTTCTCCTTCCTGGAGCTACTTTTCGGCAGGTGTCGTGAGGTGGTATAGACTACAAGCTAGATAGTGGAGCTTTTCCAAAGTTGTGGGACGTTGAGTCTCAGTGATAATTCAGAATGACTTTTTGAGTGGAAATGAACGACCTTGCTAAGAAAACGCAAAGCATACACTGGTGTAAAATGAAATCCCAACACCAAGGAGCAGTTGTGCTAGATAAACGAAATTCGGGGTGCGTGTATGGAAGATGACACCTATACAAATTTCAGCGCTGGTCGGCGAAGAGTGGTACTAGTAGCACCACTATGAACTACCATAGAAGCAAGTTTTCTGTAATACCCGCTATGCAGGATAACGCTCATTCTCATATCGCTGCTGTCACCCAGCGTGCTCTTTAGTGTCGACCAGCTCCTTGTCCTGCGAGATCGCCAGACTTTTCCCGCATTTAGCACATACTGTATGGGTCATCATGGGACGACAAGCTCAGCGTCATCCAATACCAGCATTAACCATTGATGATTTGACTGACCAAGTACAACAGGCGAGGAACTCCGTCTCACAAATGATATACGGCACATGTACAACACAATGCATGCAATTTTGCATGCTCGCATTCAAAATCGTGGCGACTACAGCGGTTATTAATGTACCCACCATGTCACGTGTCTTGTCGCTCATACTTTAACATGTGACCTTGTAAATATAATCAAATAAATATGTACCTAGACAACTGCTTAGCCTGAACTGCATTCCTCTAAACTAATATCTTCTTGGTACTGGGATTTCATTTTCCGCCCATGCATTCTGTTCTAAAATTTTACAAGGTAATGGCACCCCCCTCCTCAGTTTATGGATCAGAAGAATGGGTGTCATGGTCTACCGTAGGAAAGGGAATAGAGAGATTAAAAATGTGATTACTGTATCTTCAGTCTCTTGGATATCCAACGGTATATGGGCAATTAGTAACAGGTGGATGTTGGATACATTACGGACATCACGCATAAGTTAAATGTAGGGATAACCGTCATAGTCCTATACTGTATCTTGATCAGGAGGTCTGATCGCCTGATCGTCGTTGCTCCCTTAGCACTACCCAGAGGTCACGTGAAGGGTTGGTGTATTCGACTACACAGTACTGTGCTGCTTTCTGGCTGCCCAAACAAATGTCATAGATGCTCAACTGAACACCACAATGCATCTCATCACTGGTACAATCAAATCTACTCCCATACAGTGGTTACCATTGTTAATTCACTTTCCTTCTCCAGATCCCCGACGTAAAAATGTTCCCCTAAAAGAATTCAACAAAATAATGAACAATCCAGAACTGCCGATACATGATTTTATCGGAGATGCAAATAATAATCGCCTGCGTTCAAGAACAAGTGATGCCATGAACTTGAGGAACAGTAACTACTAAACTTACGTTGAATGGCAGAAGAGACTCAACGACAAATACTACCCAACAATGTCTCCTGTGAAGAAGACACCACCACCTGGCTTCAACCTCTCTCGTAGACTATGGTCCACTCTGAACAGGATTCGAACCAACCACGGGAACTGTGCAGCCTTCCACTACAAGTGGAACAGAATTTCAGCTCCTGAATAGGACTGCGGTGCTGCATAACAGACGATCCAGCACACTGTGCTATCTCTAGCCATACGCTAAATAAATAAATAGGGATAATATTGTAGAATCGTATATCGAGAATGGTCGAGGGCCGTATCCCAGCTCAAGTCATCTTGTACCAACAAAAAGGTAGAAGAAACTCAGGGAGGCAAGTGAAAAGAGGGCGAGATGATGAAATTTGTCCCACGGCCTAAGCGTTAGTTAATAATGAGATAACGATTGCTAGAAGGGACTAAATGAGTAACAAATAACACGACAGTGACAATAACTGCATGTATTCGGGGGATAAAAATAATAGATTTCTGCAGAAACTTCTATTTATTCTGATACGTTGGAAGAAATAGTTTTTTACAGGAGTGTTAAGACCTTCTATTTACGATTAATGCATGGAGAATGTTAGAATATCAGTAATTCTTCACAAAGGGATCGAATTTGACAATGTTATGTATTTAACAACACTATTTTCCGTGCTATCGAACATCGGGGTGAAGGGTTAGTCGGAGGCTACGGGTCCGAATTCCTACCAGTACAGGGATGAAGAGCTGGAACAGGGTTTACAAAGTCTGATGAAACCAAATGAGTATCTTTATATTACGAGAGGCAGTGGACCTGAACAAGAAATCAAAGCAATACTGCTGAGGATGTCGTTACGCTCCAGACCATCTGGATGGGAAGCAGTCGTCTTGGCAAGCCAAGGTCCTAACAAGGTTACGCCATGAATTTGTTGCCTATTGCTATTTTCAATCTCCCTGGAGCTGAGCATCCCATATACAGCAGTAGTTTGCTAATATTGATTTCTACCTTCAACCTTTCTGTTTCATTTGTTACTGTGTTGTTCCCGAATCTTTCCAAGCAGTAGGATACCCACCCCCTGTTTAATTAGGGATTTCTAACGTCTTCCTTGATTCATTATCAAACTTTGGGCAAAGCGGTCAAATTCTCGAGGCTTTAATTAATGTTATGGAAGATTGGCGTGAAAATATAGCATTTCGTAATTGTATGCTTGTTATTTGTTTGTGTATTTGCATGATCTTACAGACTACCAATAGTACCTTGCAAGAACGACTCCTTTCTCACATTCTCTGTAGGGAATGACTTTGGTAATTGAGCTTATATCAGCTCACGGTATACATCACTTTCTACTGAAATGGGTATTCCGAGTGTACAGTCTTCTGGGATATTATTTTATTATATGCATTTATTGAATCGAAACTTAAAATGCAGAAATTTTCTTATCATGGCACCATCCCACGCCTCCTCCTTTCCGGAGCTACAGGTCCCGAGTGGCCTTTGGCTTACCAAGCGACCACTGCTCAGCCCAAAGCCCTGTAGATTATGAGGTAAATCAAAGTCAGCGTGACGAATCCCCTCGAGGTTATTCTAAGCTTTCTAGACAGGACCACTTTCTCACCATCAGATAGCTCCTCATTTATAAACACGTCACTTATTGTACCATTTGCTTTACGTCGTATCGACACAGATATGTCTTATGGTGACGATGGGACAGGAGAGGGCTAGGAGTGAAAAGAAAGCGGCTGTGGCCTTGTACAGTCACAGCATTTTCCTGGTTTTAAAATAGAAAGCCATTTTCAGGGCTGTCGATAGTGGGATTTGCACCCACTATCTCCCGGTTGCAAACTCACAGCTGCGTGCCCCTAATCACACTGCCATCTCGTCCGGTATACGTAGTTTAAGTGGACCTCGAACTAGCCTTCAGGTCCAGGTGAAAATCCCTCACCTGGTTGAAAATTGAACCCAGGGCCACCGGGTAAGAAACTGGAGCACTACCCCTACACCACGGGACTGGCCCGCAACTCCTTAAGTCATTATACATAGTAATTCCCTTAGCCTTCGTTTAGTACATGTTTCTTCCATAGACGTTCCAAATTCTATGATAGAAGTTACTTGATATCCCTCTTGTCGATTCCTATATTATTTTAACACTGAATTACCCTTTAGTTCACTTCTTCAGTAATATAAGCTTTCCACGTTTTAAAATCTGTATTTCCAATGCTTATCCCTTCTCTCCCTATGTTCTTGCCATCATATTCGTCTTGCTTTTCTCCGCATGGTTTCTCGTTCTCCAATTTTACAACCTCTCATTTACTGCATCAGGCTCTTCCAGGAATCTTCTGGCATTGTTTCCTGAAATCACAGTACACAGCATTATTACTATTATGGTTCCTTTTTCGGTTCCCTACATGCTATCATAAACATAAAAGGTGACCATACATTCAACAGCTTCAATACAATTCAGAATAATTAGTAGACCGTACTTTTCAGCCCTGATATTGAGTACGAGAATAATTCATTTACATGTACAAAAGACATTCAGTTATTTTACTGTGTGATCTGCTTTGTCAGTTACAACTTTACGTTGTTTAATTATGTTAATGTTGACGATTGTAAAACGTCTAAGCATTTATCATCTCGAATCGAGACAACTGAAGAACCTCCATATGCCGTCAATTCCTATGATTCAAATATCATGCAAGTTCACCGTCTTGAACTTATAGATCTGTTAAACTTGTGACATGGACAAAAGAAGTATTCTTCCAATATCTAGTGAAATATTCTTCACACGTTTGCAAAACAGTCACTTGTAGAAGTCACTTATTTACTGTGAATGTCTCCTCTATGATTCGGTGGATAACAAAGCCAAGATCTAAGTCCTATTTACTATATTGTTTGTCCTACGACTGCATCCTGCTAACACAGCAGTTGCTCCAAGAGTCACTTCCACCGGCATGGGAATTTGTCATGGTGGACCAGGGTGGCACCCGCAGAAAGGGGAAAGGAAGTAGGGATGGAACTGGGGAAGGGATTCTCTTCAACGGGTGTAGCTACGCTGCAGAATTTGTTGTTTTTATTGTTATTGCAAAAAGTAGCATTAGTCCAAGGAAGCAGATCATCTCATATTCAAAATTCCATTGTCCATAGTACAGTTCGTGGTTGAAAAGTTTTAGTAGAAATAAAGTCTTGCATATATTATTTTGATGCCGTGATAAGCTGGCGAAAGTAAACTTGAACTGGGGCAGGTGGCCCAATGAAGAATTTAATGTCAAAATAACATTATAGTAAATCTTGCTCACCGGATAACCTGAAGAAATAACAGTCCAGATGGTAAAGACAATATAGAACGTAGTACAGTAGTTTGGGTGCTCCACCACTCCGAAACGAAGGAAGACTCAATTTTTAGAGCGGTGGAGCGAGATTATATAGCAGTACAGAAACGTCGAGAAGAATAGAGAAATTGAAAGCCAGCATATTACAGAAACGTCATAATCACGTGTCCAATAGAGGTAAGCACAACACACACACAGGCGGAGAAGGCGGTGAGTGGAGGAAAAGATGACGTCAGAGTCACGTGATGAACAGAGTAGGCAGACGACAGGTGAGCATAGCAGAAGAGTGAGTGAAGGAGCGGCGGCGTGATCGGAGAAAAACAGCACGCGAAGGTAGGAAATATACGTAGCATTAGCGGAGATCGTAACAAGCTCTGATATAACCACATAGGATTTATTTCTGTTTGGCTCTGTGATGGAAACGATTCACACCACGGACCTTCGTCCTCGAGAAGACCTCCTCTGTGGCACACGGAATGTTGCAGATAAAATCGGACGTCAGCATATCCATAATAAATCCACCTTCCGGGATAGTTCGTTTTCAGCCATTGACGAACAAAGTGAGAATGATGGGGACATGCACCGTTATGGAAGGGATCCAGAGGAACCTACTACTACTATATGTTTTCATTCCTCCCCTGAAGGGGGAGGTGAGCCTCCTGGACAGTGACGCCGTCTCTGAGGCCAGGAGATTTGTATCGGAGAAGGAGATGTGTGGAGAAGATGAGAGGTTTGGCAGCCGTCGCCTATACTAGGATTTGTCCCGGCATTCGCCTTAGTACAGAAGAATGGAAAAATGGACAACAGACAGCGGTGACCATACCCTCTACGTCTCCCGAATACAGAGGGGTAGGACCACGGTAGAGCCGTGGCCACCCCTCCTCTGCTAGGGTTGGCCAGTCGGAGTGCAGAGCTGTCAAGCCACTTACCAGCCGTGGGCACTTATCCACTTACCCACTCTGCACCCACCGACCTCAGAGGAACCACCTCCAACAATGTCTTCAAGGAAGTGTAAATAGTTATCGCCATAGAGATGTCCTTCCAGATCACAGTGTCCTTTCAATGTATCCCCCATTATTCCCGTCCAGGGGTTAACTGAAAATCTTCAGATGGAATATCGCGCATCATGAAGGTTCTCCAGAGCTAATGGACGTTTCTTATGACATCGCATTCTCATTTGACAAAAATGCATGGCTAATTCAGGCTCATAATGACATCTATTGAACAGCCACTAGAGAAATAGAGTGCTTGCAGAGGTTGTTAATGAAATGGGCACAGTCCATTCTCGTGTAAGATACGCCATGCTATTCTTTGTGATATACCGATTTGAACTGCGGCTTATTGGCAGGTACTGATCGACGAAGCGGCATACACCAAATCGAGAACGTCTTCTGCTGTTTCAACGTCGCGTCGTTCGTGCCCCAACTACTGATCTCCCTCGTACTTTTCCGATTTCCCAGTATACTGCGATGCACTGATTCAGACACAGGTCCTTGAGGTTGCCGTCTATTCGGATATCGATGCCGATATTCCCTTACGGCTGCACTATACAAACCGCACACGTAATGAATATCAGCGTATTCGACGTTTGTGAACCTCGCTAACATTGTCTGTGTTCCTTGTGAGACCCTCGGAACTATTTGGCTCGCAACACAGCGAAGGGAAGGAGACAAGGAACTTTATTCTGCTGTATCGGATGCGTCATGTTGATCGGGCTGCCGCAGAGCACAGTGAAATTGTGCTTTTTATGTTTACGTTTCCAACAAGCAGGTGACCTGGCGGTGCATGCGCGCTACGATGAACAAAGGTCGAGCAGCGTGTCAGTAATTTCTACAGTAGTTCAACGTTCAACAACTGGTGGCGAGCACGCCGCGTGCTATGATTACAGTGTGGTACTGCCCGAACGGAAAATGTGGGTCGAGTGTTCACAAGCAACACACCGTGCGCCTGATGCTTTCCGATCAGACCGCGTATTGACACACGTAAGTAGAATGTCCCTCTCCCCCCCCCCGCGGGAGATAGTATGACATCTCTAGAACGGCCACAGAACCCAGCAGATAACAGTAGATCTCTATCTTCAATAAACTCTTATAACTAACAAATGTTAATAGCGTATTGGACCATATTTGTGGACTGCTATCCTCATCATCAACCCCTCGGTCACCTCGTTACGTTTTGTCGAAGAGGAGAGACTAACCCTGTGTTTGCTTATTTCCATATTTATTTATATTTATCCTTGTATTTAATAATATGGGCCGCCTTTGTGGTGTAGTGGTTAGCGTGATTAGCTGCCACCCCCGGAGGTCCGGGTTCGATTCCCGGCTCTGCCACGAAATTTGAAAAGTGCTACGAGGCCTGGAACGGGGTCCACTCAGCCTCGGGAGGTCAACTGAGTAGAGGTGGGTTCGATTCCCACCTCAGCCATCCTGGAAGTGGTTTTCCGTGGTTTCCCACTTCTCCTCCAGGCGAATGCCGGGATGGTACCTATCTTAAGGCCACGGTCGCTTCCTTCCCTCTTCCTTGCCTATCCCTTCCAATCTTCCCATCCCTCCACAAGGCCCCTGTTCAGCATAGCAGGTGAGGCCGCCTGGGCGAGGTACTGGTCATACTCCCCTGTTGTATCCCCCGACCAAGAGTCTGAAGCTCCAGGACACTGCCCTTGAGGCGGTAGAGGTGGGATCCCTCGCTAAGTCCGAGGGAAAAACCGAACCTGGAGGGTAAACAGATGATGATGATGATGATGATGATGATGATGATTTAATAATATACAGGGTGAAGCGAAATTCGCGCACTCGGGCGTCGCAGCGCGACTCCTCACATTCCAGCAATAAAAAAAAGTCTCTCACAAAAGTTCGTACTGCGAGTATATCCGGCAGAAAAAAGGAAGTTGAAGAATGACAATCTGGCAACACTGTAACCATATGTAGGATAACTACCTCTCTCAGCACACTTTAGTCGTGCTGTAAAGTTTTTGCAGTGGATAGAGGTTTGGGTATAATGCAGGAGGTCGAGGGTTCGATCCTGGGTTGAGGCGCATTATTTTATTTGCTAACTTCCATCGGACATTACATACTGTAATATAGTAAGACACCGTTTCTTAGGTCATATGTATCCTACATTTACAAAATGTTGGAACGCTGAACACGTTGTAACGCATCTAGTAGATGAAGTGGTGGGAATAAATTCACACCCACGATGTGGAAAGATTGTTCGTCCATTTCTAGGATCGTAGTATGTAAGTGCAAATGGTTTCTAGAGGACCCGCTGCAATCGCTGTTGACGATTAAGATGCCAGATACCATACCAACTGGACTACATTTACGAAATAAAAAACATACTCCTCAACGCAGGATCGAATCTTCGACCTTCTGCATGCTAACCCAAAACTCTACCCACTGCACCAACTGTACAGTACGCCCAGTTTAAGCTGATAGAGGTAGTTACCCTACATATGGTTACAGCGTTGCCAGATTGCCACTCTTCAACTTCCTTTTTCTGCCGGATATACTCGCAGGACGAACTTTTGTGAGAGACATTTGTTTATTGCTGGCATGTGAGGAGTCGCGCTGCGACGCCCGAGTGCGCGAATTTCGCTTCACCCTGTATACTACATGCCGAGACACTTCATTACTACAAGTGATGTTACATTAACAAATAAGAGCAATATATTAAAATGAAAAGAAAATTGAAATTAAAAATCCATGAGAAAGTTAAAAGAAGGAATAAACACAAGTAAACTAAATATAAAATGTAAATTAAAATGAAAGAATCGTGCAATTTAATGAAACAATGTACAATACACAAACGCTGATAACATTTTAATGAGAACTAGGTTCAAGATGTCAACAATTCTTGTATAGATAAGCGAAGTTAAGATGAATATATATTATTTGTGAGTTATATTATGACAGTTTCACAGTAACTAATCAGAAGGGAATTTTTAAATATTTTATCTGAGGGTCAGAAGTCGTTAACACTTATCTAAACAGTCAATTTCCTCTCCTTGGAATGTGTCGCTTGGAGTAAGTTATTGTTATCAATTAATCCATTACTAATCTTAAAGGGAGAGGTTTCGTGAGCTGTTACTACACTCCGAATATTTAGGCAGCAATAGGTTAGAATGCAAACTAATTTGGTAATTAGGAAATGTAGTGGACCCCGTTCTTCCCTTATATTGATAAAGTAACATAAATTCTAGGGGTTCTGATGGGCCAGACCCCTACTGTTCATGCAAAACGCATAGCATAACCGTTGTGCAGGATAGACTACACTTGTTACCCGCGTCAGCAAGTTTCCATTCTAACCTACTCCCGAAAAATCCGGACTCTAGCTATTACTCGCCTATTTGTCAACGATATATTTAAATTCGTTCAAAAAATATGTAATATATTATTATTGAATTTCCCATAAAGAAATGAACCCTATTTTACATGGTATAGTAGGATCATAGCCGCCTCTGTGGTTAGTGTGATTAGCCGTCACCCCCGGAGGCCCGGGTTCTATTCTCGGCTCTGCCACGAAATTTGAAAAAGTGGTACGAGGGCTGGAACGGGTCCACTCAGCCTCGGGAGGTCAGCCGAGTAGAGTTGGGTTCGATTCCCACCTCACCCATCCTGGACGTGGTTTTCCGTGGTTTCCCACTTCTCCTCCAGGCAAATACCGGGATGGTACATAACTTAAGGCCTCGGCCGCCTCCTTCCCTCTTCCTTGTCTATCCCTTCCAAACTTCCCATCCCCCACCGAGGCTCCTGTTCAGCACAGCAGGTGAGGCCACCTGGGCGAGGTACTGGTCATCCTCCTCAGTTGTATCCCCCGACCCAATGTCTCACGCTCCAGGACACTGCCCTTGAGGCGGTAGAGGTGGGATCCCTCGCTGAGTCCGAGGGAAAAGCCAACCCTGGAGAGTAAGCAGATTAAGAAGAAGAAGAAAAAGAAGAAAATCTAACTTTAAGAAAACTAGGCATATATTACTGTTATAACAGCAGCCCTGCAGTGTCTTCTTACAAGGATGTAGAAGTAAACGGGAGTGAAATACTAGCACCCCGTTATCTATATCATTAAGTCAGTAGTATGAGCTAAGGAAGTATGTACGATGAAAAACGCAGGGTTGTTTGTTAGCAGTGGCGATCTGACGGAGCGAAGTCTAGCGCACTTATCCCCCCGGTCCACACACCTCTCAGACATTCGCGTGGCGGGTCGAGGGGAGAGGGACACAGCGTCTGGGCTGCGAGGTCACTCTCTCATTCCTTGCTCTCGGAAATAAGTGTGACGATTTTTCTCATTGCTTTCAAGTTTAGTAAATGGAACAATATGTTAGATGCTTACATTGTAATGTGCTTTGGATTTCCATCGTCCTAATTGGTATATGCCACCGTGATGAACCTTTATTTTCCCCATAACTATGTTATTCTATTTTCTCACAATCAATGCTGGAATTAAATTTTCTCTTAAGGCCGCTACATCTTTTTGGCAACGTGCTACCTAATTATCAACGGAATAAAAATAATCAGTGGCGTGTCCCTCCACGAGAGAACCCAGCACGAGTCGCAGTTTTGCGTAGCCAAGTGCGCGCTCATTCATACACGCAAACCTTAACGCTTTCTGTAGGTTTCATGAGTTATTTTCCGAAATAAATGTTTTGCTCTTAGTCTTATTCTTGGCTAATTTAAGGTGCGTGCAAAATTTACGTCAGATCCGTTATTCCCCGCTGTTCGGTATTCTCTTGTTGGTCAATGTCTTGGACATACCTCAAGAGTGTTTATCTGACTGTTAAGGTTACGTCCAAGTAGTATTTATAGGATATAAGGATGGTAAAGATGAGTGCGACAACGCTAACTGATCATTTTTCATGTGGGACCCATGTCCTATAAAGCATGGTTTGGACAATGTGGGCTTCAACATTTGACAATATTTCGGGTATGACATGAGCGGGGTCCGCATTTTTTCCAAGATACCTCCACCAACTTTTCAAGAGCATCGCATCGTGCATTTAACTACAAAAATGTTTCGAACTGTCGACCTCCAATTTGATAGAATACGCGTATTCATGTTCTAGTTGGGTTGATGGAACTTTCTTGACAAAATGTGGAACGTACACCAATACCCACATCCGAAACATATTCAAAGTCTGATTCTTCTCAGAGCCCAAATCATGAATTTCCGGAAATGGATCCCCTGTTAAGAAATTATCAGTTTTTCGTCTCCCACAACCGGCTAAGCGTTGCCGCATTCAATTTCGACCACCCTGTATATTATTGCCAACGGCCGTAGCCGTGTTGAAACACCGGATCCCGTGAGATCTCCGAAGTTAAGCAATATTGGTCAGGATTTGGATGGGTTGCCACGCGCTGTTGGGGGGGGGGTAAGGGAATGGAGGAGCGGAAAGGAACTGGCCACCCTACCGCACGAAAACTCCGGCTCAGGAACACCTCTGCGGAGGTTCGGACCTGCCTTCGGGCAGAATAACCCTTACCTTGTATATTATTACAACATATTTTAATCAGGGATTTTGTTGGAAAATATCAACTATCTGTTCTCAACTAAAATTTCAGTGTTTTCCACAAAAGATACGCAGAGGTGAGGTTCTGTTCTAATTTTCCGTTCCTGAGAATTGGGTTTATCAGCTGATTTTTTTCCAGATCACAACCAAGCCCTCATATACGGTAGTGGATCGAACTACTGAAGTATCGGTCCCGTAAGAGTAATAAACCTTGCCTGCAACGCAATTCACTAAAAGAGCATTTCACATACGAGTCACAGTTTCATTCAGTGAGGTGAAGGCGTGGTCGCACTCTGCCGTGGACACAGTAACGGTAATTGGCTGCTGACATTTGTTTCTGGCTCCACTGTAAACTTGATTGACCTGTGTGGAGAGTTTAGTGTGTTGTGTAAGTGTTCGGCATATTGGAGGTCATCGTCATAAATGCATATTACGTCATCTACATATCTGCTTCAGTGCAATATTTCTTTGGAATATTGATCGGTTAAGAGTTCGTTGTCACTGTAATTTAGGAATATGTTCGCTGTTCGTTGTTATTCCTGATAATGGTGAGCCCATGGCAAATCCTTCCTTCCGAGAATATGTACTGTATTGTTGTTAAACATAAATATGTTTTGGTTTAACGTTCTTTAACAGGTTGATTACCTCTTTATTTCATTTGGTGAATTTGTTTCTTTTAGTTGTTTTCTATAATTTTTATCGATTCTTCTATATGTTAGAGTACATATTCATGATGTCAAAAGGTATCCTCCTTGGCCTTTCTTTAATTTTCAGTTTATTTCGTTCTTTCGTTAGTTCTAATGTATTTTTAATCGACCTGTTGTTTTTTATTGTTATCGGTTCTTTTAGCATTTTGTTGAGTAGTTTGTTTACATTGTAACTTGGAACGATTTTGGAGTTTACTATTGGTGTGTTGGGACATGTGTCCTTATGTATTTTGGGGAATGTTCTTAGTGTTGGGATCTTGGGATCTGTACGGTAAGTTTTTCTATTATTTTCGGTGAGTAAGAATTCATTGCTTTTGATCGTTTGTTTTATATCGCTTGTTATTTATTGGTGGGGTCGCTTTTGATCTGTTCTATTCCGTTGTTACTAATGAATGAATTCGTTAGTTTGTTGTATGTATACATCTTTTTTCATTACGATCGTTGTATTCCCTTTATCCGTTTTTGTGACTGTTAGATTATCGTTTTTCATTATGCTTTTAATTGTGTATAGAAATGAGCTTTGAGTTTTGAAATTTGGTTTGCTCAATTTGCTAGTTTTATTACTTTTTTGGTTCGTTGTTTGCTGCGTTTCTAACTATATCTTAATGTCGTCCTGTTATGTTGCCGCATTCAATTTCAGCGTCTGTGAGAATCTGTTTTATGTTGTTTCCCATGTTACGTTCTTATCAATTAAACTTGAAACCTTTTCTCTAACAGATTTGTTTCTTTGATTTTATAGGTTGTATTAAATGTGTTTATATCTATTAGATAGAACTCAATCGCTTTCTGTAGTTGTTCTTGTTGTTCTGGTTGTTTGTCTTATTTTTTTATTGATAAAATTGCGGATTTTTTTTTATCAAATAGTATTAGTATTTATTGAACATAACAGGCGAATTAGCCCCGATACGTGTTCACAAGGACACCTGACAACAAAATAAGAGAAGAGAAATACAAAATTCCTGGGCATGCCATGAGGTTCATTGGATACCCCGGAAACGTGACACTCCCAAGGGAGGGTCACCACAGCAGTCATCCTCAGTCCATACATGTCACGTCCATCGTCTATACTTAATATTAAGAAACAAAGTAAATGAACAATAAGGGAAAATAAAATAAAAGTCAGAAATAATATTAATGACAATCTACTGCTACTGTCCGGCCGTGTCATCACCCCTGGTGAGAAGAAGCCGCCCTCCCGGTGATGACACGACCGGCCCTATCCGTGAGGCCCTAAGGAAGACCCCAACAACTTTACCAGATGACCGTGCGTTTCTCTCTTCATTCCATCGCGGCCGGCCACGTGAAGCTGGAGCCGCTCTCCTCCCATATCCCTTCTTTTACATATTTGGGGTGGGCCCGTCCCGCCCCGTTCTCTTACGGTTATGTCCTGTTCTCCCTTGCCCATCAGTCTCTTCCATCTCCTACTATGCGTAAATAGTGAGAAAAACGCACATGCCCAAATGTATACATTTTGTTATCAATTTCTGCTTTTATTTTATTTTTACATTTTTATATAGTTTTGCAAATATTCACACACATACACACACACACACAATTCTAATCAGCTATGAATGGCCACACTTACTAATTTCGGTCTTTTTACAAGTCTCTCTTCTGAACACACACCAGGGAATCCCGGCCGGTTGGAATTACCTGCAGACGGCTATAATTCTTACTTGCACTTCGCCAAGTCCGGTCATCTTACACAGCAACTGTGTGTATACCGCTGGATATGAACACAGGGCTACGGGCCGCTCAACACACGATCAATGTTTGTTGGTTCGACTCCAGAGACAGTCCAATAATTCACACATGCACATGCGATGAACAACCAAACAGCAACAGCTCAACAGAATTCGACAGCAGGACGATACTCACAACAAGGATTATGAACACATGTCTATTTACCCTCACACTCACGACAGCGGCTTCCCTCGCTGACTCAGTCCACAGAAACACACAGAGCTCTCAGTACACATTCTTCCGCTCCGTCATTTGCAGTCCAGCTACTCGCTTGACACTCCAACACAGAAACAACAGCTCCTAGTTCAGACCTCACTGGGACACTAGCGACAGCCAATAACTCTGTCGCTCTCAGCCCAACAACCGAACCCCAACACACTGAGTCTCACACTAATTCCACCACCGGGGCTAACATTGACTGACTCTCCGCGGATAGCCTTCCTTTTTATAGCTCTGGCGGTGGGAACCAGAAGATTCGCGAGGTGGCTAGAGGCGGAACATTTACGTTGAATCTTCAAGAAACTGACAGATAAGCCAGCTGACGAGAACAATACAGCTATGCCCTTCAAGACGACTGGGAGCTTCTGGTCACCTGATTCACTAGTCCAATCCATGAAGAACCGAAACGGGTTACCACACGCCTGGCATGTAACAGTATATTTATCCCAAATTAGTTTTTGACAGACTGAAGAACCTAAGGGTTATGGAATATTTTGCATAATATTTGTACTGTACAGTCGCTCAAAGGAGGAATGAGCGCACCCTTGATGACTGTTTTGGCCAAGTCCCAACAATGGATTTACACGGGAACCATTACAGAAGTGTCATAAGTAGGGCCCGGTTGTTTATGACATGTCAGATTTTTCCCCTTTATATTATTTCAATGCAAAACACAAGTTAAGCACGATTCTATCTATGGTGACTAAAATTACGCAATTTTCACGGGTCATACAAACTCATATTTTCGCTCCTTTAACATTTTTGTCATTTGCTGGTAATTTTTCATATTATTGTCATATTTCCCCTTGAATTTTCGTATTTTGTTATAATCTTTTTATTCCACTTTCGCATACCTGCTTGCAATCTTCCCGAAGACGGATTTTTCACATCTCCTAATTGTTGTCTGTAATTTCTTACAATTATCTTTCTTACAAATATTTATTTATGTGCATTAGGAGGGTAGGCTGTATACAAGGAGACAGATGAGAATAAAGTGGCAGAATAGTGAGCCTCAATTGAACTCTAATCATTTGACGTACCGATATTTCAAATATGTCCCAGTAACATCCTGTGGTGTTGAGCGGTCTTTTGCCTCTTACAAGTCAATGTTGCGTGAAAATATAAGATCGTTCCTATTTGAAAACTGTAAAATATATGTAATTTGCTATTGTAATTCCTACTAATAGCGCATCAAAATATGACATTTATGTCATTCTGTGCAGAGTCGACAGGTATCTCTGGATTGAGTAATTAAATAAATTCGAAATATATTAATAAAATTAATATTTTGTACTCTACAAATTAAACAAACCAGAAACAAACGTACACAAATCGGTATCAGGATTTGAACACCGTTACGCCACCGCATCAGTTGAGCTTGTTACGCTTCGAAAGGCTCGTAAAGCACGTCGGAAACTCCGACCGTCATCTTCTCTGAAAAAGTCGACTACGGATAAACCGAATCGCGTGTTCTCTTATTTCGACCACTTTTCACTGAACCAAGCTTCTGGAAAATCGGGTTGTTAACACTTGGCGGGTTTCCCTTGTAAGTCCGTGGGTTGCTTTCCTAGAAGAAATATCTCCTCGCACTCCATCATGTAACTTTGTACTGGTTTGTTGAGTATTCAACCCGAAGCCTCAACAACTCCACCATCAGCCGTCTTACAATATGGCGTAGGCTTCATTAAAGAGGCGTACAAGGCAAATTTAGAGTAAGATAGGTACCTGTTGTTTTCCTACCGAGCTAGAAATTGCTATTACATATCAGTAGGGCTCGGATGTTTATGCAGTAATAGGTTAGAATGCAAACTTACTAAACCGAGTAACAAGTAGAGACTACCCGCGCGACGGTTATGCTGTCAGGTTTGCATAAACATTAGGGGTTCGGCACATTAGAATCCCTAGAATTTATGTTACTCCCACTACACTACGTTAGAGCGGGCTAGTCGACATTTCCTACTAAATGACATTGTTAATACAACATTGGGAGTAACATAAATTCTAGGGGTTCTAATGGACCAAGCCCCTAATGTTTATGCAAACATCATAGCAATACCGTCGTGCGGGTAGACTCTACTTATTATTCGCTTCAGTAAGTTTGCATTATAACCTATTACTGCATAAACATCGGGACCCTACTCTATCAGTCTGCCAAGCCAGCTGAAATATGCGCACCAAATGACCCTGTGAGCGACATTTTCGTATGGAATAGCATTACTAGCATTGCTCTTACCTTAGTAAATTTCATATTGCCACAGCAAAGGATGAGACTGTGACAGGAATATGAAGAAATCATTTTTCCTATCCCTTATTAGGAAAGACAGTGCACTGTAAACACTAGGTCTCACCAGCAGAATCAATACGTAACATTACTGAAAACAAAATCTACTGAGTTCGGGTTATTTTCGATGATCGGTATGAAAATTTATATATTCATGACATGGCATTCTCTAAGGCAGTGAAGTTCTTTCGAATGTAACTTCGCATTCATCTATTAGCCTCACCTGCCAATCTCACAACAATGGCACCGGATTTTTTAAACTGTAACTGGCCTTTTCTTTTATTATTGAATGATTTCTTTTTTTTTTTTTTTTTTTTGCAAGTTGCTTTACGTCGCACCGACACAGATAGGTCTTATGTCGCCGATGGGACAGGAAAGAGCTAGAAGTGGGAAGGAAGAGAACGTGGACTTATTTAAGATACGGCCCCAGCATTTGCCTGGTGTGAAAATAGGAAACCACAGAAAACCATCTTCAGGACTGCCGAGAGTGGGGCTCGCACCCACTATCTTCCGAGTACTGGATACTGACCGCACTTAAGCGACTACAGCTATCGAGATCGATGGGATGAATATACTCGAAGAAATGTTCTTCGGTAGGTATTATAATCATGATTTTAAATGATTTTTCATCTTCTTACACTGGCCATTGAAAAAAACACTCAACTTGGACCTCTTTGGATTTACGTCATGGATTTGCTATCTCACCTCGCATGTGAACGTCCTTCAACCTGTATTTTGACATCCTGTCACAATATTTGCGTGTAGGTCCTCTTTGCTGATTGTAAATCTGCATTCATAGCTTGTATTAATACTCGCGTGACGACCGTGAGATTGCAGCTCACCTCCATCAGGGCTGTACTTTTTAAATAAAAGCTCCGCTGCCGCGACGAATATGAGAACACGATAGGATATATATATATAGGATATATGGAAGTGAGGAGCATGGCACAAGTAAGTGGAAGCATTTCCAGGACTCAGCTCAGGGCTCCACGGTCGTCAACCCACGCTCCCCAGTTGAGAGCACCTGGGGCCCTTTTAGTCGCCTCTTAGACAGGCAGGGAATACCATGGGTGTTATTCTACCACCACCACCACGACCACCCAAAGAGAATGAAAAGGAAGCGGCCGTGGCCTTAATGCACAGCCGCAGCATTTACCTAGTGCGAAAATGGGAAACCATGGAAAACCTTCTTCAGGGCTGCCGGAAGTGGGGTTCGAACCCACTATCTCCCGAATGCAAGCTTATAGCTACGTGATCAAAACCACGCGGCCATTTGCTCCGTAACAGAAAGTTCCAAATCATAAAAGTTTATAGGAGACACAAAAGTAAATATTTAAAAACATACTTTTTTTGTCTCCTGTAAACTTTTATGATTTGGAGTTTCATAAAAATGAGATATTAATCCACGTTTAACAGCTAGAAACAAAATAACATAAATACTGAAGTGGGGAGTACAATTTTTGTTTCAGTTTACGTCCCTCAGTTTGTGCACACACCCGTTGGAGATATTGCGTTTCATCCTCTATCTAGAGATGTTTGCTGTAGAAGAATGCAATAACTGATATCATTTACCAAAGGTATCCATGTAATATACCGTACTTTATGGTATAGAGGAATTGCTGTGAAATTGACTATTGTTACAATGAAACATATACTGTTTGTGCAGAGTAGAAAATGTCTCCAAGAACTTCACCATTATAAAGCATCTACATCCATATCGGTCACGACATCACTCCCAGCTGAAACTATCAGAATCACAAACAGTCTGCCGGAATGTGGTTTGATGCTGTATTATTATTCTTCTCGTTCGTAAGCAAGGGGAGCGTGGCATCAAAACGTAGGAATCTCTCACCATGGTACTTGCAATGACACAGCACGACTCTTCATTGCTATTGAACTCAAAGACAGTCGTGTACCGGCAGTAACAATGAAACAAAACCTAATCTACTCCTTTTCCCTTACTACTAGGCACCAAATCAGTAGACCAGTTGTAATTCTTGCACAGATAGATAGATCATTTTCTTTCATGGTACCTTACTATAAAAGATGTAACGGTCCTACAGTGGCTCTGCCTGATTCTTGCGCCGGAATCCTAAATTATCCCACTTGATGATACATTTATGCGTGAATTGCTTTTTTGGTAGTAAAGAAGCTTGATTTTAGACCTCCAAAGTAAAGAATATTGTCATCTGACTCTGAGTTCAATCAAATATCTCTTTTAAGGCAACTACCTCATACATTACACATCCTCTATATTGTTCTAAACTCCATTACCGCCATCCTTTAATGTACCGATTGGGCCAAAAGTCACTACCTATTGAAAACATTAAGGAAGTCTTGTTTGTCATTCGAAATAACCTCCTTTTTATTTCAGACAATCATTAACACATACATAATAACGCACTGCTATTAAATCAAACAGCTGATGTATACATCTGCTACCATGTTTATTGGAAATGTTGTTGATTCTAACCTGTTGTGAAGAAAGAGCTGTTGTTTTAAAAACGTGGTACAAAGGTGGTTATAATTTGATAATAATAAATGAGTGAAATAATCATTTCACCAAAGTTCCACCTACAAGGAAAATGTTTAATAATACTTTATTTAATGCGCACAATGAGCAAAGAATGAAATACCCCAATCTTCATTAGAAAATTTTACGAGTGATTCCAATCATTGTTTGCAACTTGACACATGGTACCTAGTACAGTGTGTGCCACATTTAGAGCAGACGCAGTTAGTACCTGGTTTATGATAATTATATAAATTACATAAGGAAACCATAAACGGAGAACCTTGTCAGTAGGCGCCGCCACCTTGAACCCACTCTCGATTTGTCATGGCATTGGTGGAGTAGAAATCTTCCCAGATGTCGGTTTTCTTCGACCGTAGGTCTCGAATAAGATGTATATGCGATGTTGTGGCTGGGAGTAACGACTGTATTCTTAGCTCCTCCACATAAAATTTCTCTCTGAATAACTCGTACACAAGCCGGAAAGGGGAATATTTGGCGAGGCATAGTGCACGTTTCAAGTTGTTTGCCTTCAACTTCTCGATCTTTTCTACTTGCCTTAGACTCAAATGCTCCCACATGTTTTCCAAGCCAAATGTTACTATAGGGCTAATTTTTAGGCGAAACTGTCTTATAGCTGTTTCGAAAGACAAATTTTTCTGATGCTTAATGTCAGACATTGCTCTCATGACTGCATATAGACGGTCCGTGAGATGGAGGGTGAATACAATACGTGGGGTTTAATAAATTACACACAAGTACTTAAAAATGTTTTGAGACAAGTAGATCTGCGGTGGATTGCCACAGGTCAGGCAGGCCATCACTATGTGATGAAACAAAGCGTAAAGGTTTACAAGCCCTAAATAGTCTACCGTAGGCTATCTCCCAAAAAGGATGTTTCTAGAACTTCTGTACGGAGAATTTTACATAACGGAAAATTCAAACATTATATACCTCGTCTCATACATGGTCTACTGAAAGACGATCCTGATCGTAGATTTCATTTTGCGATACAAAGTGAATTAAGAGAAGGTGAGAGTGAGTTGTTTTCTAAGATAATTTGGAGTGATGAGTCAACGTGCAAATTATCAGGCCAATTCAACAGACACAACTCTACCTGTTGGTACCTTTAGGATGTGTAGTGACATTTGGCCCATTCTGTATATATTCGAAACATGCCGGTATGTCATTCCTAAGACCGTGTAGCACCAACCTGTGCAGCATATTTCTGGAAACGATGTTGTCTTTGTGAGTAGGTCCTTGCTTCGAGGTCTGGCTCGTCAACTGGTTAGCCTTGTGTAGTAAGTGGTTTATGGGCTCTAAAAAGAGATTGTTCTCGGAAGGAGTATTTAATATCGGATAATAACTACCTACGTCCAACTCTAGAAGCTCCACACTGATAACAAAGGTCGCTACAACGAGAGGAAATAGTCGTCATTAAATCAGGCATTCCCAACTGACTCCATTCTTTGTGCAGGGCGTGCATTTCTCGAAAAGAAATGCGTAGTTGCTGTGTCAAATCACGTCAGATTGGTTCTAGCATAATGGATCAGAAAACAGGAAGATGTTCGAGCTCTGAAAATACATAAAATCACAAGCTGAACCAAAGAGAAAGGGAGAGTGAGAAATGAATAGACAAAAGTATCAGCCGGAGTCAGTTACTTTGTCATTTACTTTTAATTTTACTGTTATAAACACCCACGGCATATTTTTTGCTTTACGTCGCACCGACACAGATAAGTCTTATGGCGACGATGGGATAGAAGAGGCCTAGGAAGTGGAAGGAAGCGACCGTGGCATTATTATAGTATGGTGTGAAAATGGGAAACCACGGAAAACCATCTTCAGTGCTGCCGACAGTGGGGCTCGAACCCACTATCTCCCGATTACTGGATACTGGCCGCACTTAAGCGACTGCAGCTATTGAGCTCGGTCCCACGGCACTTAACGCCCTTGAAAGGGCTTTGGCCTGCCCAGCGACCTCTGCTCAACCCGAAGGCCTGCAGATTACGAGGGTTCGAGTGGTCAGCACGACGCATCCTCTCGGCCGTTATTCTGGGCTTTCGAGACCGGGGCCGCCATCTCACCATCAGATAGTTCCTCAGTTCTAATCACGTAGGCTGAGTGGACCTCGAACTAGCCCTCAGATAGAGAGAAAATTCCCTGACCTGGTCGGGAATCGAACACGGGGCCTCCGGTAGTTTTACTGTAGATCATTCCATATTAAGAAAACAGTATTACTCTTATGACAGCAAGGTTGCCATATCAAACAGCTCTGTTCAACAGAACCACGGGAAACGGTGGCACATATATTGATGAAACTCGCTATGTAGGATAAGACAAAAATTAGAAGAAACTAAGCTGATAATTATATTCATCAACTCTACGTGTTGTGTGGGCGGGGGGGGGGGGTTGAGTGTAGAGGGACTCATTTTGATGTTCACAGGATAACGGGAAAGCAGCGTAGCATAAATTTGTGAAACTCGGTTTTTAAATTCAAGATAAAAGAGGGAAGAAAATACGCTGCCAATTGAGCTCAGTTTACTTTCGTTTCTTCTTCATCCTCATCCATATAGCAAATAAATCAGTTTTAATGTTAAAGAAAGAAATCAAACACCTGCGGTAAATAATCACTAGGGCTAGGATTTTTTAAATGCATAAACGCACATGCAAATGCATATTTTGAACGTTAGTGCACATACAGACATATTTTTCTCTAATGTGTGATCAATTATCTAACATTTCTGAACGAAATGAAAAATCTAATGAACTCTGTATATTATACATCCCTTGGCAAGTCCGACTCGTAGGCTGAACGGTCAGCGTACTGGCCGTCGGTTCAGAGGGTCCCGTGTTCGATTCCCGGCCGAGTTGGCGATTTTAACCTTAATTGGTTAATCCCAATGACACGGGGGCTGGGTGTATGTGTTGTCTTCATCATCATTTCATCCTCATCACGACGCGCAGGTCGCCTACGGGTGTCAAATAGAAAGACCTAAACCTGGCGAGCAGAACCCGTCCTGGGATATCCCGGCATTAAAAGCCATACGACATTTCACTTTTTTCATCCCTTGGCAAGCTTTTTCACTGTCGCAATACAAACTGGTAGACGGATAATGACGTTTTTCACAATAGATATTTCCTTCTCCTTACAGTAGCCTCCCGAGGTTTGCTTTTAAACAAGTGCGTTCATCTGTTAACTTGCTCTTCGTCTACTGCAGTGTTTCACCAGATTAAATTGAAAAATTCCTATATATTTTGCAAGAAGAATATTCCGAGCAGTCAGTGCCAGTGTTCAAGTATTACCCACTTACGATCTTTTTCAGGAAATAAATTAATACTGGCCGACAAAAGAAAATTATTGACTCCTGGAAACATTTAAAAACTGTTGAATCCTACTGTCATGCATCATTTTGCAAGGAATTAAACATGTTTGTCAATTTAACACTGAGTTAAAATTAAATAATGCGTCTGGTAAGTGTACTTTTCTTATTTTAGTGCATATTTACAACATTTTTAGTGCATATATGAGCATGCATATTTTCGGAGTTTTTAGTGCATATGAATCCGGGCTCTATTAATCACATAACACTCAACACAAGACAAGTACGCACTGCTATCAGGACTAAAAGCATACGCATCACATAAATAGGCGACTTCCCTAAAAAGTAATAAGCTGCCAGGATTCACACAGTAACGGATTAAGTGTTACATGCGCCAGAGCGACACAGACGGAAGGCAACAAAGCGATGGCTGTTTTGCCACTGTGCTTCTTCCCTGCCTTCCTCCCTGTGAATGTATTTATGCAATAGAAAAGCTTCAGTAGTATTTTAATAACGCACCGGCGAAACAATGCCTCATCCTTTTCGCTTCCTTTCATAATCTACCTATACTAATATATAAAGACGTAAACTTTGTTTGTATGCAATGGCTAATCCCAGAAACTACTGGACCGATTCTAAAAATTGTTTTACTAATGTTAATATACATTATCCCTGAGGAGCATGGGAGGTATTTTATTTTCAAAACAATTCGAGGGGTGAGGGAGACGGGGAGAGATAAAAAATCATATTCTAATATAAGCGAAATTTCGAATTTGTCGTACAAGGACGAGACAAAGCTCATTATAAAACCCTTGACGCAAAGAACAAAACTCGGTAATTCATACGAGCCCGAAAACAATGTTTTAAGGCCCAAAAAGCAACCGTTATGGAGATATTGGCACCAAACTACTCTTGCTCTAGGAATCGGATAAAGAAATGAACTGCCCTAACCATGGCAACTACAGCTCCAGGATTTTACAGCAGCGAGATTATGCACGTACGTTTGGGCATAGCTGCCAACCAAAATTGGTACACATATGAATTACTATCTGGAAAAACTATACTGTTGTGTAAGACACTTTGGGCGGGGATGGAAAGGGGGTGAAGTATAAAAATAATAGAAAACGACCTACATTCATTTAGAATCCAGTTTTAGTGGTCGCTGAGGTGAAGAGTCACACTCCAGATATAATTTAAGTACAATATCATCCCCACTGGCACGGCGGTGAGAAGGGGTGGAAAAGAATATGCCCAAAATGCGAGCATGGCTACGATGGAAATATGGTTCCTTCGTGTTCACCGGCAATGGTTTTCGTCATGATTGTTTTAAGGTGTAAACACCGCATGATCGTCAATCCATATCCACAATGAAAATTGTAAAGATGATTTTTTCAAAAATTAAAAATCGCAAAGGAATGATTTCTTGAAAAATAAGAGGGAGTGCAGATTGAAGAGAATTTAATGAAAATCGTTAAGTCGGAGAATGAAGCACTACAATCAAGGCTATAAATAACTTTATTCACGTTAAGTTAAATGGTACTTTAGGGGAAGGCTAACGCTTGATTCGGAAATATCTCTGTAATTTCATGTCAAGTTGGGCTCAGAAGGCCAGCACTCTACCGTCTGAGCTACTCAGTCCGGCACTAAACGAACCTGCCAAGTTGGGCTCAGAAGGCCAGCACTCCACCGTCTGAGCTACTCAGTCCGGCACTAAACGAACCTGCCAAGTTGGGCTCAGAAGGCCAGCACTCTACCGTCTGAGCTACTCAGTCTGGCACTAAACGAACCTGCCAAGTTGGGCTCTGAAGGCCAGCAGTCTACCGTCTGAGTTACTCAGCCCGGCACTAAACGAACCTGCCAAGTTGGGCCCAGAAGGCCAGCACTCTACCGTCTGAGCTACTCAGTCCGGCACTAAACGAACCTGCCAAGTTGGGCTCAGAAGGCCAGCACTCTACGGTCTGAGTTACTCAGCCCGGCACTAAACGAACCTGCCAAGTTGGGCTCAGAAGGCCAGCACTCTACCGTCTGAACTACTCAGTCCGGCACTAAACGAACCCGCCAAGTTGGGCTCAGAAGGCCAGCAGTCTACCGTCTGAGTTACTCAGCCCGGCACTAAACGAACCTGCCAAGATGGGCTCAGAAGGCCAACAGTCTACCGTCTGAGTTACACAGAGACAAAAACAACAGGTATTTGCATCTAGACCGCGTAATAGAATTTTAGCACACAGTTACAGATCAGCTTTTGGTTATGATCCAAACATTGATTATGCTGAGCGGAGCAGCGTTCAAATTGGAGGAATGAATAAGACATGCTGTAAGTGTTTTGCAAAAGAAAAATAATAATAATGGAAGGATGAAGCGAACGGTGTGTGTTGTGCTGCTAGAAAAAGTCATCCTTCCCGATATTCAGGAACCACCTCAACCAATAAATGACCTCTTGATGGGCAATCATCTATTATCTGCACATTTTATGAACAAAACATACGTAGGTACAACAGCCTGTTTCAGATGATATCGTTCGGTGCGAAAGAAATTCGGGAATACAATTTTATGCCTATTTTTAAGTTTTAGGGGCAGATATATCATCTCATTGACAGCCTTCTCCCGCCATCAGGCCAAAATCCGCAATGTCTGCAAATTTAATTCATCTCCGATACTGATCAACTATCACTGCGTCCAAACATTGACCCCAGATCAAAATTCGATTTGATAAATAAGCTACAGAATACAATGAACAGCCATAACCCCTACATTCGAATTTTCAAGTACAACCTAGAACTGAACTCATCAGAAAACCTAAAGTTACTCTAATTATCCGCACCGACAGCACTCCGCAAAACAACATCAAGGTAGATACAATGTGACGACAGTAAGCGAGGTGGCCGTTCTGTTACTGGATGAAGACAAAGGACCTAGATATATAGTGCTGCATAGTAGAGATGAAGAGATTCCCTGAACTGCACCGAGATTATGATCCCTTAAAATACCCTTTGATATTTGTAACAGGTGAAGATGGTTGTTGAACATCCCGCAACAACAGACCGCAAGGAATAAAACAATTTCATGTATGCAGTTTTATGCGTAGGTTAGGGCTAACTCTTTTAATGCGTTACATTACTACAGATATTTTTCAGTCAGTACTGTGTCAACATGATGGCTAAAATGATATCGGAAAGATTAAATTACATATATCGAAACCAGAAAAACTTGGGAGCTGACGATTATATTCACTTAAAAGAGGCTTTGAATCAAGATGCTAATATAAACGCTGCCCACATTGGACAACATATCATCTTGCCTTCATCTTTCACAGGATCTCAGCGGCATATGCATGAAAAAACGCAAGATGCCATGACGGTTGTTCGTCATTATGGAAAACCAGACTTATTTGTCACTTTTACGTGCAATCCCGAGTGGACAGAAATTATACAAGTGTTTCCTGGCCAGCGGCCTTTTGACCGACATGACGTAACAGTTAGAGTCCTTCATCTGAAATTGAAAACATTTATTCAACTTATCACTAAAGACTAGATTTTTGGAAAAGTCAACTTTCATATGCTCAGCGTCGAGTGGCAAAAGCGTGGGTTGCCTTACTGCCATATGTTATTTTGGCTCCAAATAATAATTCAACCACCTGTTGTCCAGAGACTGGTTTTCCGTGGTCTTCCACTCTCATCACTACGACAAATTTCGGGACACTTCCTTCTACAGGCCACAGCCACCCCCCTCTCACCGTCACCGCAACACAACTCCTGGTCTAAGAGAGGGAGTCACTCTCTGGGATACGCAATGAAAACATTTTACTTCTACAACTACAATTTACAAATAAATCAAGGATTACAACAACTATGGAGGTTTCTCTTTGATCAGCATACTTGGAAAGGTGTGTACAGCCATTTTAGAAAAGAGAGTGCGATTCATAGTGAAGCGGAATTGGACGAAGTAAGTGCAATTTCAGACCTCAGATCAGAAACTGGAAAATCCTACGAGAAGAACAGACAGTTAAGCTTTAGTTTCGTAGATCTAGAAAATACATTTCACAGAGTATCAAGGGAAAAGATGTTAGCCAACTAAGGGATTATATCACAGCAAGTTTATCACAGGCAATCAAAGGCACTTATTCATAGTTTACCATGGATCATTTTCTGGAACGCACAAAATTTCAGCGAAGGATTCAGTTTGCTGGAATGTGATAAGCAATTTGCCAATGCCGATGTCATAGTCTTAATAGCAGACTCTCCTTAAGCATGCAGTCTATAGCCTTGGAGTTAACAAAGTGGCGAGTGCGTATGGTATAAAATTTAGCATTTCCAAGACCTAAAAGTGGAATCAGTAGAGAAGAAACTAAAGAGAATTGACTGTTAAGTCTGGAATACAAAACTGGAACCGGTGGATTACTTCAAGAATGTATTATCCCAGGCTGATAGTACCACTAAATGAAAATGAATCAAGGTGTGAAAAAGAAATCAGTTCTCGGATCTTTATATAGGTCTGTTTTAAGACCGACTTAGCTGTACAGGAGTTGAATCTATGTTATTCATAAGTTAGAATTAAAGGACATGAAAGTAGAGAAATTTCAAACAAACGGGGACAATGGCAGGAGGATACTCGGATTGAGTAGATTTTTTTTTTTTTTTTTTTTTTTTGCTAGTTGCTTTACGTCGCACCGACTCAGATAGGTCTTATGGCGACGATGGGACAGGATAGGGCTAGGAGTGGGTAGGAATCGGCCGTGGCCTTAATTAATTAATTAAGATACAGCCCCAGCATTTGCCTGGTGTGAAAATGGGAAACCACGGAAAACCATTTTCAGAGCTGCCGATAGTGGGGTTCGAACCTACTATCTCCCGAATACTGGATACTGGCCGCAATTAAACGACTGCAGCTATCGAGCTCGGTGATTGAGTAGATAAAGTCTGCGTTACGAACTTTATTGTTGTTCTGCACTTATAAAGTGACATCGGTAATTGTTTCATATGGTGCGAATGGTGGAGGATATGTTACCTAGGAGAATAATAGACTCAAACATTGAGCGTAAAAGAAACAGAGGCAGACTAAGACGACGATGGCTGGACTCTGTTTTCAATGATTTAATGTTTGGGGTGGGGGTGGGGGTGGGGTGGGAGTAGAGGTGGAACTAGACTAGACCACAAAATTATACAGTTGAAACGTGAGGATTATGGAAGAGCGTAAATCATTCACAGAGGATTGCAGACTGAACGCTAAATGAATAACGCCTGTAATGAAATTATTATTATTATTATTATTATTATTATTATTATTATTATTATTATTATTATTATTATTATTATTATTGCCGGCCCCGTGGTATAGGGGTAGCATGCCTGCCTCTTACCCGGAGGCCCTGGGTTCGATTCCCGGCCAGGTCAAGGATTTTTACCCGGACCTGAGGGCCTGTTCGAGGTCCACTCAGCCTATGTGATTAGAATTGAGGAGCTATCTGACGGCGAGATAGCGGCCCCGGTCTAGAAAGCCAAGAATAACGGCCGAAAGGATTCGTCGTGCTGAGCACACGGCACCTCGTAATCTGCAGGCCTTTGGGCTGAGCAGCGGTCGCTTAGTAGGCCAAGGCCCTTCAAGGGCTGTAGTGCCATCTGGTTATTATTATTATTATTATTATTATTATTATTATTATTATTATTATTAACCAAAATACAACTTCAGAGTCAGTCAAATATTGAATTAAAGAATCATCACACGTAAACAACAAGGCATTAAATAAAGCATAAGCTGGTAGGTGAAATAAACCAGTAATAATAATAATAATAATAATAATAATAATAATAATAATAATAATAATAATAATAATAATAATAATAATAATAATAATAATAATATCTTCATACAAGCTTACATGGAACCGAGATGTCACAACCGTTGTCTCGCTCAGCAACAATAGGCCATATACTATTCAAATCGATAAATCAAAGAGATCCGCATCCCTCATAGAAATTGCTTGTCCAAACGCCTGCATTCTGCAAACAACAATAGCCACAAAGATATCAAAATACACAGAACTGTCAATAGAAATGCAATGCCTGTGGAAACTAGAATCAGTCATCCCAGGTCCAATAGTGATATCATATACTGGTGTTATTCCGAATAGCTTGCACAGCTCTCTGGCCGCAATACACTTGTATCATCACACGTACGTTGAACTGCAGAACTGCCGCATTGCGAGAAATTTGCTAGGAACGACTTATCCTCTGAGTTACACCAAACAGCATGAAGATGCAGGCCGCAGTTCCGGTGATAATTAAGGACAGATTCCCAAAAAGGGAGATAAAAAAGTGTTTATCTACATTAGCTGTGCACATTTGTTGTATACAGTATATGTATTTTGTAATTATTTCTGTTGTAAATATTTCTAATATCAGTATAGTTTCCCCTTTCAGTCATGGTTTTTTCCTAATCGGCCAAAAATTCTAAAATTCGGTACACTTGCTAAATGAAACCTTGTGATTAATTATATCTTAGCTTTCAACACCTATGTCGAGGAGTTTTCGAGATTTTTAATATGCATTGTATGGTACATTGTGACTCGAAGGTTGCAGAGTACAAGACACAGTTAATATTATTTATACAGTTTTATTCAATCTATCCAAATAAATAGTATGTAAATTGGTCATAAAATAAGTTCCAAAACAATATACCAAAGATTATAAATAAGAATATACCAAAATAACATTACTAAAAATCTACCACAAAAGGAAAAAGAAACAAAATTTCTGGAAAACGGCCAAGAAGTAACACAAAAGTTTGGTATTGACAATTCAGCGCCTAGAATTGCCTTGTAGTTTATTGGAGACACTAGTCAATAGCACAGAAACAGTGCCTGATGAATGAAAAACTTTCTTCCTCTACAGATTTATGGAGTATGATAACTCTGGAAACACTTGCGTTCACTCTTCATGCAAAGGTGAACTTGACATTTTAGGCACAAGAAGTGCTTTCTGTTGTTGCATTCTGAATCCTTGCATTTTGATGCAAATTTTTGTCATCAAACCCTGGCATGTGGTTAAGTTGATCTAAACATACTTCGTTTATTGGATGCTGCTCAGCTTGCTTGTGTCTCTTCACTTCTGGTACATCACGTTCTGCATTGGCACTTGGACGGCCCCTCTTTTTAGGCCGCACTTTCTGAGAGAGGATCAAGGATTCACCGATGTGTTGCCTGAAGTGAACCAGATTCAGAACGTTCTTTCCTGGTACACCAAGTACTTTGGCATCCCTTTCATATTCCAACCAGCTGTTGGTGCAAGCCAATCTTTGAGGCAACTATGTACATTAGAATGTAGATCCCACTTTATAAAAATCTCAGAGTGAAATAAACTAATTATCTTCAGTTTATTTCACATTTCCTAGCATATTAATCTATTTCCTTTAGAATATAATGTTGTAGGGACTTCAATGCTCACGTATTATAGCAGAAATTTGCCTTCAGATAACACACTGTTTGCTGACGTCATAAACAGCAACTACGAAGCTGAGCAATTCCTGGTATTTTGCCGGTAAAACCGCCAGATGTCGGGCCAAGTTACTCAGTAGTGACACGGAAGATGTACATCTCAATGCACACTGTGACTCAACGGTCGCACTGCATCAAATATTTCCTAAACGGATACCGTAATATCGATGTGCATTATAATGTACATAGTGACCGAACAGGTTAGAGGGCGACTCCTTGGATTAGGCCGAGTCAGCCGATTATCTTACCGGCAAAAGTCGAGCCTTCTGAAGTGGATGTAAGAATATGAAGACGGTTGTTGACATCTTCCTTTCTTCAAGTAGATGACCCACCACAGCTGAGGCAAGATATAAAGACCAATAGGGAAGAGACTGAGTTGATTGGCTACCAAGTCTTGCACTTTGTCGTTAATTGACAGTGTAATACCTGTTCCAGAGGTACATGTCTCGGTGCTGACATATACGACATGTTGAAGAAACATAACGAGACATTTCCGATGTACAGATAGGGTTACTATACTTTAACTACACGGGGGCGGGAGAAGGCAGAAAAACATTGCAAATATTATATGGTTAGGAACTTCATGTCTCAGGTTAAAGAGACATAAATTCCGATACATGTGGATTTTTGTAGACGTTAGAATTATCTCGACAAGTAACATTTATGTTTTCTCTGTATATTATGAAAAATAATTTTGTTTAACTAGAAGATCTCAGAGAACACTAGTTGATTTTTTGTCTCTATGTACGTATGTATGTATGTATGTATGTATGTATGTATGTATGTATGTATGTATGTATGTATGTATGTATGTATGTATGTATGTATGTATGTATGTATGTATGTATGTATGTTTGTTTGTTTGTTTGTTTGTTTGTTTGTTTGTTTGTTTGTTTGTTTGTTTGTTTGTTTGTTTGTTTGTTTGTTTGTTTGTTTGTTTGTTTGTTTGTTTGTTTGTTTGTTTGTTTGTTTGTTTGTTTGTTTGTTTGTTTGTTTGTTTGTTTGTTTGTTTGTTTGTTTGTTTGTTTGTTTGTTTGTTTGTTTGTTTGTTTGTTTGTTTGTTTGTTTGTTTGTTTGTTTGTTTGTTTGTTTGTTTGTTTGTTTGTTTGTTTGTTTGTTTGTTTGTTTGTTTGTTTGTTTGTTTGTTTGTTTGTTTGTTTGTTTGTTTGTTTGTTTGTTTGTTTGTTTGTTTGTTTGTTTGTTTGTTTGTTTGTTTGTTTGTTTGTTTGTTTGTTTGTTTGTTTGTTTGTTTGTTTGTTTGTTTGTTTGTTTGTTTGTTTGTTTGTTTGTTTGTTTGTTTGTTTGTTTGTTTGTTTGTTTGTTTGTTTGTTTGTTTGTTTGTTTGTTTGTTTGTTTGTTTGTTTGTTTGTTTGTTTGTTTGTTTGTTTGTTTGTTTGTTTGTTTGTTTGTTTGTTTGTTTGTTTGTTTGTTTGTTTGTTTGTTTGTTTGTTTGTTTGTTTGTTTGTTTGTTTGTTTGTTTGTTTGTTTGTTTGTTTGTTTGTTTGTTTGTTTGTTTGTTTGTTTGTTTGTTTGTTTGTTTGTTTGTTTGTTTGTTTGTTTGTTTGTTTGTTTGTTTGTTTGTTTGTTTGTTTGTTTGTTTGTTTGTTTGTTTGTTTGTTTGTTTGTTTGTTTGTTTGTTTGTTTGTTTGTTTGTTTGTTTGTTTGTTTGTTTGTTTGTTTGTTTGTTTGTTTGTTTGTTTGTTTGTTTGTTTGTTTGTTTGTTTGTTTGTTTGTTTGTTTGTTTGTTTGTTTGTTTGTTTGTTTGTTTGTTTGTTTGTTTGTTTGTTTGTTTGTTTGTTTGTTTGTTTGTTTGTTTGTTTGTTTGTTTGTTTGTTTGTTTGTTTGTTTGTTTGTTTGTTTGAGTAACGTGAAAACGGTACGATATACATTTATGAAATACTGGGCTAATTTGCACCATGATATTCAAAGTCTGCATTCGGGAGATAGTGGGTTCGAACCACACTTTTGGCAACCCTGAAGATGTTTTTCCGTGGTTTCCCTCTTTCACACCAGGAAAATGCTGGGGCTGTACCTTAATTAAGACAACGGTCGCTTTCTTCCCAGTCCCGCAGCTCTTTCAAAACCCATCACCGCCATAAAACCAGTCTGTGACTGTGAGACGTAAGCACATTGTAAGGTGAAAGGAAATCTAGGAAAGAAGTTGAATGGTCTTTCCTTCAGCTCAGTATTTTTGAAAATGAGGAACTACGGAAAACCATCTTCAGAGCTGCCGACACTGGGGTTCTGGAATACAAGCTCACACCTACGTGAATCAAATCGCGTGGCCAACTTGCTCGGTAGTTCAGCACTGCGCTAATATTACCCTGTACAGTTGAAATGTACGCTCAGTTCATCTCCGCTGCGGACTGAGAATATCTCAGTGCTGTTCTGTGCTACAGAGAAGGGTCTGAGAGCAGTCAACTTTCCATACGATCACATACGGTCTCAGCAAATTCTTTCCAAGTCAGCATCAGATAATGGAAGCTATTCTACTTGATGAAACTGCCATAGGCGATATACTGTACCACGCGCGTGCAAAGCGTTCCGTAATATCACAGAAAAGTAAATAATAAAACTACAAAAATACAATAAAAGAAAAATGAAAACAGAAATTCGAGAAAGTAAAATTAATATCATTATCACCGCCCAGAGTTTTGGAGATTATGCTGAACGTTCCTCGTAAAATAATTATTCGAACTAATTTAATCCCTTTTCAGTCATCAAATGTTGTTAAAACTGCCCTAAACTCTGTATATCTACGTGTTATTTGTATCCTGAATGTACTCTAATCTCTTTTTCATATTCATGTTTTCGAATTACCCTTCTATTCTTACCCCCATATTAATACCTAAACTAAAGGAACAAGCCATGAACTCTGCCGATGTTGCTTATTGATCTCTCTCTCCTCCTGATCAAATTTCTCCTCCCTGTAACTTGATTAATTATTTCTTCATTTGTGATCCGGTCTACCCTTCCTACTTTCAACATTCTTCAGCAACAGCGCATTTTCAAAAGCGTCCCTCTCCTCTTCTCTCCCCAAGTAATATTTCATGTATCTCTTCCATACCATTTTATACTCCACCCAAACGCGTTTAGAAACATGTTTCTAATATCATGTTCGGGGATAGAAAATTGTTTTTCTTAAGAAAAAGCTTTTTTGCTACGGGTAGTTACATTTCCGTCCTACCTTCTTCTACCCCCATTACCCATTACCCCAGGACTCTATTGACATCCTTCAAGTCTAGTAATACCTGCATCACCTGACTTCATTCAATAGCAATCAATTAGGTTTGTTGTAGACTTATTTATTTACTAGCAGAATGAACGCGTTGTTGACGGGCCGATAGTTCGTGACATCATTGAGTTCTGTTTATACTCAGTGTTGACGTGTAAGTTCTTGGCTCATCGATGCGGTTTATTAAGGTACTGAATCACCTGTTTCAAGTTAAAGTAACATTCACATTTTCTAGTGTTCATTCAGAGAATTACTAGGACCTACCAAGAAGCTGCCCAACACCCATCAAACAGTACTCGTCCGCGTGCTTCAGCATATAAAAGCATGATTTCCTGCAGAATCATTAGAGTTATAAAGAAAATACGTACGATCTTTTTTTCTTACGGAAGACTCAAATTTCAGTCCACATGCTGGGATTTGTTTTGTGTCAGGACTAACTGTCTGTCCATAATTTTGTGGATAAAACAGACACAAGTTCTGTAAATACCTACATATTATTTGCTGCAACTTCGAAATAGTGAATTACTGTAAAGTTGCTGAATACTGCTGTCCCTCCTGGATCAATAGTGTTCACACTAAGAAGATTGATATACAACTCAATCGGTCAATGCGCATAATCACGGGATGCATTCGGAGCACGAACACACTATGGCTACCTGTTCTCAGCAACATTCCACGTCTAGCCCTAAGACGATCATAAGCTCTCCTAAATGTATGAAAAACATTCAGTAGAACCCCCAACTACCCATCCATCAAGATATTACGAACACTGAACATCAACAACTAAAATGAAGGAAACCACCCAGGCGTACAGCAACTGATCTTGAAAGAACCTTCTTTCATGTTAAGAGTTTGTGGAAAGCCCAGTGGGACCAGTCATCAGTAGTCAACAAACATCTAGTTTAGAACCCTTCCAACGTGCACAAGGATTTGATCTTCAATGATGACAGTGGAGAATCATCAATCGGATCAGTCATCAGTAGTCAACAAACATCTAGTTGAGAACCCTTTTAACGTGCACAAGGATTTGATCTTCAAAGGTGACAGTGGAGAATCATCAATCACATAAGAACTTGACAAGGTAGATGTGGCTATCTATTGTGCAAATGGGGTTGGACTAGCTCTACAAATTGTGAATGTGGTGCCCCTTCTCAGTCAATCCACCACATTGTTACCGTCTGCCCATTTCGAGCTTTCAAAGGAAAGTTAATGGACATTCACCGCACATCGGATGAGGCAGTTGATTGGGTCAAAAAACTAGACCTAGTGTTTTAGTATATTACGGACTTTTGACTACGCATATTTAACCTAAAACTATATATATACATTCATCATATGATGAATAAACTGAAAAGTTAGAATAGACTTGTATTTGAACTAAATATCTGAGTTATATTACACTGCCTGAAAAAAAATTAGAAACACCCAGAATGGAGGAAGAAGCGAAATGAAACTTCACGTGTCGAAAGGGTATGTGATGCTATTTCAGTGAATAAAAATAGACTCAAATTTATAAACAACTTTTCAGTACCAGGCCACTTATCAGTATGACGTTGCCCTCCCTCTGGCTTGCATGCATGTACTGATTCGGTTGGGAAAAGTGTCATAAGGCCGTTGTATCCTCTTCTGAGACAAGCTGGTCCACAACTGTTGTAAATGGTTCTTGATATCCTGGATGCTCGCACTGGGTCGGAGTTGACGTATGAGCTGTTTCACGCATGTTCTATCGGGGCAGATTTGGTGACCTTGATGGCTACGGGAGTACCTCAACGTCACGCATTTGGTTCACAGAGACACGTGCCGTGTGCGGACGAATATTTTCCTGTAGAAAAATGGCACCACAATAATGTCGCATAAGAGGTAACACATGAGGACGCAGTATGTCCATGACGTACCGTTGTACCATCAGAGTTCCCTCAATCACTAGCAGCCGTGACCTGAAGTCATGCCCGATTACTCCCCACGGCATAACGACAGGAGTAACACTGCTATGCCTCTCCAAAACATTGGGAAAATGAGACCTCTCCCTAGGTCGGCGCCATACTCGCAAAGAATGGTCATCTAGGGTAGTGCAGAACTGCAATCCATCACTGAATACAATGGGACGCCATTCATCAGCAGGCCATGATTACCGGTCTTGGCAACACTCCATACACAGCCGTTTGTATTGTGGTATAAACGCATGGGATGATAATTCCCTAGTGCGGCGGCTGCCACTCTCCGACCAATGGTGCGGGATGACATAGAATGTTGCAGGGAGTCCATTACTTGTTCTTGACGGAAGGCGCACATGAAGGCGTTTCCATGTGCTTGGTGCACAATACAGCGATCCTCCGTCGTGGTCGACCGGAATCTTGACGATGAGTATGCCTGCCCTCACGTCCCCATGCAGTCCAACATCCGACCACTTTCACACCTGGATATTGCACAGTTCAACCTGTCGGCCGAATGGAGACTCATAAATGAGGCCGCTTTCAAACTCTGTCAGGTGCTGATAACGCTATCTCAAACAAGTACGCGGCATCTCCGCGTCCTTCACAGTGATCACTCAACATCTGACGCTGTTCACGCTCTTTATATACCCTGGGCGTGATTACCGAGAAGACCTGCACCTGGCGAGCCGAAATCCTCGGACACTTCCCGGCACTAAAAGCCATACGTCATTTCATTTCACCGAGAAGGAAACGAGCATATCTCATACCTCCACTTTTGACCAACCTATCTTAGCTCAAGCTTACGAAATTTAAAGTTGCAAATTTGTACCTTTCCAAATGTACATCGGCAACATCTATTCATAGAACGAGCGAGTTAGCCATGCGGTTAGGGTCTCGCAGCTGTTGAGCTTGCACTCGGCAAGAAGTGGGTTCGAACCGTACTGTCGGCAGCCCTTAGGATGGTTTCCGTAGTTCTCCATTTCCACACCAGGCAAATGCGGGGGCTGTACCTTAATCAAGGCCATGGCCACTTACTTCTCACTCCTAGCCCTTTCCTGTCCTAACGTCACAATAACCGCTATATCTGTCGGTGCGATGTTAAACACGTTGCAAATTGAATAATAATAATAATAATAATAATAATAATAATAATAATAATAATAATAATAATAATAATAATAATAATAATAATAATAATAATAATATATTCACAGAAAGCCAAACTTTCACAAAGAACCCGTTCTCACGAGGGGTAACGCATGACTTATACTACTTGCAAAGACGGCCTCTAACTTCCTCCTCAGCTCATTAGCAAGTGCAGGAAATCTTGCAAGGAATAACTCAATGAGCGCAACTCGACCCGTCCCGTGATGATCATCTTTCCCTTTCCTAGCAGTTTTCCCATCCGCTTTTATTCTGGACCATCTCCATTTCTCTCTGTTGTTGGGGAATGTCTAATATTCTGTAGGAGAAATAATTGAGTAGTAGAGATTAAGATTAAGCCATGAAAGTCATCCAGTACTCTTCAGGAATTTCTGTCAGAGCTGTATGAAATCACTTATTTAGAAGACGTACGTTTGAAATTACATCATAGGATATTCAGTTTTATTTAGAGGCCAGATAGAGACCTTCGTGTATGTACTATGTATGTATGTATGTATGTATGTATGTATGTATGTACGTATGTATGTATTGTCCCCGACATAGTCAGTCAGCGAACACGAGACACCTCAAGGGTGCTCAGTTCGATGGCTGTAGACTTATAAGATAAATGAATGTGGCAGGATTAACATAGGGTTCATCGAATAAGCTGGTTCCAGGTATCGAACAGATATGACACTTTTATTTAATTAAATGAAATATTAACCATCCTGAAGTCTGTGATTATGACTATGATCACTACTTTATGTAATTTAATATGGCTCTTGATGTAACAAACCTAAGTGCAAACAAATGGGATGATACACGGCAGTTGTTTTCCCTAATATTCTAACAGAGTATTTTACATTGTTAATTTTCTTTATCGTCTTTAAAGTCATCAAATTATTTATTTAAAGTTGATTCAAAAATTGTCATTCAGAAAAATGAGGTCTGGGCCAAGCCTTTATCGACAATCTGGAAAAAATGCAGTAATTGTAAGAACGAGTATAATAAAGAAATATCTAAGGTTCAATAAGTTAACAATTATAGCAAAATAAAATTTACATTCGTTATATTAACAATTTTGTAGTTATAAAATGAAAAGTTGAATTTGCCTTGGTTTTCTCTAAGTTAATCCGAGACGTCGGATATACCTGTTCACGTCGTCTCACATCCCTTTTCGTGAGAATTAATACTGAACCTTAAGCATCTGATCAATAATTAAACAAAATAAAACGCCTTCTGAGCTTACGAACATAAGTAAATGGGGAGGATATCATCCATGTGGAAATCCCATCCACTATCCATCGATAATATCAAAGTGTCACACATTATCAGAACAAAACACATAGAGAATAATTCTCTAACTACTAGCAAATTACTACATCTACAGCTAACTACGGAAATTATCAAGAAGACTGTGATTACCAAGAAGAAAATATCTACACTATTTACATGTCGACGAGTGACGATCAACTATATTACTCTCCTGTTAACAGATTTATTACGTCCCAACAAGATTGAGTTACCTCATGAGAGCGAAAAATTGCATCAACGAATGAACTTGCATAGTCACGAATCAAATATTATTGAGATATTTCGTCGAAGATCTGTTCTTCAGACCTAAGGCCTTCGCGAACATTCACCTGTACCTTCAACTTGAAATTATTGAATTACTTGAGAAAAATTGGGATATTCCTACGAATTAAGAAGTACATCGATTAACATGGACTTTCATATTCTTCATCTGAAGACACTAATATTAGACTACACTGCACTCGACTCGAATAATCCATATTCACCTTACAACCTAATCAACATCAGGCTTAATAGAATTACGACATTAACATGTGAAAAACTCAGTTTCACGAAGATTCATATCATGCGCAATTATTCCATATACTTTGCACGTATAGTATACCACAATGACGACTCTAACTTGTCGCATCCTAATCTCAGATATGTGTAGCCACGAAATATCAGGACCTACCATCGTCCGACAAATACATAATCCACTTAAATGTGTCTCGATGATTAATTACTCCAATTAATTACCACATGCCCCAATGCACATATTCTCATAGAATTCAGACTTAATATCCCGATGACACGTTATCTCAGACACGAGGTACAAGTAGAAGTTCCATTACAAGGAAAATATTGAAAATACTGACAAAATATCCTATCATTAAATCCATCGGACATAAATCAACTCATATTCGTGACGAAATTCACTCAATAAGCAAAGATGGTGTCGATAACACATGGATAACTCTATCAGAACCCTCGCTGTCAAATTCATGGCCACATGGTCGTTAAGCAATCGCATGTGTTAATTTTACGACATATCCGAGCAAATATACAACCATAAAATGTGTCAAAATAGATTACTATGAAGAAAGAAAGAATAGAACAAAACTACATAGAACAGATATAAATGAGACGTAATCGACTTAACTTAAGGAGAAATCTTCACGTCTGGAAGTCTGGATTCTCAATCAGCCATGCTAGGATGAAAGAATCTGCATCCCGACGCCGCCGACGGTGGTCGATGGTTTAGAACTTCATGGTGAAGCACTGGTAATCCATAATGCGAAGTTCCGTCCTCTTCTGGAAATGATCACGTTCTGGTCGTCCACGATCACTCGTGAGAAAGCTGAAACTTACACAAAGTGCTTTAGAATAAACTCCAAACACACACGTAAATGTATTTTGGAAATGACACGTACTTAAGGGATTAATATCTGCACATTCGACGTCTGATCACAGCACTGTTCTAAGTTGTATACAATTATCAGAAGTGTAGAGCACAGGAGCGAAGCCACTGTTCCTGACGACAGTATTCACGATGTTCTACGTTGAAAATCTTGCTGTCAAGGGCTCTGAGCGACTGAAGATGATAGTTCGGGCACACGTCAGTATGTGAGAGTGAGTACTCTTATCACATGACTTAAATATCGTGTCTGGTACACATGCACGGAAGTCAAGTCAATTTAGATACTAAATTCTTCTACCGTATGAATATATAATTTTGTCACATTTTTAGCCAAAGGGTCGTGTAAATTAGTTAAAAAAATTAGTTTTTAATTTATATCCTCTAAATGTGCTATTATTTATCCAGTTTATTTTAATTTAATCCTTGAGCCTTCCGTAATTATGCATGTCACGCCACCAAAGATATAATAAATATTTCGTTCATATCGTTCCTCGCAATTACCAGTGACACGCGCCAGCATCTTTTTCTCTCGCCAACCTTCATTTTTCTTTTTCTTTTTCTTTTGTTAGCCGACCGGCCGCCCTCTTCACGTAAAAAAAACTTGTTCTCGTCCTCGTCAAGGTCGTGCGCACCCCATCTCGCCGACAAGCGAACACAAGCCACACACCAACACCTGTCCAGTCAGTTATGACCTCCTCACGGTCACAGTATGTATGTATGTATGTATGTATGTATGTATGTATGTATGTATGTATGTATTGAACCCATGACCTTTGTGCCCTAAGAACATTATGCGTAAATCGACAATCATTTAAAAGTTGGATTCTTGATAGCATGGATTTGACACGTGACGAAGAGGTGATTACCTTCGGTCCCACGCTCTGGGGTACGTGACGTCAGCCACACGTGTCAACGGCGGAAGAATCTCAAGTCATTTTTGTGAACTATTTCAAAGCGCGTGTACATGGCGTGAACCAAGCCAAGTCAAAAAAATATAGTGCCTATCAAAGGGGGTCAATCATCTCACAAATCGAATCCGTAAAAATTTTAAATGTCCATGAACACTACCGCCAGAAATGTAGCAAACATGTAGTCACCTTCAAAACTCTTGAAATTATAGTTTAGTTAAGTCAGAAAATTTATAGAAATTTTCCTGGCGGCAAAGGGAGAGATCCGAAGAGAGGGGGTAACTGCTATAAATATGAAGGGACGCCATGACGAAGTCTCCTTCTCCGGCATTTGTGATACAAAGCGGACGAAAAATTGTTGAGCTGCTCTGCGAAATCAAACAACGAAAGTAGACTTAGTTCAACTACAGATTTCAGCCAGTGTGGCTAGGTCTTGACTCCGTGAGGAGATAGTTTTCTTGAGTGAAATAATTGTACCAGATAGGACGGTCAAAGTACTGAATAAATTCTAATGTGATTAAGTAATTCGTGTGCGGAAATAATTATAATCCGTCGTGTGCACTCAGCAAACAAGTGAAGGGTATTTTCTTTTTTTTTATGCTTTATTCCAGGAAACCTGAAGAAACATAAAAATGGTTTGTAAAGCCATGAATGTAAAAATGGCTAAATAAAATGCCAGGGTCGCAGGTGAGCCCTATGACTACATGAGGTAAGTGACTTTCCATCTTACTACCTCTTATATCTTGTCTCATGATCTCAAAAGGTGTATTTGAATGGGGATATACGACGCAGTGGTCACCCTACTAAGTTTTGTAAATGTGAGAGTACGACTAAAAGAGTCATTTGTTTTATTTTCCACTTGGATAAAATTTTGAAGTCTTGCGAGTGCCGTACAATGTTGTAAAAAGTTATTGAATAGGGTTCCGAAGTGATATCACGTCCAATGTAGATCGTCATCCGTGTGAGTGTACTGCCTATATTTTGTGATGCCAAATTAAGATGTTCATTCGACGTAAAATTTTTCTGTCTGCAATTTGACGTTAAAAATAATAATAATAATCCATGGTCACTCATTTTCAATCGAGTGGAAGCGCGCTGTCGGGTGAGAACCTAGGGTGATGAATTTGGTCACGGAGAGAAACGTTTTTCTAGGCTCTTTTTAAACTGTGTCTGACTGACAATAAAAAGATCTAGTAGAATGTTTCAGTCATTTTGTTCATAAAAATCAAGTTATTAAATACGATCTCATTTATGCGAAGTTGTTCATGAGTAATGCATTGTGCCATATTAGACGTCGAGATTTCTAGTAAGGATTTTATTCCAGTTCTTTGTCGATGATAATTGTGGAGCTGGGAAACAGAGGTTAGTTTTGTTGATATGAGATTTGTGAATCAGGTTAGAGTCCTGTCATTGAAGCCGGGACACGGAAGCCCGAGGAATGTTTATATGAGTTGAGATGAGATGTGCGAATCAGGTTAGAGTCCTGTCATTGAAGCCGGGACATGATAGCCCGAGGAATATTTTATAATGTTGAGAATGGAAAGAAATTCATAGAAATCCATAGCGGTATTAATTGGCGACGCGTATAATTAGTGTGGGCAACTTGAAGCATAATCTGTGCATTTTGTTGGTTAGAATATCGTATTTGTTTAATTATGTCGGCAGAGTTTAAAGGGAGCATTTTGAGAAGTCAGTCAGGTAGAACGAACCGGGTGTTTCATGTAACTGCCAAGCGAACTGGGGGGGGGGGGTTGAGAGGCCTCAACTATGATAACGGGACAGGCGTGGAATTGAGATTGTACTGTATTCTCGGCCAGGGAAAACGTTAAAATGCTGGATTTAGTTGAAATTCATAGCCGGTAATGATCTGAGTATTGTGAAATACTGTAAAATTTGTTTAATTGGGGACGTAATGAACATTTGAAATCACGAACTTTGAGTATAAGGAACAGAGTAACCAAATTCAGGGTTGTCCAAAATATAGAGCGATGGTTGTGATGATCGGTTTGTCTGTGAGGGGTGTGCAAAATTCATAAATGGTATGACGAGATATGACATCGTAATTATATGGCGAGTTGTTTGGTTTGTACGTAGATTATTAGGATATTCAAGTGTTAATAACGGTTAGGACTAGATTATATTTGAAAAGTGTGAGATCACGAGACAAGATATATAACTGGACATGAATTATGTAACAATTCTTTTCCAGCCAGACAAACATGACAATAGTGAATTCACATCACAGCTGCGCAGAAATTTGTGAAGAAACCAGAGTCCGCGGAGATAAAATTTGTTGTTCGTTAACATTTCGTCAAATCATTTAAATTTATGTAATTATTAAATTCAGTGAAACCGCATTTTGAAATAACTTTAATCAAGCGAATAACTTGGAGATGCATTCTGGAAATTTTAGTTTGTTTTCTGGGGAATATTTTAAATATAAAGTAACGATTAAAGGGACATATCCGAAGGAAATGGATTTTACTGCCACAAAGTTTGTGAGCATTGCTATGGTTGTAATTATTGAACTTTGATTGATTGAGCAGTGAATGTGCTGGGGATAGTAAAGTGGAAACTTTGGTCATCAACCGATGTAACTTAATTGTGTTTAGCTTTCAGCCTAGAAACATGGATGGTCAGGGGGTCATCAACCTCAGTGACTTAGATTAGGACCATATGCCATTGTAACATCATTTCCTTGCGGTCATCATCCACAATGACTTTAAAGTAACTTAGAAGAGTAGATGTCGGTCCATGACATAGACGCAGGTCACGTCGATTCAATTAAGGGTCCATGCCGTAGAACCACTGTGTGGCACACACCGATTGGACGGCCTTAATTATACCCAGAGTCCAGAGTTCGTGTTACGAGGGCTGGACCATAACGAATCACTATGATGGTACATGTGGTCTCACATGGAAGCCGAATTTAAGGATTTCCAGACTTTCCTTTCTTAAATGATTAATAATTGAGACAATGGTTTCTAGTATGAATGCCCGTCAGGCAGCTACGTTAAAGTCTCACACCAGTGTTCTGACGTTTATGTAAAAATGATTGTGGTGTCCAGTGGACACAATTGACTTCTATGATACCATTGATATATCAGAATGCTTCAGAATTTTCCTGAATAAATAGGAATCTTTTAAACAGACCTTTCATTCCAGTAGATAGATTAGAATTACTGAACCCTACCTTTACCTCAGCAAGTGACGAAGAACCCGATACGACCCAAGAGACAGATCTCATGAACTTTGCTGATAGGTAAGAAAGGTAGGTATCCCTCAAAATGGACCAAAGGGTTCAGTAAGTATGTATGCTTCTCCTTCTTCTTAGCGTGCCTGTTCGCCTCGGACGTTGGCGATCACCGTGCCTAATCTGGCTTTATCCACTGCAATTCGGTACATTTCCGCAGATGTTTTGTTGAACCAGGTTTTAGGGTTGTCGAGCCAGGAAATTATTCTTCGACCAGGATATTTTTTCTTCTGTTTTTCCTTGCAGGATAAGTTGAAGCAGCTCATATATTTTCTGGTTCCTCATGATGTGTCTAAAATATTGTAGTTTACGACACTTGATGCCGTTGATCATTGCTTTAAAAAAATTAATCGTACCGAGCAAGTTGGCTGCGCGGTTTGATCACCTAGATGTCAGCTTGCATTCGGGACATAGTGGGTTCAAACCTCACTGACGGCAGCCATGAAGATAGTTTTCCGTGGTTTCCCATTGTGTTGGTACGACGTAAATCAAATAACAAAAAGTAATTCAGCGTGAATGTGATCAACAAATAAACGTTGAAGCAATTTTCTTTCAATGAAAAGTATCCCGATAAGCGGAGAGATATAGTTTACTTATATCATAGTTCAGTGATGTACTGATTGCTGTAATGTAGCACCTTGCAATTCTTATTCATTATGCAGTACGTATAACCTTCGACTGTCAAGGCTTTCGCTGTTCATGACAAGGCATGGCCACTTGATACACAGCCCGTACACAATGAGCGACCCGGTCACAATTCTGGGTTCTATTCCTGAATCTAACAGGGATTTTTAATGATATTTTTACGTCGCACCGACACAGGTCTTATGGCAAACATGGGATAGGAAATGGCTAGGAGTGGGAAGGAAGCAGCTGTGGCCTTAATTACGGTGCAGTCCCAGAATTTGCCTGATGTGAAAATAGGAAACCACGGAAAACCATCTTCAGAGCTGCTGACAGTCGGGTTCGAACCCACTATCTCCCGGATGCAAACTCACAGCTACGCGCCCTTAACCGCACGGCCAACTCGCCCGGTGATCTAACAAGAGCCACGTGGTCTTCTTTGTAGTACTAGACAAAAGATCCAAATTCGAATTCTCATTAGGCCGTTTTCACACATGCACACATAGGCCTACATACATATTTCTTCTACCGCTTACCGAGCGAGCTCGCCGTGCGGGTAGGGTTGCGAAGCTGTGAGCTTGCATTCAGGAGCTACTGAGTTCGAACCCCACTGTCGGCAGCACTACAGATGGTTTTCGGTGGTTTCCCATTTTCACACAAGGCAAATGCTGGGGCTATACCTCAACTAAGGCCACGGCCGCTTCCTTCCCACTCCTAGCTGTTTGCTATCCCATAGTCGTCATAAGACCTATCTATGTCGATGCGATGCAAAGCACCTTTTGCTTCTACTGCTTTTCCTACACCTGTTGTGGTGTCGCGAGTGAGAACTGGGTCGCACATGTGAATTTGGACCTGTTTTATGCCCGAATGCTCTTCCTGACACAACCTTATCTGGAGGGAAGTAATCACAATTGTGTGTTTCTGTGGTGGTGTTTGGTAGTGTGGTGTGTTGTCTGAATATAGAGAAGTGAGTGTTGGGACAAACACAAACAACCATTACCCGAGCAGGAAAAACTTGTCTCGCGCGATAAAAATCCCCCACCCACGCGGGAATCGATCCCGGACCCTCTGAACCGAAGGCCCTCAACGCTGACAATTCAGCCAAGGATTCAGACAGACAGACAGACAGACAGACAGACAGACAGACAGACAGACAGACAGACAGACAGACAGAACTCAACAGAGATAATCTCATGTTGCTGTCACTGACTACCCCAGGGGCTCTGAACTTTGGAGCGTGGGTTGGCGACCACGGGGCCCTCAGCTGAGTCCTGGCATTGCTTCCACTTACTTGTGCCAGGCTCCTCACTTTCATCTATCCTATCCGACCTCTCTTGGTCAACTCTTGTTCTTTTCCAACCCCGACGCTACTAGGTTTGCGAGGGCTAGGGAGTCTTTCATTTTCATGCCTTTCGTGGCCCTTGTCTTCCTTTGGCCTATACCTTCATTTTTTTCGAAGTGTCGGATCCCTTCCATTTTCCCCTCTGATTAGTGTTATATAGAGGATGGTTGCCTAGTTGTACTTCCTCTTAAAACAATAATCACCGCCACCACCACCTGTCATTGACTGCACACACGTACACGGAGAAAACTCCGTGGAGAAATTATTGATTCTTTGTTATAGCTATTCCTTATTCATATTTACATAACATTGTACATCATGGACCCGAATATTGATTCTGCTTCTACATTTGAACTTTTAGTTAACAATGATTGTACTTCTCATCAGTTGTATCACACAGAAACGGCTAACTTCTGAAAGCCTCTATGATCTTTTCGTAATTAATGTCGTGTGTTAGACGTGAAATACCATAACAAAACAATATGAATCTAACACATTTTCTTTTCACTAGATTTCACATGAGTACACAGAGTCAAACTCCGCAGAGGCATTTCTGTTTGCTATCTATCTGAGCCTAGAAATCTTCGAGCTAGCGTAGAATAACTGTGGCCTGTGTAGGTGCACATTTCAATACATGGCACAGGGTTTTGTTTTACTCTACAAAGATTCTTCTTTCTTACAAATTGCTTTACGTCACGCCGACACAGATAGGTCGTATGACGACGATGGGATAGGAAAGGACTAGGAGCGGTAAAGAAGCGGCCGTGGCCTTAATTAAGGTACAACCCCAGCATTTGCCTGGTGTGATAATGGGAAACCACGGAAAACCGTCTTTAGAGCTGCCGACAGTGAGGTTTGAACCCACTATCTTCCGGATGCAAGCTCACAGCTGTGCGCCCCTAACCGCACGGCCAACTCGCCCGGTAGGACTTAATATTAATGTACAGCCCTACGGCGATTCTCTCGGCAGAGTTGTCCCAATGTGTGTGTGTGTATGCGTGTGTGCGTAATTGTTCCATTTTTATGGAAATTAAGGAAGTATGTTGGTTGAAAACGTTACTCATAATATATAGAATGGTCGAACACAACGTGAACCAGGTATATGAGCATTAGAGGTTTGCTCATACTGACAATTAATTTGAAATAAATAATTCAATATCTCTCGCCTTTGTCATTTTATCAGCAACTGAAATCAGCCAATCAGATCACTTCGCGGGCGAATTCAAATAGGCTTTGCGAGGTGGTATTGCGAAATCCGCACGTGCCTTAAGACCGGCTCTACTGTGGCTCTTCACCCCTGCATTCGAGGGACGGGTAGGAGCTGGTCCCTACCGTTGGTTGTCCTGAGAATTGTTTTCCGTGTTTTTTCATTCCCCTGAACTAGGCAAATGTCGGGGCAGTTCCTAGCAAAGACCACGACCGCCAATCCTCAAACGTTCTCCACACATCTCCATCACCACAACAAATCTCCTGCCCTGAGAGACAGCGTCATCGTTTAAGGGGCCCGCCTCCCTATTCGGGGAGGAATAAAAACAATTTAGTATTGGTAAAGCTCAGCCCCTGGCAGCCATCTGTGTTATGAAGGCCACCTGTCTCTAAAGAGAGCAAAACACGCTCGTACGCCGAAATATGACGAAACTAGAACTGAAGAGACCAGAAAGAATGCGATACATCTCCGGATCTTCGCATCGCGAATATTTCAATAAAAATGAATAATAAATAAAGACAACAAAACTCATACCACTGGATGCTCTATTTGTGCCGTATATTTCTCATAATAACGTGAACATGTATCAACTAGACATATTCAGTGCTCAATTGCTTGTGTTAAAAATGTTTGTCCAAACGAAGAAAAGACGATCCGTGACTTTGTTGCTAGTTTGACTTCGGGCTCCTTGGCAGATAATTAGTTATGTTACTAGTTTAAGATTTCCCCCAAGAATATCCCAGTAATTGTTACGTCATTTATTCATTACCGATGATCTTGTTATTCCTGTGGTTTGGCGAGTAGCCAGGACGAAGGTTAGCTGGATTTTTGAGAAGTACCTACTTCAACACAGCAGTTAAATTATCTATTGCTGCACTGCCATGAGATAAAACAAAACAATAACCTGACCTTTCCATCTCAGTAATGTACTTAACGTCGCTATTGCTGCCGAAGTATTGAAACAAAACTACTGCTGTTACTGTTCCTTCAATTAGGAAGCTAAGGGTATAAAGTAATCAGCAGCACATTGCGATTCTATCAATAATTTTACTGAATTTATTATACCACTGTGTTGACTTTAGTTTTGCCTATCTGTGTTTATCTCTGGGGATGATTGCTGAGATGTGACAAAACTAAGAGGACCAGACGTCCAGCTTTATTCAGGGAAGTGGCTGTTTAGGTGACAAATACGAGATGAGGATAGGAAAGGTTTTCAGGCCGTCTCTGGATGTTCTTTTTTTAAATTAATGGATCCACACGCACTGACAACAAGGAGACTGATTGGAATATTGCTGTAAGTGTCTGTTATACTTGTGTGACTTACCTCAAGCAACAAACCTGGAAAAATGTCTTGGTTGACATTAAACGAGATCTCAGGTTGACAAGATGTAATGTCTTGCATCGAAGTTTCTTCCCATAAATTTAGCGGTAATGCAAACATTTAACTACTTGAAAATCTGTGTCATTAAAGAAGAAATTATGGAACGGAGTGACCTCAGAACTCCTGTCCATCAACGATGAGTGGAAGTATTCAGTCATTTTGAATACAGCGATAATAAATCGGAGATCGGGATGCGGGTGCTAGTATAGACACTACAAACTTTGGGGCACATGGTGGGTAATGTTGTATTTTGCCTGTGCATCCAAATATAAAGGTCCTGTAGAGAACTTTAAATCACATCGGCACGTCCATTTAACTAATTTCGCTCACTCCAGCCCAGCACTTCCTGAAAAATTGATCTATATATATAAAGTAAGAGTTTTGTCTGTACATTGCTCAGAATTTGAAAAGGATGGTATTTCTGTATCGGTCGTGTCCACAGTTGCACTTTTTTATTTTCCATAACGTCTGTGAATCTATCTGTCCGTCAGTACGCACATAATAAGAAAACGGCTGAAGAGATCTTAATGAAAATCGGTATGCATAGTCGGGGAATAAGTCGCTAGAATCTAGGTCATAAATAATTATATTCCCGCTGAGTGAAATGGTAGTTTAGGGGAAGGACTAAAATTTAATTCTCAAATATTTATGTTATTAGTGGTCTTATCTTAATGAAAATCGGTATGAAAAGCCGGGGAATAAGTCGCTACAATCTAGGCCATAAATAATTATATTCCCGCTGAGAAAAATGATAGTTTAGGGGAAGGCCTAAAATTTAAAGTTATATTATTTCTTTCTTAATCTGTTTACCCTCCAGGTTCGCTTTTTCCCTCGGACTCTGCGAGGGATCCCACCTCTACCGCCTCAAGGACAGTGTCCTGGAGCTCCAGGCTCTGGGTCATGGGATACGACTGGGGAGGATGACCAGTACCTCGCCCAGGCAGCCTCACCTGCTATGCTGAACAGGGGCCTTGCGGGGGGGGGATGGGAAGATTAGAAGAAGGAAGGAAGCGGCCGTGGTCTTAAGTTAGGTACCATCCCGGCATTTGCCTGGAGTAGAAGTGGGAAACCACGGAAAACCACTTCCAGGATGGCTGAGGTGGGAATCGAACCCACCTCTACGTAGTTGACCTCCCGAGGCTGAGTGGACTCCATTCCAGCCCTCGTACCACTTTTGAAATTTCTTGGCAGGGCCGGGAATCGAACCCGGACCTCCGCGGGTGGCAGCTAATCACACTACACCACAGAGCGGACTAAAGTTATATTATAGTATTCAGTTTCCGATTATTTATGGCTTATACATCTTTACCGTACCGGCTATGATAACAGATATTAATTTCGATTTTTGTTGCTAAGGCCATATCAGTGCCGAGTCACGAGTAAATGATAAACGGAATTTAATGGGAATTGTTATGTAAAGTCGGGGAATAAGGAACTACAGTCTACGCTATAACTAATTTTATAAGACTCCCTAATATCACCGAGTCGAAAGAAAATTAAATGTGAAGGCCTACAATATAGAAAACTCATCAAATTTATCAACATTAACATAACATTGACCATTGTTTGTTGTGATATGCTCTGTGTCATCTGTTGCCACTCCTCTCCCATAGATAGGATTACTGCTGCGTACTGAGTATAACACCCTGCCTGAATATTGGCGGGAAGTAGCTGGGGGAGTTAGAGAACTTCCTTCTTTAGCATGCCATTCCTCTGGTTCATAAATTTTCAGATACTACTGGTACGTAACACACTGGTTCATCATAGCATTCGAGCTATTCAATGCCTACTCCGAGGCACTGATTGAAATGAGCAATGTGCATATTGAACAGAATAATGGCAGAGGAGTGTTCACGGCTGTCTGCGGCCTGGTCATTCCAGCACTGCAAATTTGGATTGTTAGATCGGCACCATAGTACTTTTCGTTAAATGCGATAAAATGTGAGGTCTTTCATTGATCGAGTATTTTATATGAAAACACTGCTTTTAATCGCTACATTCCTACTGACTTCAGTTAGGAAGACAATCCTTCTGAGAATCCCATAGCGAAACACGGGTACATCAGCTAGTCCTTTCTAGAATTCAAAATTCTCCAGCAAACCAACTTAAAACTAATTGTCTTCAAACTTAAATTTACATGTTGGTCATTACTTTTGGTACCTATGCATTTTGAAAATGTTGAATATTTTCATAAGTTCCTTGAGTCAAGGCATAGAAAAATCAACTACGTTTAAGATGCCAGTTATTGACAAAATATTTTTAAGAATATTTAAGTGAATAACAAATATAATACAAAAAATTATTCCTTTACCAAGTGAGTGACTGCGTGCTTTGGGTCACATGGCCATCAGCATGTATTTGGGAGATAGTGGGTTCGAATCCCACTGTCAGCAATCGTGAAAATGGTTATCCGTGGTTTCCTATTTTCACACCAGGTAAATGCTGGGACTGTACCTTAATTAAGGCCACGGCCGCTTCCTTCCCACCCCTAGCCTTTTCCTAACCCATTGTTGCCGTAAGACACATTTGTGTCCGAGGGACGTACTGTGAAGCAAATTGAAAAAAAATAGCTATTCCTTTAAATTTCCTGAACTTAACAATCAAGACTCAAAACAGTAAACAAAACAAAAGTATCTCACCTAGGGCATTTCAAATTGTTTAATTAAAAACGAGCCATAATTTCACAACTTAAAAGGCATTTTCATTATTTTTGTCTCTTTATTAACTGTCTTACCAAAGCTGATATAAATCAAGCAAAAATTAGCAAAGGATTTTTCAGTAGGGTATATTCTTAAACATGCTAAGTACAGACACTATCAATCTCGATATCCTGCACGTGAACAACGACAAACCTGGCATTGTTGGGGAACACTAGGAAGCGTCGGAACGCCTGCACTCCTGGAGCTAGGAAAGTGGTTTTAAACCAAACCTGCTGAGGTGTTGGAGAGCGTTGCCAAGGAGACTGGCCGGACACCTCTGGGGCCAGCCGGCAGAAGCTGCACTTTAACAAGACAACTTCCCACCATTAACCTACTTGTGATGCATTCCAAAACACTCGCTGCTGAGGAGAATGTACTGTTCCTTGAGGGCGAAGGCCCTCCTTGCCTTTCCCTTCCGCTTCATCACTTCATTTGCTGAGACTTCTAGCGTAGCCGCACGCTGTGTATTTTCTGTAATTATCACAAAAATGCCTCTTCCTTTATAGAATTACTAACCGTTAGTAAAAGGTAGGGATAGAAGCGAATTAGTTTTACAAGCTTTCAGATCGACCTCATTAAGACAGTCGAATAAGATTAGTTCTTCTAAACTCATTACCAAGAGTTCGATTCCAGATACTTTTGTACAGGTCATGAGTCACGAAATCCCTCGGAGTAGGAAAGGTAGGTGCTTAGAGAAGGAAGAAAAATATTATGATCAGTCAGAGGGAAATTCGGCAGAACAAGTTACAACGTTCAAACATCAATGGCGTGTGGCCTCCGGAGAGGCCTGGCACCGGTCTTTCGAGTTGACTCCCAAGGGCGACCTGCGCGTCTGTGAGGAAGGACTCACTACCTTGGATGAAATTCAATACTGAAGACGGCGAAAATACCCAGTCCCCAAGCCACAGGAAATAATCGATGTAGTTTAAAGTCGCCTACTCGGCCGGGAATCGAACCTGTGATCCCTCGGACCAAAGGTCAGCATGCTAACAAGTTAGTCATGGAACTGAACATCTTAAAAAGTTGATAAGACAGGACATGATAATGTAACAAAGATGTGAAAGCTAGAATTGCAGGAGCTAAATGAAGAAAATAATAAAAAGGGAGGTTGATATCTGAGAGGTCCGCCTCTGTGGTGTAGTGGTTAGCGTGATTAGCTGCCACCCCCGGAGGCCCGGGTTCGATTCCCGGCTCTACCACGAAATTTGAAAAGTGGTACGAGGGCTGGAACGGGGTCCACTCAGCCTCGGGAGGTCAACTGAGTAGAGGTGGGTTCGATTCCCACCTCAGCCATCCTGGAAGTGGTTTTCCGTGGTTTCCCACTTCTTCTCCAAGCGAATGCCGGGATGGTACCTAACTTAAGGCCACGGCCGCTTCCTTCCCTCTTCCTTGCCTATCCCTTCCACTCTTCCTATCCCTCCACAAGGCCCCTGTTCAGCATAGCAGGTGAGGCCGCCTGGGCGAGGTACTGGTCATACTCCCCAGTTGTATCCCCGACCAAGAGTCTGAAGCTCCAGGACACTGCCCTCGAGGCGGTAGAGGTGGGATCCCTCGCTAAGTCCGAGGGAAAAACCGAACCTGGAGGGTAAACAGATGATGATGATGATGATGATATCTGAGAATTTAGATAGAGGATTTTTTTTCTATTTGCTTTACGTCGCACCGACACAGATAGGTTTTATGGCGACGATGGGATAGGAAAGGCCTAGGAATGGGAAGGAAGCAGCCGTGGCCTTAATTAAAGTACAGCCCCAGCATTTGCCTGGTGTGAAAACGGGAAACCACGGAAAACCATCTTCAAGGCTGCCGACATTGGGGTTCGAACCCACTATCTCCCGATTACTGGATACTGACCGCACTTAAGCGACTGCAGCTATCGAGCTCGGTGATAGAGGTTTTGAGGAAAAGACCAACAAAGGTTTAGTGTGCGAGCAGAAGCCGTCTACTCGATGCATTATGGTGTAGACTGGAGTTCCTTGCCTCTGCCTTTCAACCAACGCATGTGAAGCAGGTGAAGTGAGAAATGAATCAGTGATAACTGTGGCATCCTGCCTGGCAGTCAACTACAGAATCGATAATGTAATTTGAATGCGTACAGTGGTAAACAAACCATGTTTTATTTTAAAGGAAAGGATATCATCAATTATTTATCATTTTTGTACCGTAATCATAACAGGCTACTTCATTTCTATTCAAATATCTACCTTTGTTTTCAAGCATTTGTGAACAGTAAAACCTTGGTCTTTTCTATGACAATATTTTTAAAAATCAAGCTTAAAATTATATTTTCGTCATATTGTTCTTGTTCTTAAAACGAGTTTAATAATAAATGAATTATGCATATTGGACCTGAAACTATATAAAAGAAAATTCGTCTCCACCAGGTTACCTATTTAATAAAGAAATCATTTCCTTCAACAATGAAAATGAAAACCTACAACCTGTTTTCCAGTCATTGACCGGATCAGGAATGTAATGAATGAAGCATATATAGGCTGTTAGTACGATAGGGTCGCCACTCCCAAAGTGATATATTAATGACTGATAGATGCTATGAAATGAGAATGGAGAGTGTTGCTTGAACGAATGATGACAGGGAAAACCGGAGTACCCTGAGAAAAACCTGTCCCGCCTCCGCTTTGTCCAGCACAAATCTCACATGGAGTGACCGGGATTTGAGCCACGGTATCCAGCGGTGAGAGGCCGACGCACTGCCGTTTGAGCCACGGAGGCACTTTTCGTTCAACAATGTCAAATTAAATTAATGTATTGAAATGCAGACCAAAAATGTAAAAACTAATAAATATTAACTGCTAATGGTGATAACCGATAGTAGACTATGAATATAACAATTTTGTCCCAGTAATACAATCTAATTCTTTACTTTATATAAATGTAGTGACAGATGATATTAATCTGTCAGCCAACCCGCTACTGTGCACTGCAGTGAATGAGCAGTCTCCGCCCGCAAACACGAACATCGCTGCTCAACTGTTGTTGTGCAGTACAAAACAAATTACATACCAGTTGACGCTGCCTACTCTACGCGACTGAAATGAGATGGAGAGGATACCGGGTGAACAACACAATTCATCACATCACATGTCCGGCTCCATGGCTAAATGGTTAGCGTGCTGGCCTTTGGTCACAGGAGTCCCGGGTGCGATTCCCGGCAGGGTCTGGAAATTTAACCACCATTGGTTAATTTCCCAGGCACGGGGGCTAGGGGTATGTGCTGTCTTCATCATCATTTCATCCTCATCACGACACGCAGGTTACATACGGACGTCAAATCAAAAGACCTGCACCTGGCGAGCCGAACCCGTCCTGGGATCTCCCGGCACTAAAAGCCATACGCCATTTCATCACATCACATGTAGGCTACTAACCACAAAAATAATTTTTGGTTGAATTTTAAATCAGGAATCACTTCATCTCGATCTTATTTCATGTCGAGGAACCCGTAGTCAGACGTAAAATCTGAAACATTGAGGTGTGACTCTCACTTTGGAAAATTTAATTTGCACTGACTGAAATTCGAGCAGCGAACAATGGGGTGAGTCACACATCCATGAAGCCCATACTTCTCCTTCAATTGGCTCATCTCGTAACGCAAGCACATACATCTTGAGTCCGTGTCCGTGGATGAAGGAACAAAATTCTGGTCATAGAATTGGAAGGGCATATGGTTCTTTTGTGTGGCTCAGGACTAGGTATTTAGTATGTGCTAATCAGTTCTAAAACTAACACACCACACACACTACACTTCCCCTGACCAAACTGACACATCAACACCTAAGAATGAAAACCTCAAAAGTAGAGCAAAATGAGATGTTTGGACAAAAATTTGAAAACTTTCATCATATTCCTTCCTCCTCAGTTTGTGCGTCGCCTAACGTGCACCATAAGCTAAATAAATAAATAAATAAATAAATAAATAAATAAATAAATAAATAAATAAATAAATAAATAAATAAATAAATAAATTCCTAGAAATGTGAGTAGGTATTGAATTTTGATACACACTGTTTCAATATGATTCCAAGGTCGACGTGCTTATCAGCAAATTTTTCTTTTCCTTGTATAATGAAAAAACAGGAAATAAAAAGGGAGAAGAGTAGAGTAGACCGTTACAAGAGAGATATATGACGGAACAAAACAGCGGGGAAGGAAATTAGAAAGAAGGTGAAACTAAGGAAGATGAGAAAAGATGGATTTGTTTTAAAATCCCACGTCACCGTTGCATATAATAATATCTCAAGTATTACAATAATTCAGGTTACTCAGATGTTTTTCAAGTCCGACTCCTAGGCTGAATGGTCAGCGTAGTGACTTTTGGGTCAGAGGGACCCGGGTTACATCCCTGGACGAGTTGGATATTTTATCTTTGAACGGTTAACTCCCCAAGAAATGGGGCAAAAGGTCAGGGGGAAATTCAGGAATCAGATGCTGTCCATCGATGTAAACTAAGTTATGATTTCACTTGAACGTTTCACATTTTTGCCTGATACTTCGTATTTCTCTCGGATTAGTACACAAAAGGGGAAAGCAAATCAATTCATTTTTTTAAATCTTTGGTTTTGTTTTGTTTTGTGTGTGTTTGTTTGTTAATTTGTTTGTTTGTTTGTTTGTTTGTTTGTTTGTTTGTTTGTTTGTTTGTTTGTTTGTTTGTTTGTTTGTTTGTTTGTTTGTTTGTTTGCTTGTTATACCAGGGCAAAGTGATGGAATAGAATTTCTCGGAACTCTGTTATTTAAGTTCATAAATAGCCAGGTTGCTTGAGGGGACCAAAATGTGAAATTCCTCCGTCAATGTTAGCATTTTAGAGAAGATGTTCATAAGAAATATTGTGTAAAATATAATTTCCGATCTTGTATGTTTCTTACCCGTTCACCCTATGAGTAATAGTAACTCAGTAACTCACGATTATTATTTCACAACTATACAAATAACTCCGGAAACATTAGTTCTGTCTAGTAAGTGTACATAGAAATAGTTATAGAAAATCTAATTTAACATTATTTATATCTGACATTTTATCGTACAATAATATTTATTTATTTATTTATTTATTTATTTATTTATTTATTTATTTATTCATTTATTTATTTATTTATTTATTTATTTATTTATTTATTTATTTATTTACTTTTCTAGAGATCCCTGGAGCTAAGATCGTACTACAATGATGAAAATATTCACGAATTATATTTATATTATTAAGTCTACTAAATGCAAGCATCGCTGATGTGGAATTACTCTTCAATCGACATGGTAACGATCTAACTGACGATGGTGGTAGTTGTTAATGTGCGCTTTTCTCTGAAAGCCTCTGAAACAATATTCCATTTCAGCATAATCTGAATGTGTAGTCTGTGGTGTTTCTAAACAGAAGTACAGTTTCTACCAATAGAATTTTCTTGCACACTTAACAGCAAAAAAGTCGGCAATTTTTAAAACTCTCTAAGTCAAGAATTTTAAACTTGCGAGAAACCAAATAAAACTATATTTATTATTTATTAATTTAATCCGTTTACCCTCCAGTATTGGTTTTACCTTCGGAATCACGACGGATCCCACCTCTACCGCCTCAATGCAGTGTCCTGGAGCGTGAGACATTTAGTCGGGAATACAACTGGAAAGCAGGACCAGTACCTCACCCAGGCTGCCACACTTGCTATACTGAACAGGGGACGTGTGCGGGATGGGAAGATTGCAAGGAATAGACAAGAAAGAGGCCGTGGTCTCAAGTGAGGTACCATCCCCGCATTTGCCTAGAGAAGAAGTGGGAATCGACGGAAAATCACTTTGAGGATGGCTGAGGTAGAAATCGAGCCACCTCTACTCAGTTGACCTCCCGAGGCTGAGTGGACCCCGTTCCAGTCCTCGTAGCACTTTTAAAATGTCGTGGCAGAGCCGGGAATCGAACCCGAGTTTCCAGAGGTGGCAGTAATCACACTTACCACTACACCACAGAGACGGACACAAACAAAACTTCATACGAGGCACGTCCAGAAAGTAAGTTCCGTTTCAATTTATCTCCGCTACAGCGCTGCGATCGCAGTTCCGCACATGCACGGTAGACGCTCTGTATCAAGGAGAAGAAGCGTGTGCCATTTTGAGATCGCTGTCAGCCACGTACGCTTTGTTGTGCTTGTTTACAATGTCGGTGTTGATTGAAAATCACGCCGCTTGTGAAATCAGATCTGTGATTCGTTTTCTGAATGCTAGAAAAGTGAATCCAATTGAAATTTATCGGAAAATTTGCGAAGTTTACGGACAAAATGCGATGAGTGATTCAATGGTGAGAAGGTGGGTCCGACAGTTCAATGAAGGACGTAGTGACGTGCACGATGAAGAACGAAGTGGACGTCCATCTTTGGTTACAGAAGAGCTGGTTCACGCGATTGATGACAAGATCCGGGAAAACCGCAAGTTTACAATTAGTGCTCTCGCTATGGAATTTCCCCAAATCTCACGATCACGAATTCATGAAATTGTTACCGAAAAACTGAAATTTCGTAAACTTTGCTCACGTTGGGTACCAAAGATTCTTACTGAGCAACACAAAACAAAACGGATGGGTAGTGCACTTCAGTTTTTGACCCGTTATAATGAAGGCGGCGAAGAATTTCTGACACAGGTAGTCACAGGAGATGAAACTTGGGTTTCTTACGATACCCCTGAAAGTAAGCGGCAATCAATGGAATGGAGGCACACTTCATCCCCAGCAACGGATAAGCCGAGACAAATATTGACACCTCGAAAAATGATGTGCACAGTGTTCTGGGACTGCAAAGGCATCTTACTCATTGATTTCTTACCGCGTGGTCAAACAATGAAAGCAGATGTTTATTGCGAGACACTTAGGAAATTGCGCCGCGCAATACAGAATAAGCGCCGAGGATTGCTGTCAAAAGGTGTTGTTTTCCTTCACGACAACGCACGACCACACACTGCAAATGTGACGAAAAACCTCCTACAGGGATTTGACTGGGACGTGTTTGACCATCCTCCGTACAGCCCTGACCTCGCTCCTAGCGACTTTCATCTGTTCTTACATCTCAAGTCTTTCCTTGGCGGTGAACACTTCAACAGTGACGAAGAGCTAAAAGAAAATGTTTCCAACTGGTTGAAGATACAGGCGGCAAACTTCTATGAAGAAGGTATACAGAAACTTGTGCCCCGCTATGACAAATGCCTGCAAAATTTCGGCAGTTATGTGGAAAAGTAGTTTAAGAGTTGTAGAATTTTGTGCAATAAATAATTTTTCTGTATCTGTACACAATTTAGTTTTATTACCAAACAGAACTTACTTTCTGGGCGTACTTCGTAATTAATAATGTGAAGCATGTTGCTTCTGAAAAGTAAATCCTGACTGAATAAGTCATGGAAGCATGTGATGGACTTGTATAAAATACTACCGGGCGAGTTGGCTGTGCGCTTAGGCCCGCGCAGCTGTGAGCTTGCATCCGGGAGAAAGCGGGTTCGAACCCCACTGTTGGCAGCCCTGAAGATGGTTTTCCATGGTTTCCCATTTTCACACCAGGCAAATGCTGGGGCTGTAAATCAATTCAGACCACGGCCGCTTCCTTCACACTCCTAGGCCTTTCCTATCCTATCGTCGCCCTAAGACCTATCTGTGTCGGTGAGATGTTAAGCCAATTGTGTATAAAATATAAACATTTTTTCGTAAAAGATTTAGAAGTTCATGACACAAATTTTCAAACACTAAGGATGTTTGATCATTATAATTTAAGAAACACAGTAAGTTCACACTTATTTTATAAAGTAGTTCACGTTTATCACTATGATATATTGAATTATATTGTTCATCTACGCATAAAATTATTCTCATTTTAGTCAGTAAAAAAAAAATTGCGGGTGAACTTTAGAAAGAAATGTGTTTGTAAGAAACTATACCGTACATAATTTTTTTCTAAAATGAACGTCTGGGATATCCCAATCATGCACGCTTTTACAGAATGAATTTTCTCTTTATTGGATAGGTATTCTTCAATTCTTTTTCTATCACAGACAAACATTACACGTGTTTATGAGGAACTCGTCTGCTTCCGCGAGAGCGAAAGACATCCTAATCCAGAATTTTAAATTGCGCGCTTTTGCGACCATACATTTTAGATTTTGTTTTCAATATTAGCCGATAGATGTCAGGAGCGTATACACAGGACCCTTGGTTCGGCTTAACAAAGGGAGCGGGAAAAAGAAAGAAATATTTTGCTGCTGAGGGCGATTTCCACAGTGATGTTCTTTTCAGAAGTTTGGTCGACATTTTGAATGTTCGCGTTTTAGCTCTTGTAGACACTGCACCCCGAAAAGAAAATTCCAAACGAGTGTAAAATAGAGTCATAATTAATAAAAAATGATGACGAATACTAAAATATTAGCAATAATGGGTGAAAAGTGAAACTGATGCTAGGGAGTGTTAAAACAACATAAGTGACAGGGCAAATTCAGACGATGAAATACCTAGGAATTATAGATGGGATTAATCATCAGAATTCGACAGAAAGTCAATGATAGCTAGTGATAAAGAAAGCAAGGAATGGTAGGAGGTCGCAAATCAGGATTCAGGACGACAAACGATTCTAGTTTACAACCTTAAAACAAGTTTCAATTTGCTTCCCATTCCGACACGTATGAAGTAGTGTGCATACCGATTAATTAATTTCTCCATTTCAATTATGATACAGTAGTATTAGTGGTTATGAACTAGACAAGGAAGAGAAATACAATCCAGTTTTGTGGATGTAAAATAAATATTGTGTTTTGTGACGTCAGTGTAAACTTCCGTGCCACTTTTTCACGAAAACAGGCAGTTGAGTCTTTATTTCTTCAAGAATAATTGGAAACCTGCAATCTATTCTGATGAAATTAGGTATGAATGACTTATTTATGCTTAACTACTTATGTTTTCGGAGTGTTCGAATGTGTTAACAATAAAAATATCACGAAAATGAATTACGCTCACAAGCAAAAAACTTAATCAGCTCAACAATTCACATCCATTCTGTACATCTGACTCGCGATATTATGTGCGTGGAACGATTAGTCTACTTCGAAATTTTCATCTTCTCACATAAAACGAAAATGGGAAAATAAGTGGGTAGCACTTCCGTACTAGGTAGGAGGAATTAGGGAGGAAAATATCATATAAAAATGATGTGCAACGATACCCTAAGTCGTAAAAAGGAAAGATCCTTCCTGTATGCTATCTAGGGACTCACCGTCCTACCTCTAGAAATATTCTTACCTTTGTGGTTCATGGTGTGGGTTACTGCAGTCACGTCCTAGTTCGTGAACCATGGGCAACGGCTGAGTGGCCTACAGTAGTAGGTGGTCCTGAGAGTCGGGATACCAGTTGCTATGGAATGGGAGTGGGCATCTCGGACATATTCGGAGTCCTGGCCCTCCTTGTGCTCAGGCGGCTAGAACTATACAATTCACTTGTGGTCCATAACCCGTTAGAGGAGAGATCCTCACTTGGACTATTTGTAAGTAGGGTAGCATCCTGCTTCATAAATTTACCGAAATCAGAACATTTTAAGCAAGCCTCGGACCTATGGGAGTAACGGAGTCACGCTCCCATTTGACAGGCGAGGGACTCCTTGGGAACAACTTGGAAAACGAAATGGAATTCAATGGGGAGCTATCAATATTAATGGGGCTTATGGAAGAAAGAAAGTAGAACTGGCTGAGTAAGCTGAGAGGATGCATCTGGATGTGCTAGGAGTACAGTAAGTGACATTCGGGTAAGGGGAGATAACGAGGAAGAGATAGGAGATTATAAAGTGTACTTCACGGGTGTTCGAAAGGGAAGGGCAGAGTCTGGGGTATGGCTGCTTATCAGAAATACCATTGCACGCAACATAGTTTCTGTAAGGCTCGTAAAGGAGCGAATTATGTAGGTAAATTTTTCAGTTGGAGGAATTAGGACTAGAATTGTCTCTGTGTATTCACCATCTGAGAGTGCAGATGAGGATGAAGTTGACAAGTGTTATGAAGCATTGAGTGACATCGTGGTCGGGTTAACAGCAAGGATCGAATAGTGCTAATGGGCAATTGCAATGCGAGAGTTGGGAATAGAACTGAAGGATACGAAAGGGCGATTGGTAAATGTGGTGAAGGTATGGAAGCTAATGGGAATGGGAAGCGTTTGCTGGACTTCTGTGCTAGTATGGGTTTAGCAGTTACGTATACGTGCTTCAAGCATAAGGCTATTCACCGCTACACATGGGAGGCTAGGGGTACCAGATTCATAATAGACCATATCTTAACCGATTTCGAATTCAGGAAATCTGTTAGGAATGTACGAGTTTTCCGGAGATTTTTCGGTGATATAGACCACTATCTGATCTGTAGTGAACTAAGTATCTCTAGGCCTAGGGTAGAGAAAGTGAAATCTGTCTGCAAACGAATAAGGGTAGAAAATCTCCAGGACGATGAAATTAGACAGAAGTACATGGATATGATTAGTGAGAAATTTCGAACAGTAGACAGTAAGCAGGTTCAGAATATAGAAAGTGAATGGGTGGCATACAGGGATGCTGCTGTAGAAACAGCAAGGGAATTCCTAGGAACAACTGTGTGGAAAGATGGGAAAAGGTGAACATCTTTGTGGAATGATGAAGTGAGAGCAGCTTGTAAACGTAAAAATAAGGCTTATCAGAAATGGCTCCAAACAAGGGCCGAGGCAGACAGGGATTTGTACGTAGATGAAAGAAACAGAGCGAAACAAATAGTTGTTGAATCCAAAAAGAAGTCGTGGGGAGATTTTGGTAATAACCTAGCAAGGCTAGGTCAAGCAGCAGGGAAGCTTTTCTGGACAGTAATAAAGAATCTTAGGAAGGGAAGGAAAAAGGAAATGAACAGTGTTTTGAGTAATTCGGGTGAACTCATAATAGATCCCAGGGAATCACTGGAGAAGTGGAGGGAATATTTTGAACATCTTCTCAATGAAAAAGGAAATCTTCCTGGTGGTGTTGCGAAAAGCCAAGCTCATGGAGAGGAGGAAAATGATGTTGGTGAAATTACGCTTGAGGAAGTGGAAAGGATGGTAAATAAATTCCATTGTCATAAAGCAGCAGGAATAGTTAAAATTAGACCTGGAATGGTGAAGTATAGTCGGAAGGCTGGGATGAAATGGCTTCATAGAGTAGTAAAATTAGCATGGAGTGATAGTAAGGTGCCTTCAGATTGGACAAAAGCAGGAATTAAACCTATCTATGAGCAAGGGAACAGGAAGGATTGCAACAACTATCGAGGTATCTCATTGATTAGTATACCAGGCAAAGTATTTACTGGCATCTTGGAAGGGAGGGTGCGATCAGTCGTTGAGAGGAAGTTGGATGAAAACCAGTGTGAATTCCGACCACAGAGAGACTGTCAGGATCAGATTTTCAGTATGCACCACGTAATTGAAAAAAGCTACGAGAGGAATAGGCAGTTGTGTTTATGTTTCGTAGATCTAGAGAAAGCATATCACAGGGTACCGAGGGAAAAGATGTTTGCTATACCGGGGGACTATGGAATAAAAGGTAGATTATTAAAATCAATCAAAGGCATTTATATTGACAATTGGGCTTCAGTGAGAATTGATGCTAGAATGAGTTCTTGGTTCAGGGTACTTACAGGTGTTAGACAAGGCTGCTGTAAGGTACAAAATGGCAGGGAGGGATTCAGTTAGGTGGAAATGTAGTAAGCAGTCTGGCCTATGTTGATGACTTGGTCTTAATGGCAGATTGTGCTGAAAGCCTGCAGTCTAATATCGTGGAATTTGAAAATAGGTGCAATGAGTATGGTATGAAAATTAGCCTCTTGAAGACTAAATTGATGTCAGTAGGTAAGAAATTCCACAGAATTGAATGTCAGATTGGTGATACAAAGCTAAAACAGGTTGCTAATTTCAAGTATTTAGGTTGTGTGTTCTCCCAGGGTGGTAATATAGTAAGTGAGATTGAATGAAGGTGTAGTAAAGCCAACACAGTGAGCTCGCAGTTGCGAATAAGAAGGAAGTCAGCTACCAGACGAAACTATCTTTACATCGGTCTGTTTTCAGACCAATTTTGCTTTACGGGAGCGAAAGCTGGGTGGACTCAGGATATCGTATTCATAAGTTAGAAGTAACAGACATGAAAGTAGCAAGAATGTTTGCTGGTACAAACAGGTGGGAACAATGGCAGGAAGGTGCTCAGAATGAGGAGATAAAGGCTAATTAAGGAATGAACTTGAAGGATGAAGCTGTAGGCATAAACCGGCCTCGGTGGTGGGGTCATGTGAGGCGAATGGACGAGGATAGGTTACCTAGAAGAATAATATACTCTGTTATGGAGGGTAAGAGAAGTAGAGGTAGACAAAGACGACGATGGTTAACTCAGTTTCTAACGATCTAAAGATAAGAGGTATAGAACTAAATGAGGACACAACACTATTTACAAATCGAGGATTGTGGCGACGTTTATTAAATTCACAGAGGCTTGCAGACTGAACGCTGAAAGGCATAACAGTCTATACTGATAATGTATGTATGTATGTATGTATGTATGTATGTATGTATGTATGTATGTATGTATGTATGTATGTATGTATGTATGTATGTATGTGTGTATGTATGTTGTATATAGAAGAATTAAAAACAAGGTTGTGTAAACCAGCTAAATGCTACCATTTGCTAGTTTACAAATTGGCCGGCCAAAGTTGTTTCCAATAGAGCTCGCATCCTGTGCAAGCACAGTGCTGCCATATTCGGCAGAAGTAAGAAGACCGCCAATTTGGAAGTTACCCAATTGTTTTGTCACTAGCCGGACCTAGCGTATCCAGACCAATGGTTGTGTCACTAGCCGGACCTAACATATTCAAACCAATGGTTGTGTCACTAGCCGGACCTAACCTATTCAGACCAATGGTTGTGTCACTAGCCGGACCTAACCTATTCAGACCAATGGTTGTGTCACTAGCCGGACCTAACCTATTCAGACCAATGGTTTTGTTACCAGCCAGACCTAACGTTTCCAGACCAATGGTTTTGTCACTAGCCAGACCTAACCTATTCAGAACAATGGTTGTGTCACTAGCCGGATCTCACCTATTCAGACCAGTGGTTTTGTTACTAGCCAGACCTAACGTTTCCAGACCAATGGTTTTGTCACTAGCCGGACCTAACCTATCCAGACCAATGGTTGTGTCACTAGTCGGACCTAACCTATTCAGACCAATGGTTTTGTCACTAGCCGGACCTAACCTATTCAGACCAATGGTTGTGTCACTAGCCGGACCTAACCTATTCAGACCAATGGTTTTGTTACTAGCCAGACCTAACGTTTCCAAACCAATGGTTTTGTCACTAGCCGGACCTAACCTATTCAGACCAATGGTTTTGTCACTAGCCGCACCTAACCAGTCCAGACCAATGGTTTTGTCACTAGCCGGACCTAACCTATTCAGACCAATGGTTTTGTCACTAGCCGGACCTAACCAGTCCAGACCAATGGTTTTGTCACTAGCCGGACCTAACCTATCCAGACCAATGGTTTTGTCACTAGCCGGACCTAACCAGTCCAGACCAATGGTTTTGTCACTAGCCGGACCTAACCTATTCAGACCAGTGGTTTTGTCACTAGCCGGACCTAACCAGTCCAGACCAATGGTTTTGTCTCTAGCAGGACCTAACCTATTCAGACCAATGGTTTTGTCACTAGTCGGACCTAACCTATTCAGACCAATGGTTGTGTCACTAGCCGGACCTAACCTATTCAATGGTTTTGTCACTAGCCGGGCCTAACCAGTCCAGACCAATGGTTTTGTCACTAGCCGGACCTAACCTATTCAGACCAATGGTTTTGTCACTAGCCGGACCTAACCTATTCAGACCAATGGTTTTGTCACTAACCGGACCTAACCAGACCAGACCAATGGTTTTGTCACTAGCCGGACCTAACCTATTCAGACCAATGGTTTTGTCACTAGCCGGACCTAACCTATTCAGACCAATGGTTTTGTCACTAGCCGGACCTAACCTATTCAGACCAATCGTTGTGTCACTAGCCGGACCTAACCTATTCAGACCACTGGTTTTGTTACTAGCCAGACCTAACGTTTCCAGACCAATGGTTTTGTCACTAGCCAGACCTAACCTATTCAGAACAATGGTTGTGTCACTAGCCGGACCTCACCTATTCAGACCAGTGGTTTTGTTACTAGCCAGACCTAACGTTTCCAGACCAATGGTTTTGTCACTAGCCGGACCTAACCTATCCAGACCAATGGTTGTGTCACTAGTCGGACCTAACCTATTCAGAACAATGGTTTTGTCACTAGCCGGACCTAACCTATTCAGACCAATGGTTGTGTCACTAGCCGGACCTAACCTATTCAGACCAATGGTTTTGTTACTAGCCAGACCTAACGTTTCCAAACCAATGGTTTTGTCACTAGCCGGACCTAACCTATTCAGACCAATGGTTTTGTCACTAGCCGCACCTAACCAGTCCAGACCAATGGTTTTGTCACTAGCCGGACCTAACCTATTCAGACCAATGGTTTTGTCACTAGCCGGACCTAACCAGTCCAGACCAATGGTTTTGTCACTAGCCGGACCTAACCTATCCAGACCAATGGTTTTGTCACTAGCCGGACCTAACCAGTCCAGACCAATGGTTTTGTCACTAGCCGGACCTAACCTATTCAGACCAGTGGTTTTGTCACTAGCCGGACCTAACCAGTCCAGACCAATGGTTTTGTCACTAGCCGGACCTAACCTATTCAGACCAATGGTTTTGTCACTAGTCGGACCTAACCTATTCAGACCAATGGTTGTGTCACTAGCCGGACCTAAAATATTCAATGGTTTTGTCACTAGCCGGGCCTAACCAGTCCAGACCAATGGTTTTGTCACTAGCCGGACCTAACCTATTCAGACCAATGGTTTTGTCACTAGCCGGATCTAACCAGTCCAGACCAATGGTTTTGTCACTAGCCGGACCTAACCAGACCAGACCAATGGTTTTGTCACTAGCCGGACCTAACCAATTCAGACCAATGGTTTTGTCACTAGCCGGACCTAACCTATTCAGACCAATGGTTTTGTCACTAGCCGGACCTAACCTATTCAGACCAATGGTTGTGTCACTAGCCGGACCTAACCTATTCAGACCAATGGTTTTGTCACTAGCCGGACCTAGCGTATTCAGACCAATGGTTGTGTCACTAGCCGGACCTAACCTATTCAGACCAATGGTTGTGTCACTAGCCGGACCTAACCTATTCAGACCAATGGTTTTGTCACTAGCCGGACCTAACCTATTCAGACCAATGGTTGTGTCACTAGCCGGCCCTAACCTATTCAGACCAATGGTTTTGTTACTAGCCAGACCTAACGTTTCCACACCAATGGTTTTGTCACTAGCCAGACCTAACCTATTCAGAACAATGGTTGTGTCACTAGCCGGACCTCACCTATTCAGACCAGTGGTTTTGTTACTAGCCAGACCTAACGTTTCCAGACCAATGGTTTTGTCACTAGCCGGACCTAACCTATCCAGACCAATGGTTGTGTCACTAGTCGGACCTAACCTATTCAGACCAATGGTTTTGTCACTAGCCGGACCTAACCTATTCAGACCAATGGTTGTGTCACTAGGCGGACCTAACCTATTCAGACCAATGGTTTTGTCACTAGCCAGACCTAACGTATCCAGACCAACGGTTTTGTCACTAGCCGGACCTAACCTATCCAGACCAATGGTTGTGTCACTAGCCGGACCTAGCGTATTCAGACCAATGGTTGTGTCACTAGCCTGACCTAGCGTATTCAGACCAATGGATTTGTCACTAGCCGGACCTAACCTATTCCGACCAATGGTTTTGTCACTAGCCGGACCTAACCAGTCCAGACCAAAGATTTTGTCACTAGCCGGACCTAACCTATTCAGACCAGTGGTTTTGTCACTAGCCGGACCTAACCAGTCCAGACCAATGGTTTTGTCACTAGCCGGACCTAACCTATTCAGACCAATGGTTTTGTCACTAGTCGGACCTAACCTATTCAGACCAATGGTTGTGTCACTAGCCGGACCTAACCTATTCAATGGTTTTGTCAATAGCCGGGCCTAACCAGTCCAGACCAATGGTTTTGTCACTAGCCGGACCTAACCTATTCAGACCAATGGTTTTGTCACTAGCCGGACCTAACCAGTCCAGACCAATGGTTTTGTCACTAGCCGGACCTAACCAGACCAGACCAATGGTTTTGTCACTAGCCGGACCTAACCTATTCAGACCAATGGTTTTGTCACTAGCCGGACCTAACCTATTCAGACCAATGGTTTTGTCACTAGCCGGACCTAACCTATTCAGACCAATGGTTGTGTCACTAGCCGGACCTAACCTATTCAGACCAATGGTTTTGTCACTAGCCGGACCTAGCTTATTCAGACCAATGGTTGTGTCACTAGCCGGACCTAACCTATTCAGACCAATGGATGTGTCACTAGCCGGACCTAACCTATTCAGACCAATGGTTTTGTCACTAGCCAGATCTAACGTATCCAGACGAACGGTTTTGTCACTAGCCGGACCTAACCTATTCAGACCAATGGTTGTGTCACTAGCCGGACCTAGCGTATTCAGACCAATGGTTGTGTCACTAGCCGGACCTAACCTATTCAGACCAATGGTTGTGTCACTAGCCGGACCTAACCTATTCAGACCAATGGTTTTGTCACTAGCCAGACCTAACGTATCCAGACCAACGGTTTTGTCACTAGCCGGACCTAACCTATCCAGACCAATGGTTGTGTCACTAGCCGGACCTAGCGTATTCAGACCAATGGTTGTGTCACTAGCCGGACCTAGCGTATTCAGACCAATGGTTTTGTCACTAGCCGGACCTAACCTATTCAGACCAATGGTTTTGTCACTAGCCGGACCTAACCAGTCCAGACCAATGGTTTTGTCACTAGCCGGACCTAACCTATTCAGACCAGTGGTTTTGTCACTAGCCGGACCTAACCAGTCCAGACCAATGGTTTTGTCACTAGCCGGACCTAACCTATTCAGACCAATGGTTTTGTCACTAGTCGGACCTAACCTATTCAGACCAATGGTTGTGTCACTAGCCGGACCTAACCTATTCAATGGTTTTGTCACTAGCCGGGCCTAACCAGTCCAGACCAATGGTTTTGTCACTAGCCGGACCTAACCTACTCAGACCAATGGTTTTGTCACTAGCCGGACCTAACCAGTCCAGACCAATGGTTTTGTCACTAGCCGGACCTAACCAGACCAGACCAATGGTTTTGTCACTAGCCGGACCTAACCTATTCAGACCAATGGTTTTGTCACTAGCCGGACCTAACCTATTCAGACCAATGGTTTTGTCACTAGCCGGACCTAACCTATTCAGACCAATGGTTGTGTCACTAGCCGGACCTAACCTATTCAGACCAATGGTTTTGTCACTAGCCGGACCTAGCGTATTCAGACCAATGGTTGTGTCACTAGCCGGACCTAACCTATTCAGACCAATGGTTGTGTCACTAGCCGGACCTAACCTATTCAGACCAATGGTTTTGTCACTAGCCAGATCTAACGTATCCAGACCAACGGTTTTGTCACTAGCCGGACCTAACCTATTCAGACCAATGGTTGTGTCACTAGCCGGACCTAGCGTATTCAGACCAATGGTTGTGTCACTAGCCGGACCTAACCTATTCAGACCAATGGTTGTGTCACTAGCCGGACCTAACCTATTCAGACCAATGGTTTTGTCACTAGCCAGACCTAACGTATCCAGACCAACGGTTTTGTCACTAGCCGGACCTAACCTATCCAGGCCAATGGTTGTGTCACTAGCCGGACCTAACCTATTCAGACCAATGGTTGTGTCACTAGCCGGAGCTAACCTATTCAGACCAATAGTTTTGTCACTAGCCAGAGCTAACGTATCCAGACTAATGGTTTTGTCATTAGCCGGACCTAACCAGTCCAGACGAATGGTGGTATCACGCGGGATACTAGAGGCCTAAAGGCCGCTTCGCGGTTCTAACCTTCCCCTATGCTTGCCCCATTCCAATGGTTTTGTCAATTCTCAGACTAACCAGTCCAGTCCAATGGTCCTATCACTAACAATGCAGATGTTGGCGAGCCTGGTGAATTTTACGTGACGTCATCTGGGCCGCGCCATGTTATTTGTCTAACCTAACTTTCCCCCACGGGGTACGGAAGTTTCACCAATAAGTGACTAACGAGGTTTAAAAATAACGATTCACGAAAAGTGGAGAGAAATGCTCATATGAAGATGTCCATCAATTATTTACAATGCCAGAAATAAAACTATGGACAACATCGTGAGTAGTGGCGGTTTGGAATGAGAACTTGGGGAGGGGGCACAAAAATGTACCCGTATCCATGGATATAGCGGGGGAGGGAGGGGGTGGACTTTAAAATTTATACAAAATGGTAATTTATGCTCTCTGAGCGAATTTAAATAGAGGGTTGACAGTCTACCAACTTAAGTGCCGTGAAAATTCGTACTATACAATAACTCTTTTACCAAAGGAACAATAGTTGCGCATGTATTGCAGTTAAATAGATGTTCAGCGTGATTATACAATTAACATGTCATTTAGTATTTGACTACACAGTAACAAAGTAACAGGCACTAGATAGAACTGAACAGGCCCATTGACTGATTGAGAGTGACAGATCGACGAACGGGCGCGGCAAGCCGTGGGGACCTTGTCAAAAATATACCCCTGCTAAACTTCGTCGCAAAACATGCTACACATTGGTCCACTACTTGCTGTGCCGCTGTACAGTTCGGTTAGCCGTGACGAAGGATATTTTGTGCATATTTTCTCTAAGTAGGTTTCTTATTGAAAATCCAGCCTGTTTCCAGTCATTCGACCCGGTCAGGAATGGAATGAATGAAGCTCTATTCTAGCGGCCAGGATAGAAACTGTGCCGGCTGCCTAAGCTTGTCGCAATCCTCTGGGGCAATGATTAATGATTAATGAATGGAATGAAATGGAGTGAAAGACAAAGACAAAGTCACCTCCGTACAGGCCATGAAGGCGCTTGGAGGAGTGGAAGGTAAAGGGTTCCAACCGCGGCAGGTGATGAGGTAGAGTGGTTAGCTCTACGCCCGGCCGCCTTTGCCCCCAGGAGTTAAACTTGTACTCATTTTTGGTGTAGGCTGAGTAAACCTCAGGGCCATATGCACCCCCGGAAGTGGAAATCTCGTTTCTTAAATTTTACGACTTCCTGACGTGGATTCGAACCCACGCCCTTCCAGGCGAACCGAAGATGAGAGGGAGAACCGGAGAACCCGGAGAAAAAACCCTGTCCCACCTCCGCTTTATCCAGCACAAATCTCACATAGAGTGACCGGGATTTGAACCACGGAACCCAGCGGTGAGAGGCCGGCGCGCTGCCACCTTAGCCACGGAGGCTCTAGTTTTCTTCATAAACAAATTAAAGGATAGAATCAGATGAAAAGACAACGGGGTTTATACAAATTGGTTTCTTAATAATTCCAAGTTTGAGGCGGCTAAAATGGAACAAAAATGTCGTTTTTCTCCACAAAGTAGAGGAGGCGGCGGCGGCTACTTCTCCTCCCCCCTCCCCCCACCGACCACATCACGACTCCACTAATCACCACTACTGAACATCGTATTGTATTTTCTTTGCCACAACGTCGTTTGTAACAAGTTCAACTCCTCCAGGAGATTGAGGAGGAGAGTGTCCTTGGTTCTTCTCACAACTCATTGTGTGTGCCTATTGATCGATGTTCGATATAACTGACATGTACCATAATAATCATAATTCAATATTTGACACACTATCTCTATGCAAAAATAACTGGGTTTGGACTTGGGAACCAGTAATTAGAGATAAGCTTATTTTGTTCAAACAAACAATCCATTCCCGAAAGCCGGGCCACGGAGTGTCACGTTTCGTAAGAGATAACAACACTCAATGTGCATCCCGAGATAAGACATGCATGGTAGCAACAGAGTAAGTTGGCCCTTCCCAACATCTCTCACGTTCTGCTCTTCAAATACTTGTAATCTACTATGTCAAGATAAACGTCTCAAAGATAACTTCGCGATGTCATGAATAACCTATTTATACTCCAGCTATTTAAAAATAAAATACCGTCTCTCCATTGGGTCAAAGTCTGAGTGTCGAAAACTTCAATAAACTGGAGCAAACCGATTTATCTTTATGTAATCAGAAGTAGAGTTTAAGAGTGGATTAGTGGAGCATTTAATGTTGAGGAAATTAAGACCTATAACAATAGAAGTCTCCAACGGGAAAACCTGATGCAACATTTTAAATATTTTATAATTATAGAAGCGGATTGTATTTTTAAAGACCATTTATAATCCCTGTTTTAACGTGGAGAGTTATTCTAATTGACATCAGGGGTCACCAGCAAATGTAGATGTGACGGTTTCCATGTACCAGATGCAAAATGTGACTACAGCTCATAAAATATTACGTATGAGGGAACAATTTATATAGTATTTTATAGAAATACGTTTTATGTATTTCTTTCTTCTTGTTTCGTTGAGGCCACTTAGACCACGGGGTTGCTAACTGGTGAGCTTTCTTAGCCCAGTATTCCTTCATATTTGGGCTGTGTTTTGCTTCCCTTTCCTGAGTCCACTTCACTCTCATTCCAGGATGCAATGCTTTATTTATTTATTTATTTATTTATTTATTTATTTATTTATTTATTTATTTATTTATTTACCATCCAGCATTGGTTTTTCCCTCGGACTCAGCGAGGGATTCCACCTCTACCGCTTCAAGGGCAGTGTCCTGGAGCGCGAGACTTTGGGTCGGGGATAAAACTGGGGAGAAGGACCAGTACCTCTCCCAGGCGGCCTCACCTGCTATGATGAACAGGGGCCTTGTGGGGGTATATGAAGATTAGAAGGGACAGGCAAGGAAGAGGGAAGGAAGCGGCCGTGGCCTTAAGTTAGGTACCATCTCGGCATTTGCCTGGAGAAGTGGGAAACCACGGAAAACCACTTCGAGGATGACTGAGGTGGGAATCGAACCCATCTCTAATCAGTTGACCTCCAGAGGCTGAGTGGACCCCGTTCCAGCCCTCGTGTAACTTTTCAAGTTTCGTGGCAGAGCCGGGAATCGAATCCGGGACTCCGGAGGTTGCAGCTAATCACACCAACCACTACACCACAGAGGTGGACTATTTATTTATTTAATTTATTAATTTATTTAGCGTATGGCTGTTAGTGACAGGTGTGTCCGAGGACTTCTTGACTTCCATGGGCAACCTGCTTGTCCAGCTGTGAGATGATAATGAGGTAGGAGGAGGGTGAAACACGGTGTTGGCATATAGCCTGCTCTTGTCGAATAATACCAAGGGGCCTGTTCAAGGCATAACGTCCCCATCAGACGGACGAATCACTACAGTATAAGCAGTGTCATATGCCCTCACTTCATGTGAAGACTCCTGAGGGTTTGGAATTGAATTCGAGATTTTGACACGCAGTTTAGTGATTAGAAATTGTATAGCACCACCTGTCTTACCCTGCCAGCCAGCATTCTGATGGTGATATTTTTTCCCACAAAGGGGACTCGAACCGACTAGCCATAGTGTCAGACCATATAGACTTGACACCTTAAAGTACAGTGTTGCCAATCCAATTTTTATTTAATAAGCTAGGTCGTCATCCAATATAAGCCAGAAAAAGCTAAATCAGATATAGAAAAAGTTAAAAGTAAGCCAAATATTTGTAGCACTGCTCACAGGGTAGAGGATGAAATTGTTCTTTGTTCTGTTCAGTTAGCAAACTACTATAACCGCAAACCTTGGATATGTAATTATCTACACTGACCTAGTATTGGCAGGTGTAAATGGTGATTATTCTTTTAACAGGAAGTACAACTAGGCAACCATTCTCTATTAACACCAATCAGAGGGAAAAAATGGAAGGGGTCCGATACTTCGAAAAATGAACGTATCGGTCAAAGAAGGACAAGGTCCAGGAAAGGCGTGAAAGTGAAAAACTCCCTAGGCCTCGTGACCTAATACAGTCGGGATCGTAAAAGAACAAGGGTTGATCAAGGGACGTCGGATAGGATGGATGAAAGTGAGGATCCAGGCATAAGTAATGAAGTCTTATGAGGTTATTGGACGATAGTAAAAGTGAAGGATGAGAAGGGATGTCCTAATATTACATCATAAAGGCACATTCCATGTTCCCGCTGGACCAGTGGTGAGTCACGTATCATGACTACGAGGTCATAGCTAGTTTCGCTGTTGCTACCACATCCTACAAGAAGGGAACGTAGGGAAGCAGATATTTTTTAATCTGAATTTGAATTTAAATTTGAATTTGAATTTATTGATCATTTACATGCCACTAGGCTGAAAAGCCCCTTTATGTAGCATCTTCGTATAACACAAGACAGGTTTATGAACACACTATATACATTTCGATAATTTAAAATATTAAATTAAACATTAAACAGAGAAAGTCTTCGTTCATATCTGGGGAACTACAACGCTACATCACATGATGCACGTTGGATGAAATAAGCTGGGAAAGAAGCGGGGAAGAAGCTACAGCGGGAATATTGTTCTTTTGCCGCTAAATGTTGGATTAAATGATTTAGCGGGGAAAAAAGCTAAGTTGGCAACACTGCTTAAAGATAAGGCCACTAGGCAGGCTGGTAGAAGGATGAATGGAGGAGACGTAACCGTGGAAGCGCATGACGTCAGTTAGGGTACTTTTTTGGCGATCGAAAGTCGCGCGTGGTGATGGCCAAGGTGTAATCATATTTGAAATCATCTCGACGAGATCTATAACAAAACACCATAAAAATTAAAATATTCCTATAATTAAAACATATTTTTGCTCGAAATATCAACGTATTAGGTTATCCTGAGTACATATAGTACTGTCCTGTCCGACTCCTTGGCTGAATGGTCAGCATTGAGGCCTTCGGTTCAGAGAGTCCAGGGTTCAATTCCCGGCCGAGTCGGGGATTTTAATCACGTCTGATTTATTCTTCTGGTTGGAGGAATGGATGTTTGTGTTTGTCCAAACACTTTCCTTTTCATATTCAGAAAACACACTACATTATCAATCAGCACAGAAACACGCAATAGTGATTACATCCCTCCATACACGGTTGGCGTCAGGAAAACAGTGCCAAATCCACATGTGCGACACAGTTCCCACCCGCGACCTTCCAAGTGTGGGAAAGGTAGTAGAAGGAGAAGAAGAACAGATGTAAAGTACAAATCCTTTCCAACGAAACAAGATGAGTTAGACCGCCATTGCTCAATTGGAGAGAGCATCCGACGCGAAATCGGATGGTTCTGGGTTCGTATGTCACGGGTGTCTGCTTGGCCATTTTAGTTCTGTACTTACACTGACTGACAGAGCAAATGCAACACCAAGAAGGAGTGGTCAGAACTTTATGCCAATTGCAGGGTAGACTGACGTCACTGAGGTATGCTCATGATGTGAAATGCGCCGCTGTGCTGCGCACGTAGCGAACGATAAATGGGACACGGCGTTGGCGAATGGCCCACTTCGTACCGTGATTTCTCAGCCGACAGTCATTTTAGAACGTGTTGTCGTGTGCCACAGGACACGTGTATAGCTAAGAATGCCAGGCCGCCGTCACCGGAGGCATTTCCAGCAGACAGACGACTTTACGAGGGGTATGGTGATCGGGCTGACAAGGGCAGGTTGGTCGCTTCGTCAAATCGCAGCCGATACCCATAGGGATGTGTCCACGGTGCAGCGCCTGTGGCGAAGATGGTTGGCGCAGGGACATGTGGCACGTGCGAGGGGTCCAGGCGCAGCCCGAGTGACGTCAGCACGCGAAGATCGGCGCATCCGCCGCCAAGCGGTGGCAGCCCCGCACGCCACGTCAACCGCCATTCTTCAGCATGTGCAAGACACCCTGGCTGTTCCAATATCGACCAGAACAATTTACCGTCGATTGGTTGAAGGAGGCCTGCACTCCCGGCGCTCGCTCAGAAGACTACCATTGACTCCACAGCATAGACGTGCACGCCTGGCATGGTGACGGGCTAGAGCGACTTGGATGAGGGAATGGCGGAACGTCGTGTTCTCCGATGAGTCACGCTTCTGTTCTGTCAGTGATAGTCACCGCAGACGAGTGTGGCGTCGGCGTGGAGAAAGGTCAAATCCGGCAGTAACTGTGGAGCGCCCTACCGCTAGACAACGCGGCATCATGGTTTGGGGCGCTATTGCGTATGATTCCACGTCACCTCTAGTGCGTATTCAAGGCACGTTAAATGCCCACCGCTACGTGCAGCATGTGCTGCGGCCGGTGGCACTCCCGTACCTTCAGGGGCTGCCCAATGCTCTGTTTCAGCAGGATAATGCCCGCCCACACACTGCTCGCATCTCCCAACAGGCTCTACGAGGTGTACAGATGCTTCCGTGGCCAGCGTACTCTCCGGATCTCTCACCAATCGAACACGTGTGGGATCTCATTGGACGCCGTTTGCAAACTCTGCCCCAGCCTCGTACGGACGACCAACTGTGGCAAATGGTTGACAGAGAATGGAGAACCATCCCTCAGGACACCATCCGCACTCTTATTGACTCTGTACCTCGACGTGTTTCTGCGTGCATCGCCGCTCGCGGTGGTCCTACATCCTACTGAGTCGATGCCGTGCGCATTGTGTAACCTGCATGTCGGTTTGAAATAAACATCAATTATTCGTCCGTGCCGTGTCTGTTTTTTCCCCAACTTTCATCCCTTTCGAACCACTCCTTCTTGGTGTTGCATTTGCTCTGTCAGTCAGTGTATATCTTCGGTATGTTTTATATGTACTGAACATAACCTAACGCGTTGAAAGTTTAGAGTAGACCTACAATGCGGTTGTGAAAATTAAATATTTTTGACAGAAAATCGACGATGTTTTCCACACTTAAAAATTGGTCCCACTATATGACTAATTAGTGCGGTAAAGCCTATAAAAAACTTATAAAATCCGTTAAACTGAAAGTCTTTATAAAAAGTAACCGCGTGTGTGTGCGTGTTTTGTATCTGTATGTGTATGCGGGTGAGTGAGTGATTATCCCATTTATTTATTAGCAGCGTGTTAATGGGTCATGCACGAGAGTTATGCGTATATGTACACAGCAATGCTAAGGTGTAAAATTGTACATACAAATGTAACATAAGGAGATTTTAATATGCACAATAACATACTTAATCATCCGAGATGGGGGACACTTCTGTGTATACGAGGCTTGCTCTTTCTACACCTCCCGTCCGCAAATTGCAGCAACAAAATTTGATAAATAAATAAATAAATAAATAAATAAATAAATAAATAAATAAATAAATAAATAAATAAATAATAGCTCAGGCCGTGAAGGCTCTCGGAGAATTAGAAGACTGGAGCCTCCACTGTCCGTAACCTAAGTGGGTCACAGTGGTTAAATTCATACTCAGCCGCCGTTGCTCCCAAGAGTAAACCTGGTACTCATTTCTGGAGTAGGCTTAATGAACCCCAGGGCCTTGATCCTCTCCATAAGTGGAAGTCTTATTGCTAAATGTTCAGACTTCTTGACAAGAAATATAATCCATTTATTTTGGAGTGTACCGAGCCTTCCTTTACAGATTTAGCCAGGCAGTCCTCGACGACAACCTGAGCCTTCCTCTATGAACTGTAACAGAAACTGATTAAAGCTTCTAAGATAGCGAAGAAATACATCAAATACACTCTGCTTTCAAATTGTCCATACGAGGCTGAGTTACTTGGTCCAAAGTCTCATGCCGGGATTTAAAGCCTCCATGACAGAGCCGGGAACAGAACACGACCCAACTGGGCAACAAACCTAAACTCTAAACTGATGATAATCTTTTCGGTAATGCTGCACTGCTGGATGATTGTACTGCGGGAGTTATTTTACGAGCTTGTAAATCTACCGACACGAGACATATTTTATCACAATCTAATTTGCCAAGATCGAACCCGCGTACCCGGTCTCTGGAAGTCAGTGATCTACCATCTGATCCACTGAACCAAACTCCTAACTAATTAGATCCCGTTGAGGGATTGCAAGGGAGAAAAGTTGTATGAATTTTTCCCGGTAAGGAACTTGTTAATCTGTTTGATGATACATGAACAAGCTCCGACCCGAAGACATTGACCGGCTTGTGTCATACCACAGTAGTTATTCCGAGTGAGTGAGCGTACGGTATTTTTCTTTTTTTGCTAGTTGTTTTACGTCGCACCGACACAGATAGGTCTTATGGCGACGATGGGACAGGGGAGGGCTGGGAGTGAGAAGGAAGCGGCCGTGGCCTTAATTAAGGTACAGCCCCAGCATTTGCCTGGTGTGAAAATGGGAAACCACGGAAAGCGTACGGTATCAACAGAAGATTTAACTCTCTGATGATTGGAAATATAATACTCAGTGAACGTAGTAATCATCAGGCTTCAAATTCAGATTTCAAAAACGATTTTATTGAATTAAACCTTTGTCACATATTCCTAAAAGTATGCCTATTTTAGATACTCCATTTAATTTAATATTTTATTCATTTTATTTTGTATGAATGATTTTGCTATCATCTTTAAAATGATCCCACTGGATTAAATACCTTTTATGTGCTAATTCCTTTTTATTCCCATTGAAAATCATCATAGCACTCGGATGATCATGGTATCAATCATTTGTAACGCTACTTACAATATCGGGGCTGACAGTCTGTTTCAAATGGGAATGGAAATTATTCTACCTGGAAGAATGGGGGCGAATTCATGTGTTAAAACGATAATGCAATGGAAATCCCGTGGACGAATTCACGTGATTGTTGGAGGCGAACTCATGTATTATAAGGGTGCAAGGGACCGAATTCATGAGCCTCCTCAACACGGCTCTCTGAACTACGATGACGAGTGGTTAGGAAGTGTGTTTGACTTGTCGGCTCGCACAGCTATGGAAGGAGGTGTGAGAATCAAACATTAATGTTGAAATTCATTCTACTGAATTACTCCTTCACAAATGGTATCGATCAGTGTGCGGTGAGATTTCTGGAACTTATTGTAAACCAAGTTCTACTCACGGCGTATCACACAAAAATCCCTGAATACCACGTACGTAGTACAGTAGTTCACTGGTTGGTACGCATACTCGTTGTAGACCTTCACTTTCCCCCAAATTGCTAGCTCGATAAAATTTATGGTCCAATTACACTCCCAGCAGGGGTGGGGAGATGTGAACCCACGACCTTTTAGAACACGCATGGCACGGTTCGCTCCTGTCTCACGCACTTGCGTGCTAGTTCGCTGTTTTCCCAGTGCATTGTTCGAACCGCGTCTTGCGTTCTGTGTCATAGACCGCTGGAAAAGAAATACAAATATTAGTTGCACTTGGGGCACCATATGATAGCACTCTTAAGTGCTGTCGCCGTCTTTATTGCTTAGAGTTTTAATTATTCCGAGAAAATACTATCTCATCAGCCCATTGCCTGTTCATACTAAACCTGACTTGATAGCTACTCTTAAAGTGGTCGTGATTTAACCCTCGGCTGGTACGAGTTGACACATTTCTCCTACATAATACTGCAGAGTCCGTGTACCGAATAAATTGAAAACGTATCTTACATGTTAAATGTACTAGGCGCAGCTATAATAAAAGTTATTCTGAAAATTCGACATAAATATTAAAGGTTTCAAATATTCATAAAAGAAAGTACACCGGTATGTGAATATTCTTAGGAGTTTTCTTCGTTTTGTTTCTTTGATTTTGTTTTGTTTAACGTCGCACAAAACATCGCCGGTTTTCGGCGTCGGAGGGACTGGGAAGGGAGCAGCCGTGATCTTATTTAAGGTACAGCCCTAGCATTCACTTGGTGTGAAAATGCGAAACGCCTTCACGGCTGCCAACGGTGGGATTCGAACCCACTATCTCCCGAATGCAAGCTCATAGCTGCGTAACCATAATCGCACGGATAACCTCGCTCGGTGAATTGGTTTTAATGGGGCATAATAAACATGCCAAAACGAAGTAGCAAATGAGAGAATCTATCTAATATATAGGCTAAATAAATTGTCTTCAAACTGCAGATTCTAGCGTTATGCCCCATTTCTTCTTAGATTAAGTATAAAAATGTCCAAAGTAGGATGAGTTCAACTTTTGTCTGTCTGTCTCGTCCGTCCGTTTGTTTGTTTGTTTGTTTGTTTGTTTGTTTGTTTGTTTGTTATAACTATACCTCGGATTTTTAGGTGGTAATAGGTTAGAATATGCCGGCCCCGTGGTGTAGGGGTAGCGCGCCTGCCTCTTACTCGGAGGCCCCGGGTTCGATTCCCGGCCAGGTCAGGGATTTTTACCTGGACCTGAGGGCTGGTTCGAGATCCACTCAGCCTACGTGATTAGAATTGAGGAGCTATCTGACGGTGAGATAGCGGCCCCGGTCTTGAAAGCCAAGAATAACGGCCGAGAGGATTCGTCGTGCTAACCACACGACACCTCGCAATCTGCAGGCCTTCGGGCTGAGCAGTGGTCGCTTGGTAGGCCAAGGCCTTTCAAGGGCTGTAGTGCCATGGGGTTTGGTTTGGTAATAGGTTAGAATGCAAAGTAATTTGGTTTGTAGGAAGTGTCATGAAACCCGTTGTACCATAGTGTAGGAAGAGTAGAATAAATTCAAGGATTTCTATAGGCTATACCCCTAATATCTATGCAAATCTCATAGCATAACCGTTGTACAATGTAGGGTATACTTGTTACTGGCTGTAAGTTTGCGTTCTAACCTATCAGTACCTACGGACTCTAGTTATAACATAATGGTAACATGGCTGACCAGAACTTCTCGAAATTCGGTACCCTTATTTATGTTCAGGGATAGCCCAGTTGCACATTAGGCTATATATTATTTGGTTAGTACACAGTGGCGTAGCAATATTAGGAGGACAAAACTGAAAATAACAACTGTATATATAAATATCGAAAAACTGTTGTTAAAATAAACTGGCCAGTGTATAACTTAAGATATTTAATGTTTAATGCGTGATTTCCGTCCGGGGATTAATCAGGAGATATTCACGATATTTTTCAGAAAATTCTAAATATCTGAGCCGGCCCCGTGGTGTAGGGGTAGCGTGCCTGCCCCTTACCCGGAGGCCCCAGGTTCGACTCCCGGCCTGGTCAGGAATTTTTACCTGGACCTGAAGGCTGGCTCGAGGTCCACTCAGCCTACGTGATTACAATTGAGGAGCTATCTGACGGTGAGATAGCGCGCCGGTCTAGAAAGCCAAGAATAACGGCCGAGAGGATTCGTCGTGCTGACCACACGGCACCTCGTAATCTGCAGGCCTTTGGGCTGAGCAGCGGTCGCTTGGTAGGCCAAGGCCCTTCAAGGGCTGTAGTGCCATGGGGTTTGGTGTGGTTTGGTTTTTTCTAAATATCTCCGAAAAAATAGTTCTATCAAAACAGTGCACATAACAAGAAATATGTCTACAGAAAATTTAAGTTTTACTGTGCGAGGTACAATAATGGAGATATTAACGAATTTCCATTTCTACATTATGCCCATCAATGACAAGTGTCATGGATATGTAAATTTCGCTTAGTCGTCACAGTAACGAGTTCACTGGCGACGATGGCGGTTTCTGACCTCTGTCCTACAGTATCAACTGCTTTTAGTCACCTCTTAACCTCTTTGAGCCACAACTGTGTTCATGTAATTCATGTCAACAGGGTCGAATTGACTGAATTTGTGATGGATACGAGTAAAACACAACCTGAAAAAGCAACGTACTGTATACAGGGACGTCCCATTATACTATATAATCGATATTTAATTCAATATCAAGAAAATGTCGATTCTAAAAATTGAATATCGATAGAAAGGTATCGATATGTACTGATATCGATAATATCGCGACATCTATGAATGTTGGGTATTCAGCCTGAAGGCTGGTTTGATCCTCCACAGCTCCGCCAACAGCTGTCAACCGGGCGAGTTAGGGGCGCGCAGCTATGACCTTGCATTCCGGATATAGTGGATTCGAGCCACACTGTTGACAGCCCTGAAGATGGTATTCCGTTGTTTCCCATTTTTACACTAGGCAAATGCTGGAGCTGTACCCTAATTAAGGCCATGGCCGATTTCTTCCCACTCCTAGGCCTTTCCTCTCCCATCGTCGCCATAAGACCTGTCTGTGTCGGGGAGACATAAAACAAATTGTAAACAGCCGTCATATATAGCTTAGGTGTCACTAAAGAGGCATACTAGGGAAATTATTAGTGAGGCAGTTCCCCGTTGCTTTCCTCACTGGGTCAGAAGTTGCTATTACATATCAGTCTGCCAAGCCCACTGAAATGCATGCACCAACCGACCCTAAGAGCGATATTTTCACACAATTCATAACAGGGACTGGCTGCATAAGGAAAGATATTACTAGTATTGTTTATACCTCGGTCACTTTCATATTCCTACGGGCGTCAAATCAAAAGACCTGCACCTGGCGAGCAGAACATGTCCTCGGACACTCCCGGCACTAAAAGCCATACGCCATTTCATTTCACTTTTATATTGTCAAAGCCAAGTATAAGACTGAGACAGGTCAATGAAAGTAAGAAATTTATTCTAGCCCATACCATAACACATAGGCCCTACGTAGTGCAATGGAAACACTACACTTGCCAGCGAAGGTATATCGCAACACAGACAGGTCTTGTTGGCAACGGTAGGATAGGAAAGGGTTAGGAGTGGGAAGAAAGCGGCCGTTGCCTTAGTTAAGGTACAGCCCCAGCATTTGTCCAATGTGGAAATGGGAAACCACGGAAAAACATCTTCACGGCTGCCGACAGTGGGGTTCGAACCCACTATCTCCCGAATGCAAACTTACAGACACTCGCTCGGTATCCTCTCCTTTTCAATGTTTATATAGAGCAAGCAGTAAAGGAAATCAAGAAGGAATCTGGAAAAGAAGTTACAATCCTAGGAGAGAAAATAGAAACCGATGATACTGTTATGTTATTGCATTTTGCAAAAGATCTGGAGGAATTGCAGAATTACATTGGCACCGTCTTGGAGAACGAGTAAAAGATGCAAATAAATAAACAAATAAATAAATAAATAAATAAATAAATAAATATTTATATATATAAATAAATAAATAAATCCAAAACAAAGGTAAAGGAATGCAGATGAACGGATTCAGGAGGTGTAGAAAATACGATAATCCAAACAAAAACAACAACAACAACAACTCCTTTCAACAAGAATCTGAACAGGAAGTATATGCATATTGTCATTTGGGTAGTAGATTAATTAACTCTGGCAGAAGTAAGGGGAACATAAAATGCCGACTAACACAACCACGGAAGACCTTTCTTAAGAAAATAAATTTTCTCACTTCAAACATTGATACAAAAATTAGAATGATGTTTTTTAAGACTTTTGTCTGCAGCGTGGCACTGTAGACATAAAACATGGACCATAACTAGCTCAGAAAGAAAGAGAATATAAACTTTTGAAATGTGGTTTTAAAGAATAATGCTGAAGGTGAATTGAGTAGATCGAATTGCGAATAATGAGATGCAGAATCTAATTGTTAAAAAAGTAAAACGATTTGGAAAAATGTGGCCAAAAAACGAGATAGAATGATAGGACACATGTTAAGACACCCAGGCTGGTTCAGTTAGTTTTTTTATGAAAGTGTAGGTAGTAAGACTGGTGAGGGAAGACCCAGGCATAAATATGAGAAACAGATTAGCGTACATTCAGGGTGTCGTAGTAACGTACAAATGAAAGAGTAAACACAGGATATGGTAGCATAGAGGAGAGAATCAAAGCAATCTATCGAGTGATGATCTATACAACAACACTCTTTCGATCTGAATCGGACTTCCAAATCAGAACTGGCTACTTCTTTCAAGCGCAGTGCTGCAATAATTCACTACGAAACACCGGAATTCGCATACATTTCAATGTTGTATGAGACGGATTTTAAACTTAAGGGCAAATGGCAGAAAATTTTGAAAAAAACTTTTTCAAAATTTTTATCCGAACGGTGTATCTTTTTATGCCTTAATTAATGCGTTAATTAATTTAAGTTTGAAATATTGTAGTGGCCCCACCCCCGTTCAGTTAAATGTTCATTTCCTGTGTTCGGTTTCCAAAGAATTTTGATTGAAGTCTGAAATGTAGCAGATTCAAGTTGGTAAAGATTACGTATTCAATTGGCGTGTTTCGATTTATGTAATACAGTAGAAGGCAGTGGGTCTGTAGCTGATTGTTGTTGCCTAGTGTCCATTTTGTTTTTTGGAGTTTTGGTATTCATTTCCTGTCTGGGAGTAGCTTGCCTGCCTCTTACTCGGAGGCCCGAGTTCGATTCCCGGCCCGGCCAGGGGTTTTTACGTGGACCTGAGGGTTAGTTCGAGGTTCGCTCAGCCAACGTGATTAGAACTGAGGAGCTATCCGATGGTGAGATGGTGACCCCAGTCTAGAGAACCAAGAATAATGACCGAGAGGATTCGTCACTCTGACCATGCGTCACCTCATAATCTGCAGGCCTTCGGGCTGAACAGCGGTCGCTTCGTAGGCCAAGGCCCGTCAGGGCTCTATTGCTATGTTTTCTTTAATTTCTTGTGTAAATGTTGACATAATTTTCGTTTCACTAAGACTAAATTATGAGTTAGGTGGTTCGGGATAGTAAAGCTTGGCTGAATATTCAATGAAGAAAAAGAAAGTTGCATGGTTCAGAATATTATACAGTACAACTTTCATTGGTGGGTGAAGCAACTTGGTTAGCTTGTCAGTGCAAAACTTGTGGGGAGAGAATTTTTAATACGCTCCATAAATGCTTTCTTCGTCATCTTTGTGATTCTCTTCTTATTTACTAAACTTTTCAGTTTTACCATTTTTATTACACTGACATACGCAAATGTACCCGTGCTTCGCTAGGGTATTCCACATTGTATTCGAATATTGAAGTAAATACTGTACATGCAGTAAATAAGATTGTTTTAAAATTGCATGTCTCGAAGTAGGAAACTAGATTTTAATTTGTCGGTTACGAATATTAAAATGTTTAAGTTCTTTAGGCTTTCTCTAACATAAAATTACCAGCGTTTCGCCCCATTGTAGCAGTGAGCTCATCAGTTGGATTACTACACCTTTCCAAGACGCTAGCGGCTAGGGCGCCGTTGCGATGACGCTGCTACTACTATTATTACCTCCGACTCGTTGGTTGAATGGTCAGCGTACTGGCCTTCGGTTCAGAGGGTCCCGGCTTTGATTCCCGGCCGGATCGGGGATTTTAACCTTCATTGGTTAATTCCAATGGCCCGGGGGCTGGGTGTTTGTGCTGTCCCCAACATCCCTGCAACTCACACACCACACATAACACTATCCTCCACCACAATAACACGCAGTTATCTATACACGGCAGATGCCGCCCACCCTCATCGGAGGGTCTGCCTTACGAGGGCTGCACTCGGCTAGAAATAGCCACACGAAATTATTATTATTATTATTATTATTATTATTATTATTATTATTATTATTATTATTATTATTATTATTACAACTATTCTCTGAGTCATATTTTGAACAGACTAAAGAGGAAGTAACATCATTGCCTCTTCACATTCGCCTTGGTTGCCAAATGAACCGGCGCGCGATTGAACTTGTACTGCAGCATTACGACACAGCACAGTTCACCGAAGGTAACTTGAGCACATTTAAATGAATGAATGCATCAACGCACAGTGTTATTATTAGTGGAGTCCCGTACCGCCACTTAACGGTTACATCTTCAAAAAGTTAATTTAGTGAATTAAATTATGTATCAACCACAATTTCACTCTTAAAGCATTGCGAACGAATTATTTTGCCTTGCACAATAAACGTTAGTGTAAATTTATTGAATAATAATTATTACCATAGGGCCTGCATAATTTTATTATTTATCAATTACTAGAGGCATGTCCGACTCGTTGGCTGATTGGTCAGCGTACTGGCCTTCGGTTCTGAGAGTCGCGGGTTCGATTCCCGGCCTGGTCGGGGATTTTAACCTGCATTGGTTAATTCCAATGGCCCGGGGGCTGGGTGTTTGTTCTGTCCCCAACAACCCTGCAACTCACACACCACACATAACACTATCCTCCACCACAATAACACGCAGTAACCTACACATGGCAGATGCCGCCCACCCTCATCGGAGGGTCTGCCTTACAAGGCCTGCACTCGGCTAGAAATAGACATACGAAATTATTACTAGAGGCATGATTTTTTTCGCGTTAACGATAAGCACGACAAGAAATATTTTGAAGCGATTTTGAGATATCTTAACGAATCACATGGTTCTAGTTGAGAAATGAGTCTTTTTTTTCACGAATTACAGCGAATGACAGCGATCAGGTCTACTTAAAGCGACATTTACTTATTTTGCGATAAGTGCGAAAATTCAGCGAAATTCATGGAAAATAACGATCTTGAAATGGTGTTCCAAAATCACGTGTGTGAAAGGAAACAGGAGACAGAATAAGATTACTCATTTCGACAGAAGTATTTCTTCGTATTAATATTGTATAAAATCCCTTAAAAGTATGGTTATATAGGGTGAAAGCTACGGCCATGTAGGGTGAAAGGGTAATTTGTTATGTAATCTCGATTTGGACTATCTTATAGGTGTAGTCTCATCATGATTAGATCAGGAATAATAAATGATCATCAATATTGTTTCTCTTTATTTATCTTTCACATGAATAATTTAGAAATCTCACGAATTAAACATTTTATGAATAATTTTAGGAAATAACGCGAAATTAAAGCGATGGGTCTGCAGTGTTTCGCGAAATAATGCGAAAAATTGTTTCCTTTTCGTGAAATCCAACAAAAAGTTAATGCGAAAAAATCACGCCCCTATCAATTACTATAGTTATCTAAATTGGGTAATTGGCCTGATTCCTGTCGACGACCGCACCAGGAATGAAATGAAGCCCCACCTAACTCCAAGTATTTGAATTGTGAGAGCTGGAGACGTCTGTCAGCAGAAATCCTGCCGAGATAAATTTCCGCTCGGAAATGCTTATAGACAGAATAACTTCTCGCCAGACGTAAAAATCTTGGTCTCTTCTTCAACTGATAAGAGTCTGGTGAGTTTTAATCGGATCCATTGCATGAAGGTCTATGTGTGTCATAATTGCTAAAATTGGAAAGCATTTTGTCGTGCCTTCTGAACTAGAAATTAAAACTTATGTTATAACAATGCAATTTCTGGGTTTCGGACTTACAGCTAACCAAGCCAAAACACGCCATCACAGTCAGGAATTAAATTCACAACTGGGCCCAAACCAAAATTTACGCCTAGAAAAAATTTTTAACGACAACTGTGCGGCATGTGAAGGATTTTTATGCAGATGACGTCAGGAAGAAGAACGGGGCCAAATGGATTGAATACCAGTTTTGTCATGTTTGGTACCATGCAAAGTGTCAAAAAGTGATACACAAAGTGTGTTTTATGTGCGATGGGTGCGAGATTTCTGACGACAGTGACTAAAACTGACACTTGTATTGTCCTTTTTGTTTTGAAAACTGCAGTAAATCATAACTGCAACATAAGAAACTGAAGGATACATAAAATGGATATGTAAACCTATTTTACATTACAAACAAGTTTCCATTATGAAAAAAGCACGGTTCTTTGTGAACATTTCGTTGTCACAGAGTTACTTGAATCCTATCACGGACTTATCGACTTTCAACTGTAAATTTCGTAAATAAATTCTTGGTATTAAAGAATGGACGATTTTCAAAATTTTAACTGCAATGTGCTCCAACACTATCCCTCTCTCATCTGAAGTGCGATCATCCCCGTGACACAAAATTTCAGTAAACAGTATCAGAAAAACCTTAGTATCACGAAGTTACGTTACTTTAACCCTACACAAGATAATATTCAATAACGAGAAAAAGTAAGAATAAATCAGCAATCGTATAAGAGACTGGAATAATTAATAATTAACAATGAAATGAAATGGCGTATGGCTTTTAGTGCCGGGAGTGTCCGAGGACATGTTCGGCTCACCAGGTGCAGGTCTTTTGATTTGACATCCGTAGGCGACCTGCGCGTCGTGATGAGGATGAAATGATGATGAAGACAGCACATACACCCAGCCCCCGTCCCAGAGAAATTAACCAATCATGGTTTAAATTCCCGACCCTGCCGGGAACCGAACCCGGGACCCTCTGAACCGAAGGCCAGTACGCTGATCATTCAGCCAACGAGTCGGACAATAATTAACAATTAATAATTAGCACACGATATGCACATACACGGTTTTTGGTAGCGAAGCACAGTGATAAAATTCTCTCACTGCTGCTTTAAACGGACTATGATAAGAACTGCGCCCACCTAATGAAGATAGCTAAGGAGTAAATATGGCAGCCTCGTATTGGCAACAACAGTGCCGTAACTCATGCTGACACTAGGCATGAAACGCTCGCCCTCTTTCCCCTCTCCTGCCATGTGACAACACCGTAGCTGCAGCCCCTCTCACCCCCGTCTTCCCCTGACCTATACATCTCTTCCGGTTTAGTCTGCTTAAAAGGTAGTCCCGAGTATAGTTTTCACTACGTCCCTGAAGCGGAGTGCGGCCGTGGCCTACTGTATAATGGAAACATTCCCCGCATTCGGTGCAGGAGAATGGAAACCACGGAAAACCATTCTCAGGACAGACGACGGTTGAGACCAGTACCTCCACCTCCCGAATATAGAGCTGCAAGGCTAGCAAAAGTTAGACGCTGTTAAGCCTGAGCCTACTCTATTCAAGATACTAACTAACTAATAATAATAATAATAATAATAATAATAATAATAATAATAATAATAATAATAATAATAATAATAATAATAATTGTACCGGTTGGTACACCTATACGCCGCACATTTGAATTTTCCGCCTTTAAGTACTCCTCTACAGCTGAAACTCTGAACTTTAAAACTGAATTAATTCAACCGTTTATCAGAAGATGTCACTGAGTTAATTTCAAATTGTTTTTGTTTACTAATTATCAAGAAGTGTGGACATTCTCTCACAGATGTCTCTACCAAAAACTATGATTATGCACCCTGGTGCGAAGTGAAGGAACTTTTCTTGAAGATATTTTGTATTCATAAG